>NC_080794.1:48328031-48931156 GCF_028018385.1 Neofelis nebulosa
TGCATTAATTAAACATACTTTCTGAATTAAAGATCTGCAAAGACACTTTCTCACAGCTGGAGAGTGCTAAAACGGGATCTGAATCCATGCAAGTCTCTCCCTGGAAGTTCATACTTGGCCATCCAGTTACAGTGTCTCTCACAGCAGAAGGGCACTGAGGAGGGCACCTGCTGGGGTGAGCACTGGGTGTTGTATGGAAACCAATCTGACAATAAATTTCATATTGAAAAAAAGAAAAAAAGGAAAAAAGGAAAAAAAATTTACTACTATAAAAAAAAAAAAGAACTGAGCCTCCCATACGTTAAAACCTTACTATGTGTATTTGTTTTACTCTCCAAATAATATTATATAATGCTAATTTTCATAGTAATATGTGACATTGTAAAGTAAAGGTTTATTTCATATTTGATGCCATCTATGTATATATTGCATGTAAAACAATTCTTAAATAATACATAAAAGGATAAATTGCAGTTGTAAAATGTGGAAGTACATATTATATTATGTCCATTATAAATCACATAAAATTAAAAGTAAAAGAGATGAAGATGAAATACCCAATGTTTATATTTCAAAATGTATTTTACATATTAAATATATATAAAACCTATTCGCAATAAATAGTCCCATAAATAATAAAATTGTAATAGAAGCAATGTGTGTGGCTCTGTGTCATTTTTAAATAATATTTGTTTCACTACTGGTGATGTAGAAATTCCAAAGTCTGGTTCTAAGTTCAGTTTATTTTGACCCTCGGTTTAATGCTTGTAGTATCTGAAAAAGAGAGCTCACAAACACTCGTGAATCTAAATGAAGAAGGTCATCATTGGCTGTGCATAGTTGATCACAGCATCAGTTTTCAGTCCAATTATGCAGTGGTATTTGTAGAAATTGGATTTGTGTATTTCCACGATTCCTGAAGTCAATCAGTAATTCCTACACACTAATGAGAAGATATTTCATTTTGATATTTTACTAAATTTGCTCAACATCCATTGAAATTCTGTATTTGGAAAAATCCTGAACATGTAAAAAATTGAGCTCTATGTTTTGTGTGTGCATGGCTGTGTTCACTTTGTGTGTGTATGCCTGTGTTCAAACATAAAATATTTTAAAATTTTACTTGATTTCTTTAATTCACTTAGTAGCTATACTTGTTTATTTTGTGTTTTTAATGGTTGCTTTGGGGTTTACAATATGCATCTTTAACTTCACACAGTCAGCCTTCAAGTAACATCATAACACTTGACACGTTGTGTAACAGCCTTATAACAGTACACTTCCGTTTTCCCTTTACTGGACTTTGTGCTATTGTTATCACACTTTTATTTCTACACGTTATAAACCACATAATACATTGTCTTTGCTTTAAATAGTCAATCATCTTATAAAGAGATTTTTATAAAACTAGAAAATCTTTTGCATTTATCCACCTATGTGACCATTTCAGTGGTATTCATTATTTCGTGGAGATCTAAATTCCATCTCACATTTTTCCTTCTGTCAGAAGGACTTCCTTTAATATTTCTTATAGTGTAGATCTGCTGCTCATAAATTCTTTAGCTTCTGTATGCTCTGAAAAAAATCTTTATTTTACCTTCAACGTTGCAGAATATCTTATTAGGCATTGAATTCTAGGTTGACAGTTTTGTTTCTTTCAGTACTTTAAAGATATTTCTCCACTGTCTTCTGCCTTATATTATTTCTAAGAAGTCTAATGTATTTTTTCTCTCTTTTAAGGTTCATGTATTTATGTCTTATCTAAGAAATCTGTCTAATCCAAGTTGCTAAGATCTAAATGTAAAACTTAAACCTATAAACCTCCTGGAAGAAAATATAGGAGAAAATATTGTGACCCAATTTTCCTTTGCATTTCAAGTCACTACTAGCCAAGTAATGAAAAGACAAGTCACACAAAGTAGGAGAATATATTTATAACACAAATATCTTTATCCAAAATATGTAAAGGACATTTCAGTATAAAACAAGCAAAAAAAAAAAAAGTTCAAAAAATCAGGGGAAAGATTAAAATAGAAATTTACCAAAGAAGATATATGAAGAGCAAATAAGCAGGAGAAAAGATTAACAATAAAATTAAGTATTAGGGAAATTCAAACCATGACCACAATGAGTCACTGCTACTACACTGTCACTAGAAATGCTAAACTAGAAAAGACTCACACTACCAGCTTTGCTAATGATTTGGAGTAATGGGCACAATAATTTGTTGTTAGTGAGAATGCAATTTGATAATTTTTTATAAAGTTAAATACACGCTTTCAATAGTAGACCCAGGAATCCTGCTCCAAAAGAAATGAAACGTATGTCCACATGAAATCTTGCATGCAAAATTTTGTAGAAGCTTTATCAAAAATAACCTCAAATCAGAAATAACTCAAATTTCTCTACAACTGACAGGTAAGAGTAAATTTAGCATATCCATACAATAAACAAGAATGATACATGCAGCTGTATGAATAACTCTCAAAAACATTATTTTATTGTATTTTATTATTCTCTTAATGTTTATTTATCTTTGAGAGAGACAGAGAGTGTGAGCAGGGCAGGGGAGGGGCAGAGAGAGAGACACAGAACTCGAAGTGGGCTCTGAGTGTCTGTGCTAACAGCACAGAGCCCGCATGAACTGTGAGATCATGACCTGAGCTGAAGTCAGACGCTTAACCGACTGAGCTACCCAGGCACCCCTCAAAATCATTATTTTAAATGAAAGAGGTTAATAAGAATAAATAATTGAAAATTATAAACACAAATATATAAATTAATTTGTTGCTATCAAACTCAAATTAGAAACGTTCAAAAAAAAAAGATGTGAATAAGGAGCTGATTAAATTCGGGAAATAAAATTAAATAAGCAGAGCTATCATCTCAGTAACAAAGACTAAATTACATGATGCCCAAAGGACAGTGAATTTATACAATAAAGAGGATATTGAAGAAATTAATGAAAATTTCCAAAAATAAAAAAATGAAATAAAGAGGTAAAAATGATCAGAGAGAAAGTGATACACACAAGAGCTAAGCAAAGATGTTCAAACATAAGTAGGTAGGTAGGTAGGTAGGTCCTTGGGGGGCCTAAGGAAAATGATAACAGATAAAAATAATAATTTACATAAAGGACTGAAGAAAATAAAAAATGGTTATTCTGAGGGAAAATATAGGAGAAATGCTTATTATTTAAATACTTTAAATGCATAATTGACTATTTAAACAAATACAATAACATGCGGGTGAGAGGTTATAACATACGTAGAAGTAAAATGAATGACAACAAGTAAAAAAATCAGAGAGTGGAGGAATGGAAGTCGATTTTTATTAGGCTTTCATACCACACAGAAAATGGTGTGTCACTTGAAGGTAGGCAGTATTAAAGGAAAAATGTACACTTCTAACTCTAGAGCAGCTGGAGAATAACAAATCAAATAGCAAATAACAAATCAAAGAATTATAGCTAGTAGGCCAGCAAGGAGCAAAATAGAACCACAAATAATATTCAGTTTCTCCAAAAGAGGGAACAAAGGGAAAGGAATAGAGGAAAAAAAGATGGGAAAAATAGAAAACAAGTAACAAGATGGTAAGTGTAAACATAAGCATATGAATAAATACTTTCAATTTTGGGACTCCTGAGTTTGCTCAGTCAGTTAAGCATCGGACTCTTGATATCTGCTCAGGTCATGATCTCATGGTTTGTGAGATCGAGCTCCACATCAGGCTCTGCACTGTTAGCTCAGAGCCCACTTGGGGTTCTCTCTCTGTCCCTCTCTCTCTCTCTCTGCCCTTCCCTCGTGCTTACTCCTCTCTCTCTCTCTCTCTCTCTCAAAATAAATAAATAAACTGGGGTGCCAGGTTGGCTCAGTTGGTTAAGCATCTGACTTCAGCTCAGGTCATGATCTCACAGCTCTGAGTTCGAGCCCCGCATCAAGCTCTGTGCTGACAGCTCAGAGCCTGGAGCCTGCTTCGGATTCTGTGCTCCCTCTCTCTCTGCCCCTAACCCTCTCACATTCTGTCTCTGTCTCTCTCAAAAATAAATAAACATTAAAAAAATTTTTAAATAAATAAGTAAGCTTAAAAAAAAGGTCTAAACCAATATCTCTCCCAAATACAAAGCAGCAATCATCAGATTGATTTAAAAAGCAATGTAGAAATACTAGATACAAAAACTCACTTTAAAAAATCATTAAACAAACAGGTAAAAGTAAAGGGATGAATAAATATACCATGGTCAAACTAAATAAAAGAAAGCTGGAGTAGGTATATTAATATTGGATAAAGCAGATTTCAGAGCAAAGAATATTACCAGTAATAAATAAATGCATTTCCTCATGATAAAGCAGTCAATTCATCAAGGGAAAGTATAATTCTAAATGTTTATGCACCTAATAGAGGTGCTCCAACATACATGAAGCAAAAATTGATGCAACTATAAATCCACAATTACAGTCAAAGACTTCAAGGCCCTTCTTTCAATAATTGATAGGACAACTAGACAGGAATTCTGTGAAGGACATAGAAGAATTGAGTGACCCTAGCAATAATTTGACCTGATTGAAATACATATAACACTTTACCCCACAATAAAAAAGCGTGCATGCTTTTCAAGTACATGTGAAGCAATTACCAAGATAGCCCATATTCTGGGTCACAAAGTTAGTCTCAATAAATTTTAAATGACTTTAGTTATACAAAGTATGTTCTATGGCCACAGTGGAATTAAATGTGACATCAATAACAAAGAATTAACTAATACACTTCTAAATAGTAAATGAGTCGAAGTGGTAATCAGAAGGGAAGTTAGGACTCATTCTGAAATTAACAAAAATTAAAATACAACATAGAATTTGTGGGATACTTCCAAAGCAGGGCTTAGAAAGAAATTTATAGCACTAAACATTTATATATCTTTTAATTTTTTTAAATGTTTTTATTTATTTTTGAGACAGAGAGAGACAGAGCATGAGCAGGGGAGGGACAGAAAGAAAGGGAGACACAGAATCTGAAGCAGACTCCAGGCTCTGAGCTGTCAGCACAGAGCCCGATGCAGGGCTCGAACTCACGAGCTGTGAGATCATGACCTGAGCCGAAGTCAGACGCTTAACCGACTGAGCCACCCAGGCGCCCCTAAACATTTATATTTGAAAAGGATAAAGGTCTTAAATCAATGACCTCAACTTCCACTTCAGGAAAATTGAAGAAGGAAAAGAAGGAGGAAGAGAAGGAGGAGGAGGAGAGGAAAAAAAGGAGGAGGAGGAGGAGGAGGAGAAGAAGAAGAAGAAGAAGAAGAAGAAGAAGAAGAAGAAATAAAGCCCAAGATAAGCATGATAAAGTTTTGTAGTTTTTAAAATATTTAATTATATACCTACCACATGATCCAACAATACCCATTCTAAGTATTTACTCAAGAGAAATTAAAGCATATTTTTTTACACAAATGTTTATGGTAGGTTCATTTGTAATGGCCCCCAAATGGAAAAAACCTAAATGTCCATTAACAGGTTAATAAATAAACAAATTGTTGTATGTCAATGCAAGAGTGAGTATTCAGCAATAAACAGCAACAGCATGAATAAATTTCACAATGATTATGCTGAAGGAACGGAGCAAAAAAAAAAAAAAAAAAAAGAGAGAGAGACAAAAAAATCCCTACATTTATATATTGTATAATAAATATTGAACAAATAAACTGATAACCAATGACAGAAAGCATGTCAATAACAGAAATAAATGGTGACAAAAAGCCTAAGGAGGACAATGGATCTGAGGGAGAGGGATTACCAAGGGGTTGGAGGAAACTTTTAAAAGGGATAGATATGTTCATTTTTTTTATTGTGGTAGTGGTTTCACAGGTATAAACATCAAAAGTTATCAAATTTTGAGGTTTATCATATATCATTAAACTCCAAAAAAAAACTTATATATATATATTACAAAACTGGGAAAAATAGGAAACTATTGTCATGTCTTGGAGTAAGTAAAGATGTTTTCAGATTAACCTCAAAGACACACTTTAAAAAGTGAAAAGAGGGGCGCCTGGGTGGCGCAGTCGGTTAAGCGTCCGACTTCAGCCAGGTCACGATCTCGCGGTCCGTGAGTTCGAGCCCCGCGTCAGGCTCTGGGCTGATGGCTCGGAGCCTGGAGCCTGTTTCCGATTCTGTGTCTCCCTCTCTCTCTGCCCCTCCCCCGTTCATGCTCTGTCTCTCTGTCCCAAAAATAAATAAAAAATGTTGAAAAAAATTTAAAAAAAAAAAAAAAGTGAAAAGATAAGACTCTTTGCAACACATATATCCAACAAAAAGACTTGTATCCAAAATAAAGAATTCTTACAAATCATTAAGAAAATTTTGACAATTCTATGTTTAAAAAAACACCAGCAAAAGTAATTTTACTGATACTACCATGGCAAAGTAAATTCCCTGCTTGAGCCAAACATCCTGGAAATCATAAATATAAATAACGGGCAAAATACAAAAAATAAAGTAGTTTCTCTGGCTGAAAACCTGGGAACAAAGTTTGAATGACCCACAGCTACTAAAACCAGAGTGGGGAAACCTGCAAAAGAAAGTCAGAGTCATGAGCAGTTTAAAGAGAAAGAACCATAAAGGAGACCTAAGATAATACCCACATTTACTGCTGACATGCAGTCATTAGCTCGGGAATAAGCAAGAGATCCACTTCAGTTCAATGCGACACAAGGGATATATCTGAGAGGGGAGAGGAGTTATTTTTGAAAAGTCTCCTCAATCTTAAGAAAGAGTCACTGGAAATCCAAGCTCATTCATTAGCTGGGGATTGTCATACGGAGATGGGAGGCTTGGAGTGGCTTCGACGGGCTTCCCTTCCACATCAAGTGGACACCAAGAGGAAAGCAAAGCCAAGAGAATGCCAGAGATATGCAGCCAGAGCCCTGATGAACAGAGCAGTTACCTGACTCAAGAAATCTGCTTCATGAAATAAGCCAGTCTGAATTGTTTTTTCTGTTCTCTGCGGCTTAAAACATTAAAACAGATATAGGCTCTGACAAGATCAAGTCTGTAGAATTGTGGGAATGATGGCCTCACCACAGAACACAGGGACTCTGCTTTGTGACTTCTCCCTTGTGAAATTGTCCATGGGTGCCTCTCAATATACCTAAATTAGCAAACAAGGTACAAGTGATAAAAAATGTTTCAAGTCAATGTTGACAAGACTGTGGGGGAACAGGCACAGTTGTGCATTGCTTTTGGCATAGCAAATTGGTTCAATCTTTCTGAGGAGAAATCTGCTGCTGTGTAATAAGACCTTTAAAACTGTTCACAGTTTTGACCCAGAAATTCTACTTCTGTGATTATATCGCAAAGAAATCCTCCTGAATAAAAGTAAACAAAAATTTAGGTATTCATAGAAATACAATTGGAAATAGAAAAGGAAAACCTGGTAAATAATCCAATTACTGCAAATGGAGAGGATGATAAGTCAACATAAAGAAACATCGTTGCCTTTCCAAGTAAGAAAAAAAAAATATATTAAGACTCTGTCCAGCTTGGAATAAATATAAAATAAAGTGAAACGAAAACGGTAGAACACAAAATGGTAAGAACATATTACTCTCTAGAACTCAGCCTCTCTTCATATGTTCAAAAACTATAAAATCAAATCATCTTCCCCAGATATGGGGAAGGTTAGTCCCCCATACACATACATACACCCCTTACTATCTCCAAACAACTGACATAATGGCAGAAAAGCTGAGCAACCTCATATGTGAAACACTGAACTTAGCAATGGAGACACAAAGAAGAAAAGGATAAATAGGTATCTTCATAAACCAAGTGGAGTGTGGAACACAGCAGACCAGCAAGAAAACATGAGAATGAACAAGATATTTGCTGGTTGTGATCAGTTTGGTAGCCATAAGTGTGGCAATGGGGAGTGTGTAACTGGTGAATGCGTTGGGGTTCCTCTGGATTGGGTGGTAAGGAAACAATTCAGCTGAGGAAAAGATATTTAGGCTGATAGTTGAGGAATAGAAAGAAGCCTTTCAGAGATCTAGGAGAAGAGGTTGTATGTACAACCATCAACCAATGGGAAGGCCTGAGGTCACGAAGGTCTTAGCATGTTTCAGGAACAGAAAAGGGGCCATTGTGGCCAAAGCATGTGCCACTCCAGGATGGAAGAGAGATATGATGATCTTTGACCAGTGGCCAGGAGACAGATCACGCAGGGCCTTCCTGCAGTGGTGAAGAATTGGATTTATATTAAGTGTAATGGAGACCACTGTGGGGGAGGGAATGATCAAATTTATTTTTAAAGGGATCACTCTAGCTACTGCATCGGGAGTGAATTATAGGGGCCTATGTTTGGAATAAGGGAGATGGTGAGTAGGCCACAGACATGCCCTAATGAAATATGACAGGTGGTTTAGACCAGGGCAGAGCAATGGCACTTACAGAAGCAGAGGTATGTTTTAGAAGTAGTATCAGCAGAACAGATGAATGTATTCAGGATGGGAGCAAAGAGGGGCGCCAGTTAAGCATCCAACTTTGGCTCAGGTCATGATCTCACAGCTTGTGGGTTCGAACCCTGCATCGGGCTCTGTGCTGACAGCTCAGGGCCTGGAGCCTGCTTTGGATTCTGTGTCTCCCTCTCTGCCTCTCCTTCTCCTCCTCTCTCTCTTTCTCTCTCTCTCTCAAAAATAAACGTTAAAAAAATCTTTTTAAGATTGGAGCAGAGAACAGAAGACTCAACAATGCTAGATCCCAGGAATGGTAGGGGACGTTCCAAATGAAGGATCCTATGTGATCTCCAAATGAAGTATACAAGCAGACTAGGGCACTGTATCAGGAAGGCACATGATGAAAAGCATGAACCAAGACAAGAAGACAACAGAGTCTGGGACTGGGGAGTCAAAGCCCAGGATGAACAGGAAGACATGGATCCTATTAAAACGAGTTAGGAACTGGGGTCTGTGGTTCCTGCTGCAGTGAGCAGAGACACTGGCTGAGGCAAGCTGTTTGTCTTTGGATTGAGTCCTTGTCCATGACTCCATCTTCCACCTTTGTGCTGAAAGCTTTCAAATCTATATCTCTAGCCCGGAACTCTCTCTGAAGACCTGGACTGAAATAGACAACATTCTCTGGGACATCTTTATTTGGCTGCTCTCCTGGCATCTGATAATTTACTTGCACAAAACAGAATTAGCATCTTCTATCACTTTACACCCCACTGCTCCTCCTATGCACCCTCCTTCACTTAACAGGATCACCTTGCGCTGCTAGAGTTTTCTGTCATTTCAAAGAATAGTAATGTCCAATGAATAGATCATGTAAAATGTGGCATTGCTTGTCTCCCTGTGAAGTCCTCTCTGATCTCAGATCTTTCCTAGGAAACAGCAGTCATTCTCTTCCATTTCCTATTTTGAAAACTGGTATCTCTTTGTTACCTCCTACCATTTTTTAAGTTATCTGTAGACTATCTCTACTCACATCACTCATCTTTGTATTCCCAGAATCTAAGTGACTGAGGTACATTAGATATTAGATGCTCAATACCTATTTGCAGAATTAATGGATACATGCAAATCCACGCAATAGCAGGCAAGGCTATGAATCAAAAATGAAACAATGAATTTTCAGAAATAGAACATCCTGGGGAATGGAGCTGCCTGAGAAAGACTTAGAAGAGGCTCTTATTGCAGCCATTCCATGCAGATTCCTTATCCTGTGTCATATGGATTCCAATGTACCAGTTAGGGCTCAGCCAGGGAAACAGAACTGTAGGGGTATGGATGTCCTGCAGAAGTCAGGGCACCTTGTTATGGAACTAAATGCACACCTGGCCCCAAGAGCCAGAGAAGCGAAGGAGGCTCCAGGGGAAGGTAGAGCAATGGCCGACTTAGCTGAAGTCAAGGGGAGTCATTTGATCAGCAACAATGTGTGTGAGCTGCCAGATGTCTGCTGCTTCCTTTCTACACCCCAATATTTCAGGAACCTCCCTGAGGCCCATCCTAATGGCAAACACAGATGAAAGGGAATTTGGGGAAGTCTAGTCACATTGACACCTTCTTACAAAGTCACACTCTCAGAAATGTTGATGTTAAAGAAAAGGATCCTGGAAGCTCTGAGGTTTGATTACTCCTATTGTAGCTTGATACCTGATGCATCAAAACAACACTGGGTTTCCTGGGATAATTCCTTGGTCAATCCGTTTACTCTTTATAAGAAACACTTAAATCTTGGGCTTAAGCTGTAACAGCCTCTATTAATCCATTCAAGTGCAAAGTCAAGTTTTACAGAGCCCTTGGAAAAGTTGAAGGCCAGCTGGCCCTGGCTCAGAGAACAATCCAGTGTCCCAGTGCACTGTGGAGCAGGAATAGCCAAGTCCAATCCTACTGCTAGGTTTTGCTTTACTAATATCTATTGAGGATTATCTTATTGATTAACAATAGGTAGATAGATGGATAAATGGGTCCACATCTAATTATTCACATAGTTCACAGTATCAATAATATTTTGAAAGTGCTAAGAATTATGACCATTCTGAGTTCAGAATTTTTCATGAATATCTTCACACAGAGAACCATATGTAATAAAATAAACAGTGTCCTCAGCAACATTCTGACAGCACTCACAATAATAAATTTCACAGGGTTATTCCTTATAGTGTCCTTAAATTTAATCAAATGGTACCACACAAAAGCACAGTTTAATAAAGTGGTTTATAGGGATTCAATATGATGTACCTGAGTTGGAACAGCATTTTAATATATTAAATAGTGTGTCTCTTTTTTTCTTTTTTTTCCTGATGCTATTTTTTATTCCCTGGCCTTCCCCAGTTAAGCCTCAGAGAAGGGTTATTAGAACTTAATAAAGCTTCAAAACCTTAATCCTAAGAGGGCACAGGGCATCAAAAGAAAAAGAAAAGAAAAGCATGTTTGGTCTGAACATGGATTCCACTTCCAGCCACATGCTATCCAAGGTTCCCCAGGTCATGGAAAGGAAAAAGGTTAAGAAGGACATGGCCTGGAATAGAGGTTGATGAAGTTGCATTTGAGGTGACTAGACCTCAAGGGAACAAAGAGTCAGAAAAGGAAACATTGAATCAGTCAGAACAGGTTAGGACATTCTGCAGGAACAAACAGACACTAAACTACTAAACATAAACAAAAATATAAACATATATATACATATATGCCTATCAAGGGTCATTCAAGTTATTCACACGTAGCTGATTGAGCAGCTACCATCTTAAATGTGGCCAGTTGCCGTGTCAGAGGAAGAGAAATCAGAATTATCTTCCTTTGAATTCTCAAACTGAGAATTAAATGCTGCAGCCAGGATGTTATATATTCCATATTCATACTTAGAACTCACTGGCCAGAGTTTGTCATATAGTCCTGCCCAACCTCAATGGTCCAGAGATGCCATTCTCCACATGCCTGGAAAGAGGAGACGAGTGGCTATCTGTGAGAAACATTAATGTTAGCATCAAGAAAAGCCCCAGTCTTCATCTGAAAGAGAATCATGAAAACGCATCTTGAGCCCACCTGCCAAGATTTACTGTGATAATTTTAATTAATTTTATGTTTCAATTTGATTTCACTAAAGGTTGCCCAGATTACTGGTAAAACATTGTTTCTGGTGTGTCTGTGAGGATGCTTCTGGAAGAGATTAGTGTTTGAATCTTTAGACTGAGTAAAGAAGATCCACCTTCACCAATGTGGATGAACATCATCGAATCCATTAAGTACCCAAACAGAACAAAAAGGAAGAACAAATTATCTCTTTCTCTTCTTAAGTTGGTATATCCATATTCTCCTCTCCTCAGACATCTGAGCTCCTGGTTCTCCAGCCTTTAGACTGTGGAATTTATACCAGTGGCTCCCCTGCTTCTCAGGCCTTCAGCCTTACACGGGGTTTACACCGTTGATTCCTCTAGTTCTTTGGCCTTTGGGCTTGGACTGAATTATATTGATGGTTTTCCTGGTTCTCTGATTTGCAGATGACAGATTATGGGACTTCTCAGCCTCTATAATTACATTAGCCAAGTTCTATAATACATCTCTCTCTTTCAGATAAGAAGATAGAGATAGATATATTTATAGATAGATAGATAGATAGATAGATAGATATCTTCTTATCCAAAAGGGAGAGATGTATTACAGAAGTTGGCTCATGTAATTATAGATATAGTTGGCTACATGGAATCACAGATATAGATATAGATAGATATCTATATACATATAGATCTATATCTATCTATAAAGATCTATATCTATCTATATCTATATATGTAATTTTCTATATAGATAGATCTATATATATCTATATATAGATCTATATCTGTCTATATCTATATAGATCTATATCTATATCTATATATGTAAAATCTCCTGTTGAATTCTTTTTCTCTAGAGAACCCTAATTAATACAGTTTCCTTTTGAAGAAGTGCTGTGTATTATCCATATGGAGGTGCTGCTTTAATTTCTTCCCCACTGTCATCTATGAAGACGTCTTATGGACAGTAGATAGCAAGTTGCCTATTGACTTTCATGCGTGAGTTAAGCTTATCAGTCCTATAAGATACTCCATTCTCTTCAAATGTACCCCAGAATTCTAAGACCCTAGAAAAGAGAGTGGGGCAAGAATGAGAAAAGAAAAGGTTATTTTAGGTAAAAATGGATAGGTCTCCCTTGAGGTAATAACTCCATTGTTGTGGCTGTAGTCATTCATTTATAAAACATTAATTCAGAGTTTCTCAGGTCTCATGGAAGCAATCCTATCTCTCAGATTTCATAGAAGGCAATAAGGCATTTTGCAATACTTATTCACGGAAAAATGTTCCAGTCTTTGCAAGATGTGAAATAAGGTTGTGTTAATTGAAAATTTCAAGATTTTTCTCAGTTATAACAATTTTATGGTAAATCTGTAAATGGCACTTTCTGTATGCATGCAAGCAAGGTTGTGTGATAATAAAATGCATGGGCTTCAGAGTCAGGCAGATTTGTGTTAAATTCTGCCCCTAGAGAACCAGTGATTCCTCAGATAACATATTTCAGCTCTCTTAACTTTTCTCCTCTAAACTGAAGACAATTTTTTTTAAATTATAATAAGGCTGCCTTCCCTTATTTTGAAATCAGGATCCCACTTATATTACAGTGTTGGCCTCAGGATTAGTACTTTTCTATGTAAACTGATTAGCACACACCATGACACACTGGAGAAATGATTATCATTATGTGATAGTCATTATATCTGTTAATCTGTAAGATGTATATCGATTAGTCTGAACTAACATGTATGCATTCAGACTCTGGTTCAGGTCATGAGCTCACAGCTCATGAGTTCAAGCCCCGCATCGGGCTCTGTGCTGACAGCACAGAACCTGCTTCGGATCCTTTGTCTCCCTCTCTCAGTCTCTCCCCTACTCATTCTCTCTCTGTTTCTCTCTCTGTGTGTGTCTCTCTCTCAAAAAACAAACAAACAAACAAACAAACATTAAGGAAGAAAAAAGATGAGGACAGGAGATTGTGATTAGGACAAAGAGAAGGAGCCATTCAACATTGAAAAGAAGGTACTGAAGTGTGAGTGTACCCACTATGGGAAGGGATGATGCAGAGTTTGGAATGGATAAAGGAAAAATAATTGGAGAAGTTTAGGTTAACTAAATAAATAATGCGGACACAGAGACACATTGCCTCCAATCCTTACAAATTTATAACAAAATAGGTAATTTGAGCGTTAGGAAGTTCCCTGAATCTCAGTGCTGTACCTAGAAGGTAGGAATTCTAATGTATCTCACAATGTATAGGACACAATAGGTATTTAATCATTTTTATTTTTGTTCTTTCTGGATTGGCTTTGTTAGAATATAAGCATTTTATCAATGGAAATTATGCCATTTAATTTCCTCAATACTTTCATAAACAATATTGAAAAGACATCATACACTACTTTTTACTCTATAATCCTGCTTCTAAATATCTACCTTTAAAATGAATTGTGTATGTGCTCAAATGTTTACTGCTAAAACTTAATCTCATTCTTATTTACCAGAGCAAAACAGTTGTAAATAATCAAAATATCCTCCAATCCAGGTGAGTGCATGTAGGTGGGGGGAGTGAAAGGGACTTCCATACTTTGTGGTACATCCATTCAATAAAGTATCATACACGCTTTAAAATCTAAGGTTGAGATATTTAGTCACATGAATGGTGAGATACTCTCCTCTTTCTACTTCTATGAAGCCATGTTCTCATTCTGTCTTCCATCCTGACCCACTGGCCTCTCCTTTTTTTGTCCTCTTGATTGACTTTTCCTTCCCTTGCCAACTGCAGAACTCCCTCCAGGGTCTCCATTGATCCTGAATATACCCTGTTCTCCAACTCTAGTACTGAGACTAGTGCCCAGGTCAGTGTCCCACCTTCATATATCCAGTCTGGACCTCTCCTATAAACTCGAGATGCCTCAAGATGCTTCGAGATCTAGTTGCCTCTTTAAAACCTCCACTTAGATGTTTCAAAGTATCTCAAATAATAACAAATGCCCAAAATGGATCTTTTGATTTCCCCATTCCTATACCTCTAGAAAGAAACCTACTCAAAGTTAGTCTTCCTCCAACCTGATACATGTTAGTATATATCATACCCTTTTAGAAACCTTGAAGACATAACCAATCACTCACATCCAAGCCGTTAGCATAGACATTTGGACTAAGATTGGGGTGTGTGGCTGCCTCAGCTGGTTACGCATCCAACCTTTAATTTTGATTCAGGTCACAATCTCACGGTTTGTGAGATCGAACCCCACATCAGGCTCTGTGCCTTCAGTGCACAGACTATGTGGGATTTTCTCTCCCCCTCTCTCTCTGCCCGGCTCATGTGTGCTCTCTCTCTCTCTCTCAAAACAAACAAATATTTTAAAAAATAATTCCTAAAATTGTGTAACAAGCTCTCTTGCTTAAAATCTTTCATGTCTTCCTGCTTTATTTAAATTCAATCCTCCTGTGGCTCACCAGACCCTGGCTTCCCCATCCAGCTTGACTTCTAACTTCTTAATTCTCTCTGCTCTGGCTGAACTACCCTCCTTCTGGTGTGTCACATATACCAAGTTCTTTCCCACACTAAGGCCTGCAGGATTGGAGTTACTGTTCCCTCTACCTGGCACCCACTTCTGAATATCCCATCTCAAACGGGTCTCAGGTGTCATATCACCTAGCTCCAGAAGCCCTGCTCCGGCCCTGCTAGACTCAGAGTCAGCACCTCATTCCATCAGAATACTTGACTATGAGCTCTGGTCTGGGTTTATAGGATGCTGTATTTTATTATAGCCATTCAGTTCCAGGAGGGCTGTTGATGTCACTGCATCCTCAAGTCTAAGAGGGGGCCTGCACGAAGAGGCTTGAGTATGGGCTTAAAGAATGAATTAATGCTGAAAATCAGGTTTCTAAACAGTAACATCTCACTCTACTGGTAAAACAAGAAGTACTGAATGAGTGAGTGTGTGTGTGTGCATGTGTATGTGTGTATAGGGTGGTGTGTGTATGTAAAAATTTTGGAAGGATTAAAACCAAAATCTTAACACTGGTTATTGCCAAGTGAGGTATTATGGATGATTTCAATTTTTTTCTATTTCCCAAAGATTCTACAATGCATATATTTCTTGAATAATAAGAAAAAAAGGTTATTTTTTAAGACATAAATTTTAAGTAAAAGTTTCCAGTAGGTAGGAATGACCCAGCTGATCTCTGGAGGTCATTGGTGAATGCTCATGTACCTGGAAATTCCTGTCTCAAGCAGACATAATGAGCACATCCCAGAGTTTGGCCAATTTGTTGATTTTAATTTGCTCAGGAGTGCATCCACTTCCCAAGGCCCTTCTTCTTCCCTCTCCATTTCCTTCTTAGTGGGGTGAAGAGGCGCTGGCCTCCACCCACCTCTCTCTCATTTGAGCTTTTTCTTATCTCTTGCAGTAATTGAAGAAAGTTAACCCAGGATCAGAGGACAGAAAGGAGATAACGCCTCGAGCTTAATTCAACCTGCATTTTAACAAGCTGGATACACCCCACTGAGGCGATTACAGAAGCCAGCCAGTCCTGCCTTGCCTACTCCTGCTGAGCCTCTCATCTCTCCACCTGCAGGAGCTGTCCTGCCCTAATTCCCAGGGCAGTCAGGTGGCAGGGCACTGAGTCACCCTCCCTGAGGACTGACCTAGAACACGGAGTTCCAACATGGATGGCCTGGCTCCTTCTCTTTCAGCAGGAAGCATGGAATGCTCCTGGAGCACGGAGCCAGCTCTGGCTTTGCATTTCCAGTTTGATCCATGGGCACTTACCCCCACATTAATTACACCAATAATATTTGAAGTTCTCTGCAAGCCGGTTCGGGTTACCTCCTGTGACTAGGTTACTTTTTTGAACACTTCTTCCCACAAATATGCATAACTTCTGCGTGCTCTTGACCAAATTAAATTCTTTTCATCCTTAAGGATCATCTCAAGAAGCACCCCACAAGAAGCTTCCTAGTTACCCTCTGCAGTGTTCTCCCTGTCTTTTTAGTATGCCCAAACTAAAGTAACTCTTTTTGTCCTGTACCAGTGGAGACAGCTGGCCTTCTCACAGACACACTAACACTTGCACATAAAAATCAGATACCAACTAATACAGAAACGGCACACCCTCCCAGTTTTGCACAAGGTGGCTCTGCACCACACAGCTCCTCTGTCACTGAGAGCTCCACTGCCTGATTCGGCCATCTTTCTAATATCTGGAGTATCCCATTCCTAACATCAGCTCTGAGGGCTGCCCACCAGTTCTGAAGGCATGTTTGGACTCAAGGGACATGTCTGCTGGGTAGACATTCAGCCACACTCAGTCTCCAGAGTTTGGAATCATACCCTGGGTGACAGAAAGTCTCTGCCCAAACCATGCACATTGCCCACCTTTCTCTTGGCCAGAGGGAGGAAACTTGCCGCCAGGTGAAACACTGTCCATTGACCTTTATGACTATTCAAGCATACTGGTTCCCTGAAGACAAAGACCTATCCCCATTGTTTGTGGTAACTGTACCTAACAGAGCACTTTCAGCTAGCAGCAGAAAGCTAGGGGGTATTTGTCTTTATTAAGGAGCAAATGGGAGTTGACAGTCCTTAGTGGTCCTTGCTGAAACTCAGAGGCTGGCCATGAATTTCCCCGTGGGTCCTTGGGCTCCACCTTCCCTGGAGTAACAGATCTGCTACATCGCTGTGACCATATGGGAAATGGAGCCCCTTTAGGGTCCTATGGCTGGTTTCAGGGAAGTGGACCTACGTCTTAGTGTCAGTGCTCAGACCCCATTCATCTCTGTGTGTGCATGTGCATGCATGCGTGTGTGCGTGCGTGTGTGAAGGGTGGTGCTTGAGGACTGAATCCTGAGTTTCCTGCCTAGACTCTACTTACTGGCTGCCTTCAGTTTAACCTATACCCAGTGTGGGCTCCCCCTCACATTTTCCCTCTATAAACCTTCAATGTCAACTGCTTTCCTGGTACAAAAGATCCTAATGCATTGACTTTTTTTTTTTTTTTAACATTCCCACCTTTTATATGTCAAAGTTACTTCCAGTATCAATCATGATAATAAGAATGGCCAGAAGTTAAAAATATAGACAAGGAAAATCTTGTATTGAATTTCAATTATAAATTTCTAGAGATAAAAATAAAATAACCATTTGTTTCACTGTTTTAAAATTTAAACACAAATTTCAACTGAACTAACTTGAGTTCTGTTTGTTGGTCTTTAAAATTACACTTAATTTCTAACTGATCATTTAAACACAGATGTATGGAGTAAACACAGGAGTTGAAGACATAAACTATACCAGAGAGCAGCTCAAAGGATTCTAAACTTTTAAGAATTTATTCTTAAAACTGACCATGTATAGCTTGAGTCAATGTGTCCCAGGGGCCAAATGTATAACTGGTGTTTCTCTAAATTAATTTCAATGTTAAAGATATTTTTATTAAAGCTTAAGTAATAAAAATTCATCAGTAACTAGAGAAATTGCTTAGAGCTTAGATCACAAAAAGAATTTTGGGGGAAGAAAATGTTATTACTGAAATTGTTTAGAATTGCTGGAGCATGAGAATAATATTGTTTGGGGTTCAATTGTATCCCTTCAAAATTCATATGTCGAAGTCCTAACCCCGGCACCTCAGAATGTGAGTGCATTTTGGAGATAGGGCCTTTAAAGAGGTAATTACGTTAAAATGAAGCTTTGAGAACAGGACCTTAATCCAATCTGACTGGTGTCCTTAGAAAAAGAGGAAATTTGAACACACAAAGCAGACACCAGGGATGTGTGCATAACAGGAAAGACCATGTAAGGACACAGAGAAAAGACGCCATCTGCAAGTCAAGGAGAGAGGTCACAGACCAAACTAACCCTGGCAACACTAATACAGAAACCGCATGCCCTCCTGCTTAATCTTGGACTTACAGCCTCCAGAACTTTAGGATGCTGTCCTCATGCCTGTGGGCATACTTAGGAAGAAGGAAAGCCACTGTCACAGGGCATGGTGCTGAGGCCATTTCATAAGGAATAATGGCTTTTAGAGGACAGAGGAAGCCCAGAAAAGCACACCAAGGTTGAAAAAGCCACAGATGCTTTCTCTGCAGCTTTCAACACAGTCCCTGCTTTCTTTCCTAAGCAAGTCAGCACTTCCCTAGAACGGAGTAGGATTAGGAACCATAAGTACTGACCCAGGTGAGGATGGGTTGCTGAGAAAGGCAAAGAATAGAAAGCGAAGGCACAGTTTATCCAGGAGGTGACAGTCAGGGGACAGGGTGGGCTCACACCCTCAATAGCCCACTCTTTCTCTACTTCTCTCTCTCCTTTTCTCTCCTTCCCCAACCCCTCTGGTGTAGCCATCCGCATCCACATTCACCCACTCGCTGTGTCTCACCAATTCAACACCCTGTGCTCCCCACTCCTGTACTCAACTCAGAGTACCCCTCTTTCTCCCCCTGTCCCTCTCCTCCTCCTTCTCCAGTTTTGTCGTGGCAATAAGTGCATTTACAGTCTGGGTCATTATGCTGCCCCTGGGAATCCTGCTGCTGAGCTCTTTCGGCTGGGAGTTGCTTGAGAGAAGCAAACACCCCAAAGGGAGCTCAGACAGTTTTCAATTATAGATCAGTAGAAATCTCCCGTGGAGTGTGGTCCTCCAGAACATCTGTGGGCAACCTGGGGGAGGGGCTGGCGGGGCAGGAGGGCGGGTTTAGCTTCAGCAAATGCTAAGCCTTGCAGGTTTCTGTCCTACTTCCCCTGACCTCTACACCTATTTTGACCCACCTGGAATGGTATATAAAGGATGAGGTGGCAGTGGGAGCAGATGCCTCGATGAGGAGAAGGGTTTTATCACTGACTTTGAGTTTAGAATTGCAGGAGCATAGTGGCAATAAAAAGCAGACCAACTTTTAGTCGTCAATTGTTTTTCAATTCCCTGTAGACAGTGCATGCCCTGATTGTGTCCAGCCAAGGCCAATTTCCCCACTGCCTTGCCTTTGAGACACTGCTGTCCACCTGGACATCAGTGACCTTGCTCATGAGTAAAACATAGCCAGTCCCCGTCTTGGGATAAGGCTTCTCAGATTGGCATGTCCTTCCTCCTAAGGTGTGGACCAGTGGGGGAACTGCAGAAACAGAGGTGTCTTGGGACCAAGGTAGGGGGGCGGGGTAGCTAAGAGCTCCTTTTCCTCATGCTATTGTGGAAATCCTTCAGAAAAGCAAATACAAACTAGGGACAACAGAGATGTATCGTGGGACCTGGAATTCTTAATGTCATAGCAAATGTGTTTTCTCAGGTCATATGGTCATATTCAACCTTCACAGGTGTTCATCTGCTTACCTCCAGGCCATTTCACTTGGCTTTTTCCAACAGGACCAGTAAAGAATTCTTCTATATGGATACTTAGGGTTTCACCCTCCTCCTCAGCATTGCCTATGCTTGGTGAAAGAAAAGAAATAAAAACAAAGGACTGAAAGAGTTTCTGAAATAAAAGAAAGGAGATCCAGTTTATAATCCTGGCTTGCACCCTCACTAACTGGGTGACCATGGAAATTGTCTACTTCTCACTCAGCTTCAAAACAAAAATGGGGATATAAATACTTGCTTAAATCACCAGCGAGTGAGAAAATAATTGATAGGACCATACTTAGAAATGCATACTATAATACCAATTAAAGAAATCATTATCATCATCATGTAAGATTCAGAATATATTAAAGTTAGCATACTGTGAAGAATCAAACCTGGAAGTTTTCTGAGTTTAATCTCCACAATGAAGCCATGCATACTCAGCATGAGAACTGAGTATCGGGAACATGGCCTATGGTGTCAGAAAGACAGGTGTTCCAATCACAATCTATTAGTTATATAATATTATAATATTACTACATGTGTCATCTGTTGCTTATTTACACTAGGAAAATAACTCTTTTCACACTGGTTAAATAAAGAAATAAAATTGGAGTCTTATACCTCTTATTGTAGTATTCTGAATTTTTTGTTCCATATTATTTACATGGGACTTTTCCCAGTCTGCCTCCCAGAGATAATCAGAAGGACCAAACCTAAACCAATAATTGTTCTTCATCTCTTTGGCCGTGACTATTGGATCAAATATGAATATATAATCTAACTTGATCCAATGAATAGCACATCTAAAACTTTTAGTGAGAAAAAGACCCTCTCTTTCTTCTCTCTGTTGTTTACGGAAGGAAGATACTCTATAAGCTTAGAACTGTGTCTACCACCTTGCCACCTCAAATGAAAAACAGACCTGAACTGTGGAAGCATATCAAAGGGAAACAGAGCTAGGAGATGAGACATATGTTCCAAATAACCTCATGTGAGTCCATGGATCTATCTATTCTAAGTCAGCACTTCTCTAGTATTTTCCATTACATGAACCAATAAATTGCTTCCCATCTTTTTTTTTAAAAAGATATTTTAGGTTGAGTCTGTCTTAATTACATCAGAAAGAGAAATAATTAATGAAGTAATTAGAATCAGGGGTGGGCTATTAAAAGTGATTACCTTTAAGATAGTATTGACTGTTTCATTACAAGATCACAGGAACCCCTCCATTACTGGATGGGAAGTTGTTCACTCACATCATGCAGATACAAGCCATACAATTTCACTTGTATCCTGGGACTCAAGCTATGTACCTTCAAAGGTTAGAGTATTAAGTAACTTTGAGAGAGAGAGAGACCAAAAAAAGACAAGACATTAACTTCTATCTGTGTCTCCCAGTCTTCACAAGAATTATGTTTGTTTTGAATCCCCTTGGAGCAGAAAGCAAAATGGAAGCCATTAAAGTCAGGCCTAAGAACTCTGACACCTAAAGTTTAGGGGACAGAAAACCCTAGTGAAAGTTTCATTTTCAAGTTCTATAAAAGAGAGAAGAACTAAGAGTGGTGAATACAAGTCTGTGATTCCTCTGTTCATAAGAGGACTCTCAGCCTCCTTGCCCACAGGCCCTGAAGTTTCCCCAAATTTCCCCTGCCCGGCCAACTACTGAAGTAATTGCCAGGCAGGACTTTTTCTAAATCCAAGCTGATGAAAGTTTTATCTTCATAATTACCACCCTGACAGGCACATATGGCATCATACAGATACACACCATTTGTGGGGTCCACTCTGGGGCTCAATGAAAACAGGCCAAGATGAGTACAGGGGAGCTCATCCCCCCTCAGGAGTTCAGCCTAGATATTACCAGGGAATTATGCTGAAAATACAGGCAACAACTCCCACATGCCACAGACATTCAGTCTAAATCACTGATAAATTTGAAATGGAGATACTTGAAATAAGTTTACTGCAGCAACAACGAGAGGAGAAAATAAAGCTGTAGAGTAAAAAGTATAATTGCAAGTCCGGTTAAAGTTAATCATGAGGGGAGTTCCGGAAGATGGCGGCGTAGGAGGACGCTGGGCTCACCGCGCGTCCTGCTGATCACTTAGATTCCACCTACACCTGCCTAAAGAACCCAGAAAACCACCAGAGGATTAGCAGAACGGAGTCTCCGGAGCCAAGCGCAGACGAGAGGCCCACGGAAGAGGGTAGGAAGGGCGGCGAGGCGGTGCGCGCTCCACTGACTGGCGGGAGGGAGCCGGGGCGGAGGGGCGGCTCGCCGGCCAAGCAGAGCCCCCGAGTCAGGCTGGCAAAAGCGGAGGGGCCGGACGGACTGTGTTCCGACAGCAAGCGCAACTTAGCGTCTGGGAGGTCATAAGTTAACAGCTCTGCTCAGAAAGCGGGAAGGCTGGAGGACAAAGGGAGGGAGAGCTGCTGAGCCCCCGGACGGCAGAGCTCAGCTTGGCGGGGAACAAAGGCGCTCGCCAGCGCCATCTCCCTCGCCCATCCCCCAGCCAAAATCCCAAAGAGAACCAGTTCCTGCCAGGGAACTTGCTCGCTCCGCGCAAACACCCAACTCTGTGCTTCTGCGGAGCCAAACCTCCGGCAGCGGATCTGACTCCCTCCCGCTGCCACAGGGCCCCTCCTGAAGTGGATCACCTAAGGAGAAGCGAGCTAAGCCTGCTCCTCCCGCCCCGTGCACCTTGCCTACCCACCCCAGCTAATACGCCAGATCCCCAGCACCACAAGCCTGGCAGTGTGCAAGTAGACCAGACGGGCCACACCACCCCACAGTGAATCCCGCCCCTAGGAGAGGGGAAGAGAAGGCACACACCAGTCTGACTGTGGCCCCAGCGGTGGGCTGGGGGCAGACATCAGGTCGGGCTGCGGCCCCGCCCACCAACTCCAGTTATACACCACAGCACGGGGGAAGTGCCCTGCAGGTCCTCACCGCTCCAGGGACTATCCAAAATGACCAAACAGAAGAATTCCCCTCAGAAGAATCTCCAGGAAATAACAACAGCTAATGAACTGATCAAAAAGGATTTAAATAATATAACAGAAAGTGAATTTAGAATAATAGTCATAAAATTAATCGCTGGGCTTGAAAACAGTATACAGGACAGCAGAGAATCTCTTGCGACAGAGATCAAGGGACTAAGGAACAGTCACGAGGAGCTGAAAAACGCTTTAAACGAAATGCAAAACAAAATGGAAACCACGACGGCTCGGATTGAAGAGGCAGAGGAGAGAATAGGTGAACTAGAAGATAAAGTTATGGAGAAGGAGGAAGCTGAAAGAAAGAGAGATAAAAAAATCCAGGAGTATGAGGGGAAAATTAGAGAACTAAGTGATACACTAAAAAGAAATAATATACGCATAATTGGTATCCCAGAGGAGGAAGAGAGAGGGAAAGGTGCTGAAGGGGTACTTGAAGAAATTATAGCTGAGAACTTCCCTGAACTGGGGAAGGAAAAAGGCATTGAAATCCAAGAGGCACAGAGAACTCCCTTCAGACGTAACTTGAATCGATCTTCTGCACGACATATCATAGTGAAACTGGCAAAATACAAGGATAAAGAGAAAATTCTGAAAGCAGCAAGGGATAAACGTGCCCTCACATATAAAGGGAGACCTATAAGACTCGTGACTGATCTCTCCTTTGAAACTTGGCAGGCCAGAAAGGCTTGGCACGATATCTTCAGTGTGCTAAACAGAAAAAATATGCAGCCGAGAATCCTTTATCCAGCAAGTCTGTCATTTAGAATAGAAGGAGAGATAAAGGTCTTCCCAAACAAACAAAAACTGAAGGAATTTGTCACCACGAAACCAGCCCTACAAGAGATCCTAAGGGGGATCCTGTGAGACAAAGTACCAGAGACATCACTACAAGCATAAAACATACAGACATCACAATGACTCTAAACCCGTATCTTTCTATAATAACACTGAATGTAAATGGATTAAATGCGCCAACCAAAAGACATAGGGTATCAGAATGGATAAAAAAACAAGACCCATCTATTTGCTGTCTACAAGAGACTCATTTGAGATCTGAGGACACCTTTAGATTGAGAGTGAGGGGATGGAGAACTATTTATCATGCTACTGGAAGCCAAAAGAAAGCTGGAGTAGCCATACTTATATCAGACAAACTAGACTTTAAATTAAAGGCTGTAACAAGAGATGAAGAAGGGCATTATATAATAATTACAGGGTCTATCCATCAGGAAGAGCTAACAATTATAAATGTCTATGCGCCAAATACTGGAGCCCCCAGATATATAAAACAGTTACTCATAAACATAAGCAACCTTATTGATAAGAATGTGGTCATTGCAGGGGACTTTAACACCCCACTTACAGAAATGGATAGATCATCTAGACACACAGTCAATAAAGAAACAAGGGCCCTGAATGATACATTGGATCAGATGGACTTGACAGATATATTTAGAACTCTGCATCCCAAAGCAACAGAATATACTTTCTTCTCGAGTGCACATGGAACATTCTCCAAGATAGATCATATACTGGGTCACAAAACAGCCCTTCATAAGTTTACAGGAATTGAAATTATACCATGCATACTTTCAGACCACAATGCTATGAAGCTTGAAATCAACCACAGGAAAAAGTCTGGAAAACCTCCAAAAGCGTGGAGGTTAAAGAACACCCTACTAACGAATGAGTGGGTCAACCAGGCAATTAGAGAAGAAATTAAAAAATATATGGAAACAAACGAAAATGAAAATACAACAATCCAAACGCTTTGGGACGCAGCGAAGGCAGTCCTGAGAGGAAAATACATTGCAATCCAGGCCTATCTCAAGAAACAAGAAAAATCCCAAATACAAAATCTAACAGCACACCTAAAGGAAATAGAAGCAAAACAGCAAAGGCAGCCTAAACCCAGCAGAAGAAGAGAAATCATAAAGATCAGAGCAGAAATAAACAATATAGAATCTAAAAAAACTGTAGAGCAGATCAACGAAACCAAGAGTTGGTTTTTTGAAAAAATAAACAAAATTGACAAACCTCTAGCCAGGCTTCTCAAAAAGAAAAGGGAGATGACCCAAATAGATAAAATCATGAATGAAAATGGAAATATTACAACCAATCCCTCAGAGATACAAACAATTATCAGGGAATACTATGAAAAATTATATGCCAACAAATTGGACAACCTTGAAGAAATGGACAAATTCCTAAACACCCACACTCTTCCAAAACTCAATCAGGAGGAAATAGAAAGCTTGAACAGACCCATAACCAGCGAAGAAATTGAATCGGTTATCAAAAATCTCCCAACAAATAAGAGTCCAGGACCAGATGGCTTCCCAGGGGAGTTCTACCAGACGTTTAAAGCAGAGATAATACCTATCCTTCTCAAGCTATTCCAAGAAATAGAAAGGGAAGGAAAACTTCCAGACTCATTCTATGAAGCCAGTATTACTTTGATTCCTAAACCAGACAGAGACCCAGTAAAAAAAGAGAACTACAGGCCAATATCCCTGATGAATATGGATGCAAAAATTCTCAATAAGATACTAGCAAATCGAATTCAACAGCATATAAAAAGAATTATTCACCATGATCAAGTGGGATTCATTCCTGGGATGCAGGGCTGGTTCAACATTCGCAAATCGATCAACGTGATACATCACATTAACAAAAAAAAAGAGAAGAACCATATGATCCTGTCAATCGATGCAGAAAAGGCCTTTGACAAAATCCAGCACCCTTTCTTAATAAAAACCCTTGAGAAAGTCGGGATAGAAGGAATATACTTAAAGATCATAAAAGCCATTTATGAAAAGCCCACAGCTAACATCATCCTCAATGGGGAAAAACTGAGAGCTTTTTCCCTGAGATCAGGAACACGACAGGGATGCCCACTCTCACCGCTGTTGTTTAATATAGTGCTGGAAGTTCTAGCATCAGCAATCAGACAACAAAAGGAAATCAAAGGCATCCAAATTGGCAAAGATGAAGTCAAGCTTTCGCTTTTTGCAGATGACATGATATTATACATGGAAAATCCGATAGACTCCACCAAAAGTCTGCTAGAACTGATACATGAATTCAGCAAAGTTGCAGGATACAAAATCAATGTACAGAAATCAGTTGCATTCTTATACACTAACAATGAAGCAACAGAAAGACAAATAAAGAAACTGATCCCATTCACAATTGCACCAAGAAGCATAAAATACCTAGGAATAAATCTAACCAAAGATGTAAAAGATCTGTATGCTGAAAACTATAGAAAGCTTATGCAGGTAATTGAAGAAGATATAAAGAAATGGAAAGACATTCCCTGCTCATGGATTGGAAGAATAAATATTGTCAAAATGTCAATACTACCCAAAGCTATCTACACATTCAATGCAATCCCAGTCAAAATTGCACCAGCATTCTTCTTGAAACTAGAACAAGCAATCCTAAAATTCATATGGAACCACAAAAGGCCCCGAATAGCCAAAGTAATTTTGAAGAAGAAGACCAAAGCAGGAGGCATCACAATCCCAGACTTTAGCCTCTACTACAAAGCTGTCATCATCAAGACAGCATGGTATTGGCATAAAAACAGACACATAGACCAATGGAATCGAATAGAAACCCCAGAACTAGACCCACAAACGTATGGCCAACTCATCTTTGACAAAGCAGGAAAGAACATCCAATGGAAAAAAGACAGTCTCTTTAACAAATGGTGCTGGGAGAACTGGACAGCAACATGCAGAAGGTTGAAACTAGACCACTTTCTCACACCATTCACAAAAATAAACTCAAAATGGATAAAGGACCTGAATGTGAGACAGGAAACCATCAAAACTTTAGAGGAGAAAGCAGGAAAAGACCTCTCTGACCTCAGCCGTAGCAATCTCTTACTCGGCACATCCCCAAAGGCAAGGGAATTAAAAGCAAAAGTGAATTACTGGGACCTTATGAAGATAAAAAGCTTCTGCACAGCAAAGGAAACAACCAACAAAACTAAAAGGCAACCAACGGAATGGGAAAAGATATTTGCAAATGACACATCGGACAAAGGGCTAGTATCCAAAATCTATAAAGAGCTCATCAAACTCCACACCCGAAAAACAAATAACCCAGTGAAGAAATGGGCAGAAAACATGAATAGACACTTCTCTAAAGAAGACATCCGGATGGCCAACAGGCACATGAAAAGATGTTCAACGTCGCTCCTCATCAGGGAAATACAAATCAAAACCACACTCAGATACCACCTCACGCCAGTCAGAGTGGCCAAAATGAAGAAATCAGGAGACTATAGATGCTGGAGAGGATGTGGAGAGACGGGAACCCTCTTGCACTGTTGGTGGGAATGCAAATTGGTGCAGCCACTCTGGAAAGCAGTGTGGAGGTTCCTCAGAAAATTAAAAATAGACCTACCCTATGACCCAGCAATAGCACTGCTAGGAATTTATCCAAGGGATACAGGAGTACTGATGCATAGGGGCACTTGTACCCCAATGTTTATAGCAGCACTCTCAACAATAGCCAAATTATGGAAAGAGCCTAAATGTCCATCAACTGATGAATGGATAAAGAAATTGTGGTTTATATACACAATGGAATACTACGTGGCAATGAGAAAAAATGAAATATGGCCTTTTGTAGCAACGTGGATGGAACTGGAGAGTGTGATGCTAAGTGAAATAAGCCATACAGAGAAAGACAGATACCATATGGTTTCACTCTTATGTGGATCCTGAGAAACGTAACAGAAACCCATGGGGGAGGGGAAGGGAAAAAAAAAAAAAAAAGAGGTTAGAGTGGGAGAGAGCCAAAGCATAAGAGACTGTTAAAAACTGAGAACAAACTGAGGGTTGATGGGGGGTGGGAGGGAGGGCAGGGTGGGTGATGGGTATTGAGGAGGGCACCTTTTGGGATGAGCACTGGGTGTTGTATGGAAACCAATTTGACAGTAAATTTCATATATTAAAAAATAAAAAAAAATAAAAAAAAAAAAACAAATTCCTCTCTCAAGTTTTTCAGGAAAACCAAAAAAAAGAAATAAAAAAATAAATTTCACTTATCTTTCCAAATTCAAATTTTAATGAAGTTGATTTGTTTTCTGTAAAAAAAAAAAAAAAAAAAAAAAAAAAGTTAATCATGAGGACAAACCAGAATAAGTGTTCTAATCCAACACAGCAGTTTTTCTGAAGGACGTTAGTAAATGTGGAGATACAATAACTGACGTGCCCCACACACTTTACCTTCTGAAGTTTGGTTGCCTTGGAAAGCTGGCTGTCAGGATAGTCAAGTAGAATTGTTAGAATCCCAGACTTTGGCCACTTATTCCCATGGACTTTCCATCCATGAGATTTGGGAGTCTTTTTACCACCCCCTTCACCAACATGGGTTGGTTGCTTCTTCCATTGTGAGATGGTATGTAACAAACCACATGACAGATTTAGATGTATGCCTTTTGTCAGCCCAACCCCAGTGGCTGGTTAGCAGAGAGGATTAAGGGGAAATATTAAAGGGCTGGCCTATGTTCTTGGAAGTGTGAGCATAATCTCTGCTTAGTCTTTTCAGAGAGGGAAAATCACACAGGAATCACACAGAGAACAGTGTGGTTCCCTTCCTGCCTCCTTGCTTCATGAGTCCCAGGCCATTCCATGGATTAGGGTTAAGGGTCTGTGCTTCTTCCCTCGTGGTATGGACAGGACCATGCAGCGATTTTATTTTTCCCAAAATTGTTATGTTGTAAGTTTGTTTGTTTGCTTGCTTTTAATCTGTTTCATAAAAGTGGCCTCAGAAACACATGCTTTCAGTGCATAAGGGATCAAGAAAAAGCACACAGTATGAATCCACCTTCCTTTCACTTCTGCTTAGCTTTGGAGGAGTGAGCCAGTTTTGTCCAAGTCCTGCTATGACTGTCTTTTATAATGATGCTTATGTAGGGTCACGCTGCTTCCTCATTAGAAGAGGATCTGCTTACACTCTCCAGGCAAGGAGGGGCTGGGCTCAGGACCTGTGCTAGTATCTCTGGGTTGATAGAGAAGACTGGACATCAGGTCTGGTCAGCTCATGTATCCGGAGCTGAGGGAAGCAATCTGGGCAGGTAAGACAGGGAGAAATGAACCCCACACCCGAGTTCTGAAAGGTTCACCCAAAAAAGGGAAAATCTTGCTGCTGATAGTAGTTTCCAGAAAAATCCGACAGGGGTCAGTGGATCCTTTGATGCTTTCCATTCACTTCCTCGGTGAAGTGAAGGAGATGGATCTACAGTGAAGGCGAGATGTTTCCAGGCCTGCAGAAGCAGACTTTCCAGCCCAGCCAGGCACTGGGAGACCCCTTTTGTTACCATGGAAACAACTGTGGGAAGAGGAAGAGTAGATGGCACACTTTAACTCCGTTTAAATGCAAATTCTGCAGGTAATTAAGAGGCAAACCACAGTAAGAACATTACAGGAGATATATAGTCACTGGAAAGGTAATAAATGCCTGCCTTGAAATGGATATAATGAAAAATTTGACAGTTTGTCTCAGCAAGAGATTCCATCTTTAAAAAATCTCAACCATTTCTATCTTTCCCTCCAGTTTTGGAAATTGTCATTCTAGGGATTTTTTTTTTTTTAATAACAAAAACTCGGGCTTACAATTGTTTTAAACTCTTCTCATTAGCAGGTGTCTCCTGTCTCCCCCAGAGCCCTCACTGGAGCCTTTCATGAACTGAAGCTTCATTGACATTTCAGCTTCAAGTTTCCTGTTGTTGTTGAAGAATCAATTGGTTTGAAGGGGAAATTTTCCCTTCTGTTCATTTTCCTTCAGTTGTCCCTTGGAGTGAACATGTATGTGGGCTGCTCAGTTACGAGCCCCCACCCTTCCCAACCACCCTCCCCAACCACCCTGGTCCTTTCCCAAGTAATTGGAAGGTTCATCCCAATAAGCTCAAGTGGGAGGAAAGGAGAGGGTCCAATCAGGGCATATTTTGGCTGGGAATTAAAACTCCCAGGACTTGCTCCCTTCCAGATGAATGGTCTGAATTAGCGCTGAAATGGCAGCAGGATAGGCCTGTGTGCCTGTACTTGAAAACAGTAGCAGCTCCTTAATTAGAGTTTCATTGCTTTTTGACGCCTACACACATAATGAGGGGCACTTGGCTCTGAGTGGAAGGGACTGTGATTGCTGGGAGGCTTTCAGCAGAGTGGCTCCCACCCCCACACTGCTTTGCACAGGTGTGATGCTTGCTTCCCCTTCAGCCTTTCCCCATGGAGACTTTGACCAGTTTCTGCCCTACATTATTAAATCCACATTTTAAATTTCCTACATTGAAGCTGGCCACTTTTGGAGTCAAATTGAAGGGGTTGGGTTTTTTAAAGTTGGGTGTTGATAGTAGGGATAGAGAGGAGGGCTTTTTAATTCCCTGCCTCAAAATCTCATTATTTATATTTGCATCATTAAAATTAAAAATGAATCATAGGAACTAAGAACTGAAAGAGGTTTTGGAGTTTTTCTAGCCTCTAGTTTCTTGATTTGGGGTCCATGGATTTGTGTCAAGGTAATCACAAACACCTCGAAGAGTAGAATGCACCCTACTGTTGATGTCAGGAACTACAATGGATCTGCTACACTAAAAAAATAAACAGATGAAAGAGGGAGGGAGCCAAAGCATAAGAGACTCTTAAAAACTGAGAACAAACTGAGGGTTGATGGGGGGGTGGGGTGGGAGGGAGGGGAGGGTGGGTGATGGGTATTGAGGAGGGGATGAGCACTGGGTGTTGTATGGAAACCAATCTGACAATAAATTTCATATTTTAAAAAAATAAACAGATGAAGTACTAATGTTGTATTATGGTGTGTAGTGCAAACAGGTGGTCCATGTTTATGAATTCTTGGATGAATGAATGACTAAAACCGTGATTAATTAAGGTTCGACTGCTCTTCCAAAGACATTCCATCTAATGCCATCTCCTCTCTCCTCATCCCTATCAGGCAGGCAGAGATAAGTACATCATCAAATGAAAAGAGAAAGGGAAAACAAATGACACATAAACAAGAAAACTGGAGACATGTATTTGTTTTTGGCACATCACTGATGCCCTTCTACAATCATGGCAGCTCGGGACAAAAATACTCTGGTCCACAGGGTACATGGTGGCTGGGAAAGTCCACATGGCAAAAGCATGGATGAAAGACTGTCAGTGCAGTCTTCAGAGCTGACCTCAGCAAAGATGTTTCCAATTCCCCACAAGTACCGAACAACGTCTTGAGTTGATAGTGTCGCAGGCATGTATACAGTAAGGTTTCCCATGTTAGGCCACTGGCAGCACTATTAGTGGAGAAAGAAGCAGCTTTGGACAGAGCTGTGTGTTCTACTCTAGGGGAACCAGAACGCTCCCTGATGGAGCCTCCAGCCTGCCTCCACCAACAGGAGAGCATGCTGACCATCTCCCGGCACCCCAGAGCCTTGCTTTAGGTTTCTTTTTCCAACCTTTTTTTTTTACCTTTTTTCCTGATAAGACCAAAAACAAAAAAATATTTTTTCACCCTTGAAACAAATAAATAGCTCCCCCATTCACATGGCATCTGTGTAATCCAAGAGCTATAAACACATACAGTCTCCTGCTTCCTAGAGGTAGCCCTCACCCCACCCCCCCAACCTAGGGAATGGGTACACATTCCAGCCTTCATAACCTATGAAAGTAGTGAGATGCCTGGGTTAAAGATCTTTTTAGGAAAAGAAATGCAGTGGTAATGCATCTGAAAATGATCTAGTAAAAAACAGTTCCAGATAAGCAATCAAAATGGGAATTAATGGAAAATGGCCACTCCTGATGAGCCTTAATGAAAAAGAAGTACATCATAAACCCAGCCTGCTGACAGTCCAGTACCAGAAGGAGGATGAGATAGCCAATGATGAGCTTTGGTTTGGGGGACAGGGGTAGTGTGGAAGGCTCTTACCAACCCCTAAATGGCTCAGCAAGCCTTAAGGAAAAGGATGCTGACCCCAAACCAGGTGAAGCAAATAGAGAAGCTCTTGGGAAGGACATTTGCCACCTGCACAGGTGAGAAGTAGGTTAACCTTTGAGAGATGAGTGTGCTTCTCGGTACAGTGGATCAGAAAACACTGAAACTCCTAAACCTTATTCAAGCATAGATCTCTTGGCCTCAACTATTTCTACCTATCTCATCATCTGCCAGATTTCATTTGTTAGTTTGTGTTGTGGACCCCATGAAATAACACAGGTACAGATCTGTTCCCAGCACCTAATGGGTGGTAAGTACTGAATAGAGGACAGTCCACCTTTTTCACTAGCTAGATATATGGAAATAACCCCCCAGACACCATTTGGAAGCTGTGACTGGGAGGGATTGCTTTTCTTGACTAAACAGAACCTCTCCAGTGGCTCCAATTATATTATGAGAGCTTTTACTTTTTATGACAAAAATTAATTTTCAATTACCTCTATTTGAAGATAAACTGGTGGAGAGAATCCCAAAGAGATGGCAGAAAAAGATGAATAACAAGGAATCTGTTTCCCCTAATGCTCTTGGTTATTACTATTAAATCATCCAATCCAAGGAGTTTGCAGCAGTGGCGGCAGCAATTACAGGAACTCACAGGGGCTTCCAGGATGGAAAGCACATCACATTTGTCCTTTCAGCCATGCCACTCCCACAGCACTGGAGAGCAGTCTCTCTTTTCAACCATGCCTCCTCGGTGGTAGTAGGAATCAGCTCCCATACCTTGTCTGTGCTACCACTGAGAGTCTAGGAAACCACCTGAAAGTGCCTGGCCCCCAGGGCTGGTTCAGGAGCAGCTCCCATCTCCCATTCCACCTGTGATCCAGGCAGAGTTCTCTAGTGCAACTAGACAGTCATGATGTCCTCCCCTAGGCTTCCAGAGCCATCTCTCTAGTCTCAGTCCTGGGCAGTACTCTACACTTGTGGTCACACTAGGCACATTAGTGAAAGCACTCAAGCCTCTACTTGTTTTATTTCCTGCATCTGGGTCGAGGTGAAGGTATTGTCAGCCCCAAGGTGGAGGAGAAAGATTAAAAAGTGGCCTCTCCTTTAGGACTAGACCCATGCAGGGCAGGCTGGGAACATGCTTTAAAGCAGCCCCTTAAGACAATTAGGGAAGAATGGAGATACACACATCATAGTAAGTACAAAATCCTGGCATTTATGAATGAAAAGTGAAACATAGACAGCACAACCAACCAAATAAAAATGATGTTGGAATAAGCAAAATGTGGTTCCATGGAGAACCAAATGTTGACATAGAAGATAAATTTATGAAAAATGGTCCACAAACAGTCTCCCATCACTCTGAAGCCCCCCATCCTTTGTGTTTCCGGCATACTGGGCAAGCCTTCATTAAAGCCCTCCTTGTTCTGGGGATTTGTGTACATGTGTTTTCATATGTATTGAGATCTTAAATGGCCAGTAATACACCTTAGCTATTGCAATGCACTGAATGTTTGTGTCCTCTCCCTTTGTATGTTAAAATTCTAATCCAGATATGATGGTTTTTGGAAGTAGAGCCTTTGGAAGATAATTAGGTCATGAGGATGGAGTCCTCGTGAATAGGATTAGTGCCCTTATAAGAAGAAATCAGAGAGCTTGCTAGCTCTACTTTCCATCATATGAGGCTACAAGAAGACAGCCTTCTGTGCCCTCACCAAACACTGGATTTGGTGGAACCTTTATCTTGGATGTTGCAACCTCCAGAACCTTGAGAAATAATATTTGCTGTGTAAGCCGCCCCAGACTGCAGTGTTTTGTTACAGCAGCCTGAACTAAGACAATCATCTTTGAATCTCCAGTGTCTGTTAGTACTTCTAATGGGTGTAGACGTTTGGGGACTGTTTATTGAATGAATGAACAGATTTCAGACTTAAATATGTGAATGGGTTAGGGAATGAATGACAGAGCAGAACACAAACATTCAGCTCCCAAAATGATCAATTTCCCAAGAATGAGCATCAATAATTACAGATGTATTAAAAGAAAACTTTGCAGAACTGAAAAGAAAATATTTTAAGAGATATGAGATGAGAAATTTAGAGGGATCATCACCTGCTGGACAGAGTTAATAGTAAGGAAATATGCCCAAGCATATCCTATGAGGAGGAGGGAAAAGCTTTCAATTTCAAAGATAAAGAAAGACTCCTGGAAGCTTTCAGGCCAAATAGGAAGGGAAAAAACTTAGAAGCCATCCTTCAAAAAGTCCTTTGACTTAACAACAATAAAACCCTGAGTGTTCCTAATTCAACAAAGGAGAAAATGGAGCAGCTCATCTTACAGAAAGAGGTTTTGGGAAGAGATTGTCTTTGTTTTGGCATAACCTGTTATTCCTGAGGATCGTGGAACTTCCCACAGGACCTACATCTGCAAAGACTCCAGGTAGCATGGCTGAGAACCAGCTGTCTCTGCCTTTGTGGGAGGAATATGGGTCCCAAGGCACCTTGTCACAGCTCTGGAGCTCTGGGCTCCTACTGAGCTGCCACCTGTCCCAGGGAGAAAAGCGAGAGGAACAAGCATAGGAACCACGATTGTGCAGAAAACAAATCTTAGGTCTCAACTGTGATCCTTGGAAAGCCCTGCTTGCAGTGTAAACTCTTGGCTGGTGTCTGGGAACTTATATGTCAGGAGGGTTCCCACCACAACCTGATGAGAGTGTCACTCACTGTGTTGTTTTTGTGAACAATGTAGTTTATGCTGAACACCTGTTTTCTTTCTGGGAGTTTAGAATTTTGGCACATCCAGGTAGAGGCTGCCAATGTGATCAGATCCCAGTAAAAATCAAAACAAAACAAAACAAAACCTGGACTGAGTCTCTAATGAGTTTTCTTGGTTGGCAACACTTCACCCACATTCTAGGGAGATTAAGGGTGTCCTATGTGATTCTAGTGGGAGAGAACCCTGGATGCTAGAGGCTGGCCGCCCCCAGACTTTGCTCCTGTGCTTCTTCCCTTTGCTGATTATACTTAGTATCCTTTTACTTGTAGTACATCATAGCCACAAGGATGAGTATTTGCTGATCCTGCCAATATTCCAGCAAAGTCAGTCCCAAATACCTGACCTTTCTACTCTACCACTATCACCACATGAACTGATATAATTGTCTCAATCTAGACAAATAAATATAAGAACCTTTTAGAGTGACTGTCTGCACAAAATTCCACAAGCAGATGAGCTGGAGAGCAGCATGATAAAAGATGGAGAAAGAAGGAAAAGGCAACTTCCAGGTCCCAGGATTATCATGGAGATATTTTTAGCAAGAGAGCAGCCTGGAGATGATTCTTGAAGGCTCCACCAACATGTCAAACAGATGCTCAACATTCTTCTTGAGCACCCCCCTGTCCTGCCAGGCCCTTGCCCATTCCTCCTGGGATGATAAAGAGCTTTATAGACCCTCTAAAACACAGACATTGTTTTTTCCAGCTGTGCCATCTGGTTGTTGGGTTGTTCCCCCCCCCCCCCCCTTTTAACAGGCATTCAGCAGAAAGAATCATCTGCTGACACATAGATGGGGCAGTGGGAGGAGAGTGGGAATGGAGCATAGGTGTGTTTGTGCAGGGTGGGTATGGAAAGGGAAGAACATGTGGAAAACATTCTCAGACACATAGAAAAGATGAGGTTTCAGAAGGTCCCTGGAGCGCACATGTACCAGCACCTGGAGTGGTCAGCCTCAGCCTCCTCCCACCCTCCCACCTTTGCTGGGACCTCCCTAGTGGGCTGGCTTTGCTCTTGTTCTGAGACCGTACCAAGCCATGAAATTACCACAATGGGACTCTGTTCTACCCATGCCTTTGCAAGTCAAAGCTGGGTGTCCCTGAGATGAGAAAACACTGTTACCATTGTGATGGTCAAAGACACAGTACCAAATTCTCTCAGTCAACTGGCCATTACAATTGGTTACTTTGTGAAAACAGCTGCTGTCAATATCTGCCTGACAATGGGGATTAAAGTTCAGTGGTTTTTTTTATATATAAATCTAATATTACAGATTCAAGAGACTGTCAAGAGGCAATCTATGCCCTTGGCTCAGCCTGTGTAATCTGAAGTATCTCTGAAATATCCAAAATACTTATCTAGACATACAATAATAGGTACTCCATAATGGTAATTGCTTTTCTATAGGTCTTTAAGGAAGATGGTTTTTTGACCTTCTTTTAATTGATATCAAGTATTATTGAACATTTGCTGCATATCCAGGTACTCTGCTGATCCTAGTTATGTAGTTCTCCAAAGAATTGATCTTTGGAGAGTATTGTAAGGGTTACAGCAATGCAGTGAAATGCTCACAGATTGATCTCAGGTCAACCAGACTGCACATATGTGTTCTTTCCTCTCTAGAGGAATTTTTCAACCTCAGCACTATTGACATTTTGGGCTAGATGATGTATTTGTGTCGGCACTGTCCTGTGCTTTGTAGGATGTTGAGCGGCACCCTTCGCTTCTACTACCATAAGACAGTAGTATCCTTCTAGTTATGACAATCAAAAACTCCCCAGACATCACCAACTATCTGCAAGAAGGGGAGGCAAACCCCCTTCTCCCACCCCTACCCCATGTTAAGACCCTGCAGCAAGCTGTCTCTAAAGCCCTGCTACTCAAAGTGTGGTTCAGGGACCAACAGCTTCAGCATCCGCATCATCTAAGAGCTTATCAAGAATGCAGAATTTCATGCCGCTCTTTGGTCCTACAGAATCAGAATGTGCATTTTAACAAGATCCCCAAGGTGATCCTAGTATACATTACAGTTTGAAAATGTTGTTTCGAGGTAACTGTGGTCATCTGCTCCCAACAGATTTTCCTGGACAAATTCAGTTTCTGAAAGTATTATTTCTTAGCAGATTGCTCATAGATCAAATTATATTGTTTCAACCAAAGACTGAAACCCTTCTGTCAAAAGATCATAAATGTTTTAACTATCTTTGGTTACTACAATATTTTCCTAAAAGCAATAGCCTTGGGATAGGGTAAGTAGGGCACTAAACTTTAATCAGCTTACCCATGCATTCATTTATTAATTTTTGCCAAGGAAGTTTACTGTGCAGGGCACTTGAGATACAGGGTGTTCAGCAGCCTGGGCTGCCATCTGGAAGCCCTGCTACTCTCCGTGATGCGCAGCATGAATCTCAGCTGCTGGATGCAGATACTTTTCTGCTTTTCTTTGGTCTCAGCCCATTGTTCATGGTCCATACATTTCTGAGAGCACAATCTGGACTCATTGTATTTGCACAGAACCAGCAGTTCAAGAATCTATGGGAAGGGGGTCTTGACTTTCAATCTGGCTATTAATCTGCTTGAAATGCACAATAAGGGCCAGTCAATAACCTTATGGTTAATAACTGTCTGATTCATAAAGAGAAAGGCTAAGTCCACCATCCACTGCTCTGGGGCGGGGGGAGGGGGGGGGGGAAGAACTGGTAGGGTTTGGGTTTGGAAATCAGAGTTATTCCCTTTTTCCTACCAGTAATCTGGCAGAAACTGTTTGAGCATGGTACATTCACTATCTATTAATGCTAGATGGTTTGAAATAAAGCCTAGGTAAGGAGGAGGGACTCTGTCCTTAACACCATAAGACCATTGTTAGTGTTTCTACAGCACTAAGGACAAAGACTGGGCTAGATGGTCTTCTGAATGCAATTCATTCTCATAAAATTAATATTTCCAGGCATGGCCCAGGTTGGAAGCCCCCTGTCCACCACTAATTTCCTGTCCAGAGCTCATTTGGAATCAACAGAATAAACTGTGAACCTCTGGAACTTTTAAGACATAAGAGGACACCGGGAAGACTTTTGTTACTGTCACAGAGCAGGGGGATAGTGTGCTTCAGGACGCTGGGAGGCAATCATCTGATAGAGAGAGAGGGCTGCAAGCAAGTGGAATACAGGAAGAGAAGAGGAAGTGGGGAGACTCAGGGAAAGAGGGGAGGCTCGTCAGGGGCATGAAGTTTTGTGCCCTTTGGGAAGCTCAGGGCAGAACCCAGTCACAATACTCACCTTGCATGGCCTTGAAAACATTTCAGTACCTAAACCTGTCAGACAAGATTGTTTTACATGCTCTTCTGGGTCAAGCATGCTTTCACTTTGGGAAAAATGGAACAGGTATTTTCCAGAACGGGAGAAGAACAAACCTACTCCATGATCACTCAATGGTATCAGCTCACACACTTTTTCTGTTCCATGTAGAAATGGGAAGTCTCCACCCACAGACATTTACCAGTTAGGGAAATAGTAAAAAGCCTATCCTTTATAGTACTGTGCCTATACATAGGTGCCAATGTGCACAATGGATCATGATGACAGATGATAATAGATAGAAAGATAGATAAATAGATATATAGATAGATATAGAAAAATATAATATATAAAAAAAGATACTCATTATATGCCTGTATTACATAACAGAATCTCAATAACACAGAAGACTTTTAAAATTAATTGCTGGACCTTCAAGTTGACAGGCCATTAAGAGAATCTATAATGTCTCCATTTTCCATAGCTTATTTAAGCTGGCCCTTCACTGCCTTTCCTCAAAGTTCATGAAAGAAGAAGTTATTTTAAAATTTTATTAGTAATACTCAGTTCCATCTGTGGATATACAATATAGCAAGATCAAGTTGCATGAAAATATATGACAGTCAGCCAACGCCATTCTTTCAGTCAAATATGCATATAGATATATTGGGTGCCTATGTACCCAGTTCTGTAGTTAGCATTAGGAATGCAAAGGTGAGAAAGTCACACTCTTATCTTGAGGGGATGTGGCATCTTGAGGAAAACAGAAACGGGAACCAGCATTTCCATTCTGATGTATCAAAAGTGCTGGAATTGAGGTGCTAGAGAGGTCACTGGCACAAGAAGCCTGCCTTCCTCATCTTTTATCTTTTGGTGGCCAATTTCCTAGAGAGTCTTTGGTCATGCAGAGAACATAAAGATCAACCTGTCTTGCAGTCATTTGGAAGTTTTACTCACTTTGTTTCTTACTTGTTTTAATCTCATGATGCTAATTGCCATCTTGGGAACAGACTGGATCATGGCTCGAAGTACTGTATTTTAGCAAAGTGTATGTGTGTATGTACATATTTATATATGTATGTGTATACATATATGTGTGTATGTACATAACCATCATGGAATGCAGGTATTAAAATAATGGAAGAAACCTGATATATCCCCTTCCATAATCCCCTCCTAGTTCAGGTTTAATCCCCTCCTTGTTCAGGTTTCTTGTGTTATTTTAATACTCATATCCCATTATGGGTTGCTAGGGCATTATCCAGGGAGAAGGGAGAGAGAGGGGACTCTCAAGCACAAACTTCACCCCAGCCCTTGACAAGATGTCTGTACTCAAGAGACTTATCGGGATCTAATTTGCCAACTTGAGGGCCTTAGGCACTTTTGTGAAATGTAGCATATGGCTAAGAGAATTCAGTTTGGCTTTGTTTTTGTTTTTCAGTTAAATAAGGGCTCTCTACTTTCTTGGTGTTGAAAAGAGAAATGCCTCCAAATTGAAGAACAGTAGATGAGAGAGAGGAAAGTCCATAACATGGCCTGAGACTTCAAGCAGAGGTGTAGGCAAAACCTCCTGAGATGAGACGCTTCCAGGATCACAGGGTGGCATTCTTTACCGGGTAGGCGAATGAAGACTGACACAGGGCTATGACACTGCCTTATCAAAGGCTGATGTATGCCAGGTGCTCAGAGCTTTAGCATAGAGATTAGAAGAGCTTCCTACATCTATCTGGAGCCCTCTCAGCATGGATGAAGTGCAATGGGATCAGAGGGAAGAATGTAACCACTGAGGAATCCTATAATTATCCTAAAAGAGGGGATGATTACAGCTAGGAGCTATGATCCCTGTAACTAACTGCTAGAACACATTACCCAACATAAGCAAAGACAAGTTTCCTAGGCCTATAAATTACAACAGTAGACAGTTTCCCTGGTATTATTAACCCTCTTTCTTCTGATTCACCTCCAGTGTTCTCCAATAGTCCATATGCTATATCGGAGCTGTCCTTTCTCTAACATTCCTCAGGTTCACCTCACCTGTGTCTCCACACCATCATTCCCTTCCAGACCCTTGCCTCACCTGTTACAGTATGAGCAGTATTGGATTCATCCTTATCCTTTACTCTGGGGCCAATCAGCCTCTCTTCCACACATTATTCAATCATCCTCCTTAAGACTGCCCCCTCCTCTGCCTCTATACCCTTTGCCCCAAATTCCTTAGTACCTTTGCATAATAACTGAAATTCTCTTGCAATTCTTGCATTTGTCCATATCTGGGTGGGCCTGGAAAAAGAGGATTTTATATTTGGTGGCCAAGTTTTCTGAGATCAGTCACATTTAGCATTTGAACTAGACTTCAACACGTCAGAAGGAACGTGTTGGGTGCAGAAAAGGAAGAAGGTCCTCCGAGCAGTGGAGGCAGCATGTGAAAAGGCACAGAGGTCTGGGAAATGAATGGGGCCTGAGGAAGCAGTGAGTGGGAAGGAGGAGCTATATAGCACAGGGTTTAGGGGAAATAGCGGGTGATGTATATGTCAAGTATAACTGACATCCTAAAGACAAAGTCATTCTGGGAGAAATGTGAAGGATGAACTGGAGACAGAGAAACAAATAGAATGTTATTCAAATAATCCTAGAAGGCCTGAGAAAAGACAGATTGTAAAGCAAACTAGAGCTTTGAGAGATGCTTCTGAGATGAGAGCAGTCACATCTGTGATAGAAAAGTTATCAGTGGTTAAAGCAAAAGAGGACTTGAGAATGCCCCCTGAGACTGTTAAACTGATTTCACCGAAACTTAACAAAAAATAGGACTGGAATGCACCCCCATGTTTTCATACCACTCTAGGCCTACACATAGGAAAGTCCACATGATTTTGCCTCAAATAATGCTGAGGCTGTTTGGCTGGCCAAAATCTAGAATGTTCTTCTTTGTCAAAGAAGATGCCAAGATTTTAGAGAAACTAGGAAAGGAATGATTCATCTTCCCATAAAATAGTCTTGGGTTTTAATATGCTATATGCCATTCCATCGGCTCTGGGAAAATTACCATAAAATCACATTTTTTGGATTGCCACGGGATAGTTAATGTCAACTCAGTACCTTCTTTATGCTACAGATGCCCACTGGGCCTGACGTGGTATCCTTGGGTAGTCAATATTTATGAAGTCAGGCCAAGTCGCCCAGATGCAATGGCAATGACAAGCTGGGCAGTATTCTGTTCCATTTGAGACTTTTGCGCCAGGGCTGTGGTCGTGTCTCCAGGGAGGCTGCTGGCAAGAAGCATCCCTAACGCTCAGTTGCAGGGTTGTAAATTTCAGCAAGGCTATTCAATATTCATGTAATTACCCCGGAAAGCACATTTGACATTTCATAAATACGGCAGAATATTTAGCATTTGTCTCTCTCTCTCTGCTACCTAAGCATACATGGAAAAATAATCCCCAGGGATCCCTGCTGTCTGAAATGGCAACAGTTATTGAATCCATAAATTTGATGGATCAAAGTCTTCCTTCTTCATCCCTTTCGTTAATTTACAAGTGGAAGCAAAATCATATGAATGAGGCGGCCTGCTGTCCTTTTGCGTGGAGCTCTGCCTATAGCTCCAGTCCCTTGTCTTTGGGCATCTTCCCCAGAGTGAGCTGTACAAACCCACAGACCCCACACAGACATGGGCCATAGCATAGGGGCACAGGTGGGGAGGCCCCCATATGTCCAGGTGGCTGTAGGCAGTGTTGATTACAGCCTCGCGCTTCAGCCTCAGAGCCACTGAACACAAATTCAATTTCCCAAGGACTCTGGGACTCTACAGATAGCAGGAGGACTCTGTGCCTTGCACGCTGCACCCCTGATGCAACAGGAAGACAAACTGCAGATGCCCAGCAGCCCACCTTACGGCATATCACCGAGGGAAGAAAAACACCTTGTACTACAAAGCCCAGCCTTCCGTGAGACAGTGCTGAAGACAGAACTTCTCTATGAGAACAGCCCATCTCACGGTTGGCTGGTACTGCTCCAAATGCAGACAGGCTATTCGTGCCAGGCTGGGGAAGGACCCAACCCCTCTCCCCAGGTTGGGAAGCAGGTGTCTCTCCTCCCTGCCTGAAGTGATGACCTTCTCCATCATCAACAGGCTAATGAAGATCACAGAGTGCATGTCCAGAGTCTAGGTGTCTTTCCCCAAAAGAAGCAACAGAAATAGTTTTTCATGCTTGAGGTAATAAGGTCAACAGATCAAAGAGTTATTTTCAGAGTTACGAATTATCTCCATTTGTCTTCGTGGTAGAGATAAATTCTTACTGTGTATATATATTATATATGTATATACACACACACATATATGGTATATATGTGTATGATATGCATGTATTATGTATGTGTATATATATCTAATGTGGTGCATCTGACAGTAAGTGGAGGTATGCTAATGTAAGTGTACAGTTAAGTATATATATACATATATATGTATATGAATGGTCATAAATGTTAATACATGGATGTGTATAAAATCATTACATATATTGGTATTTATGGTTGTATATATGTTTGTATATATGCAGGGATGTATGTGTACAGAATTATGTGTATGCGTGCACATGAATGAATGTGTATGTATGTGGGTCTGTGTATATAGAGTTCAATAAGAGTTTGTACTTAGTGTGAGTGTAGATGTGGCTAAATATATGGTTGGCACTAAGTTTTTTTTACAGATACTATCTCAGTTTATTCTCATATTGCCTTTGAAAGTCTATAATTACTTTCATTTTATCAATGCAGAAAATGAGCTTTGGAGAGAGAGAAAAGTTTGTCCAGGACCACACAAGTAACAAGAGGCAAAGCTGAGATTAAATCCTCAGTCTGACACAATGTAGACCCAGTGCATCTAATACGTGTGTGTGAGACATTCATGAGACACATGTGTATATCTCCATGCATGTTGTGTAGGGATGTGTGTGTATGCATACTTGTGTGTATGAAAGAGGTCCCCTGCACAGGGGTATGTGTGCACAGATAGACCTTGACAATTGCGTGCAAACAGGATTCCCCTGCATACCTCTGTAGACTAAGCCACCTGCCCACATTGATCCATTTAGTTTTCTAAAAGCTCTTTCTTCCCTCAGCTGTCTCTTCACAGGTTGACTGTCCATCTGGGGCCCTGGAGCCCTTTAGGAACTGTTGCTGCTGCAAATGTATAAGCAACCGCCAGACTCGGATGGTGGCAAGGCCCCAACTAAACCTCTAGTGCATTCTAGGGGCCTGAAGAGCCAGGGGCTGGGAGGGTGGGGGCAGGGAGGTTTCAAGGAATGAGCTCTGGTTAACAGAGCAGTCCTGTCAGCTTGCTCCTATTCATGAAGAACGGGGGCACCTTTAGCTAGAACTGTGATTTCCCCCGTCAACTAGAGTAAGGGTACAACGCTCTGAGTCACTAATCACAAAAAGAAGAGCTACCATGTCTCTGCCCAGAGTGGCTGGCAGGAGAGAGTGAAATAAGTCAGAAGCACCTGGCATGAGGCGGTACAGATGTGGTGCTCTAAAAACCAGTGTCCTCTGCTTGCTGAGGAGACATTGTCAACGGTAGCAGTTCTGCCCAACAGCTAGGAGGGTGTTTTCCATCCCTCTTCTTCCTTTAAAACTAGTTCGTTTTATATGTGAGATTCCACTTCCATATGACCTGCCTCCATGTCCAGGTACAGGAAAGGGAGGGAGACTCCCAACCTGGCAGCCGATCCACAATGACAAACCTGGGGGATAGGGGCTCCCAAGAGCTGGAAGGGAGGTGGAGAGGTGCCAGGCTCTGTGGGGCATCTGATTGCCAACCTCATCTGGAGCCTGTCTAGAGCAGGGCTGGGGATCTTATGGATGCTGGAATGGAGAATGGAAGAGGCTGTCTGCAAAGGAAGACAAAAACGCAGCTGGAGGAAACCGAATCAAGAGACCACGTGGCCCCTAGACAGCTGGCAGTAACTTTGATTCTTGATTTTTCTAGTTCTGTTGGTTTGCTCCCTGATGTGGCCCTACACCTTGAGCTAACTACAGTATCTTTCCAAGAGAGCCTCCCCTTTGTTCATTGTATTCTAAGAGGGTTTCTGTTCCTTGCTATTTGGTGAGCCCTGAATTGAACAAAACAGCCATTTCTGAGGGACTATGAGTTCTAGAACATTCCTAGCATTCTCTTCTACTGTTGGTGAAGACACACCAAGTCTGGCCCCCCTATGTTCTGATGCTGTGTAGTTTATGGGCTTTAGTAGAAAAACTTGAAAGGTCAGGGTATCCTAACATCACTGAGGAAGAAAAATGCCATGAAAATTTAATGTACAGTTAAGGATCCCAAATTTTAAATATTCTCAAAAGCTGCTGTCCTCATTTCTCCTGAAGATATGACAGCTGCGTGTTATGTTCTGAAAAGACATCACACAGGCAAATACCATGGGTGACACATGACATACATGTGCAGTCAAGAGTGACAGCTTATGTCTCTCTGTTCTTTAATATGTAGATAAAATTGATTCCAAATTTTATGCTATTTCTGTTCTGACGTTTAATACTTCTACATTTTTGTGACTTCCCAGGGGCTTCTGTGTTTATGTCACCTCATTTCTCGTCTATGGCTTTTTGATAACTTACCGCTTCCAGTGATTTACTTATCTCTGCCCTGAGCTGACCTGACATGGAACTCAGCCCCTGTCCCTTGATTTCCCACAAAAAGCATCCATGCATTTTGGCTGTGCGGCTGCTGTCCTTGAAGAGGCATGACAGCACTGGACAGCCAACAGACTAAAAGCCAGTGACAGATAGCTCATCCTCTTCTTCGGAGGCTTGAAGTCCCCCTGCCCTCTCCCTGTTGGCGAAGCGTGTCTCAACTGCTGACTTCTCCCGGAGCTTCCCTCCTCCTCCTCCTCTCTCCTGGTTCTCCTCCACCTGCGTCTCTGCTCCTCCTTCCGGTTCATCCCTTCCACCTGCACTTCCTATAAACCTTCCATTACACAGGTCCCTCCCCTTGATACACCTCAACCCATTCTGACAATCCGTCCAGGGCCACCAGTCATATTCAAAGAGGCCCAGTAAGGCTAGCTTTTAAACAAGTACAGTTCTCTCCCTGAATGGAATTCTGCTCCCAACATCCAAAATAACATTATTTTCCTCACCCTGGCACAACCAACTGAAGGAAACAAGGCCCCGTGGAAGAGCTCAGGGACCTCCTTCTGTCCTGACCCTCCTTTGCAGCTCCATCCCGGGCACTTCCCTTCAGACAACCAATCTGCCTGGAAGCAGAAGTCCACAGTCCCCACAACAAAGCACAGGCCTTGCACGGCCTGGCTTCTTCCCACAAGCCTCTCCCTCTGCCTGGAATACCTGACCTTTTCAACTGTCAAATTCCCCTCATCCTTCTAAATTGAGCTCGAATACCACCTCCTCTGCAATTTCTCCCCCAGTACTGGGGACAGAGAAGGAATTAGATGCTTCTTCCCCTGAGTTCCCTCGTTTTCATCTCTGAAACAATCGCCCCATAAATCATGATGTACCTGTTTACTGTCACTTCCACGAGAGCCGTTCATGAGAGCCAGGTCTCTAACCCCTGTATCCCTGCATATTTTGCAGCTGGCAAATAACTGCTGCTCTGAAAGTGTGATTTAAATGGCTGTATAAATGGAGAGTAGGTGATATGTATACAGTGCTTACTATATGCCAGGCAGTATTCTAAGCTTCCTGTATATATACTAACTCGTTAAACCACCTTCGCACCACAACACTATAAATATTATTGGGTATTTTACATGTGAGCACCCTGAGGCTCATCAGTGTTAACGCACTTATAAAAGATGACTCAGGTAGAAAGTGCTGGAACAGAAATCTGAATGCAACCTAGGCTCCTAATAATCATGCTGGTCTCTGAGAAATGAAAATTTTGTTTGGCAGTGGGCAGGGAGTGATGACGGGGTTCTTCATGGACCACAGTATCAGGTTCACTCAATCGTATAGTAGACATTTATGAGGGGACTGTGTTGACACCCTGCTAGAATCACAGCTCACAAAGGCAACTGTGTTCTTCTAGAGCAGAGACTGTTAGGCTCTCCAAAATCAAGCGGCTTTGGTGGAAATTCCTGACCCATCTTCCAAATGCAATAGGAAGTATCTATCATAAACACGCAGGGCTCCATAAAGGACAGCCATTTTCAGTCTCATTGCTATGTAGTCTAATGTAGGAGAAAGATACACACACACACGCACACACACAATAGTTTCATCAGGCTGGTGGGTGCTACAAACCTTATAGGCTCATGTGAGACCACTAGCTGTTATAAGGACTTGGGGTACACCTTGGCCATCCAAACAAGCACCCCAAGTACCTTGGCTAGTGCCAAGGAACTAAAGGCCCAACAGGGACCCAGAACCTTGACTGTGGGCCTCTGGCCCTGTTGGACTGGCCAGGTTGGGAGGAAGCTGACACTTTCTAACGCTTTAATGCCATTTGAATTGTGTCCTCTTTGCCAAAAGAAATGTTAGCCTCTTTGCTAAAATCAAACTCTAAAGGCCTCATAAAAACATTCCAGTTCCATAAGCCAATATTGACATAAGGACAATGAGAAGCATGTGTAAAGAAATTTTATTTGACCCCATAGAAACAAACATTCACTGCTCTCATTTGTTGTTAGAATCATCACCCAGTAGCCAGTGCGGATCCTCTCTTATGGACACATGGGGAGAATGTGAGTTTGCTTATGATATTACTCACAAGAGAGGGAACACTACTTGAGCCCGTTTTTGAGCTTCTCCAAAATAGTACAGATAATATTAATTTCTGACAGTTACCAGTTAGCTGTTGCTGTATAACATACCACACCAAAATTAATAACTTAAATAACAAATGTCGTATTTCTCGGGAGTCAGACAGGATGGTTGGGTGGTTGGTTGATCTTGGCTGGGCTTGCTCATGCATCTGTGATCAGCTGGCTGGTCGGGTGGGACTTAACTGGTCTAGGATAGTCTCAGCTGAAATGACTGTTCTGCTCTATGTGTTTTGTTTTGTTTTGTTTTCATTTTTGTTTTCAGCATGCTAGTCCAGGCTTGTTCTCATGGTGGTCGTAAGAGTTTAAGAGAAAAGCAGAAGTATAGAAGGTCGCCTGAGACTGGGAACTGATACACCATCACTTCTGCCACTGTCTTTTGGCCAGAACAAGCCCCAAGGCCAGCCCAGATTTCAGGGTAGGGAAATGAGTGCCATTTATTGAAGGGGAGAACTGCAGAGTCACTTTGCCATCAACGTAACACACTGCTCAGTGGTGACAGGGTGAGCAGGTTAACTACCATTTGCAAAACACCGAAGACCCAGTATTACCTAGTTATTGGTATCCTTACTTTTAAGATGAGGAAACTGAGACTCAGAGAAGCTAAGCAACTTGGCCAAGACTACAGAGCTGGAGATTCAGAAACCTGAAATTTAAAGCAAGATTTACTGGACTCTAAAGCCTATGCTTTTTCCATTTCACCGAATGGACCTGACAGCCCTCTATGCTCTAAAATATTGATGTGAAGGAGCAACTATGCTTGGCACTGGGTGTTCAAGAGGGATGTGTGATGGGGGGAGGGGGGGAGGATTAGCCTAGGCTCTGGGGAATAGGTAGTGTCCAAGCACACAGGCTGGCACTATGGAAAGAAAAATCATTTTAGAATTAAACACCCCTGGGTCTAAACAGCTATAAATCTCTTTCTTCACCTTCAAGACGGTGATAGCAGGTACTCCCTCACAAGGCTGTATGAAGGATAAATATGCTCTGGACCACCTGGTTTCAGGTGCAGGCTCTAACACTGGCCAGGTATTTAACCTCAGGCAAGTTGCTTTGGTTCCCTGTGCCTCATTTTCTTCAACTATAGAATGGGCATAGTGGAGATCCTCGTCTCCCAGGGTTAACATGAAGATTGAATGCATTAACATGTACAGAGTGCTTAGAATGCTTGGCACCAAATAAATGGTGTTATAATATAATGATTTATAAGAAATAAATATTAGGTCATTCAGATGACCAAAATATATTTCTCAGATATATTTGGTTTTCATCCACAGTTCCTAAAAATGCTTCAGAGCCATAAAAGTGAAGTGGGTGTCTTGTTATTAATAAAGATTACTTTTGGACCCCACCCAAGGATGGGGGCTGATTGCCAGGAGGACCAACTATGTGATCTGAAGGTTGAAACTTGCAGTTGCACTGACCTCCCGGGATGGGAGAGGGGCCGGAGGCTGAATCAGCCAATGACCAATAACTTGTCAATCATGACTATGTATCGAAGCCTCTAGCAAACCCAAGAGAACAGCTGTTTGGCCCTTCTTGGATACCGTCCACACTTGAGGAACCAGAATGCTTGCATGTGCCACTGAGCTGGGCCCCAAGCACCATGAGGACAGAATCTCATTTGTTCAGGACCTCACCCTGTGTATTTCTTCATCTGGCTGTTGATTCATATCTTTTATCATATCCTTTAATAAGCTGGTAGACAGAAGTAAGTATTACCCTGACTTCTGTGAACTGCTGTAGCAAATTAATTGCACCTAAGGAAGAGGTCATTGGAACCTCCGATCTGTAGCCAATCAGAAGCACAGATAGCATCCTGGGGCTTCTGACTGGTGTCTAAAGTGGTGGATGTGGGGCAATCTTGTAGAATCTGTGGAATCTGATGCCATTTCCAAGTAGATAGTGTCAGAATTGAGTTGAATTTGAGAACGACCTACTGGTGTCCAAGAATTGCTTGCTGTTATGGAGGGAGGACCCCTCACATTGGAACTGGGCTGAGAAACCTGGGAAGAGTCATATAATAATCAACATGCAAACATGCATACGTATGTACCTATGGTGACACAGAGTTAGAAAGGGTCATACAAAGTCAGTGCACTAAGCCCTATACAGAAGCTGGTGAAGGGCTGAGCACAGAGTGAGAACCTGGTAAATGATGACTGTGCCATTAGGGTCTGAGAAGACTGAGGGGGCTGACAATCAAAAGCAGACCCTAACATCAGACCCTCTGTAAAGAGTCATTACTTCTGCCCAGCTGAGGGGCAGTGATGGACAGGGGTTTCAAAGCTGATTTATGGGAATATGCTTGGAGGTATGTTGTCCCTCTGAGGGAGATAATTGTCATGCTCTTTAGAGATATGTAGCTCAGGGGGTTGCTTATGTGTAGTTGTTGAAAACTAGGGGAAACAGACTATAATTAGCAAGAAAATAACCATTTCATATTCACGCATAAATACACGCACATCTACACAAATGCACACATTTCTAACTGGATACTTGCTGTTATTTGAGGGGAAAATGGAAAAAGCTGATGTTATGGGTTGAATTGTGTCCCCCTAAATTCAGATGTTGAATTCCTAACCCCAGCACCTCAGAATGTGACTGTACTTGGAGATTAGGCCTTTAAAGATGTAGTTAAATTAAAGTGAGGTCACATGGGTGGGCCCTAATCCAATATGGCCAATGTCCTTATAAGGAGAGGCTATCAAGACACAGACACTCACAGAGTGAAGACCATGTGATCCATAAATCCAGGATAGATGGCTCAGAAGAAACCAACCCTTTGACACCTCAATATTGGACTTCTTACATCCAGAACTATAAGAAAATTAATTTCTGTTGTTTAAGCCACTCAGTCTGTGGTACCACATTAAGGCAGCCTGAACAAAATAACACAGTCAATAATTGGCCATTAACTCTATACAGAATTTCCAGTAAAGAATTTCAGCCTGCTTTCCCAGGTCAGGAGTGCCATAGATCCTTGAAGAAAAGGGTGAGGGTCTGGCCCACAGAACTGTGGGGGAAAAGGCTGAGCTGAGGCACACTTCCATCCTTCTCACTCTAAGAGGTCCTTCTGAGGCAATCCCCCCCTGCTTTTCCTGCCAGTCAAACCCCTGTTTCCAGGCTCCTCCCCTGGTCTATGCTCATGGTCAAACTTTGGCTTCAGCCATGTCCAAGATCTACCACTGTGGCACCAGCCACGCTCCTCCCAAGCCTGCCTTCCTTCTCCTCTCCCACTGGACATGGCAGAGCTGGTAGACACAGACCCCTGTGGGTTATCCCTGCTCTCCACCCCTCTCCTCACTTCTGACCTGAATAAGTGTGAAGGGAGCACACTACGCGTATGTCCGTAATACCTGCCGGTTCTGCAGGGTCCCTTGGCTTGGAACTCACTTCACATTAACATGACCATGTTGACATTTTTAAGGTTAATGATCCAGTTGCTTATAAGACAGGTGGGGTTTGAAATCAAACCACTCATATGATTTGGAAGCCTGTGAAACAGGCTTTATTATGCTGCTCAGTAGCATCTGAGAAAACTAACTTGTCCTTTGGCACCAATACAATCATCTAGGACCTGTGTCTTCCATCTAATTTGCACTTTGAAAAAATTTCCCCAAGTCTTCTCACTTCAGCAAGTGTCTCAAGGTTTTTAAATTGATGTCCATCGTGATCCAACTTGTTGCAGTTGTTGAAGGTAAGGGAGAGACTTGCTGGAATTGAAGAATATAAATCGTTTTACAAGGAATGGTCCGCAATGAAAAACAAAGAAATTATGCTGAGTTATAACAACAGTTACAATTAAAACTGGGAGCTTTTCGGTTGCATTACCGGCAGCACATTGCCATTTTCCTTACTTCTTCTTAATGTTAGGAGATTGTGAAATGTGGGGGTCTTCCACATGTCCCCCTACCCCTGACATCTCTAGAGAGACAGTCCCTCTTTCTGTCTGCAAAGTGGGTCCTGAGTCACTGCAGCCACTCTGGCACTAAAATAACCACACCACACTGACTTCCACAAAAGGCCCATTCCTCCTACTCCTGAGCCCCAGCTGCCCACCTACTCTCTCTTAATGTAGAAGAATAGTCTGAATTTCACCTCCCTGTTTGATTTTCTATTTTCTTCTTTTGAGGCTGCTTGTATCAATTACAAAATAAGGCATGCTAGTTCTGGCACATTTAAAAATGCAGTTGGAAAAAATAAAGAAATACTAGTATCACAACTTCTCTCCACCCCCCAAGCCCATTGAATTGAGCATTAGCAGTTGGGTCAATGTGTATCCTGCCTTGTCTTTGTCTCTGCACGAAGATATAAACAGACACATGAAGTACGAGGATATTGTACACATACCTCTGCACCTTGATTTCACATACTATCCCCTCATGGCCACTCCTCTCACCCACACACTCATTCTTCCTTTCTGACAATAGCATAAAATTTCATAATAAGAATGTTCTGTGGTTTATTCAGCTATAACCTTCCAGTGAATACTTAAGATTGTTTTATCTTTGGTTTTGTTGTTTTTGTTGTTGTTGTTGTTTGTTTTATTTTCCCATTTGCTTTGGATACTGCAAACATTGTTGTGTTAAGCATCCTTGTACATGTATGTTTGTACTATCAACGTCCAGAAAGTCAAAATATATAGATATTTTCAATTGCACTTAAAACCTTGATATTACTTTCCTAAAAAGCTACAGGGATTTACAGATCCATCAGCAATGATATATTCCCCCATACCTAAACTCGGGCAGATATTATCCAGCCAGCCTACATATCAAGATGCAGGAATTTCTGATATATTTAGAAAATTAACCTTTAGTCCAATGTGCAGTTTGGATTTTCAGCTACAGATGCCTCTAAATTTTCTTTAACTTAAACTAGTTTTACTCGTATTTTTTCACATGTAAGTAAAAGAGGCCTAACTAATATATTACCTATTTTGCTATATTTGGTAATTTTCCAGTCATACACTCTGAGTTTTCTTCCCTAAAATATGACTGCATCCAACCATTCTGCAAGTTTTTCCCCAAAATTTCACCTATAATTTGTGTTTGTTGGGTAGTTTTCCTGCTAGTATATTGGGTTAGATATAAATGTCTTAATAGTTTAAGATTTTCTTGAGAGCAGGAGGCATTGAGCATTTTTTCAGGCCTGTATGACCCTCAATGCCCTGTACTCTATATTTCACCTACAAGTGGTGCAAAAGACATTTTTAGGGAAAAAAGTAAAGGAAATGAGATGGAAGGAAGAAAGGAAGGAAGGGGGAGAAAAAGGGAGGCAGGAAAAAGAAAGGGGATGTGAATAAAAAGGAAGAAAAATAGAAATGTGTTCATAATCCTTTATTTAAAAAATAGATTTTTTTCTATATTACCCAAGATGGTGATGCTAGTCTCTGAGTTCATCATAGCTTTCCTATTTGCTAAGATTTGAGGGGCTGCCTCTACCGATGACAACCATTCATCTGTATTCTTCTCTTTTCAAAAGTTCTTACATGGGAGTTGGGAATATTTGAGTTTAAGATCCTTGATCTTACACTTAATAGCTGATTGCCTTTAAAAAGTTGCCTTGTTCTCTGGGCCTGTTCTCCTCACTTTAAAGTGCAGTCAACAGCAGTACCCTTAAAGGTTACCCGTGAGACTCCAATGGGATTACAGAGGCAGAGGCCTGATCCAGAGGATACAGTAAAGATACATGCCAACCTTGTTCAGTCACTCCTGCTCACCAGATTTATTTTGACGGGCCTCTTCTAACCCAGACGTTTTCAAAAAGAGAAAACATTAGAGTGTGAAGAGGCTCTCACACATCTCACCTCCCTGCCTACTCTCCTTTTAGTTTCCATGTTTATTCAAGCCCACAGTGTGACTGGGTACCAAGCTGCTCCCTCTGTGCTGTGGATTGTCATCTAGGACTTGGCATTCCTTCAGTTCTTCTGGATCACAAAGCTCCTTGACAAACTCATGAGTGCATTGGGTCCTTAACTCGGAAAAGGATGAACACAAAGCTTTTCATAACTATGTGCATGCAATTTGAGTGCCACAGGCATCCAATGTGAAGCCCGTCCTCAGACCTCATTTAAGGGCCTGGACCTGGAGAGTGGTTGGCAACAGGCAGGTCTACTCCTGCATCCTCTATGGTTGATATTCTGTATCAAATTGGAAGCTTCCATGGCAGCAATGTTTTCATCAGCCAGCATCTGCCCTAATAGCACCCCACATTGGAATTTCAGGGCCTCACCTGCAGTGTGAGTGGTAATGTCCATGTTGGGCTTGGCAGAGCTGACTACCCATCCTCATCCAGCAAGGCCTAGATGGAAGATTATGTCTGGGATAAATGGGGAAAGGAGGTCCAGAGAATTTCCCACACTTTCTCTTTTGCTAACAGGAGAAAATACAAAGTGGCTCTATCTTATTTAAACCCCACAACAAACCTGAGAGGGAGGATGTTGTTCTTTATTTCAGATATGATGTGGGAGCCTGAGACAGAATATGACTAGGTCAAGGCAACATCCATATTAGAAGGAATCGGGAACCAAATCCATGCCCAAATCCTATGCTTTAATATTCCAGTGTGGTTTAGCCACAATCAGGCTGTGATGCATGTTCTAAGAGTTAATAGCCTAGTAATTAAAAGTAGGATGCTAACCAAGAAGAAGAAGGGAGGAATCCATCCTCAGGAGTGATTTCCTAAATATCCAGAGGACCTGGTGTTGTAAGAAAAACTGTGTGGGGCTTCACTGACCATTAAGACTCCAAAAGCAAGAATGTAAATGAATGGGATGGAAAGAATCCTCGGGAGAAAAATCTCAGTTAATCTTATCAGAAATATAACAGTGCCCTGTCCAAGTTCAATCAGCCAAGTTGTGTGATTTCCTGCCAAGAACCCCGTAAGTGCTGGTGGTAAGGATGGAAATGTTAACAGTGCATGGTCCTGACCCCCAAAGAGCTCACAGCCTAATGAGGGGCAAGTAGGCACAACACCAAGTAATAATAAAGTATCTGTAAAAGTGTATAAGGGATGATGGGAACAAGTAATTGTGCCTTAAACTGGTGAAAACCCCCTATAAGATGATGGTGCTATGACAGCTGGGTGTTAAATATATATATATATATATATATATATATATATATATATATAACATAATTTATATATTTAATTTTATTTTACACACACACACACACACACACACACACACATAGCTGTTTGTCATGCAGAAAAGAAAAAAGGGAGACATTCCAAGCAAAGAAAAGAACATGTAGGTGGGGACTGTATGTATTAGGAACAATAATCCCTAAAACATCAGGGGCTTAGGGAAAACAAGGATTTATACTAGTTTACTTTACATATATAGTGAGGGTCTGGGATGGGGTTGGGAGCACATGGGTGCTGCTCCAAACAGTCACTTAAAGGACATAAGCTGGATAGGCAATGACCTTTAAGGTCACTAGGGAGAAACACTTGCTGTTAAATAACGCAACCCAGAATTGAAGCATTATCCCCATTCCTATTTAATTGACTAGAACTAGTCACAAGACCTCACTTAACTGCCAGGGAAATGGGAAGTGGTGTTCTCACAGTACTGAGGAAAGAGAGAAGACCCAGATCTGTTTGCACACTGGCTATCTCTTCCAATTGTCTAGAACAATGTAAAGAGCTGGATTCACTAGAACAAGCCATGTGTTGGGAACATACCAGTACAGTGTGCACTGAGCAGAAGCTTTGGGATTATTTTCATCTCTAGTTTCTGTACATCATTTTGCCCTCACAATTGAATAGGGAAAAATCATATGCATTTGTATAAGAAACAAAGGAAAAACTAATGTTTTTCTTTGTGTTTGTTTTGGGTTTTTTTTTTTTTTTGGTGTTCACAGACCTTCAGAAACCTAAGCCTGCCTCAAACCCTAACCCTGCACTTGAGCCACCTTGTGGCATGGGCCCTCACTTCAGCCCTGATCACGAGACCAGAGTCGCTTCCGTCCTGGCGATGTCCCTCGACCGAACCCTAACCCTAGCTAAGTCTGTCTCTCCAAGGGGATCCAATTCCAACGTCAAGATAATACAGAATCTAAGAAAATGACACATGTGGGTAAGAACGCATAGGACAAATGAGAATAATCCTATTCTGAAAAACTCTTTGAGGTGAACTTGGTAAGATCCTGGAACACTGGTTTCCCAACTTCATAACTCTGACCAACTATCCGAAAAGCATCTTACCTTCTCCATTGTATGCAACAGGCACCTCAGCCTGGCATCTTTCAGAGTACCAGGGTAGCTCCTCGGCCCAAAGCCCTGCCTCTCTACCCTCCACACCCTCCAGCACACTGTGTTCTGGCTTCTGTGGAACTTCCTAGCTCCTCCTAGACCCAAAGCTTTGTTCTCTCCCCACTATTGCTCTGGGGCACACGTGTTCTTTCCTGGCCTTGGCCACCTTCATATTCTCTGTTTCACATCCTAGGGCAGTTTCCCAATATTCTTCCCTGCACAGTCATTTCACACTCCCACTAAACATTTTCTTTCCTGTTTCTGCTCATCCTGTCAAAAGTGGAACTTCAGGGAAACCACACCATACTCCTGCCCAGCCCCAGCGCTCAACAACCCCAACTTAATGGCCGCAGGACCCTCCCATCCAGCTTCTCCACACTCAGGCATGCTCCCTCACATCCAAACTCCCCACCTTTACTGGACCGGAAGCCAGAGAACACAGTGGTTAAAAGTACAATCTCCAGAGTCACACTCAACTCCTAGTTATTTAACTTCTTTGGGCTTTAGTTTCCTCATCTGAAAAAAAAATCTGGCTAATAATAAGACCTACTGTTAAGTTTCTGTGATTGGTAAATGCAATTATGTATAGAACAGTCAGCAGAGCCCCATCAAAGTGTAAGTGTTCCATATAATCTAACCACCATCATCATCACCACTACCCCATGCCCAGAATACCAGTTACCCCAGCTTCTCCTGGTAACTGGCCACAGAGCATTGTGAACCTCCACGACTTCATGTACCACAAGTTTAGGAAGGAAATGATCTTGCTCCAAGCTCCTGCCTACAGGCCCCACACTGGCATGTCAGACCCCGAGACAGTGGCCATCAGGTTTAGCACCATGACAGTTTCATAGCAATGGTGGGGAATTGGATTTCACTGTATGACATAGAAGGCCATTCCTCAGGAAACAGACATCACATGCACGTGGGTGAGGCTGAGTTTGAAAAGCCGGAGAAGCAAGCAGGTATCAGAAACAAGATCCAGGAGCTCATGTTATCTTAGAGATACAACTAACCTCAGCCTGTCAGTCTGTAAAGCTTCCTGAATCCTTTTCTCTCGGATGGATAAAATTCCTGGTAAAACACAACTCAGGGGAAAGTTTTGAATTCATATAACACTGTGCTACATTTGTCACAAACACTTGTTTCAACAGAACCGGCTTTGTGTGCTTACTCCTTACCCTGGGGATACAACATGAACAAGAGACACGAGGGCCCTGCTCTGTGGACTTACCCTTTAGCAAGAGAGCTAGTTACTAAACAGGTGAAACATAAATAAATAATAGAACTTCAGAAGATGGTCAGGTCTGCAGATGAAATATAACACGGCGACGAGGAGAAGGCTAGAGGGAGAGGGGATTGTCCAGAAGGTGGGGGGAGGGAGTAGCATGTGGCCATTTGGAAGACGCAAACTACTGTCACCAAAATCTTGTGTGCATGGGACAAAGACACACAAAAGCAGGGCAGTGTGGAGGGAGGGCACAGTTGATGTGTGCTGACATTCAGGGGGAGTTCAACAAAGTATAGGTGTTATTATGTCAGAATCTATTGAGGGGTCATCAAAGGGTGGCCCAGGAGCAGAGTTTCTGGCCTGGGGGCAAAAAGAGCCAGATAATCATGACCCTTTCGGGGGAACAGGGGGTACACTGTAAGCAAGCTTGGGGTGGCTGTCCTCTGCATTCGAGGACACCACAGCTGCTGCCTGCACACGGGGCTTCAGGTGAGTGGGGCTGGCTAGGAGGCAAGGAACCCTTTTTGCATTAAACACATTGCTCTGTTTTGTTCTCAAGTCAGATCATAAGCAAGGGGGTATTGATCTCAGAATATGGGCATCCCTGGCTTTGGTGTGAGCGAAATGCCTGAGGACAGATGATTGTCACCGCACAGGATGACAGAACAGAGGTGAGCGGCCATCTCCGTGGACCAGGCAGCGTTGCAGAGAGGAGCAGCTGGCAGCCTCCGGTGTTTCCCGGGAAGCTACATGAAAACGGCCGAGCCAGAGCATCTGGTAAGGTCAGAGCCCAGGCCGGGCACCTCCAGGCCTTTGTTCTTCCTCACTAATTGTGCTCCTGCTGGTGTCACGGATCAGAGAGGAGGTGCCAGGACCACGGGCTTGGGAAGCACAGGTTAACAAGTGCACGTCCACATGCAAGCACCAGAAAATCAATTAAGAAAGGCCAGCAGGCAACCACCGGCCTTCAGCCTCCTCTCCCGGTGCCTTCCAAGACGTGGGGAAGATTTTCCTGTTTCCTATGAGCCCCGTCACAGGCAACAAAATGAATTCTAGAAAAACTATGAGGGAGGTCACATGGGGCCTTCCAAACCCCTCCCCTCTGCAAGGGATGCCTCCTAGAATGCTCAGCTGAGGTTCCCGGGAAGGGATTCCTGAAAGTGAGAGCCAATATTTATAGCTCAATGTGATTCTTTTCTGGGGAAAAGGTTCACCAATTTCAGGTTGTCTCAAAAGGGCCTATGATCTGAAGGAACTTTAAGAGGCTCTTAGAATTGTCACTATTTCAGATGGTATTCAGAGCCTGGGAATCACTTCTCAGGGAAGGAATCTTTCTGCTGAAGGGTTGGGAGGTGAAGAAGGACAAACAGCCAAAAACTGTACCAGCTGCTTCACACCTGGATCACACAAGTTCACACCTGGATCACATCACATCTCCCATGAGCTGCAAGTTTGCATTATTTTCCCTAATTTACAGACAAGGGAACTAAGGCTCCAAGCAGTTCATCAGCTTGCCCAGAGTGGACACACACTATGACAGAATTTGGACCCAGGTTCTCTGATTCCAAACTGTGTTTTTCCTACCTTGTCACAGTGATTCTTTCAAATGACAGGGGCTGAGGAGTTGGATCTCAAGGTATGACCACATCAACCCACCAGGTCCGTTCAGGGCACTCCTAATCAGCCCACACAAGAGTCTGCCCTCCCACTCACAGTGGGTCCTTCCGGAACCTGTAGGTGCCTGGATGGACCGGTGAATAGAGGTCCTACTGGCATAAGAGTAGAGGCCAGGAACCCAAAGAGCAGAGTTTTCATCCCATTCAAATCCCCATGTTACAGATGAGGGGATTAGGGCAAAACCTGCAAAAGACTTATCCAAAGTCATACCTGGTTTTGGTGCCTGCACACGGCCAGGCTGGAGGGGAGATGTGGCCTTGACCTGCACAATGGAGGAAGGGCTTCTTTCTCTTGGCCTATCTTACCTTCTCACACCACTTGTTGGCTCTGGGTCAGACCTAGGGGGTCTTATTTCACAGTTTAGGTGTTATCCCTGCCTCTATAACAAGGAACTCCGGACAGAGCATGGCTTTGAAGTCAAATCAGTCTGGATTCAATCTCTCTCTCTGCCAAGTCTGACCTATGTTACTTAGGGAAAATGTCTTAACTCCTCTGAGACCCTCAGTCTCTTTCTTTCTTTCTTTTTCCTTTTTTTTTTTCTCTTCTCAGTCTCTTTCTATAGAAAACGGGGCAAATATTCATCTCACAAGGAGGTTGTGAAGATTCGATGAGATCAAGCGTATAGAGCACCCAGTAGGTGCTCAATACATGATAGATACCCTCTTCTTATATTCATACATTTCTCTTGGCTGCAGCTGAGTCAGCAGAGCTGGCTGGACTCAGAGACTGCCCTGCTGGCCCCAGGTGGAATCCTTGCCCTTGGGCTGGTCACATGATCTTCCCTTGCCAGTTGCTCTTTAAGAGGAACCAATTTCACACTTCCAGATAGATCCACACTCCAAATTGTGTTTGTTTTAAAATAATGAATAGTGGCATTATTATCCCCACTGCTCTCCAGGGCGCTCTGTGCTGAATGTATTCCTTTTGCATTAGCAGAGCTTCATTGCGGCAGATAAACGAGCCAGTGCCTGAGCTGAATGCGCGGAAGAAAGGATGGCTCACCCTGCCTGTTTCCCGTCTCTCCTGGTGAAACCTTCCCAGGAGGCTGCCAGCAAGGCTTATGCTGCCTGGGGAAGCAGCCAAACGTTTCAGCAGGCGCCCAGAGCACTGAGCAGACGGGAAAGGAGGGAACAGCCAGGTCCGTGTCATCCCCTGCTTCTCCGTGACTCTCAGGTAACGACCAGCAGCAGGTGGAATTGTTGAGGAAGCCTAAAAGGAACTGAGGCAAGGACAGAATCGTGTATCTTGGATGAAACAAATCAACAAAAGTGTTGCCTGTGCATTGAACACCACGTAAACTCAAGTTGCTCAAACTCGTGACAATGTGGCCTGTCCCAGCAATGTCAATGATGCAATCCCTGCTCAGAGAAATCACAAGCCAGGGGAGAGTCCTGGTTCAGCTATGGTGCTTTCCCTTTTGTGACCTCGACCCCAACCACATCTCCATGCTTCCTGTGGAGGTACTGTATAAGTGGGGGTAGGGTGACAATCATCACAAGGCTTCTGCTGATTTTAGGAGCAGAAGCTGAGGCAACTCTTTCTGTTTGTCATTCTTCACCCTTAGGTGGGTGGAGTGAGAAATCACAGAGAAGCCTCCAGTTGGACAGGCATTACCAATGGATATGTATGTAGTTTAGTGCTGGGTCAGGGCTAGCAAACACGGGGGGATGGTATTTCTTTTTTGTTGCTGGTTTGGGCTGAATTGTGTCCTTCCCAAATTCAGCCTAACCCCCCAGCACTTCAGAATGTATTGGAGATAGAGTCTTTAAAGAAGTAATTAAGTTAAAATGATGTCATTAAGGTAGGCTCTAATCCAATATGACTGGTGTCCTTATCAGAAGAGGAAATTTGGACAAAGGCTTGCACAAAGGGAAAACCATGGGAGGTACAGAGAAGAGACTGACATCTACAAGCCAAGGGCACAGACCTCAGAAAAGACCAACCCTGCCAATGCCTTTGATGTTGGACTTCTGGCCTTCAGAACTGAAAGAGAAGAAATTTCTGTTGTCTACGCTACTCAGTCTGTGGCACTTAATCATGGCAGCCCAAGCAAAGCAATACAAATGCCATCTTCTCTCCCACCCTATAACGAGAGACATGGTTAGGACAGCTCTGAGCCCATCAGGAGGCTGACAAGACAGGAGAACTATGTGCACTTTGGATGTTATATTCAAATACCATTATAGATGCGGTTATAAAGCTAACTTGACCAACTGAAGGAAGGAGACACCCATCATAAAGCACTAAATGCATGTTCTTTCCCTCACCACCATCCTATGACATCTTCTCCATGCATATGGTTTTTAAAATTCTGGGATTATATCGCACAAATTTATCTTTGCCTTATTTTTGTTACAACATTAATTTGCTTCAAGGAAACATTATATATATTATATATGGATAATATATATAAATACACATAATATATTATTTTTATTAATATATATCAATAATATGTATATTAATATATATTATTTTTAGGACCCTCTTTTCAATTTCTTCACATTTTTAACATATTAGGAGCCTAAGAAATACGAGTGCCTTGGACCTCGATTCTCGATTAACCTCTCAGTGGCCCTGTGGGAATTTATCTCTCTTTTTTCCCAACTGCTTTCCCTGGCATCTATCTCTTGGGACAAATGCTTCCATCCCTGGCATTCCTCTCTCTTTCTTCCTGCATGTGTGACCTTTCCAGGATGGTGGAATGAAGCTCTGAGACACATTTAGGTTTTCGAGAGGAGGAGGTCAGAGCAGGTTACCTGCCCAAGGTCAAGGATTCTCCAACATGCAAGCAAGCACTCTAGTCATTCCCAGTGACTGGAACCGAAGTGTGTTAGGAAGAAAGTACTGCTTTGCCAGCTTTATTCTCTGCACACATATTTCCCATGAGAACCTCGCAGGAAGAGGTGACTTGTCAGTGGCATCTACAGCTGATTTGATTGTTCCTGATTCCTCTTCCCAAATATCACAAAAATATCAGCTGAGTATTTTCAAATAGCCCTGACATCCAGCATAGTAGCAGCTATAACATGATTATCATTTTGCATCTATTCCAAAGCCCCAATAAAAGGACCTCCAACCAAGCTGGGGGATTGTGAGGATGCAGAGCTGAGCTTTTACGGATCCATGCATTGATTGTTGTCTGTCCCATGTCATATATCAGCAGAGAAACAGAGCCGCATCCCCCTAATGAGGCCCATGAGCCAGAAGCACTCAGCTGATGGCGTGTCCTTGGGTCTCTGGCCTTCAACTGACTTTCCCTTGCTTACAGCCTCTGGAGTGTGAGTGTCCCATCCTGATGCCAGTGTCGGGAATCATGCACTGAGATGTCTCTGCCTGGGCATCTCCCTTGGTTTGCTTTTGTTTAGCATCCATTGGAGAACAAAGCTGTACTAGCTTCATCTAGTTCTTCCGTCTCAGATTTGTGGCATGACCTAGAACTCTTTGTGTAATCCTAAGCAAGGTGCTGGCAGAGCCCACGGGACCATTCTTAATAGGTGGGGCTTAGGTCCTTGCAAGATTATTACTGACTCAGTCATCTTTGCTGAGGAATCCCTAGCCCTCAGCCATCCCAGGCTGTACAACGAAAGAATTTTGGATGGAATTTGAGGCAAGAAAGCTGATTTTTTTGGTAAACAAATGCAGTGACACCTGCACTACCATTACTGAAGGACTCTGTGGCAGCAGAAGGTGCTTAGGTATAGTCCACACACCCTTCCCATCACAAACCTTTGCTGGAGTCTATATGCTGGGTCCTGCTCTGTGCACTGTGGATCTGGTGAGGATGGAGCAGGAGCTCAATGAATACCAGACAATCACACTATCTGTTAGAATCCTGTTAGAAAAGGGATACACACTCAAATTTGCACACTATATCTTCAAAGATATAGGTAGGGTTTAGGAAAAGTGAAACAAATGGTGGTGCAGTATCCTATGTGGTTTGCAACAACAGGATGAGTTTTTACCTCCCATAAAACAGTGAGGTGTAAAGCAGAAGGCCTGAAAGGGGCCCTGGACTTTACCCAAGGATGCAGCCAGTCTGCAATGATGCCACCAGAAAGAACAGCCAGAATAAATGTCTCTCTTCTTCTTCTTCTCTTTAATCTCCTCCTGGAGCTCCCATTGGACAGACTCAACCCAAAAGCTAGTGGGCAAAGGAAATGATCAATGGACTCCATATAGCTTGGCCTCCAGGGACACAGAGCAGAGCAAAGAAGGGTGGGGAGCAGAATTAGAGAGGCAAATGGAACATGCCCAGCACACTTCCCAAAGACTGGAGCTATATCTAAGAAAAAAGGAACCCTGAGGACAGGCATTTAATCCCAGGTAGAAAGATGGGGAGAAATAACAATACATGCCAATAAATAACTACTCAACCCAGCATCCTTTGTACTCTTTCAAATGAAATAAAATGTGGCTACAAACTTTAAGGATTGTAAGACACAAAATTCTACCAATGACTCATTTCTCATTACAAGAGCGCCACTTCCATATTCAATACTGGGAAATAAGAGACCGGGACACTAATTAAGAAGATCGATTAAAAAATCTCATATAGGTTTTAAAAAATGTTAATATTTCCTGCAGGCCTGGAAGGGAGAGGAAGCACTTCAATAGGGAGAAGGTCATAGCATGTAGGGTAGAGTTTGGACAAAGGAATCAGAAGAATAAAGGTGTATTCAAGGGTTGGTGAATTGCCAGGAACGTTGCAATGCATAGTATACTGGGAGGGAAATGTGGCGAGATTCATATGAAAAAAGTAGACTGGTGCCAAGTTGGGAAGATTTTGAAATGCCAGACAAAGACTAAGAGACTTTATTATGTATGCGACAGGGTGTGCTTGCGCAGGGAGTAACTTGCTCATTCTGAGATGTTCTGTGGCACCAACCTCACTAGGTATCTTGGGTGTAGGACAGATTGGAGGACACTGAAGCTGAATGCAGAAGGTCAGTCAAGAGGCAAACAGTGAAGAGGGAAAATGACTATGGACAGTGAAAGGAGGAAGAAGGACAGCCGCAAAAAAAAAAACAACAAAAAACATTATAAGGTTGGCATCAAAGCACATTAGCACCTACACACCAATGTGAGGTGGAAAGGGAAAAACCAAACCTGCCTCTGAAAATTGAGTATCTTTCCATGAAGATGTTTACGTCCTGTGTTATAACATAGCAGGGTTATTTGGGAGGGAAGTGTAACTCAGGTATAAAATTAATTTGCTGCAGGACATCCAAACTGAGATGCTAAATTTGATAGCTGGAGATATGGATCTAATATGAGGAACTGCAGTATGGTGATGGGTTTTTCAGAGAAGTAAAAAGTAAGATAAGGAAGATGTAGTCTGGAACCAGTTAAGGGTTTGAGATGTTTGACATAAAGCAGCTCTGGCTGAGAATGGTTCTACAGATTATCTGACAGATACAACGATGAATGTTGAGGGGGAAGTAGGGAAGAAGACTCCAGTAGTGAAGAGGGTTTAGAACTAGGTAACCAGGATTTTAGAAGGGTCATTTGCTAGATGCTAAAATGCTCTGAGATAAAGCAGAGGAGAGGGGTCCCAGGATTACAGGATAAAGTTGTATGGAGGACCAGGCTCTTCCCAGGTTGAAGTCCACTTATCTCTCTGGATCCAGCTGACTGTTTCCTTGCTTTAGGAATGAGAATGTATTAGCTTCCTATTGCTGATGTAATAAATTCCCATAAATTTAGTGGCTTAAAACTATACAAAGTTATTACCTTATACTTCTGGAGGTCAGAAGTCTGAAATGGGTCTCCAGGGTCAAAACCAAGGTTTCAGTAGTGTCACATGCCTTCTGGAGACTCCAGAGGAGAATCCATTTCCTTGCTTTTCCCAGCTTGTAGGAATTGCCAGCATTCTTTGGCTCATGGCTCCTTTCCTCCATCTTCAAAGCCAACAAACTAGCATCATCAGTTCTCTCTCTGATTATGACTCTCCTTCCCTCTCTCACTTATAGGGATGCCTGTGAATTCATTCAGCCTACCTGGATGATCCAGGATAAACTTCCCATCTTAAGGTCCTGACCTCAATCATATCCAATTTACCATGGAAGGGAACCTATTCACAGGTTCCGAGGATTAGGATGTGGACATTTTGGGAGTCCGTTGTTCTTGTTGCCATAAGGAATACAATTTTTCCTACTTGGAATGCCCCAGAATATTCTATGCATGCTTTAAAATACAGCTCAAATAGCATGTCCTCTATCATTTGTTCAGTGACACCCCCAGGCAGAGTTACTCTCTTTCTTCTCCCTGCTATGATGGGATCAGATCCAGCTCTCAGAACACCAAGCAAGTTTTACTGTCACTGTGACCATCCCCTCTGACAGTGAGGGCAAGTAACTTGGTTCAGTCATTTCTGTACACCCAAGGACCAGCACAGGTCCTGGTTTTCAGGATGGGTAGATTTCAGGAAAAGAAAAAGGAAGAGAAAAAGAGGGGAAAATGTAAGATAAGAGAAAAATAAGAAGAAAAGTGAAAATGGTTGAGTCTATCTTATACAGGCCTTTAATTTATTTTCTTGGTTCATCCTCCAAATAATCCAGCATTATGGACATTATAACCCCTATTTTACACATGAGCAGACTGGGCTCAGAAAAGACAATTGCCTTGTCCAAGGTTGAGCTAGGAAGCTCTGAGCTGTTCACATCCTGCCTGGATTTATCACTGTATTATCAACATTATCCCCTTAGTGGACTCCACCCCAGCCATACCAAACTCCATGCTGTTTCATTAAACACATTCACTCATTTCCAACACAGTCCCTTCCAATATGTTGTTCTATCCTCCCGAATATTCTTCCCTCCTTACAGTCACATCCCTCGTTCTATAGCTTTAGGTTGTCTGCTCAAATGTCCTCTCTTCATCAAGGACTTTAACGACCATTTTCTAACAGGTCCTTCCCCACATACTCTCAAACTCCTTACTCTAATGTATTTTTCATCAGAAGTTTTATCAGCTGAAATCAAATAATATATTTTTATTATGATGATAGAGGTCCAGGGAGGCAGGGACTTAATCTATTTGGTGCATCCCTACCTCCCTAAAACCTAAAACAGGTGTCTGGAATACAGTAGGTGGTTCTCAATAAATATCTATTCAATAAATGAATGAATGAGGTGAAAAATACCATCGTGACACAGAAATGTTGAGAGGGAAAGATTCCAAAAAGCACAAGCTGAGGAGGAAATTATTAGGCATTAAGCATTCAGGCTGATTCTTAAGGCAAGATTAGGAAAATAGAAATGGAATATTCAGGGGCACCTGTGTGGCTCAGTCACTTAAGTGTCCAACTTTGGCTCAGGTCATGATCTTGCGGTTGGTGAGTTTGAGCCCTGCATTGGGCTCTGAGCTGACTGCGTGGAGTCTGCTTGGGATTCTCTATCTCCTTCTTTCTCTGCCCCTCCTTCACTACTGCTCTCTCTCAAAAATAAATAAACATTAAAAAATTTTTTAAAAAAGAAAGAAATGGAATATTTCATTTGCACCAGAAGCAAAGTATGGAGTTTGTCAAATGTGTGAACCCTCCACAGAATATTAAAGACATGTACTCAATGCATATAGACACTTTGTTCCCTGGTGGCCAGCTTAATTCTGATCCAAATGAAATCTAACATTTTGTAAAGCCAAGTTGTGTGGCCATGGACGTGCTCTGGAGCCAGGCCAGCTTGGACTTCATAGCCATACTCTGCTGCTTATCAAACTTTGGCAAATCAATTACCCTCTCTGACCCCAGTTTACTTTCTCATATAACTAAGATGACAAATTCTAGTTTCCAGGGTTTTCCTAAATGTGCAGTTAGAGAAGGTATTTAAATCACCAGGTACTTAGAAAATGCTCAAGAAATCTTAGTTCTTCCCCTTTATTTCAACTTTCCTAACTGGCCTAGACTCCGTCTAGATTTTTTGTTTTTGTTTTTGTTTTGCAAAGTGTGCTGACATGTTTTTATTCTCAGTAATTTCTTTAAACTTCAGGGTTGGATCTAAAGATTATTACTGTCTCCTTCAGCTGCCCCAAGGGGATGGCTGTGTTTTAATGGAATCGCATTCCTCCATGGAGCCTGCCCTGAAGGGCTGTAACTAGGGGCAGCCATCAGCCCTTGCTGTTCCTCACTCGACCTTGAGTATGAAGGAGGGCATGTAGTTCCCTTGGGCCAGCCAAGTATACAGGGAATCAGATGATGTGAGGCCAGCCAGAATTTGGCTTCCTGTCAGCAAGCCTGCCTCCAGCATCCATCCTCTCCCCACAGACTAAATGTGCCGCAGTGGGAGAGAGTTCCTGCAGAAACCTATAGGCCCTTGGGCAAGAAGCTGATCCCATTACCCATCAGTCTTCATTACAATGAGAGAAATTAGAGCTGGGAGGGTCCCATGGGGTGCCCAAAACTGCCTTCTTCCCTTTCCTGAAAAGGGTTGTTCCCACGTTCATCCTACAGCAAAGGCTTCTGAGAAACACAAAAGGCTAACAGATTTTCTCACCATTTCAAGTCCATTTCAAGGAGCCCAGCTCTCATCCCCTTCCCTGCTTTCTTCCATCACTTCCTGCTGTTTAACCTAGTCACACACAAAAAAGGCCAAAGTAGATACTGGGATTACTTCTTTTTTCTTTTTTTTTAAATATAATTTCTTGTCAAATTAGTTTCCATGCAACATGCTGTGCTCATCCCAACAAGTGCCCTCCTCACTGCCCATCACCCACTTTCCCCTCTCCCCCACCCCCCATCTACCCTTAGTTTGTTCTCAGTCCTTAAGAGTCTCTTATGGTTTGCCACCCTCCCTCTCTGTAACTTTTTCCCCCCTTCCCCTCCTCCATGGTCTTCTGTTAAGTTTCTCAAGATCCACATATGAGTGAAAACATATAGTATCTGTCTTTCTTTGCCTGACTTACTTCACTTAGCGTAATACCCTCCAATTCCATCCACATTGCTGCAAATGGCCAGATTTCATTCTTTCTCATTGCCAAGTAGTATTCCATTGTATATACAAACCACATCTTCTTTATCCATTTGTCAGTTGATAGACATTTAGGCTCTTTCCATAATTTGGCTATTGTTGAAAGTGCTGATATAAACATTGGGGTACCTGTGCCCCTATGTATCAGCACTCCTGTATCCTTTGGGTAGATTCTTAGCAGTGCTATTGCTGGGTCAGTGCTATTGCTATTAGGGTAGTTATATTTTTAATTTTTTGAGGAAACTCCACACTGTTTTCCAGAGCGGCTACACCAGTTTGCATTCCCACCAGAAGTGGAAGAGGGTTATACTGGGATTACTTCTGAATTAAGAGGGCAGACATCCAGCCCCAGACCATAGAACCCAGAGAAATGCATATCCAGGTAGAAATGCGTATTCCTGGTGAATCTGACCCTCTGCTATGGCTGGGGCTTCTGCTTTCCCCAACCTTTCTGAGCACCAGAGAAAATCAAGAGAAGGTCTTGGTCTGTGGCTCTCACAGTGGGGTTGCCAGACCAGCAGCATCTGAATCATTAGAGAATGTATTCAAAAGGCAAATTCTTGGGACCCAGTCTAACCTACTGGATCCAAAGTTCTGAGGGAGAAGCCAAACCATCTGTGTTTTAACAAGCCTTCTAGGTGATTCTTATGCACATTCAAGTTTGAAAAACACTGATCTAGAAATACTAGCCCTTTGCAAAGTCACTAAGACTCTGAAGGAAAGGGAAAGCTGAGGAGAGCAGTCATAGTGAAGACTGAGACCTGGTGATTGGAAACACTGGCTGGCTTGGGACATACCACTGGCTGACCCTACCCTGAAGCCCAGTAGTTACAGCTCTAAGCAGAAAGACCCCAGAAAAGAGAGAACTCTGAGAGGCTTGTTCTAAGTCACAATGAATTCCTTAGCATTCAGGTTAGTTCTATTTGGGGAATTTGTGAATAATGACCTAGTATCACCTTCTTGATGACCCTCAGGCTTTCCCAGTATCAGATTATAGGAGGGGAAGATGGAAAATCCTAACCATTCGTCCGCGATGTTTACTTGAGCTTTCCTTTTGACTGATTCCTTCATTTTTCTTTTCTTTCTTTCTTTCTTTCTTTCTTTCTTTCTTTCTTTCTTTCTTTCTTTCTTTCTTTCTATCTTTCTTTCTTTCTCTCTTTTTCTTTCTTTCTTTCTTTCTTTCTTTCTTTCTTTCTTTCTTTCTTTCTTTCTTTTTCTTTCTTTTCAGTTCTATCTTCCTCCATGTCCTATGGTCTTAGTTCAGGCAAGTCACCACATATCTTCATCTAATAAACCATAGGCCTTTTACCTTTCCTATACCATCTCTTACTTCCTTTCTGAGAAGCAGGGAACAAATTAATATTTATTCATTTGATATTCACTACACGCTGGCATTTCACCAAGCCAATGACATACATCATCCCATGTAATACCCAGACAATCCTGCAAGGTAGGCATTATTACCCATTTTTTATTTAAATGAAGCAACTGAAGTTCCAAGGAGTGAAGTTACTTGAAAAGGAGACTGCCTGCTATGGAATGGAGCTGTGAGCGATCCTACTGCCCCAACAGCTTCTCTCTCCATGTCTGGCTCCAAAGCAGATTTCTTTTTATATTGAGAAATTTATTACATACAAGGGTAAATACATAAATCATATAAGTGCATTGCATTAGACAGGAATGACCAGTTTATCCTGTGATAACAAACACATCTCAGTAGCTTCGCATGTAAGCTATAGTTCTCACTCCCACAAAGTCCACTTCAGGTCCAGAGATTTCACAGGACACCCCTTCTGAGTAGCTCAGAGGTCCAAGCTGCCCTCATCTTGACATGAAGCCAAGGTGACAGGAGAAGAGAGACATATGAGGTGCTTCCCTCGCAATTCCTTAGCTAGAACTGATGCCATGGTTTTCCCTAATGGAAAGGAGGCTTTTATGTAATCAGGAAGAGGAAAAGGTTTAGTTTAATGATTTTTTTCATTTTTTATGAATATAATTTGTTGTTAAATTGGCTTACATACAACACCCAGTGCTCATCCTAACAGGTGCCCTCCTCAATGCCCATCAACCATTTTCCTCTCTCCCCCACCCTCCATCCACCTTCAGTTTGTTCCCTGTATTTAAGAGTCTCTTGTGGTTTGCCTTCCTCCCTCTCTGTTTGTAACTATTTTTTCCCCTTTTCTTCCCCCATGGTCTTCTGTTAAGTTCCTCCAATCAATTTCTTACTCATCTTTATAGACTCTAACATTTGTCTGTATTTTATAAAAAATAGAGAGATTTTCTGCTCTTGAACCTTATATAAACAGAGTCAAAATGCATATAATTCTTTCATGGCTGTTGTTTTGGTTCAATATTATGCCACTGAAATTTATTCACACTGAAACATGTAGCTCTAATTTATTTATTTTCATTTCTTGGCAGTATTGTATAAATATACCAACATTTATTTGTTCTACTGTTGAAGTAAATACAGATTTTTTCCATTTGTATGGTATCATGAATGATGTAATATGAACATTTGTATATGCATGTTCTCATGAACTTTCTCAAGAGTATTTTAGAGTATATACCAATGAAATTATTTGCTAAGCCAAAAGTTATTCTCATTTTAGTTTCACTAGAAACTCAATGACAAATTGTTTACCCATAAATTGAATTGGATGATAATCTGTGTTATTGGTGATGTGTAGCAATGAAGACTATCATCTACTTCCAACAGAAACATATATCGATAAAAACCATTTTTAAAAACAGTGTAGAAATGAGTCCCATGCTCAGAAGCAATATTGTTTGGGATAAAAGGATAGTGAATGAATAAGGCATTCCATAAATCTCTGGGTGGTGATCCTGGCAAAAGTATTGGGATATTAAAAGAAGTCCATACCTAAAACAAAAGGTTCTCTACTGAGTACAAATACATCCATGATGGAAAGCCCACTAGTGATGGGAGAGGTCATTGTAATTTATCTGCCACTAGGTAGATGACTGATTATTCTGTAGAATGTGATTGTCTTGGAGGCTCAACATTGGTTTTTGTCGTTGTCAGGTAAACACATAAAAGGAAAGATGGCCAGGTCAGTTTTCGTTAGGGGAAAATTGTTGAGCCCATATGTAAACCTCCATCTCTGCTACTTTGGTCTCTTCATTCTTGAATTCTATGAACAAGTACTTCAGTGGCCAAGAAGAGAGGTCAACCACAGCCCCAATTTTGTCGTTTTGTCAACCTAATTATCAAAAGACTCCTCTACAGTGGATTCCCTTTGATGTGCATTCACACAAAGAAAATGAGTATCCTCTCATCAGTGTCTATGTTGAGAGATCTTTCCATATACCATTTTTTTCAGATTCTTTGTCACTAATCTTCAAATCTTGTCATTCCAAGTCCCTGACCATTAGACATGACCATTAGCTATTGCCCAGGAAGCACTGCACATTTACACCTCTGACTCTTTGCTTTTTCAAAGTGAGTAAACAAATTCACTGACAAGTTTTGCTCAATGAGAGAATATACTTGCCCCATGGTAATTTATGGCTACTTTTAATTGGGCTATAAAACCTGGCTCGTGTGGGCACATTGTCAGAATGAATTCTAAATCAGGAATAAAAAAATTGGCCACAGGAAACTCTTATTAGGTTGAAGATATGAGTTGAATGAGAGATGTTAACGTGAAACGAGTAAGTGCCATGGGAATCTGAATCACTTGTTCATTCAGCTCACTTGTTTTTGTCAGTGTCTGTTCAATCCTGATTTCATATAAACCACTTCCAGGCACTATTAAAGTGCTGAAGAACATGGCTGACGTCACAATGTGATCGATTAGATAGCAACTTAGAATGTCATTGTCATATATTCAATTACTACCAGGCTCCAGTAAGAAGCCAGAAACTTTCTCAAAACAACAACAACAACAACAACAACAACAACAACAACAACAGCACTTGATGAGTGCCATTAGAAAAAGTATAAAGTTGGCAAACACAGGCTCCCGTCTCTCCCCAGAAATACTAAGAAATAAGCAAAAACGGTAAGAGTCGATTTTATTAGAACTCAAAAACAGACCAATGCCTACAACAACTAAGCAAACACTAAATCAAGAAAAGTACAATTCCAAAATAGTAGGAAAACTTTGTGACATTTTTACCTACCCTTGCTTCAATCCCCTTCCCAACACAAGTGTGGCCTCAAAGACTGCAGCATGCACTCCCAATATGAACATATGTTCAACATCATTTATTCATTAGGGAACTGCAAATCAAAACCACAAAGAGGCACCACTCCACACCCACTAGGCTGGCTATGCTTTCAGAAGTGGAAAATAACAATTGTTGGCAAAGGTGTGGAGATACTGGAACCTTCCTACATTGCTGATGGGAATATAAAATGGTTCAGTTGCTATTGAAAATAGTTTGGCAATTTGTCAAAAAATTTAATAGAGATTAATCATATCACCCTGCAATTCTCCTCCTGGATACATACCCCTAAAAAGTTGAAAAGGGGACTCAAACAAGTATGTGTACATACATTTTTATAGCAACAGTCAAAGGTGGAAACAACTCAAGTGTTCCTTAACTGATGAAAATGGATCAACAAATTGTTGTACAGAGGAATATCATTCAACCAATAAAAAGGAGTATTGATACATGCTGTGACATAAATTAACTTTGAAAATATGCTAAGTGAAGAAGTAAGACATAAAGATCTAGAATATTGTATAATTCTATCTATACGAAATTTCTTTAGTAGATAAATCCATAGAGACAGAACACAGGTAAGTGATTTCAGAAAATCACAGGAAAGAGAATGGGAATAATCCACATAGTAAGGGATTTTATTGTAGAATGACAGAAATGTGTTTGAACTTGATGTGGTCATTGCACGACACTGTGAATGTGCTAAATGCCACCGAATTGTTCACTTTAAAATGATGAATTTTATGTTAAGTAAATTTCACCTCAATAAACTATGAAAGGAGAGTAGGGTAGTCATGTCCGGACAATGCATGTCTTTGCTCCAAAAGTCTAGTGATTTTGTGCTGTTATTTTCCTATCACAGTTTGCCAAGAGCTTCATACAGCATCCTACAGACCACAGATTCTTCCAGTCCTATTGGATCTTCTCCACTGCAAGGCACAAGTGGCAAAACAGGAGTCCAGCCCTGTTACAGAAACTCTTTTGCTGTGTCCCTCTCAAAACCAGTGGATTCTTAGACTCCGCAGTAAATGGGTCATAGCACATACTCAAATGAGATATATATTTAGCCTCCATAATCCAAAACTTCCCATACAAAAGGGTTTTGTGCCTCTTTCTGTGGACATGAACAACATGTTCTTTATTTTGGAGAGAAAAACTCAACATGCTATGGACCACAGGATCCCTGAAAACTTCACCCATGTGTCAGTTCTCTGTAATTTCATTATATTTACCTGCCACCTCCACATGTTTATTTATGTTTCACAATGGAGATGGTAGTGATATTACTGACCACATTAAAGTAAGAAGATAAGGGCACCTGGGTGGCGCAGTCGGTTAAGCGGCTGACTTCAGCTCAGGTCGTGATCTTGCGGTCTGCGGGTTTGAGCCCTGCATTGGGCTCTTTGCTGGCAGCTGGGAGCCTGGAGTCTGCTTCCAATTCTGTGTCTCCCTCTCTCTGCCACTCCCCTGCTGGCTCTCTGTCTCTCTCTCAAATAATAAACATTAAAAAAAATTTAAAGTAAGAAGACAAAAATATGATAAGCCTTCAGTAACAACTTCAAAAGTTAACTTTTTTTTTTTAAATGATGCCTGTGGATGATGATTTAATTCATTCATGCAGAAGTTATACTTATATAATGAACATGACTTTTCATTTAGATCAAATGACTAGATCTAAATTAATTTCATTTATATCCGATTCCAAATTTTCTTATGAATTTAAAAAGGGGTGCAGAATAGTTGCTATTAAGTTGTCTTCAGTGGCAAAAAGTAGATTTTATAAATAGTTAAATGATGTAAGTCTTATGTAAATATTATCAGATGCTTCAAAAAGAAACCCAGCCAAGTTAATTTCAATAATGGATCAAATATTAGTCCATTCAGAGAAGCTAAATAAAGACTAGTTAGAAGTTAATTCTGTTGAAGGTAAAATATCTGATGTTACTATGACTGCAATTTTAAATTGAGCTAAACATTCAACTTGAAGAATTATTTTGTTTTTCAGTAAAAATACAAGTAAAAAATTTAAAGAAGCACAGCCTCATGACAAGTAGAATATTTCCACTAAGTTACCATACCAAAGAACAAAAGTATACTCAAAATTATTTGCAGTACACACAATTCCTAATAGCATTCAAAGAAGCACCAATATTCTAAAGATGGAGGTAAAAATTATAGAAAAATACATAAATATTTAAATATACACAGAGTAAATAAATTATAGAATTAGTGTGACAAAGATGTTGACTACAAAAATTCAGCATGGCAGCACATACTTTCACTCTTTGTTTCTTTTTTTTTTTTTTTTTAATGTTTATTTTTGGGAGACAGAGAGACAGAGTGGGGGAGGGGCAGAGACAGAGGGAGACACAGAATCTGAAGCAAGCTCCAGGCTCTGAGCCTTCAGCACAGAACCAGACGCAGGGCTCGAACCCACGCAGCACAGGATCATGACCTGGGCTGAAGTCAGACGCTGTTCAACTGACTGAGCCACCCAGGTGCCCCTCACTCTGTTTCTTAACATTAACCAGTTTTTAGTTATGTTTGGGCTTCTGAAAAACTACTTTATAAATCAACTTAAATGTCCTACAATGGTATTAAACACTGTTTAAATCAATCTTCTCTAACTGGCATGCATTTTTATTAAAAATCAGCTGTAAATCTTTAATCAGCATATTCAACAAGGGGAAGACAAAAAAATTCAGCCTTTGAGTTTTCAGTAAATTGAGACTTTTGAAAGCAAAGCTTGCAAACAGGTAGACATTTAACTATAATCTTGCAAAAGCAAAAGTGAAATTGAACAAATTAAACAAAGAGAACTCAAATGGTGTTCAAGATTTAAGTTTTAAATTCTGTAATTACTCTTTCAAACATCTTAACTGTGGGAGTTATCTTTTGATAGAATTTCTATTTTTATTTCAATAAATTGATATGCAACAGCAGAGCAGAACGAAATAGAGATGGCCTCTGGTTTTGGAGCATCTACGTTTGGTGAAACTCTCAAAATAATTTGACAAGATTTTAGTTGTAAAAATATTTTTCAAAGAAAGGTACATTTGACTGAGGCAAAGTAACAGTCCTGTGAAAATACATATAGTCTAAAATAGACACCAATTTTATTGCAAAAATTAGAATTATGAACAACCTCCATTTATGTTGCTAAATATAAACATCATCTTTGAAATTGCCAAGTATGTCAATGCTCATAAAGAAAGTAGCTTTTCATTTAAAAATATTATGGTCAATATAAAAAGATTAATTCAAAATATTGCTATTTGAAGTTTATTAACCATAAAATGAAACCTTGAAGAACTTTTCCATTTTATTTTAATAATGTAATTAAGACCATATGAAAAAAAATACAATATTCAAAAATCCAAATGAGATACATAGGCTAAAAAATTGCTTAAGATACATGAACATACAAGAATACATTATTTTCTTTAATGGTACTTTTTTTCATTTTAGATATTCAACATAAAGTTTGTTTTGTTTTAATATACACAGAAAGACATCCTTATTTTGTTTTAGAAATAATGAAAAATATTTTTGAAAAGAACCATTTTATACGTCTGAAAATATAACAAATCCAAATTGTTAATCGAAAATTACAAATTTTATTCAGTAAATTATATGGTCAGTCTAGCCATCAACTTCCCCAATGCCTGACCTTGAACTAGTAATTATCAGATGCCAAAGATGGGTCATTATGTTTTCTCCATGCCCAGCTGTGAGAAGTAAGGGAGATAATTCATTTTCAGAAATATCAAATAAAAGCTGTGGTGTCTGATTGACAATAGGCTTACAACCTATTGGAAATACGTACAAACTCTCATCCCCACACACACAATGGAGTCCCAAACCCTTAGACACTTCATTTTCTGGTTTTTCTGCCCCTCTCTCTTTTACAGGTCTATTTTCACGGGCTTTGCAATGAACATTCACCAAAGAACAAAGAGAGGAGGGACTGAAAGTCTCTGTGTTACCTCAGGTAATGTACATTTTTTCCAATCAGACTACTTTTTGCCTTACATGGACACAGGCAACATCCAGGTAAGGCTGTAACCTCTATAGTATTCAGCCAGTGAGGAACCGGCGGGGGGCGGGGGGGGGGGGGGACTTGCATGCTAGGAGATAAATTGTCTGCTCTAATTGTCCTGAGTGTGCCTGTCCATCAGACACCTGTTCTTTCAAGAATGTTGATTAAAACTTCGCTTCACTGTGCTCTGAGTCTCTGTGTCCCTCCTTTGACTGGGTCAATAGGCTTATTTCTAACACAATCTCTGACAGCTAAATGCATACAAATAAACATATAACATGAGATAGAATATAACTTTAGGGATTAAGCCAATGGATCCTGGTGTCATGCCATTAGGGTTTGAAGCCCCAGAACTGCCACTTTCTAGTTGTGTGACCTTGCTTCAATATCCTCATTTGTATAATAGTCTCAGCCACGTGACAGTCAAATCAGTCAATAGGTGTAAAGCATTTACACAGTGTATAGCACATAGTGAAAACACAAGAGGGGCTGATCTCAGTTTTACAATCTTTTTAATTTTATTTTTATTTTTTAATGTTTATTTTTGAGAGAGAAAGAATGAATACACACATGCATGAGCAGGGGAGGAGCAAAGGGAGAGGAGGACAGAGGCTCCAAAGTGGGCTCTGTACTGATATCAGAGAACTCATGAACTCACAAACTGAACCATGGGATCATGACCTGAGCTGAAGTTGGACACTTAACTGACTGAGCCACCTAAGTGTCCCTCTGAGTTTTACAATCTAAATAACTACATTATTACAAGCTTGATTAGAATTCTCTGCTATCCACAATTTCCCTTCCACTCATATTGATGTCCCTTTCCATAAACATGAGAACTGCCACTGTCTAGCATCTTGAATTCTTTCAACTTCCTTCTATTCCTTGTATCCCCAGCCATTTTTTTTTCAGTTACTCTGTCTGATTCCTTCCATATTTCAGCCTGCCTTAAGGCAAGCCAACCTCAATTTCTGACTCTCTTTGTTCGATTTGCCAAATCTGTGCCTCAACTATAGCCTACCTGTAGCAAGGACACTTCTGAACCCAATCCACCAACAGATAGGGAGGTTGTACGTATGAATCAAAATTTGCTGATGGGACTTTCACAGGCTCAGAGGAAAACTACAATGGATTTCTCCTGCCATGGATCCCCAAGCTAGAAAACAACAGATTCATAGATGGTGTCATCCTTCACAAGTCCCCAGGCTCCAGTCCAGTAGTCCTCCTGTTTTGCTTCAATCCATGGGCTCAACTAATTACTAAGATGGATTCACATGTGAGTATGCCAAACACCATCTTTATTTGTCTGGATTTAGGATTCTAGCAAAAGGGAAGCAAGAATGGCTTCTAGCCCAGGGATGCATTTGCAAAAAGACAAAGCAAACAAAAGGAATAGACTGACTGGCCAGAAGTTCTGAACAAATGCTTCTCTTGATAACACTTACTAGTGAAACAAACACTGAATGGGATGGCTGTGCTTGCTTCTCCAGGTAAGATAAGCCAAGTGTTTTTAAGTCAAATCCTCACCTGCATGAGAGAGGTTAAGACTTCCTGGGTGCAAGGAAGTGAATTCTCATTCTATCCACAAGTTGTATGGGCGTCTGGGTCTAGGTAATTGAATCACAAGTGCCACCCAATTTTACTAAAGCTAAAGTCCTAATAAGAGAAGCATAGAGTGTTTCCTCCAGTTTCAGAATCTTGGGAATTCCAGTGACAATTTCTCTTCTCTTCCTGAGGCATGCTCGTGGCATGTTGGTGACATGTTTGTTTTATCTGTGTTCAAATATATTCATCATATGGCTAAGAACTGGCACCCTTCTCTGTTCCTCCTTAAGATGAATCCCTTTTCCCTATTGGTGATGACCCTTCTAGTCTCCCCTAATACCTGGCTTGTTTGCTCCCAGTCTGGTCTTCTCTCAACTCCAGACATTGGTCACATTATGTCCTAGTTTCCTGTTGTGATGTTCCAGCTCTTCTGGCTCCCACATTTATGCATCCACCCAACTCTCTCCGTGACTATGGAGTAGGGAGAGGCTCTCCTATTTCCCAGAGTCCCCTGGAGCAGAGGGCTCTTGTTCCACAACAAGCAAGGCTGCCATGCGCTCTTTCAAATCCAATCTTTGGAGCTCAGTCTTTATTACACTCAGCAAACTAGACTAATCAACTCTAGTACTAGTACCAAGATTACATGCCAAACGTCCTTTTTGCTCTGATCATTCATTCAATGGTCATTTCCCGAGAATTCACCTTTCACCAGGCTCTGAGTTAGAAGCTAAATGTATGGGTATGAAAGATACTGTTTCCATTTGTATTATTTTCCTGGGCTACTGTAACAAAGGACCACAAACTGGGAGGCCTCAATAACAGAAATTTACTGTCTCACTGTTCTGAAGTCCAGAAATCCAGAATCAGTGTGTCAGCAGAGTTGGTTTCTTCTGGAGGGCTCTGAAGGAAAATCTGTTCCATTACTTCCTCCTAGTTTCTGATTCTCACTGGTAATCCTTGGCATCCCTGACTTGCAAATGCATCACTCCAATCTCTGCCTCTCTCTTCACATGGCCTTCTTTTGTGGATTTGGAGTCTACCTTAGTCCAATATGACCTCATCCTAAGTTAATTAATTAGATCTGCAAAAATCTTCTTTCCAAGTAAGTCATATTCTGAGGTTCTAGGTGGAAATAAATTAGGGGAAAACACAAAGTGAATGCACAGCTCATGGGGAGCTCACAGTCTAGTGGTAGATTGGGATAATTAAGGAAGAAATTGCCATCTCTTTTAATGTGAGCTGTGGGAGAAATAAGCTAGGATGCTATGAAAGCTTGAAGGAAGAACACCCACCTAGCTTGGTATTAGAGAAAATTTCTCTAAATAGTTATATTTTTAAATGAGAGTGGAGAGATAAATAAAAATCAGTTAAGGCAGGGCCATTTGGAAGGATTATCAGAAAATACTAATGCCCCAATAGACACTGGTGACCATGAATCTAAAGTAGCACCAGGGCAGGCACCTGGGTGGTTCAATCAGGTAAGCGTCCAACTTTGGCTCAGGTCATGATCTCACGGTTCATGGGTTTGAGCCCTGCATCAGGCTCTGTGCTGACAACTCAGAGCCTGGAGCCTGATTTGGATTCTTTGTCGCCCTCCCTCTCCCTCTCTCTCTCTCTCTCTCTCTCTCTCTCCCCCTTCCTTGCTCACTCTCTGTCTCTCTCTTTCAAGAATAAATAATTGTCAAAAAAAAATTTTTTTAAATAGCACCAGGGCACCTGAGTGGTTTAGTTAGTCGATTAAGCATCTGACTCTTGATTTTAGCTCAGACCACCATCTCACAGTTTGTGGGATAGAGCCCACCAACACAGGCTGCACACTGATATCATAGAGCTTTCTTGGGTTTCTTGTCCTCTCTCTCTGCCCTTCCCCTCTCTCAAAATAAATAAATAAACTTAAAAAAAATTAAAGTAGCACCACTTTTCAGGTTTGTCTATTATTCTGTATGTAGGTGTACCCAGAAATCCCAATACAAGAAAAATGAAGGCAGATGATTTTATTTATCCAGGTTCATGGAATTGTTAGGGAGAGAAAATGGGGGTGAGGACATTGGCCAGAATGCTCTATAGGAAATGAATGAACTTGAAAGGACATTGATAGATGGGATGGCATAGAAAAGCAAAGGTCTGCCATCTCAATAACGTGAAGGATTTGATGAAGGCCCTAAGTGGCAGAAGGCATAGAAGTTGAGCTCAGACAGTAGAAAGATCCAGATATGAGAAGATCCCAGGTGCAGGGAGGTCAGGTGGATATTTTTGCATGCGACCTGGAATGGAAGCAGGTCTTAGAGGTGTAAAAGACTGTAGACCAGGTGGCCAAATTGCTCAAATTGTGATGAATAACTAAATGGATGGTAAAAAGAAAGCAGCAGAAAGTTTTAAATTTAGACGTCATGAGCCTCAAACGATAACCACCATAGTTGCTAACATTTATGAAGCGCTTTCTGTGAGCCAGGCAGTGAGATGGAAAACCATCAAGATCCTAGAAAAGAACATAAACAGCAACCTCTGATCTCAGTCTGGGCAACTTCTTTCTAGAAACATCATCAGAGGCAGGGAAAACGAAAGCAAACATGAACTCTTGGGATGTTATCAAGATAAAAAGCTTTGGCACAGCAAAGGAAACAATCAATAAAACAAAAGGCAGCCTATGGAATGGGAGAAGATATTTGCAAATGACATATCTAATAAAGGGTTAGTATCCAAAATCTATAAAGAACTTATCAAACTCAACACCCAAAAAACAAACCACTCAGTTAAGAAATGGGCAGAAGACATGAATAGCCACCTCTCCAAAGAAAACATCCAGATGGCTAACAGACACATGAAAAGATGCTCAACACCACTCATCATTAGGGAAATACAAATCAAAACTATGACAAGATACTACCCCACACTTGTCAAAATAGCTAAAATTAATACAAGAAACAACAGGTGTTGGTGAGGATGCAGGAAAAGGGGAACCCTCTGGCACTGCTGGTGGAAATGAAAACTGGAGCATCCACTCTGGAGAACAGTATGGAGGTTCCTCAAAAAACTAAAAATAAAACTACCCTGCAATCCAGCAATTGCACTATTAGGTATTTACCCAAATAATACAAAAATACAGGTTTTAATGCACCCCAATGTTTATAGAAGCTTTATCAACAATAGCCAAACTATGAAGAGAGCCCAAATTCCCATTGATTGATAAATGGATAAAGAAGATGTGGGGTGTGTGTGTGTGTGTGTGTGTGTGTGTGTGTGTGTATTACTCAGCCACCAAAAAGAATGAAATCTTGTCATTTTCAATGACATGGATGGAGCTATAATGTATTATGCTAAGCAAAATAAGTCAACCAAAGAATGACAAATATAATATGATGTCACTCATATGTGGAATTTAAGAAACAAAACAGATAAACATATGGGAAGGAGGGGGTGGGGATAGAAGAAAGGGAAACAAACCACAAGAGACTCTTAATAATAGAAAACAGGGCTTGAACTCATAAACTGTGAGATCATAACCTGAGCCAAAGTCAAGAGTCTGATGCCTAACCGATTGAGCCACCCAGGTGCTGCAAGAGACTCTTAACTATAGAGAACAAACTGAGGGTTGACAGAGGGAGGTGGGTGGGGGATGGACTAAATGGGTGATGGGTATTAAGGAGGACACTTGTGATGAGCACTGGGTGTTGTATGTAAGTGATAAATCACTGAATTCTACTTCTGAAACTAATATTGCACTGTATATTAACTAACTGAAATTTAAATTAAAAAAGGAAAAAAAGAAAAAAAAGAAAGAAAGAAAATAAATTGTATTTATTTACACCCCCGCCAAAAAAAAAAAAAGGTTTCACAGGTTAGGGGCACATGGGGCTCAGTCAGTTGTGTGTCTGACTCTTGATTTTGGTTCAGGTCATGATCCCAGGGTCGTGGGATGAAGCCCCACATCAGACTCCACACTGAACATGGAGCCTGCTTGGGATTCTCTCTCTTTCTCCCTTTGTCCCTCTCCCCCACTTGCATGCTCTTTTTCTCTAAAATAAAAATAAATTAAATTAAATTAAAATAAATAAATAAAAATTAAAAATTAATAAAAAGATTTCACAGGTTAAATATAAAGACTTGGAGAGTTTAAAGTAAAAGCAATAAAATTATGCAATAATGGGTAGACCCATTTTTTAGACCCATTTTTTACTAACGAAAAAAATGACAATCCATTATGATAAAAATGTCATATAACAATTCTATATGTCTAACAGTACATAAAAATTCAATTTTTAAACCCAATAATACACTCTCAAAATAAAAAATTAAGTAGCAAATCCTGACAGATTTATGTATTCAAGTTTAATCAAATAAATAACCATATTGCAGATAATGGGGCTCATGTTTCTCTTCCTCAGGAAAGAAAATTACAAATAAGAAAGTGGAAGAAACTAGAAAGTATGTTTAGGTTTGGTTTTCATTTGGAAGTATGAACATAAACTCATGTTTTTTAAACATAAAAAGATTATATAAATAGATGACAGATGATTGATAGAAGGATAGATAGATAAATATATGATAGATGGATGGATGGATGGATGGATGGATGGATGGATGGATGGATAGATGGATGAATAGATGGATGGAAGGAGGGGAGAAGGAAGGTGGGAAGGTTGTCTAGAGGAGGCAAAGACACCATTGAAGTAATAAACGTACCTAAACCTAAACCTAAACGTACCTAAACCCTGAAGTAGAAATCTTACTTCTACTAAGTTTTCGACTAAAAAGAACCAAGACTTTTTGAAGAACAGTCTGGTTCCAGGGTGAAGGAAGAAAAAATACAGAATCAATATGAACCATCATTCTTTACTGTTAAGTGAGAAAATGCCAGTAGATATATATCTTGTTGAGATATAATTCACATAACATAAAATTCACCATTTTAAAGTTTTAAAGTGAATAAAAGTGGGTTTTAGTATATTCACAAATTTATGAAACCATTATCACTATATAATTTCATAAATTTTTCACACCCCAAAATAGAAACCCCAAGCCCTATAGCAGTCACTCCTCGTATCCCCCTCCCTGCAGCCCCTGGAAACAATGAAGCCATCTCTGTCTCTATGGATTTGCCTATTCTGGACATTTCACATAAATGGAACCGTATAACATACGTCCTTTGGTATCTGGTTTGTTCCACTTAGCATAATATGTTCAGGTTTATTCATGTTATACTGTGCATCAGTATTTTACCCAGTTTTATTGCTCAATAATATTCCATTGTATAGACATGCCATATGTGTTATCTATCCATTAGTCGAGTTGTTTCCACTTTGTGGCTATTATTAATAATGCTGCTATGACCATTGCTGCATACTTTTCACAAATGTGTAAGAATAAGAGGTTTGAGGATGAATAAGCCAGCTTTGGAGGTGCTGGCAATATGCACTGTTCATTATACCACCTTGCTTGGGCTTCGTGCTGGGCTTAGTGTGGGATGGGAAACAGAATCATGGGTAAACCATTTGCCAAGGGCAAAAGCCGACCTTAAAATTTAATTTAATTAATGACTCATTCTCCTGGGTGGGAGAGCATCTCTGAGCTTCCACCTCTAATCAAGTGTGACCTCATGAAAGGAAAGACAGGCCTGCTCTGAAAAGTCATAGAGCTCCGGCACCAAAAATAACAACTACAGTGCTGTTTCAATGTATACTCGCAAATTCAATATATGAAGATAAAATATTGTGGAGAACGTCAGTGGGCATCCAGTGTTTCCTTCCCTGTATTCACTTTATCCATAAAAAGGGGGACTTTTATTTAACTCCCCAGAAGATGAAAATATTGAAGTGAATACTTAGCTTTTCTCTGAACTCTTGTATTTTCTCTTTCTGTACTTAATTAGTGTCTAAGACACTCACTAGCTTTGAGGGAGCACTTACTTTGCTCCAAAGCTGTAATAAGACACCACCCCATGCTCTCACCAGCCCCCTTACTTCCTGACGTCTGGGTCTATGATAAGAGCATTGAACTCTGCTTTCTCACCTCATGCACTAAAACCTGGGCAAGTCTTTGCACCTTGCCCCCTCCCTTGTAGGAGAGAAAACTGGTGGCCCTCTTTTGCCTTTAGCTAACTGGAACCCTTATATTTAAGGATTACAGGTGCATCCCAGAAACACATGAGTCATGTAGATATTCATGTTTTTTTTGCTTTTACTCTGTTATAACTCAAGAGAGAAGGAGAAGGTATCTTAGTCACTCTCTCCCGACTTCAACAAAAGCAATTCTATAATTCAAGCTTTCAGAGATTCTAAATCAAAATTAGGTATGCAACAGTTTTTGAATATTGTGACACATCCACATAGATCAGCTTCATCTTCTACCAAGAATAGAAGAGAGAGAGTGTGAGGGAAGACCTAAGAGAGAGTTGGTAGAAGGGAAGGGAAGAGAGTGTTAGGAAACCCAGTGTTTTAGAGTGGGTAGTGCCTCCTGGCTCTGGCTGGCCAGCCCAGGAAGGAGGTGTGTGGGCTGGATGTAGAATTAATTGAATTTCACAACTTGCCTCCCGTTCCTGCTGACACAAAGTGCCTTGCAAGGAGGGAAGCATCACAGGAGGCCAACACAATGGCAAGACCAAGGCTGGGCACTGCTGTGAGCCTTTCTTTATACAACTCCTGGCTCAAAATAGCTTGCCTATTAGCGCCCCAGCCGAGTGCCCCCACAGGCAAAGCAGGAAGAAGTGTGCTGTCTCTAAGATACAGGCTGCCCTCTGCTCCAAGATGAAACCATAGATCTGCAGTAGCCCCTTCTGCTCTTGGAGCCACAGAGGCCTCACCTGTAAAGAAGGTATTCTGATGGCATGAATCTGAAGTTCCTTCTAGCTGTGACACTGTGTTTATCTAAGGATCAGCTCAAGACCTCCTCTAGCATCAGTCTCCCATCCCCATGAATGTGCAGTATCTGTGCATACTTAGGGCACATGCTTCCTGCTTCATTTCTCCACTTAGATATTGACCAAGCACAGGACACGCTTTGTACCTTACATGACTTTCCATAGGTTGCCATATGCCATCTTCACAAAACATAGTGTGAGGGATGAACAAGGAGTCCCATTTTCCTAATAAGGAGATAAAGGCTCAAAGAATTTAGGGGACTTACCCGGTGCCTAAAAACTTGTAAGAAGAGCTGGAATTAAAATTTAAACTATAAACTCCAAAGTCGGGGGCTGTTTCCACAGAGCTATTCTACCTACATGAAAACTGAATTGCTTCTGTGACCATTCCCATTTTGTCATTACTAAATACATGTTTATTAATGAATGGCTGTCTAAATGAATATATGATTTATTAGGTTAAATGCATTGGAGCATTTGATCAGTGAACAGAAACATTATTGCTAATAACATTTTTTGCCAACAAATTCTGACTTCTTCAAATAACATTTCTAAAAATACTCTGTGCGACCTTCATTTATTCATGCATTCATGCATTTAAAAAATGGCACCTACAAGACGTAGGCACTGTGCCAGGGGTTGGTCCAAAGAAGAAATGCTCCCTGAATACATAGCACACACGGTCTTGTGGGAGGACAGCCTAAATTAAATGAGTATGAATTCACAACAGGGATATGTGCTGGGAGGAAAATTTGCCCTGGGAGTTAAGAGTGTGTCCTGGGGAGTCAGGTCTGGCTTTCCTGTGGATGTGTTGGTTCAGCTGAGATGACCAGGATGTGGAGACATTAACCAGGTGGAGGGGGCCCAGAGCAGACTCTGTGTAGCAGACAGCATGTGCAGAGGTGCCTCAGGAGGAAGGAACTGAAAGAAAGCTACAGAGGCTGAGATGAGCCTGTGAGGGAGACGAGGTCCACATTCATTAAGGACAGAGACAGCTTTACTACTGGTAACTGTGAACTTTGCTACGCTTACACTCATCTCAACCTCCGCAGGTACCCTCACTCTGGGGAGCTCCTTCTTTCCAAGGCAGGGCCCTCTATTCACGCCCTGCAGCTCACTCCCACCATCTTCCAGGGCTTCACATTTTGTAATTTCCTCTGGGTTCAACCTCATCGATGTCCCTTTCTCTTGGGCAGGATTATTGCTAGTATGCAAACACACCCTACTATATCTCCTATCTTAAACAAAAACTGAATTAACTGATCCACACATTCCCTTAACATCTGTTGTGGTGCTTTCTTTTTATAAATAAAATTCTTTTTTTTTTTTTCCAAGCGTATTTATTTATTTCGAGAGAGAGAGAGAGCATGCAAATCAGGAAGTGCCAGAGAGAGAGAGAGAGAGAATCCCAAGCAGGCTCTGCATTATCAGTGCAGAGCCTGACATGGGGCTTGAACCCATGAACGGTGGGTCATGACCTGAGCCAAAGTCAGGCACTTGACTAGCTGAGCCACCCAGGCACCCCTATAAATAAAATTCTCTATAAAGAGAATTCTTCATGAGCAATTTCTCACCTTTCATTCTCTTTTTCTCTCTTTCTCCTCCTCTCACACACAGAGAGACAATTTTTTTTTATTGGAAAATATAGCACACATTTATAGAACCCCAAGAACCAATTAATTACCACCCAGGTCAAAAACAGAGTAATAGAACAGTGTCACCCCCTTAGGGCTCTCCCCTGCTCTTCCCTGTTCTCTCTCTCTCTGCTCTCCAAAGTTAACTATTCTTATTTTACTTAACACTTTCTTACTTTGCTTTGTAGTTTTACCACTTGCACTTGCATCCTTACCTGCCATAGTTTAGCTTGCCTGATGTTTTGTATTTACATAAACATAACCATGTGGTAGGAAATTGTTTGAATCTGCTTTCTTCCAATCCACACCACGCTTGTGAGATTCACTATTGTTACGCAAAGCTGTAATGTATACATTGTTATTAAAAAAATCTTCCATTATATGAACATTGCTCTTTATTTTAGCCATTTTTTAATGTTTATTTATTTTTGAGAGAGGCAGAGAGAGAGACAGAGGATCCAAAGCAGGTTCCATGCGGTCAGTGGAGAGCCTGACGTGAGGCTCGAACTTGTAAACCATGAGACTGTGACCTGAGTTGAAGTTGGACGCCTAACCGACTGAGCCACCCAGGCACCCCTCTTTATTTTATTTTTGATAGACATTGGATTTTTCATAGTTTGGGGCTTTGAAAATCTTGCTATGAGCATCCTTGCACCTGCCTATTGGCATATATCTATAAAGGTTCGTTTTCGGATGTACAGATACAGAAGTGAGGGATTGTAGGCTGTAAATACCTTCCACTTTAACATATAATGCCCAGTGTTTTCCAGAATAACTCACACCAGCTTACACTCTCACCAGCAGAGTTTCTTTTGTTGTACATATTTGTCAGCACTTAGAAATAGTAGTCATTTTTTCTTTTTCTCTTAGCCATTCTGGTGAATGGAATGTTGGATTAAGTTATGATTTAATTTGTACTATTCTGATTACTGACATAAAATTGAGCACTTTTTGAAATATATTAATGGCCAATTGAACAAACAACTTTGGTAAATGTTTGTTCAGGTATCTTGCCCATTTTTCTATTGAGTAGTCTATTACATTTTCTCAGTGAAATAGTTAGATTCTATATGTAAGTGCTTTATTGGTTATATGGGCTGCAACACATTCTTCCAGTCTGTAGCTTGTTTTATTTATTTTTTTCATTTCTTAATAGTGACTTCTGTTAAACAAAAGGGGTTCACTCAAAATAGTCCCATTTTCAATATTTTCCTTTATATTTACAGATATTTATGTCTTATTTTAAAAAGCTTTTCCTACACCAAAATCATGAGCATATTTTCATACATTATCTTCTAGAAAAATGTTATTGTGTTGTAATTCATATATAGATTTACAGCCCTCTTGAGATTTATTTTTGTGGTAGGTACAAGACAGGGTTCAAATTTTGTTTTTGTCCATTTGGACAATTTACCCACTACTATTTACTATTTATTATATTCTGTTTATTTTCCTACTGCTCTGTAATTCTTCCTTAGTTTAAACCAAGTGACTATGTATGAGTAGGTACGAATCTGGGCTGTTTGAGATTCCTTTGGTCTACTTGTATAATTTATAAAATATCATACTGCATTATGTATGGTATTTGGGATAACATTCTTTAAAGATATTCTTTATTAGATCAAGGCAATTCCCTTTCATTCCTAGGTTGCTAAGACATCAAAGATGAATGGATGTTCAGTTTTATCTCTGCCTCTTTTGCAATGATCATATAATGGTTCTTTCTTATTCTGTTAGTGTAATAAGTCACATAATTTTTAAATAATCAAACTAATCATTTCACCTGGAATTAACCCAACATGGTCATGATACTTGATACTTTATATATCTATAACAGGTTCTGTTTGCAAAAATGTCTTAGGTTCTCTGATCTATCTTCACAAGTGAGATTTTCTTCTATTTTTCATTTATATAATGTACTTGTCATATTGTGATATTAAAGTTATTCTGGACACACAAAACAAATACAGCAGTATGTTCCTATTCGGAGGAAAAATTTTTATTTTATTCCAAATGTCAAGAAAGTTTTCATTTTATTGCATTTTATTGTAGTGTTTATTTATTTATTTTTGAGAGAGAGAGAGCAAGAGCGAGTGGGAGAGGGGCAGAGAGAGAAGGAGATAGAGAATCCCAAACAGACTCCACACAGCCAGTGCAGAGCCCGACACAGGACTCAAACTCACAAACGGTGAGAACGTGACCTGAGCCAAAATCCAAAGTCAGATGCTCACCCAACTGAACCACCCCAGTGCCCCTCAACATATTTTTTTTAAAGCAAACAGCTATAAAGGATATTTTAGGGAAATGTGAGTGTAGATTAAACTAATGGTGATTTTTTTTTTTGATGTATGGTAATAGTGATGTGGTTGTATGGTAAAATGTCCTTTCTCAGGGGAAAAACATACTAAAATATTTAGGAGTGAAGTGTATGATGCCTGTAGTCAATGTCCAAATGTTTGACAAGAGTGTGCACGTATATAAAGAGAGATGGAATGAGTGTGGCAAGACATTAAGAATATCTGAGTAAAGGGTAAATGTTCACTGTACAGATTTTTAACCTATTTATGGGCTTGAAAATTTCTAAAAATAAAAAGACAAAATTAATGGGAGGGGGGAAGGAAAGAAAGCTTTCAACTTTCACCATTTTCCCCCCTAAATATTGATAGAACTTTCTAAGGACATTCAATCTAGGTATGAATTTTTCTTTGCTAGAAGTTTTTAAATTCCAGATTAACCTTCTTTAACATTCAGGGTACTCTTCTAATTTTCTCCTTTTATCAAGTTTAGCATTTTCTTTTTTTAGGTATTTCTTTATTTAGTCTACATTTCCAAACTTAATATTGTAATGCCATTCATCATACACTCTCATTATCCACCCTATGTTTTTAGCACCTATGTTGATGTTTCCTTTTTATTCCTCACAATGAATAATTGAGTCTTCTTTTGTGTGTGTATATGTGTGTATGCATGCATATGTGTGCATATGTGTGTGTGTGCGCGTTTGGGGCATTAACAATTTTATTAGTCTTTTTAAGGGATAGCTTTTACTTTTAATCTCCTCCCTCCATGTCTCCAATCTCACTTCTGTTCTTATCTTTATGGTTTCCTTCTCTAAGTTTTATGTGAGTTTAATTTGTTTTATTTTCTTAACTTCCTGAGAAAGAGGCTTAGGACACTAACTTTTCAGCTTTTATTTTTTTGTGATATTCATATTTAAAGTCATAAGTTTTAGGGGCACCTGGGTGGCTCAGTTGGTTAAGCGTCCAACTTTGGCTCAGGTCATGATCTCATGGTTTGTGAGTTTGAGCCCTAAGTGTGACAGCCCTTTGTGCTGACAGCTCAGAACCTGGAGCCTGCTTAGGATTCTGTGTCTCATTCTCTCTCTGCCCCTCCCCCACTTGTGCTCTGTCTCTCTCTGTCTCTCAAAAATAAATGTAAAAAAACACTTTAAAAAATAAAGTCATAAGTTTTACTCTAAGATTGTATGTACTGACATCTCCAAAATTTTAATGCGAATTTTCATTATCATTCATTTCAAAGATTTTCTAATTTTATTTGATATTTATGTTGATATATGGGTATTTGGAACCATGCTCCTCAATTTTTAGACATATGGGAATTTCCTCATCATTTTTGTTACTGAGTTACAGTTTAGTGTGCCTCTGGCCAATGAGCCTACTCTAGAATTTCAATCCTTCAAAATGTGTTCAGCTTCCTTTTACCACTCAGCACGTGGTCAGTATTGGTAAAGTTTCCATGTATACTTGGAAATAAGGTTCATTCTGTGTTTGCTGCATGTGATATTGTGTAGATAGCCTAATCTGTCAAATTCGCTAATTATTCTGCTCAAATCTTTCATACCCTTACTGATTATTTTTCCTGGTTCTTTGACCAGTTACTGAGAGAAATGTTAAAATTTCTGGATATGGGGGCGCCTGGGTGGCGCAGTCGGTTAAGCGTCCGACTTCAGCCAGGTCACGATCTCGCGGTCCGTGAGTTCGAGCCCCGCGTCAGGCTCTGGGCTGATGGCTCAGAGCCTGGAGCCTGTTTCCGATTCTGTGTCTCCCTCTCTCTCTGCCCCTCCCCCGTTCATGCTCTGTCTCTCTCTGTCCCAAAAATAAATAAAAAATGTTAAAAAAAAAAAAAATTTCTGGATATGATTTAGATTAGTCTTTTTCCCTTTGTACTTGTCAGTTTTGGCATTAAATTAAAAGTTCTGTTAGTAGGAGCATGCATATTAGAATTGATAATAAAGCTGTTAGCATTATAAAATGTCTTTCCCTCACTGAATATTTCCAGAGCTAACCACTTTCTTGAATTCCAGACTTCTACATCCAACTGTCCACTCAACAGGTCTACCTGATGGTCTAACAGGCATTACATATCTGAAACTGAAGTCCTGGTTTTCCCTCTTAAACTCATTCTTCCTCTAGATTTTTCTCTTTCAATAAATAGCACTGCCATTCCTCCAGTTGCTCAGATCAGAAATATAGTTATACTTCATGATTTCTCCCTTTCCCGCCAATGTATTGGCTTAATACCAAAGTGTTGAACAAGCTACTTTCCTTCTGGAGGTTCTAGGAGATAATGGGCTTCTTTGTCTTTTCCAGCTTCTAGGTGTTGCTTGAATTCCTTGGTTTGTGGCCTTTCCTTGCATCTTCAAAACCAGTAGGCTACCATGTTCAAATATCTCTCCTACTCTCATGTTCATGCCTCCCCCTCTTATAGAGACTCTCGAAAATAGAATGGGTCCATTCGTATAGTGCAAGGTAATCTTCCCATCTCAAGATCCTTCACTTAATCACATATACAATATTCCATTTTCAATGTAAAGTAACATATTCACAGGTTTGGGAATTAGTACCTGGGCATCTTTGAGGGTCCATTATTCGGCTTACCACAGTTGGTGTGAAAACTAAGGCTAAATAACAGAGGCCAAGCAAACAAATTTCTTTCTCCATGAACCAAGGTTTACAGAGGTTCTATTGTGTCCATGGCACCACTGTTGTGTGGATATCCAGAAACTCTGGAATATGGTTTGAAGTCTTTATAGCCTGAAATTCAAACTCTCCAAATTTCCCCACTATTTGCTTCACCAAGCAGAATGACCAGATATCTATCCTTCCTATCTCAGACCTGGATCAACATTGTTCCCTCCCTCTCCTCTCTATCCTTTTTTCCATATTCTGATTCCTTCTTTTTAATCATATGGTAGTGCTGTCTCAAGAGTACTACTTTGGAAAAGATGATAGGGGTCTTAGATTCAAATGTGCTAATATTGCATATAGACTTTAAATCCTAATAAGACTGTCAACTTGGAGGCATTTAGTATTTTTTACATAGAAATATAAGAGGGGTGCCTGGCTGGCTCAGTTGGCAGAGCATGTGACTCTTGATCTCAGGGTTGTGAGTTTAAGCCCCACATTTGGCATAGAGATTACTTAATTTAAAAAAAATCTGTTAAAAAAAGAATACAAAAAAGAAATATAAGAATTATTGTCTCTTTCCTTATCTTCTGTAGAACTAATCATATCTTCTCTGTCTCCTATGCAGGATCAATATTCTCAATGCCATCACTGGAATTTTCAAAGCCTGCATACTTAATCTTTTTCTTTTCTCTCTCTCTGCTCTGTCCTTAAGCAACATTTTTCCTAGTACTTCAATTAAATCTAGATTCAGAAGACTATCAGACTTTCTCCAATCCCACCCAAGATCTGCTACAGTATAGCTAACACAAAGAACTAATTTTTGTGAGTGAAAGAAGGCACTATAGATTATAATACAGGCACAGCTGACATAAAACTGACTATCTGAAGCAAACCTGAACATGTGTCCACTCGGAGTGTAACAAAGTTGATTTCTCGGCTTGGATGTCCCTGATATCTCTCAGACTCCATATCTTTAAATTTAAACTCAGTCTTCTTTGCCAGTAAGCAACCTCTTCCAGTATTGCCTACCTTAGGAAATGGCATAAACATTCAGTTGCATAAAAAGAAGAAGCCTAATTGTCATTCTTTACACCCGTTTCTCTCTGACATCAAGGTTTCTCTCCCTCTTCACTTTCATATACCTAGGTCAAGTGAGCATTGGTTCCTTATGTGGACTGGCCTCCATGCACCCATTCTTGCTTTACTTGGGACCCTTCTCCACATACCAGCCAAAACGATATTTTCCAAATGTGAAAAGATCATGTCAAACCCATTTCAATCGTATTCCCTTTAAAATCTTCCTTACTATTAAAATAAAGACTAAAGTCTTTAAAAGGACTTCAAGCCTTTTGTTGGTTTATTTATAAAAACAGGTATCTGTTGACTACTTGCTCTGTAGTTAACATTATTCAAGGTACTGGAGGTGCCTTGAGCAAAAGAGCAAAGCAAACACAGTTCTTTTTGAGGGCCTTTTTTCTACTGGAGGAGACTGACAAATGAACAAAAAGAAAAAAAGAAAAAGAGATAAAGTAATTTTAAGGTATGAAGACAATAATGGAAAAACATTAGAATGAGATATTAGGGAATAAGCAGACAGGGAAGAATAGCAGAAAAAGAAGTCAAAGTATAAGGAAGAGTGTGTGAAAATATCTCATGTTGGAAATGACATGGGAAGTTGAAAAAAGTAATGTAGTAGAATACAGTGCATGAAAGGGAAAACAATACAAAATAAGGTAGGAAACATTAAGGCCAGGTCCTGTACAGCTTGGCAGGCCATGGTAAAAAGACTTGAAAGTTCTCGGTAGCCAGAATAATGGACTCTCAAACGCGCCCTCATACTAATTCCCAAACCTATGAATATGTTACCTCCATAGAAAATTACCTATTTGGGAATTCTGACCTCCAGAAATGTAAGAGAAAAAATACGTGCTGTTTTAAGTCACTAAGTTTATGGTAATTTATTAATAACAACAAGAAACTAATATGCCCCCCCCACAGGAATATAAATTGATATGTACTTTTTCATGTTCTGCAGTCATAAGCAATGACTCTTTTCAAGAAACACTTTTCAAGTGCCGAAGTCCCCGAATGCCAAGTGGGGCTTTACCTTAGAAAACTAGCTAATATTACACATACTTTTAGGTTTTAAAACCAAGAAAGAATGGAAAATTTGATCCCACAGAGGTTCCTTATTTGAATCACATAGCCAGACATTGCTAAATTAGCAATAGAACCCAGGTCCCCTTATATCACCATCAGTGCTCATTTTTTTCTACTGGCCATTGTTTACCAAACCTGTGCCTATTTTCTAAGTCAACTAAATTTCATTCTGTTTGAAAAGAATATTTCATTCCTTCCTAGAATTGTTGATTTATAATTTATATTATAGGGTAAAACTTAATAGTTAAAATGTATAGTTTATAGAAAAGAAAAATGTCTACTCATTCATTAATTCAGTCATTTGTTTACTCCATAATCCGTTTACTTATTCATTCATTCCCCAAGAAATCAGTGAATGGCTAGGATATGCCAGACATTGTTGTAGAGACTGGATATGTTGTTGACTAGTTAATTTTCATTGTAAAAGGAGAGGACACATAATAAAGACCCCAAACTGAGGTACCTGAGTGGCTCAGTATGTTTAGCATCTGATCTTGATTTCAGCTCAGGTCATGATTCCAGGTTTGTGGGATGGAGCCTCATGTCAGGCTCCATACTGAGCATGGAGCCTGCTTAAGATTTTCTCTCTCTCTCTCTCTCTCTCTCTCTCTCCCTCTCAGCACGTCTCCCCAGTTTGCACTCACTCTCTATAGAAAAAAAAAAGGACGCAAAATTAAAAAAAAAAAACAAAACTGCCAAGCACTGATAATAGAAGGTACTGGAGACCTAGAGTGGTCATAAGAGGCTCTAGGAGGAGATGATATTTAAGCTTATGCCCAAATGAAAAAAAGAATCCAGCCACAGGAGAAGACTATTCTAGGTAAAGGGAATAACAAGTGGTACAGGGTGCTGCCTTATCACATGGATTTAATATGCAGTATGGAATGCACTGGGTAAGACGGTCTTGGTTATAAACTGCGGTTTTATTGTAAAATGGATATGTCAGCGTAAGCAAGTCACTTATCTGAGACTCCATTTCTTTATCTCTAAAGTGGGAAAAAAGTACTTCACTGAGTTGTGGTGAAGATTAAATTAGATAAAATCTGTGGAAGTGTTTAGCTTATAGTGTAGAGGCAACGCATTTTAGATTCTTTTCCTTGGAAAGACAAAAAACATAATGCTTTGCTCCAGTGCAGTTCTGCATTTCCAAGGCACACTCCTAAGATTCAAAGGGACACAGGAAAGAGGAGCCAGAGGAGAAGAGCCAGCGAAACCACAACCTGTTTGCAGCTGATGGGAGAGACTGAATGGTGAGACTAGGTGGTAGTCAGTCAGGGCTGAGGAAGCATCTCCATTCCAGAAGAGACAGAGCATTGACACGAAGAATGTGCGGCAAAGAATGTGCTGATCAGGTGGTCAGCATCACAGAGGGGAAAAAGTATAAATTGGACAGCATCCAAGTCTCGTTCATCAGTTTTAGAACAATGTCCTGTGTTTGATTATTTTCCCAAACCGGCTAATTAAAAATGTCTTTTCCCAGTAACAGACCATGATTGACAACACTGTCTTTTAAACCTACAGCTGTTAAACCGTGTGTTTCACTGATTCTAACATTTGTACTTATAATGGATGACTTGGGCATCACTCTGTGAAATTATCTAAGCCAAACCTTGTGTGTATTGCAACGCCCTCTCTAGACTCTGTGGGATGAAAAGCATCAAGCCCTGACTAGTGAGTAGGCTGAGGTCAGCCACAGCAGAGCTGGGGCTTATGGCGGAACACCAAAAGCTCACAATGGTGCACGTCAAGCACCATTAGGAGGTACCGTCACAAGGCTCCCGGCAGGAAACCTAGACAGTCCTAGGAGGAGTGCTCAGAGCAGTTCCCTAGAGGAGGCAGAGAAACCCAGACTCAGAAGGGCAAATGAGAATATTATTAAACATCTGCCATGTGCCAATTCTCCACAGGGGATTACTGGGGATTCAAAATTCAGTAAGAAATGCTATTTTTTTCCTTAAGGATGAGGTCTCTTTGTGTCAGGATCCCTGCTCCACCACTACCATCTGTCTTCCATTTGTACCTCTCATTGAGACTGACCTCCCCAATGCCATCTCAGCCTGCTACAAGAGCAAGTCCTTGACCTTTTGCCTCTCCCTTGAATAATTATGACAAATGAAGTACCATTTTCTTGTCACTATTTTTCTGTTCTGTCTTAGTCTCCACTCTCGGATCTTTGCCCTTGCCTGCCCCTTAGATATGTTGGTCTCCTGAGACTACTTTCATGTCTCTTCTCTTCTCTCTTTTGCATGTTCCTGCTAGTAATTCCAACCATGCCCATGGAACCAGCCACCAACCAGATGTTGAACACTCTGGTAGAAAGGTTTGTTCCTACTCAAAATTCACTGTCATGTACTTGGGTCATGAATAGACAAGTGAGCATAGGTTTTATTCTCTTGACAGCTCATGACACCAAAGGGACAATTTTACATTAGCTGGCTACCTTGCAACCCAAACGCAGACATCACAAACACAGGTGATTTTAATGAATCTAGAGCAACTTTACCTATGTGTCCAACTTATTTCCATACATGTTAGCAATTTTACAATTAGAAACAGCACAAGTCCTGAGTCCATGGTAAGGAAAAGCACATTAACTCACACATCAACTGGCATCTCCTGGCCTTTTGATACCCTGTTAAGATCATCTAGAATCCCCATCCCATATCTGGTGAAAATTTCACTTTCTCAGATATTGTTTTTAAATACAAAATAGGGGCGCCTGGGTGGCTCGGTCAGTAAAGCGTCCGACTTCGGCTCAGGTCATGATCTCGCGGTCTGTGAGTTCGAGCCCCGCGTCGGGCTCTGTGCTGACAGCTCAGAGCCTGAAGCCTGCTTCAGATTCTGTGTCTCCCCCTCTCTCTGCCCCTTCATGCTCATGCTCTGTCTCTGTCTCTCAATAATAAATAAATGTTAAAAAAAATAATACAAAATAGACTGAGGTTCTTAGGATGGCCTTTCCTCTGATTTCAGCTAGTACTGGAGTTCTATAGTTCCTAAATTACTGCTTCCTTCTATAAATGTTGTTTCTGATTCTATAGCATATTTCTATGAAAAACATTCTCTTCTTCTCTCTCCGGCTCATTGTCTTGTTCTCACTCTCTCACACACACTCCTTCATTCTTAGCTGTAGATTATACTGGAAATTGTGTGTGTTTGAATGTATGATAGACTTTACGAAAACTGGTTGTCAATGGGAATAGAAAGATTAAGAAAGGTTTTAACTTAGCAACAATGTGAAACAATAGACACCTTTGTTCTTAAATTTTCTTCTCTTGAGAACTTCCTATCCAGATAAGATGTCATAATCTAGTTTCTCTCTAATTCTTCTAAGAACAACTATAACTCATGGAAATAATGCAAGAGCTGTCAGGAATTCTGAAAGATGGGAAGTGAAAGGCAAACTGGTTAGGAAATCCAGAACTGGAGAAGAAGGTAAGGGCAGGTAGTCTTAGGTGCCCTCACCCCACCCAGCTAAGGAAAGCAGTTCAGGCCCAGCATTTTCCAACATCCAACTTAGCAACATAAAGCAGTCCAGGTAGGATCATTCCTCTGCCAGACTGAGTAAGAGTCTCTCTGATGACACCACATAAGTTTGAAAGTACCGCCAAAGGATACGTTGCCATAACAAGAGGTCAAGTCTGGGAAGCACTCTTCATTCCCATGGGCTGTAGATCCCCTTGACCCACTAAGAGGTACCAGGCAGACCTGCCTGTGAAACCCTTCTAGCTCTTCAAGAAGTATCAGCAGAGATCAGTGAAAGTCCCACAAAACATGATAAAAACTCTGCAAATTAAATTGTCTTTGAAACCAAAGCCACCAAAGTTGTTCAAAACCTTCATGTTATACCTGAACAGGTGACTGCCTGCTAAAAAAACAGATTTCCATAGAATCCTGAGAATCCTAACATAATAGTAAAAATGTCAGGATAAAATTTTTAAAATATTAATTAGTACCAAGAATCAAGAAGTTTACAACTTGAAAGAAAAAAGATAATCAACTCATAATAATATTGAGATGAATCGGATATTTGAATTATCTGATGAGGATTTTAAATGAGCCATGATAAAACTGCCTCAACAAGTTAGTAACCACTCTTTTGAAACAAGTGATAGAAATTCTCACCAAAAAAAAAAAAAAAAAAGGAAAAGCAAAAACAAATTATAAAAGAGAAACAAAAGAGAATTATAGACCTGATTAATGTAATAACAGAAATGTTAAAAATTCATGGGGTGGACTCAATCTACAGTAGAGTGGATACAACAAAGGATAGAGTCAGTGAATTTGAGAAGAGATCAATATAATGTATCCAATTTGAAAAAAAAAACATATAAAAAAGCAGATTTAAAAAAATAGTCTCTGCTACTTGTGAAGCAATAACAAAACATCCAATATTTATATGATCAGAGTCCCGGAAACAAGGAGAAAGAGAGGGGGCCTATAAGAGTATTTGAAGAAATAATGGGGCTGAATAATTCCCAAATATAGTGAAAGACATAAACCTTTGGATTCATGAAGGTGACCAAAGCATAAATAGCATAAACCTAACAAAATCCACACCAAGACACATAATGATTAAACCTCTGAAAACTAAAGACAAAGTACTGAAACCATTCAAAGAGAAACAACACATTTCCTATGGGGGAAATCAGTTCAGTCTGGACAGAACTGTTTTCTTTTCTGACATCATGGAGGCCAGAAGGAAATGACATGATATTTTTTAAGTGCTTATAGAAAAGAACTATCAACCTGGATTTCTATATTCAGTGAAACTCTCCTTCAAAAATAAGGAGGAAATAAAATACACTCTTAGATGAAAGAAAACTAAAAGAATGTCTCACTATTCTCCTGTCTTTAAAGAATAACTACAGGAAGTTCTTCAAACAAGAAGAAAATGACAAAAGAAGGAAACTTGGCACATTATTGGAGGATGAAAACACTGTGGAATGAACATAAAAATGGGTACATACAACAGACAATGTTTCTTCTCATGTGTTCTTAAAGTCACATTTGACAGGGGCGCCTGGGTGATTCAGTCGGTTGAGTGTCTGACTTCAGCTCAGGTCATGATCTCACAGCTCATGAGTTCGAGCCCTGGGTCAGGCTCTGTGCTGACAGCTCAGAGCCTGGAGCCTGCTTTGGATTCTGTGCCTCCCTCTCTCTCTCTCTGCCCCAACCCACTTGCATTCTGTCTCTGTCTCTCTCAAAAATAAACATTAAAAAAAAATTTTTTTAAGTCACATTTGACAATTGAAACAAAAATTCCACACTGCACTTGAAGTGGTAAAATTTTTTCACTTGACTTGACTCACCACCACAGATTTTTCACTGACAATTTTCCTCACAGAGTTCTTGGCCTCACACTATTTTTTCAGGTTTCTTCCCCTCTTTCTAGTTTATTCCACGAAACTCCGTATTTTTCTCCCCCATTAAACTAAGTCATTCAGTTCTCCCCACCCTTATCTTTAAACCAACCTTCAAAGCAACCTTCAAAGTATTCAGCAGAATAAGAAGCTCTTTCACCATTTTTAGTACGAAATTGTGTTTCAAATAGGATTTGCTCTCCTTCCCTAAAAAAAATTCTCATGCAACCTTTTGCAAAGATGCTCCATAAATTCTCTCTTCTGAAGGTCAAAAGAGCCTATGCTTTTATGGTTTTTCCTGTTTGCTCTCACATACTTTTAGTGACCTTAACTAGCTTGTCTACATCACAAGGGACAGAACAACCAAACCCTTTAAACTTCCTTTCCTACACTCCCTTCCGAACTGTTTTCCAGCTAGATTCAGGCAAAGGGAAACAAACACAAAGGAAGAAGAAAGAAGTCAGGGTATTCTCTCTCTTCTTTGTTTTATTTATTTATTTATTTATTTATTTATTTATTTATTTATTGGGAGAGAGGGCGCAAGTGAGCAAACGGCAGAGAGAGAGAGAGAAAGAAAGGGAGAGACAGAGAGAAGAAGGGCTCACCCAGGGTTCATGCTCACCGGAAGTGGTGCTTGTGCTCACCTGATGTGGGACTGGAACTCACAAACTGTGAGATCATGATCTTGGCCAAAGCAGATGTTTAAAGACTGAGCCATCCAGGTGCCCTCCCTTCTTTGTTTTAACTTAAGTCTATCAGAAGCAGAAACTCTGGCTGCACCTTTCCCATGATTTCCATTTCCACAAGTCTCCCACTGTGGTCTCAGAACCACAAAACAGGCATGCCACTATACCAATTTCCAGAGACTTGAAGGGCTCCAGGCCTCTAGGGCTCTGATAATACTACCTATTTCTTTCCATTTTGCACTGTTTAATTCTAGTTCATCTCATTGTCCTCCAGTTAGCTTTTTTAGCTCTTCCAACAGTGACCTATATTCTTTCTTTTCGTTCTCTAGTTCAGAAATTCAAGCCAGGTGGAACTGCACAGCTCTGCTTGATCCAAATGGCTTTGGCTGGGGTCACTCATTGGTTGTATTCGGCTGTGGCTAGGCTGAACTTCAAGGTCTAAGAAGGCTTTACTCAAATTTTTGGTACTCTTGTACCAAGACTAGACTGGATTTCTTCACATAATTTTGTTAGGGCTCCGAGAAGAAAATAGAAGATATTGGTTTGAGGAAATCACAAGGCCAGTGCAGATTCAGGAGAGAAAAAATAAATAGGCCCTACCACTTGATAGCAATGGCAAAGTGTCATTTAAGAAGGCATAAAGAATAGGAAACAAAACAAAGGGGTGTATGTGAGAGAAACCAAGAGACTCTTAACTATAGAGAACACGCTGATGTTTACCAGAGGGGATATGGGTGGGGGATGGGTGAAATAGGTGATGGGGATTAAGGAGTGCCCTTGTCATGATGAGCACTGGATGATGTATGGAATTGTTGAATCGCTATGTTGGACACCTGAAACTAACATACATTGCATATTTGTTAACTACACAAGAATTTAAAAAAAAAAAAAAAGCATAGGAAATACTGCTTTGGTTGTCTTTGGAAATAATCTACCATAGAATTTTTCTTTTTTCAGTTTTGGACTATTATATAAAGCTTTTATTTACATCCTTGTGTGTATGTTCACCCATGTTTTGGTGAACATATAAATACACTCCTTTTAATTGTGTATCTGTCAATGGAATTGCGGTTAGATGACTGGAGTATTTTAAGCTTTAATAGATAACTGCCAGTTATCCCAAGTATAGATGTTTTGACTGTTCCAAATCCTCATCAACTCTTGAAATCAAGGGCATTACTAATTTTAGCCATATTGGAAATATATAGACATATTCCATTTTGGTTTTAATTTTTATTTCTCTAATGCCTAAAGATGATGACAATATTATCATATATTCATTGGACATTTAGATAGCCTCTTCTGTAAAACACCTGTTGAAGTAATTTTCCAATTCTTAGTTCTATACATTAAGTTAAATTGTTTTCTCTTATTGATTCATATGTATTCTTATGTCAAATTTCTACACAATATCTGATAGATTGATAGGTGTTAGCTAGATAGATGAGGCATGCCTATTCATTTTCTTATTGCTGTTTTGGACAAAGAAACTAATTGAATTAAAGTCCAGCTTATTGATTTTTTTCTTTAATTATTTGTTTTGATTATGAAATCTTTGTACATTCCACGATCATTGACATTGCCTTATAATTTATTCTAGAGACTTCATTGTTTTATTTATCACATTTAAGTCTATGACCTACTTCAATAATTTTGTATGTATTGTATGAGGTCAGAGTTAAGGTCTATGATTTTTTCTGTCTACAGATATCAAATTGTTCCAGCACCATTTATTCAGGAGAGCAGCTTTCCCTTATCGAACACAAGTAGTGCTCCTCTCCTAAGTCAATATGAAAGCGTGTAAAACAAATATGTTTTCTGAGCACAGGGGCTTGAAATGAGAGATAAGAAGGAGGATAATTTTAAAATCTCTAACTATTTGAAATTTAAACAAAACATTTTGAAATAATCCATATTTCCTAGAGGAAATCCCAACACACATTAGGTAATATTTTAATTGATAATAAAATCCATAATGAAAGTCAAATATTGTTTGGAGGGAAAAAATTAAAACAAATATGGTAAAATGCTAGCAAGACTAATGATGAAGAAAAAAGACAAAATGAAACTTAGGAACATCAGAATCTTCAAAAGGAACTCATTACCGATCCTCTAGATGTTAGATTATAACATGATATAAACAGGCCTATGCCAACACATTTGTTAATTTATATAAAATGAACAAAGTTGTTGAAGAATCACAATTTACAAAACTCGACACAGAAAGAATAATAATATATAAATGTTTAATTTAAAAATCTTCCCACAAAACTCCTGACCTAGAAGATTTTACTCATAAATTCCTCAAACTTTTAAGAAAAAAAAAATAATACCAATTTTACATAAATTCTTGCAGCACATATAAAACCAGGAAAAATTTCCTAGTCATTTCTATGAGTCTATCATACACCTGAACTAAAAACTGACAAGAACATTACAATAAATAAAATTATGTATCTCTTATAGGCAAAGATTCAAAAATCCTTTAAAATGTATTACAAATCAAATCAAATCCACACCTACGCACATGAAGGCAGGAGTGACTTATGTTTAACTGAGGCACCAGCATCCAAGAGCAAAAGTTAACAGAAGACGAAAAGAAGCCAACAGAGGCAGGGCTACTAAGAACTGAGATCTTTCTTGAATAAAGTCCTGCATTATCCCACCAGTTCAAGAAGCCCAACCAGCCAAGATGCTGCCTAAGAGCAAAGAGAATAGGAAAATTATTGTAGGAAAGACACCATAGCCCATGACTAGGTACAGAAATAAGACTGTAGCAGCTATGTCTAGTTTTAAGTATAAAAGTATCCATCAATCATTTCTTTTATTTTTTCCTTTCCCCTATTGTTTTGAGTGAGGTGTGTTAAGAGGTGCTTACATTTACATTTCGCTTTATAGATCAAGAGACCATATCAAGCCACATCTAGAAGTTAAAGCGAGGATGGTATATCACCTAGAGATGTTAGACTTCAAGCTGGGTATAGTGAATAATGGGACATGTTGCCTCCCCTTCTGTCTCATGAAGCTGCTGCTGTGTGCAAGTTAAATAAAACTGAAGAATGAGCTCTGAGTAGCAGAAAAGCAGACTGTGTTAGTCTAACATCTGTTTGCTTTCAAACCAGAGTCCAGAAAGGAAGCCATGCGAAGGCATGGAAGCAGGATTAGGAAGAAGCCAAGCCCTGGACAAAGGGAAGTCATGTTTTCGACAAGTCCTTAGTGAGGACTAAGGAGAAAAAGCCAGGATTGTAATTCCAGTAAATTTTGGGGGGGGCAGCAGCAAACTGCCAACAACAGAGCCATGAGTGAATATTTCAGCCCAGGCAGAAGTTTTAGATCCCTCTTTCAAAACCCATGGCTCCTCTAAGCAACACCAGAAAGAAGCATGGAGCATGACATGGTAAGGCAGAGGAGGCTGGCCACAGCATGTGGTGGTCAGAGAGTGGGGTCATCACAGGAGGATGAAGAAAAGACAAACTTTGGAGTCAGGTAGGTCTGGACTGGAGTCTGAAAACCATCACCCTGTAGTAGCTTGCCTTTCTCGCCTGGATTCTGACTTATTCACATTCAGAGGAGAATGTCGTGAGCTGAAAAGAGGATGTGAGTAGCTTGGGACTTCTGGCCAAGATTTAAATACAGGCAAGAGGCTACTTAAGGGATGAGGACTGCCTTAGCAAGACACTGGGCTCTTCCTCTGGAAACTGGGCCCCCTTCAGAGCAAAGAGAAAGTGATGGGGAGCTAGAGATGAACAGGACTAGAGTTGAAGAATGGATAGGAGCTAACAGACCCAGGTCAAAACAACAATAATTAATGGAGAGAATTTCAGAGGCAAAGTTACTTTCATTTAAAGATAAACTGTAGCCCCAGGGTATGCACTGATAGAGTGTTACCAAATGATACCAAATTCACAGAAAATATCAAATCAAACACTTGGGAAGGGGGGAAAAAAAACAAAGGAAACTATCCTACTGTTTTGAAGGCAACTGGCTTCCTCAACTTTAGAGAGTGTAGCTGCCAGCCCATGCAAGCGAAAATAGATGGGAGGAGAAAAGAAAGATCTGAAAAGACAGCAGGGAGAATAACACTAAACAGCACTGGCCAGCCAGAAAGATGAAATACACTTGATGAGCCTTGAACACAGGAGGCGGTTGGCCTGGGACTTTTCTGCTCTGTGATGGAGGCTACATCTGTGGCCAGAAGGATTGCTGTGTACTGAGGCTGTGTTGGAGAGAATGTTATTAGGGCTAAGAAATAGGAAAAGCTCCCCAGAGCAACTACCCAACCTTCAGAAACGGTCTAAGGAAAAGAAAGTATCTGAAACTCCCTTTCACAAAGACGTTGATCACACCCGCTGTGCTCTTTGCAGTGATTCCGCTACAAAGTCACAGCATCTGGTATACAGAGTTCTGCCAAAGCAAACAATCTTGAGTTCCTACTGTCTGCCCTGGCCTGTACCCTGCAGGGAGGAGGGGGGAACTTAGAAAAAGCCACTGTCCTCAAGAAGCACACTGTCTAAAAGCACACACTTAATTATGTATGCAGAAAAGTCACTGCAGGAAGGGAGAGATGGTACTAATATTTTGTGAGCTCCTAGTACATTTCAGCCTGTCTGGTACTGCCCTTTGCAGACTTATCTTGAGAGGCTCTTTCCTTTGGCAATTTATTTGTCTTCTCTTTATACTCATCCCTTGCAATCTAGGGGCTTCGCAATTATATCTGTATGTCCCCCGCATCATCCAGTCCAGATCTTATATTGGTGGCTTGGGGCTCCACGCAGGACTGATATTGCAAATATCACCCAGCAGATCAAGCAACTGTGTTAGCAGGGGATTGTGTCAAATCCTAAGTGAACTTTAAGTCTTTCTTCAGCTATGACGTTCATAGCTTCTATAAGCCACAGCACAGGACAGGGTTCATGGTATCTTTTTCAACCTTCCTTCCCAGGTGCAATCACCCCACCATTACCCTTGTTTCATGCAGTGTGCTGCCTTGGGCCCCCCACACCATGCAGAGTGTGTTTGGTTCCCATTACCCCACAGATGTCACACCTCTCTCCAAGCTGCTTCTGCCTGCTTCCAGACTTAGAGCTCAGCAGGCCTGTGACTTCCGTTCTGCTCACCACAGAGGACTTCTGTTATGCTCTGGGCCCCCAAGAGTCTCCTCTTTGGGAGCACAACTCATCCGCCACTGATGTGTTTAAAGCAAAGGGAGATTCATGGCTTGAACTCCTCAGTGTTCTCTGTCATCTCATTTAATCTCCATGATATTCTGGGGAGGTCAGGAATGCCATAAGTCATAGGCTAGATTTCATATAAAAATTATTAGAATAAAAAAGTTGACAGGCAGATGGTTATATCAAAAGAGGTAGGAGTTAATATCTGTCTTTTACCAGATAAATAAACTGGCTCAAAAAATTGTGACCTGACCAAGACCAAGGCTCTACTAATATTAAAACAGAAACATGACTCCATATCTGTTGGGATCCCGAGCCTGTAGACAGTGTTACTGTCATGGTTAAAGGGAGCTGGAGTTCCTTCCAGTCAAGTGCACATGGTCCTTATCAGACCTTGAAAAATGTGTAAGGAGTGAGGGCTTTTTAGACAGAGGGAATGTAGATGGGCAAAGTTTTGGAAATCAGAAATACCAGATACATTTCCAGAAAGGCCAGTCCTCCATACTAAAGCATTCTACTCTACATTTATCAGTGAGTTAGTGCATCTATACCCTCAACTTCAATAAATTCACCGCTTTCATTACATATTAGTATGTACCAACCATTAGGTACTGAGAATGCAAAAGATGAATGAAATCTTGTCCTGTCTGTAAGAATCCCACAGACGGAGGAAAAAGCTAACTTAACAAAAATGTTCCCCACTGCCCAGGCTACATTAGAAGCATACAGAAGGACATGATCAACACTGCTTAGAAAAAAAGAAAGTTGTCACCAAGGAGCTGGTTCCTGAATGATACACAGAATTGCAGGAGGTACAAGAGATGAGGGCTGTGAACATCCCAGGATCAGGGAAGAGCACAGGCCAAAGAGAAAAGCACACAATCCTACTTTCACCAATTGAATGTGGTCCTCTTGGCCAGATCCCTTCCCCCACTGGGCGGGGATAGACTTGAGAAGGAATAGGTTAGGCTGGGAGAAGTGGTTTGGGACTCAGTTCTCCTTCGGCTGACCCCAGCAGAAGCTATAGCTCAGGAGGCCTCAGGAACGCACAGGTCAGGAGCAGGTGGGCCACCGGGGCTGAAGGTGCCACATTGCTGCTCTCCAGTCCCAGGCTTGTCACTGGCCTCCTCCCAGAGTGCTCCCTGAGCTGGTGTGTGGTGTCTAACACTGAAGTGAGAACACTCACTCCTCCCGCTGCCCATCCCTGTCTCCACAGAGCATCCCAGCGACTGCCTTGTTAGCCACTTCCCATGTGAGGCAGAAGCACCCAAAGGGGTGGCTTGTAAGGAATGGTTTCACAGTATAGAGCTGTCAAAGCGCTGGTTTTGTGTTGTTTTTTTATCCTGGATACTTGCCAACAAACTGCAAGCCACCTGACATGCTGCCGGGCGAAAGGTGAGGGAAGAGCATGCAAGGAGGAGCCTGACATCCAAAAGAAAGGCCCAGAAGGAGAGGGATTGGGGAAGTGAGGTGGGGCAGGGTGGTAAGGGCGGCTCTATATGCTGGATGCATTTTTCCTTCTGTTTTTATTTGTTTTCAAATTCTTCACGTTGTCTGACATCATACCCAGCATGTCCTCTAAGGCCTGTGATGACTATTTCTAAATGCTATTGTTTTGGGCCACTTTTCTTTCAGTCCAGTTCGATAAATGTTGACCCACCCTGCTCCACTGCAGATTCAAGAAGAGGCTAGGAATTGGAATTTAAAAGAAAATGAACTCAATTCTCATGGAACTCACAATCTAATGAGGAAGAGCATCTCACACAATGCATAATATGAATAAAGAGCCCTTAAGTACAACAGAAAAATTAAGCACAGTTGGACTTACCAAATCACTATGTTGTACACCTGAAAGTAATGTAACGTGTCAACTATACTTCAATAAAAAAAAAAAAAAAACATAATTAAATACAAGGGCTGATGGATGTAGAAAAGGGGAGCCTAGGGGAACTGAGCAAGGCTTCTTAGAAGTGGTGCTTCCTAAATTGGATATTTAAAGATAAGTGGGAAGTATATTTAGTATTAATAGCATTATTGATAATGATAATTGCTCTCAATAGACATATCACAAAGTGATTATGCTGAATAACACTTCGTTACCGTGAATGTAACAACTGCTATAATATGAGGGGAAGTTAATGGAACCATAATCGAGTTAGGAAACCAAGCCAATCCTCTAAATCTTTAATAGATCAAATAGACAAGAACAGTGGGTTTTAGAGAAACTGAATAATACACTAAATAAAACTTATTTGCTACATGTGTATATTTTGTACTCCACAATCTTTTTAAATGACTGTAGGGTATTGGAAACAAAATAAAACATAATATTACACTGTAGACATACTCAGACCCTAAATACAGCATGAAAGCTGACATTACATTAAAATAAAATATTAATTAATTAATTAATATGAACACCTTTACGAGTCTTTGTAAATATCAATAAAGCAAACAACATTCTGATACATTTAACTCAGGGCTGAAAGATAAAACATCGGGAATAAGGTAGTGGGCCCGACTACAGATACAACTGGCTCCTATTTTAAGGATTTTGCATATAGGTTCATGAGGGATGTTTCGTCCTCGATAATGTATGTGTCTCATTTGGGAACAGGATAATACTGAATTCGTAACATGAGGTAGGCATCCTATAAGAGTTGCGTAAGACTAGAATTCTTTCTTCCTGAAATGTTTGATAGAATTTATGAGTGAGACCATTTGGGTCTGGAATTCTTGTCTCTTGTAAAGCACAGAGTTGGATCTTGCCTCTTTTTTTTCCCCCCTCTGAGGGAAAAAAAGAAGCTGTGACTTTAAATTGGAGAGTTTAGTCCGATTGCACTCTATGTGACTACTCCTGTGGTTGGTTCAAACTCAGTCTTGTTATTTATTTGCCATTTGTATCTTCTGTTTTTGTTCTTCTATTGCTCTTTTCTCGCCTCTTTCTTTCTTTTTGGTGGGAGTGGGGGGATTAGTCAAATATAATAATCTGTTTTATTTTCTCTCTTAACTTCTTAGCAGTATGTCTTTTGTTGTTTTTTTAATAGTTGCTGAAAGGCTAACAAGATGTGTTTTTCACTTTCCATATCTAGTTAGATTAATACTGTGCCACTTCACACCTGAGGCTTTCCATTTCTGATGTTACAACTTTTCACTTTACTTTTCACACCTCCTACTTATCACCTTTCAAATGGAATAACTAAAGTGTAATTTTATGTACACAATCCTTTCTTTAGTGGAGAAAGCTATTGTGCTTGTTTATTTCTATATACACTATAAATTCTACTTATGATGTCATTATTTTTATTTTAAACAGTTAATATTTATAGGTATTATAAGTAGAAAAAATGAATATTCTTTTATGTTTAACTGCTTATTTTCAATTACTGTTGCCTTTTCAACTTCCTAGATATCTGGGTTTCTCTCTGGTATCATTTCCTTTTGGGTTTAGGATATTATTTCAAATTTCTTCTATTGTGGGTCTGCTGGTGACAAATTCTCCCACCTTTTGTTTAGCAGAAATTTTCCTTATTAAACCCTCATTTTTGAAAGATATTTTAGTTTACATATTATTCGGGCAGACTGACTCCACCAATACCCCATGCTTTAAGGATGGCATTCCATTGTATTCTTGCCTCTGTTTTTTCATGAGAAGTTAGTACAGTCTCAGGAACAGAACTAGACTTTTTTAGCACTGAGTGCTTTCGAGATTTTTCTCTTTATTTTTGGCTTTCAGTGGTTTAACTATGATATGCATTCAAGTGATTTTCCTTGTATTTATGTTGCTTATAGATCACTGAGCTTTTTATAAATCAATGTTTTTCATAACATTTTTGTAACTTTTCAATTACTGTATTTCAAGTTTTTTTTTTTTTCTGAATTATATTAATCTCTTCTCCTTCTGGAAATCCTACTTATGTATGCGTTAGACCGTATGATACTGACCCACATATCCTTAAGGCTCTGTTGAATTTTTTAACTATATTGTATCTCTTCTTCTGATTGGATGATTTCTTTGGATCTATAGTCGAATTCACTGTCTGTTTTCCCCTTCTTTCTTCAATCTGCTGATTCAATGAATTTTTCATCTTAAGTCAATTCCCAAATTTGTAGTTAATTTCTTTCTATAGCTTTCATTTTTCTGTAGAGATTCCTGATCTCTTTAATAAATAACTAATTAAGTTATCTGAAAATATAGTTTTAGGTGTTTGGTTTTTTTTTTTAACCCTTTCATAGTAGCTGCTTTAAAGCTTTGGTTATTGTTTGTTAAATCCATATTAATGGCCAACTTGTGGTCAGCCTCTACTGACTTTTGCCACTGACTATGTGTCACATTTTCTTGGTTCTTTTCTGCATTCACCAATTTTTAATTTTATACTGGATGTGGCTGTTTTAAGTTGTATGGACTTTGGATTCTGTTATCTTCCTCTGAAGAATGTTGGCTTTTGTCTTAAGAGGCAGTATGATTACTGGCTGCTCACCTTTCAAATTGAGTAGGTTTGGTTTACATTTTAATATGGAAGATCTGTTGAAAGCCAAATCTGTTTCCTCAGCCTCTCCAACTTGGCAAGATTCAACCTCCATACTCTGAATCTCGTTAGAGTTTGCTTTCAGACTTTGTTAGAGTGGTCAAAAGTGGGTCTTGCTTTACAGTACAATCCTTCCTTGTGAAGCAAGGCATTTCTGGTGTCTCAGCTAGATGCCTCCAACATCCCTAAGCACTGCTTAAACTCTAGTATCTGTTTCATTCTCCACTCTGTAGCAACTATATCTTCTAGGTCTCACTTAATCCTTATAAAACCATAGTTCTTGGGGCGCCTGGGTGACTCAGTCGATTGAGCGTCCGACTTCACCTCAGGACATGATCTCGTGGTCTGTGAGTTCAAGCCCTGCTTCGGGCTCTGTGCTGACAGCTCGGAGCCTGGAGCCTGCTTTGGATTCTGTGTTTCCCTTTCTCTCTGTCCCTCCCCCACTCATGCTCTGTGTCTCTCTCTGTCAAAAATAAATAAACATTAAAAAAATTAAAAAAAAACAAACAAACCATAGCTCTTCACCAAGGATTCATGGGGACCCAGGAGGAAACCTGTTCAGCTTCTACCCTCTAGAGGCTGCCTCTCAAATTCCAACACTTTTAACTTCCTCAAACCCTGATGTCGTCTTCTCTGATCAGGGGTACTGTTGTTCCCTGCCTGGACTCCAGCTCATTCACTGCCATTAGGAAATTATCCCCCAGAAGAGACTCGAAGCCACGATGGGGTTTTCCCCATGAATATTTCTTCTTTTCCCAATGTGGTGTTGCACTAATATGAGATTACCTCATATATTTGTCCAATTTTATGTTTGTGGCAAGAGAGATAATCTAGTGCCAATTCCTCTACCATTGTCAGAAACAGAAATCCCATTACTTTTACTGTGGTAAAAAATATGCAACATAAAATTTACCACTGTAACCTTTTTTTAAGTGTACAGATTGGTGGCATTAAATATATTCAGTTCTCCTCTCTCCCTAGCCACAATTATTCTACTTTATGTCTCTATGAATTTGACTATTCTAGGCACCTCATATAAATGGAATCATACAGTATTTTACCTTGTATGAGTGATTTATTGCCCTTAGCATAACGCCTAATGCCTTCAAGGCTCATCCATGTTATAGCACATGTCAGAAATTTCTCCCTTTTTAAGGCTAAATAATATTCCATTGTGTGTATATACAACATTATACTTATCCACATGTCTGCAGCTTGAGACTTGAGTTGCTTCCACATTTTGGATAATGCTATTATGAACGTGGGTGCCCAAATATCCCAAGTGGCTTATTGTAATTCCTTTGAATATATACTCGGAAATGGAATTGCTGGATCATATATTAATCCTACTTTTAATTTTTGAGTAACGAACATCCTGTTTTTCCACAACAGTTATACCATTTTTATACCCCAACTAGCAGTGAACAAGCGTTCAATTTCTCTACATACTCACTAACACTTTCTGTTTTCTGTTTTTATGATAATAACCACCCTAACTGGTTTGAAGTGGTATCTTATTGTGGATTTGACTTACATCAAATGATTGTAAATGATGCAAATGATTCACACAATCATTAGCAATATGAAGTATCTTTTTATGTGTTTGTTGGTCATTTGTATATCTTACTTAGAGAAATGTCTGTTTGAGTGCTTTGTCCATTTTTAACTTATTTTTAGTGGTTGAGTAGTAAGAGTTCTTTATAAATTCTAGTTACCAGTCCCTCATCAGAAGTCCTGATTTCATGCAGTAGCCAAATAAATGTTTTAAAGACTTAATTATACCCTACCCTTCCATTGCTTAAACCTCTTCAGAGGTTACCTGTTGTATGTAGCATGAAAAACTTGCCATTGCCTACCAGGTCATGGTCAGACCTCTGTCTGCCTTTCTAGCTAAGGGATCTTATGATGATTTCTAAAATTTGGAATCAGTATATTTGTACCTGCCAACTTCCTGGATTTCAACTGTCTTGGGTCTTCACATGACCCACTCTTTCTCATTTTCTACGATTTGGCTTAAATATCGCCTTCTCAGAAGTCCCCCACGGATCACATTATAAATGTAGCAAAGCTCCTCCCCTGTTATTCTTTATCACAGATATTGTTTATTCTCTTGGTGCTACTAACCATGGTGCTAAATGTTGCATTTATTTTCTTACACATTGTTGATTTCTCCTGCTATCAGGGGAGATATATACCTCCCTCACTATAATGTATGATCCATGAAGGGAGGACAGTATAGCAGCCATTCACTCTCATATCACCTTGACCACAAATGCACAGAAGCCTCAATATCCACAAGTTTATCGATATTATTAACCACATTTGCAGAAGAATCTTAATAGTTCCTAAGAAATAGTTTGATACAATTAAGCATCTATGCTTGGTAAAACTTGGAAATCTGAGACAAGGTAAGGTAATGTGCTATTGCCAGTGTTACTGGAGGTCAATATGGAAGTGGCACCCAATATAATTGGTGTCAAAATAAGAGCTGTAAATGTTAGAAAGTAGAAAATACACTAACCAAAATAACTTTACAATGGGATTTACTGATAGCATAGGTTAGTAGTTAAATGTTGTACTCTAACATTAGAACACCTTGATTAGAAATTCTGGTTTGCCGTTTACTTGCTTTACCACTTGGTAACTCAACACTTCAGTCTCAGTAGCAATGAGATTTGTAATTCACATAGAGCACGGTGCTCAGGGTCTCAAAACCTAGTAGGGACTTCATCAACGTGAGCTATTATCTTCCTAAATAGTGTTTCTAACATGAACTTCTATTGTGTGTGTAAGAAGAAAGGTGTCTTAAAAACAAATATTGCAAACAAGGAAGGAATACAGAAGAACCCTGAAATTCAGAATTGATGCTAATGCTGCTGCTGCTGCAATCTTTTCTCTCTTGCTGGAACTTCATCTTTGTCATCAGGGTCTCACCCTTTTTATGGCACTAAATCTGAAAGAGAGCAGTAATCATGGGGGGGGGGGGGTGTGGGGCTGGGGACACACTGGGGTGGAGCAAGGAGAAGGGTATGCTTAGCATTACTCTGCAGTTATTACCAGATCTAGGCTCTGAATGAAACAGGGTCCCTGGGCTGAACCTTCTGCCACCTCGCCTGTGAATAACAGAAGGTATTGTTCTTGCTTATCTTCTTGTCCTCAGGACCTAGTTTGTGGCCTAGTGCTTGATTAATTGTGTTCGAGAAGGGAAGGAAGAGAGGATACATGGGAAGAAGGAAGGAGGAAGGGCAAGTAGAGATTTTCACAGACCCATTCCGTCATGTCACTAGTGTTATATTGGATTCCTTGCCTTTTCTTCTTTGGCAGTGGTTCTTAAAATAACCTAAACCTATGATCCATGAAACTGAGGAAGAAATCAAATCAGAAGTAATCTGATTTTGCTCTGACTCCCTTTTCCTATTGTCTCTGAGGCAATTGGGAACAACTGAGAGACTGTTCCGAGTGAGGGAAATTAAGTGTGCTCTGTCAGATTTTATGTGTGTGGCTTCAGGATAGGCCTGTGTTTCAAGCCAGTCCTATGGAATTTTCTGGAAAGTATTTAGGCTCAAATTTTCTCTCAATCCTTCAACATCAGGAGAAATAACCCAGTGGGTTAGTTTTTTAATTCATGCTCTTCATCATGTGTACCTCATGTGGCTGAGGAAAGACTTTTCCATCCATCAGAGCACTAAACAATTAGCCAAAGTCTTTGAGTCTTCAGTGACAAAATTAGCCTGTCTTGTTTAGACAAATTAGGTCATGGGCAAAGCCTGAGTTCATAACAGTGGAGATTCCCAAGAAGACACTTCACAGAAACCAGTCACAAGACTTTGCTGTGGTGAAATGGGTCCAGCCCTGTGCTCTGTTTTGCTGATTGTGAGGCTATGGGTGAATGTGAGGCAAGGGGGAGAGCAATGCACATCATGGAAGAAGATGCTAACCTCTCCCTCCCTTTCCCTTCCATATTCTGTGCACTGTTCTAGATTATTCTGGTCTGGGAACAGCTGGAGGGACAGGACATGCCTAGTGTTGCTCTCAGGTCCTGAGACTGCACTCAGCTGTGCTGAGAATGAAAGCTCTTCCCTTGAGGACTTTGTCATCCCTCAGATAAAACAGCTCTAAAGCTACTGGCACAGAGCAAGCACTGTTTAGTGCCATTAATGGCCACCGACTACACAAGAAACAAAAAGGAAGGCAGAGGTCATGAGTTTTGAACTGGTCAAACAGGTGTTTTCTGACACTGGAAACAGTCTAAGTGAGTAGAAAGTAGTAGAAAGAGAGGATACCTGGAGATTGAACAAAAATAATGTGTGCTTTTGGGTGGGGAGAGGATAGCAGGTGGGGCACAGCCAATCTGGTCAGAAGGTGGGTGGCAGGAAGGAAGCAGGTAAATAAAGGCTGGTAGACAAGGGGAGACAATATAGAGGGGACTTGATCTGGATCCCCAACTTCTTAGATTTTAGAATCACTTTGCAAGTTGTAACATTTTTTCCCCCTTAAACTATCATGCCACAGTGACAGATGGTTCAGAAATGCACTTACATTTAATTCTTTCCATGGGCCTGGATAGCAGGTATTATTATTCCCATTGTACAAATTAGGAAGCAGAGATGTTTGAAAGGTGTTAAGAAATTTGTCTATGGTCTATTACAAAACTTGTGGGTTTTCTTTTTCCTTCTAGTACAACACCCCTGATTTAGAAATCCCTCCTGCTGGTAATCAGTTAGTCATGTAAGCAACCTGACCTTGGTTTCCCATTTTATGAAGCATGGTTGTCGACCTCAGGGCTCCTTGAGACCTCACCTTACTCCAAAGTTGTAGGCATCTCAGGTAGGGACAAGGGGAGAGGACCTAGTTAAAATGCATCACAAAAACATACAAAAATTGAAGTTCATTCTTGCGTCCCAGAAAACTGATTTGTTGTCTTTTCTATGTAAGAGCATGGTCATTTGAATGCAGAAAATTAGCCCTTCAAATCTCACTTGGGTTGGTAACTGTATGAGCTTACAATTTCTTTAACATCTCTAAGCTTCTGTTTCTTAATCAAGCAAATGGGGATAATTGTACTGACTTAAAAATCTGTATGAAGGATCAAGTGATATGCTCTTTTCATTGCTTTGTATAATAAGACTACAACCCCTTCCTCCCACATCTTTACGAATCTGGGTCAGTCTGTTGCTAACAAAAAAAGGAGCCCCACTCTGGTGGTTTCTGCTGGCCCAGTTCTCTGTAGAAGAGTGGAAGGGAATTCACCCATGCCTGTCATCCCTCGAGTCTCCAAGAGAGAGATGAATAGTTCTTGCAGACACAATCCCAGTGAGATCTGATGATTGAGGACATATTCAGAATATAGAATCGCCTTTGAGTTATTGGGCAGTGGCCATGGACCCTGGGCATGGATGCCCGGTGAAAATGTGCCAGAATAGCAGATATCATGCAGAGCAGAAATGTTTAGAATGCCCAGATATTTACCTTTAAAGGAGGAAGCCAGGCTAACAATGTCACAGGCTCTCATTAGAACACTAGCACCACTGGCTGAATTATAAATGAATCAGGAATGATCGTTTGGAGTCACTAATACGTGGCAATTTCTACCTATGTTCTCCCCCAGTTGGCAATACAGAGCTTTGCCCAATGTCAAAGGACAAATGTTATGGACTAAATGTTCGTGTCCCCCCAGATTTATATGTTGAAGTTCCTGCAGGCTTGGAGATCATTTCTGTCCCATGCCTCAACTCCCCATGTGAGTTGGTAGTCATTATCATGTGACCACTGCCTCTCCTACATGTGTCCTAGCTCCACTGCACACCGAGAGGCTGCTTGGAGTTCTCAGCACGATGGCCTGCCTCATGCCCAATACAGACAAAGCTCTGTCACAAAATGGCAATGCCAGGATGACACAGGACACTGCCAGCTGATACAGGATGCTGTGTCTGTACAGCCCATGCTATTCTCACACCTTCCACAAGGAAATGTGGCTCACGTTTCCATGGGGAAGTGTGTCATAAGACACGTGACTTCAGATAACAAAACACGACAATTGTGGAGAACCCACAATTAAATGACAGGCAATTTAACTGCAGTTAAATTTAACTATAGTTAAATTGCCAGACAATGAAGATAGACCAAAACGGCAATCTTGTTTAGGTCTTTGTGCCCAGTCCCCTTAGGCACATCTTGCAGCCTACTGGGATGGAGAACGCAGCTGGAGGCCCAGAGCTAGGCTTTCCCACATCACTGGTGCCTTCCTCTCTTGGCTTATTTTCATCACCTTCTCTGAAGACACACAAACAGAATCCAAAACTACTGTGACCTGAGTGTGTACCATATGGTACAATCAGTAAAAGTGCATTAAGAATCAAATTGGTCCTCCACTGCCACTTTTTGGAAAATGAGAGGGAGGAAAGACTAGGAACAAAATCACAAAGCAATAGCTGGAGGCCAGTGTGAACTTGCCCCTGAAGGAAGCCTCTGTGGGTGGGCTCAGTGTCATGATGCAGGCTCACATCTTGAAGAAGACACCTGTAAAACGTCCTTTCCAGAAAACAGCATTTTCTGGAAAGCAACTTGACAATATGCAGTTGAAATCTTAAAAATGTCTAAAACTATACCTCCACTAACTCCACTCCTAGTTTATTGTAAGGAAACCATAAAGACATGTGAACTGAGGTTGATTTCAACACTGATCGTAACCATGGAAACTTGAGAATAACTTAAAAGAAGAGAAATATGGGAATAGTTAAGGAGATTGCAGTGGGAACAAGCAATGGAAAATTATGCAACCATCAAAAATGATGTTTACAAAGAATCCTTAATAACATAAGGAGATGTCTCTAACTGAATTTTAAACCAATTGCTGCACATAAATCTAAAAATGCCATGTGATCTCAAGTGTTTTATCTACCAGTTGATGGCTACACCTGGCTTAAAAACTCATTGTGAATACATAAAAATTATAAATAGTGGTTATTGTGATTTTGAGTTCCAAGTGAACTAAGTAGTTCTTTTGTTGTTTTTAAGTATCTTGCAAATTATTTGTAAAAGATATACAATGCTTTGATAATCTCAGTGAGAAATACATCATTTGGAATAAAAAAATGTATCTACTTCCTTGCCTCAACCTTCTGCTACACCAAGTAAGACTGCCTTTGAGATAAAGGGCCCTGTCTTTTTTCTCTATAACCAATGGCCTTCCCTAGCTCCCAGAATGAGGCCTTGATGCCCCATAATGTAGATTCTCTGAGGTTCTCTAATAATTGCTCTTTGCCATTCAAATGGCCAGCTCAGGTGCCCATTCAAAGCAGTTGCTAGCAGGGGAGGGGGCAGGTCAGAACAAGCAAGATAAGGGTCAGGTGGCAGCAACAACAAAAAAATCCTCTTTTGGAAATGGTTTTTATCTCAAAAGGGAACTGAAGACTGGAGTCACATTTCCAGCATTTTCTGGATTTTCTAAAGCCTTGCTACTCAAAGTGTGGTCCCTAGATCAGCATCATCAACATCACGCAGGGGCTTGTTAGAAGTACAAATTCATGGGCCTCATCCCAGACCTACTAAACTGGAATCCTCACTTTAACAAGATCCCCAGGGGATTCTGGGCACATTACAGTTTGAGAAGTGTTATTCTATAAGGTATGTTTGCAGCAACCTGGTATAATATAATAAGCACAAACTGATGAGATGGGGTATCTGATCTTTGGTACCAGCTATAGGGATGAAAAACAATTTTCTTCCTCTGCCCCATCTTAGGTTCATTGGCTGGGGCCCTATAAATTAGACTGAAAAAAGATACCTTAACAAGAAAAACAAACAGAAGTTTATTACCATGTACATCCCCCATACACAGGAGAGTATCAGTGATGAGTAACTCAGAGGGGGTAGTTAGGATATGGGCTTATGTAGCATGTTAACACAAGAACAATACATTTTTAGAGAGGCAACATGACAAAAGAAAAAGGACTTTGAGCTTCTAGGGGTGGCAAACTGGAAAAGCAAATATATGGGGAAACTAACAGTAGATAAGGGATGGTTTTAGCCAAGTTTGTTATATAGAGTCCTATGGTACTGTCTCTGGGCTGATAAGAGTCTAGAGTTATCTCTGATGATTAACTTCTGTCCTCCTGGTGGGGTAAAGACACCTGTACAAATGTATGTCCTACTTTTAGGCCACAGGGGGAAGGCATAGAGCTTTTCCTGTATTTGTTTCTTCTCAATTGCCTTCAGTTCAAAATGCCAAAGTGCCAAATATAGGGGTGGTATATTCTTCTACCCTTCCCAGCTCTGTAATCAAAGGCAGCATGACCTTGAAAAACTGGATGCTTTTAACTGAGGGATACAACACACTTAGATTTTTGTTTCCACATCTGAAAAATGGGGATAATAAAAGCTTTCCATTATAGGGTTTGAGAGAACTGAATTAGGCAGCATAAAACTTCTAGGAAACTGCTTGGAATAGATGCAGTATTAAATAATTTTTATCATCATTATTATGATTATACATGACAGTTATAAGGATCAAAGAAGATAATGAAGATTCAAGGCTGCTACAGATGTAAGAGATTCGTACGCAGATGTGAAGAGAAATTATTTTACAGATGTTAGGAATCATTCTTATCCAGAAAGCCAGCTGTGAAGCGCTAGCTGGGAAAAAGATGGAAAATACACGCTCATTGGAGAGTTTGCGTTCCTGGGGCCTAATTTCATGGCAAGAGTCAGTGGAAGCAGGAGCCCAGCAGAATGAAGGTTCCACAGACCTTCCCTCATTGTTCTCACTCTGTTCCTTCGCGCTCAGGGAGGAGGATTTTTCCTCTTGGATTTCCTTACTAGGAGGGTTAAGAAAAGTTGCAGTGCAACTATCCTCTCACATCCCACCCAGCACCACTGCCAGGCAATGTGCTCATCCCCAAGGCTGCTGGCAAGTAATCTTAGCAAATGTTTTCCATTTTCCAACGTGAGGAGGCTCTGCCTTGATGCCCTTGAACAAGGAGGAAGAAAATGTCTAGGCATTACACTGGCCTCGTCAGCTGTCAAGCAAAGTGGCCAACTGCCTTGGACGGAGAATTGATAAGGGAAAACCTTTCAGAAATGGTTCAAATCAACTCAGCAGGAGTTGAAGAAGAGCAGCAGATGACGTTCTTGGAAGGGGGGCTGAGTTTGAAGGTAAAGAACAGAATGGGCCCAAGCTGGGAATCGTGGACAAAGATAATCCAGTTCCCCTGGGGGTGGGTGAGAAGAGGAGTGTGAGAGGAGCAGAGAGGGAAACCCATGGGGATATGGCTAACCAGTGTTCTCCCTCTAGACTTGGTTCCTAATAATTTAAATAAAATTTCAATTTTATTAATCAGAATTCTGGTGAAGTCAATAATGAAGCAAATGGACTCTAACAAACCTGATTCTTAAAATTCAAAATTCCTGACGGTGCCACAGGGACCCGACAAAACCAATTTGGTTTTGCTCAGTGCCACACTCAAAGGAGGCTGCAGATAAGCATCTTCCCTGATGTTCCTCTGACACTGAACTTGTGATTCTCCCCTCTCCCTCTCTGCTAAGTGGTGATGCTTTCTCCTCACCTCCCTCGTAGCACTCTCTCTGCTCTCCCGTTGCCCCTTTTGGTTTGGTGGTTCCCAAGCTGAGCTGGTGTCTCCTAGAGTTGCATTATCTGTTTTCCAGCAGAGGTTTTAAACTCTAGCACCTTGAGGGTCGGGGAAGGGGAATGAATGTGTTAATGAGGCAGAGTGAGGGCCAGAGGGCCTGGCAGGTGCAGCAGGAGCTGGGGTATAGCCATTGTATCTCCGACTTCACCACGCTCTTTGGATATTTGGCAGGACTATTTCAGGCCTAAAAACAATTTGCAGGCCTGAAGATTTCTTGCTTTTATCTCGATCTTAGCTGGACTTCCTGGCAATAGCTGATGATCCAGGAGAATCCAGTCCCAGAGTCATGTACACAAAGCATGCACACAGATGCCCTCAGTGTCCCCATCAATTACTCCCAAACTGTCTCTCCTTTCCACCCCAGCTGCAGCGGATGGTTTCATATCAGCTCAGGCTCACCTTGAGGGATAGCATTCCACTTCCAGTAGGAGCCAGGCATCTGTCAGCTTTGCTTCTCGGCCAGGACCTTGTCCCAGACACCATGGTTATCAGCTCAGCCTGTGTGTAAGCACAGCCAGAAGTACAAGGGAATTAGGCCAACCTTTCCATCTCCTTCTCATGCTTTCTTTGTTCCTACACATCAGTCAGCCATGTCTGAGCTGCTCAGTGCATCCCTCAAAATATCACGCTCTCAAAAGCCTATGCTTTGTCCTTCTTCCCTTATCCACCTGGCTGATTCCTACTCATTTTTCACAATTCCACTCATTTTGTAACTTTTCTAGAAAGCCTTTCATCATTCCCCTACCCACCTCTGTTGGGTTCCTTCTCTGTGTTTGCATTCTTTGGATCCTGCCAGCACAGAAGTACTTACCAGATTTTCCTGTTATCAGTAAGATCTTCTTTTTTCCCACATACACTGCAAGCTCTGTAAAGGACAGAAGATGTGTCAGTCACCTCTGTATTTGCATGCCTCTTGCGTGACAAACAGCTGGTACTTGGTAAATATTTGTTGAATGAATGTATGAGTGCTTTGCAGTTAAATACACTATCTTGCATAAGACCAGTATCAAAATACTTTGTGAGAATGTATTTGCCACAGAGAAATCATTTAATAAATGCTGAATTCTTGAGCTAAAAAAACAAAACAAAACAAAACAAAACAAAAACACTCAAGAGAGTGAGGTAAGTGAATATAAATGTAACAGAACTGATAAGAGTTTTAATTAATGAGTCAGAGAGTGGGTGAGTGTATGACTGACTGCTTCATAGAACCCATGGGGTTACAAGAAAGGGCCAGAATTAGCTGGGGGGAGCAATATTACTAATTTAAGAAATACATATGGGATGCTTAATTCATGCCAGGTGAAATGTTTAGTAAGACCGAGCTTATATGATAAACTACCTCAGTATTCACCAAGATGTAATGTCTTTGAGAATAAAAGAATGCTTACTTGGTTTGAATATGTCTTAAAACTTTTAGTATCTTGAAGGTAAAATTTGAGTTCAGGGCAATAGGAGATCCTGGCAATGACAGATCCTAGTTCCACTGCAGGTTTTGATTGACAACAGGTCACTGGAACCTGATGTTTCTCTGCTTCAGCTTAACCCTGACTCTAACCATTAAGGATAATTGTGAAAATTATCAGGACTAACTACAATTTTGTTAAATGTAGACAGGAGGAGAAAGTGTCAAAGTCCTTAGGAATCTTTCAGTCAAAAATTTTAATGTGTTGCTACCTGGCCAGAGTCCTAAGATCTTGCTGTTACAAAGGCAGAATTGATGTTGCCCTGGTGTTGATTTTGTAACTTCTCTTCGTCATCTGCAAATGTCTGGTGAGGCAGCTTGTTAAAACAGAAATGGCAAGAGCTTGGGAACCAAACTGAGTCTCCCTTTTACTCAAATGCTTTGTAAACTTGAGCAAATTGGTTTTCCTCTTGAAACCTTGGTTTATTTACTTGAAACAGGGGGCAAAATCATCTTTCTTGCAGAATTGAATGAGTTAAGTCAAGTGGGCCTGGCCTGGTGACACAGATTCTTTGGTTGACCAAATTTTAGTCAGGCTGCTGAGCCTTCTCCTGGTCTCATCTATGTGCACTTGCTTGTAAAATCCAGTTTTAGCAAGAACCCTGCTAAGTCAGTTTAGCAAGAATCCCTTCCCCTCTGTAACTCATTGGCCTTCTCCTCCATGTCCCCATCCCCCCACTCTCTGTCCCCCCAAGGAGATATCAGATCCACCTAGCCTGGCTTCAGCAAGAATCCTGTTAGGTCTAGCCAGAAGCCCCTTACTCCTGACATTTCCTCTAAGAAATTTTCCATCCACTGGCCTCACCCTGCCCCTTGGCTATAATGTTCCACTTGCACATTTGTATTCAGAGTTGAACCCAACCTATCTCCCCCATTCCCCTGCTGTAAAATCCCATTATGGTTGGCCCATGGCAATGGTCCTAAATAAATTCAGTCTTAGCATCTTTGACAAATGGCACTCGTTATGTTTTTTCCTTACCACCTGTCCCTGGGAGTGGGGTACTGACAAGTTTCCCCTTTTCCTTTCCCCAGAATCCAGATCCCTGCTGTTGGGATTCTTCACTTTGCCTTCTGAGATTCTTGATGTTTGTTTTTTTTTGTTTTTTGTTTTTGTTTTTTTTTTTTTTTGTGGTTTTTTTGCTCCCTACCTACTCCTCTATTCAAAAGTTCAGTGTTAGAAAGAATTAAGAGGTAAAATAATTTGGAGCAAAGGACCCCCAGGCAAGAATTTCTTATCTTCTCTTTGTACTTTTAAGGTCTCCAGAGTGGCAGTTTTTTGACAGCACTCACTATGACTTGGATGACACTGACCTGTGTCCTGGAAAGAACTGGAGATTCTGGAATTTTTGCTTTCCATTATGCAAAGTGAAAACATTTGAAATGCATGCATACACGTCCATTTGTTATCATACTTTATTTCTGATTGCTACTTCATCAGCAATAGCTTGGAACACGTCAGCTTTCCATCTCTTCCTCTGTTAAGCAAGTAATGATCTGTAAACAAACATTTGAAGAAGTGCTATTTAAAAGGACTTCTTCATCCTTTTGTAATGTAAAGACTATTTTTCTTGTGCAAATGAGTCCACACCCACTAATTTAGTTTTTTCAAGCAGTATGTTTAGGGGTTCCATTTACCTCTTCTGTGTAGAGCTTAATTACACATGAAAGGTATGTATTAACTTTCCATTGCCACTGTAAGGAAATGCTTCAGATTCAGCATCAAAAAACAAAATTTTGTTTATTAGCTTGTACTTCTGTAAGTCAGAAGTCTGAGAGGGTTCCCCTAGGTTCTAGGCTCTGGGTCTCACGAAGGGAAAGCAAGAGTGGCCTGCCTGGAGACTTTTGTGGAGATTCTGGGAAAGGATCCACTCCCAAGCTCATATAGATTGTTGGCAGAATTCCATCCTGGCTGTCGGCAGGGGATGACCTCTGCTTCTGGAAGCCACCTAGGTTCCTTCTCACATGGTCTCCTACCTCTTACTCTTCACAACTCTCTGAATTTTCTTTCTGCCAGAGAAAGTGTTGTGCTTTAAGGCTCATGTGATTAGATCATGTCTACCTGAATATTCTCCCTTTTGTTACATGTAGGGGCCAAGGGGAAGCCACCTCAAAATGTGCGACTTTGGCATATTGATTATTTTAAATTAAAATTACGTAAAAGGCAGCTGGCGCAAGAAGGACACTCAGACCCTCCTCTACCCCCTTCTGAAAGCAGGAAATAAATGTTCCGTGCAAAAGGTATCTGTACCAGGAGGTAAAGACATACCCTTATGACCAGAAATAGGACCTTTAGAGCCAAGAAGGCTGTATTAACAACTTTGGTCACTTTTTACTAATTTACTCCCTCCACCCAAATTCTGATAGGGAAAAGATAGGATAAAATAGACAGAGAGGGAAAGGATAGGACCTGAGGTCCCAGGGTGAGGAAAAACATGTTTTAGAACAATGCTGGGAGTGTCTGACCTTAGCAAACACCCTCGGGTGTAAGGTTCCTAAGAATGTTATAGAAACCACCTATTCCCTCTTCAAGTTCCCCTCAAGAATTTGACCAAAGACCTAACTAAAAATAAGTAATAGACCATAAAACTATGACCCACAAGGAATGGTATGGCCATAGACCACCCCTCATGCAATAGAAACAAGCCAATCAGGAATGGACAACTCAGCACCTAGAGTTGTCAAGCCAATGGGTAAAACCTGAGAAGGAACAAGGGGGAAGAAAAGGGAGTGGCGATAGGAACCGTATAAAACAAGGACCCTCACCTGTGGTCCTGGGCATTCACTTTTGAATGCCCTTTCTCTGTGGAGAGAGCTTTCATACTATTCCTACTTTCTGATCTTATACTCTAATAAACTTTTGCCTGCTGCTCATTTTGTGTCCACCTCTCCATTCTTCGAAGTGGTGAGACAATGAATCCTGGGTTTTGAGGTAAACAATCCTGCAACAATTCTATTTAGAATTTCACTTGAGTGTGAAACTCCCTATGTTTTCTTTGTCTTGTCAATTCCTCATAGATTTATTGTCTCTTTGTCTAAAAAGTATAAAAAATGCCTGCTTTGGTTATTTCTTTGGGTTTCAAATTCATTACAGCCAAGCAATGAAACTTTGGGTTTTTTTCCTCTTTAAAATATCTTATGTCAATTTCATTCTTTGTTAAAGAAGACCTTGAAGGGTAGAGGAAGACTTTTTCCTTCTCTACATTGGTCAAGTATGCTATATAGCACAACACAACCATGGGAATAATATCTCTGCATATTCACAGGTTCCAGGTATTAGTATGTAGAATCTTAAGTGCTGTTGTAGAACTTGTGCCTACCACAGATACGTCTCTACAGAAGGATGGTTTCCCTCTCTGTTTCCCCTTTCAGCGTTTTCTTAAATGTTTTTGAGGAGGATACCTCACATTGATAGACAAGAAAGACTGACTAAAAGTGAGCAGGGCACCAGTGGCAAAGTGAGAAATCAAATAAAAACAGAGATTGTTCAACAATTTTCTTGAGTTAACATCGTCGAAAAATCAGAGCTTGTGAGACTGAGTCAAACTCAATTTCCTAACTACCTGGCTGAGACTGAGGAGGAATATATACAAAGTAAAATATCTTTGTGTTAGGAAGAATCATCTTATGGAGCCTGATGTTTTAGCTAGGTTGTCTGAGGTGCTAGATTATGTATATACTGCCTGACAATGCCCTGTGATAGGAGTAGGTAGTCAACATTTGTCTATCAACTATTAAATTATAAAAACAAGACCAGAGTAAACAGTTATGGAGAAAACTTATAGGTAAGAAAATTCCTAATTAAAACTAGATGTTGATTTATGAATTGATTTATAAAAATAGTTTAACTATGTATTTATTTATATTTAAATATATGCCACAGTGTGCCATCACCAAGGCTGAAATAGTTTGTTAAAGTCTTCCACGTGCTCTAGGCAGACAAAGCCTCTCCTCATCTAGACAAAATACAGTATGAAAAATATCTAGCCCACAATCCTGGTCATATTCACTTATTTTTCAGCAAATGTCCATGGTTTACAGTGTGTTAGACAACCATACAGTTTCGGGAAACACATTGATGTGGGTTTGAGAAAGTCACAGATGTGGGTCTGGGAAAGTCACCAAGGTGGGTCTGTCCAAACTAGTCCCAGTCCTCATGGAACTTCTATTCCAGTCCTGTGTGAAGTAAGCAGCCACACAGGTGCAAAGTTGGGGCCTACAGGACAATGGCAGCTGTCAGAGTAGGGCCCAAGGTAAACACGCATCAAGTGCTGGAGATCGTGTGACAGACAGGCTTAGAGTTTGACAGTTAAAGCTGACACAGTGTCTGTTATGCACGAGGAGTGCTCCATTGCCTCCTGGAAACTCCAGACTTCACCTGACCCTGCCTGGGAAGGTGATAGAATCCATCAGGAAGAGTTAACCTAGTGGTATTAAGCAGGCATATCTAGGAAATGTATGAGCATCGCGTCATTCAAAGTATGTAACAAAATTTGGTCTTGCCTAGGACTTTGGGTAAGATAGTGCACAGGGATCTAACTGCCTCTACTTCCATTAATTTTATTAGAAGAATTGATATGCAATAAAAATAAGGAAAGGTTTTCATCAGACTTGGGTTGTAATCAAAAGTAAAAAAATAAATTTCAGATGGGGCACCTGGGTGGTTCAGTCAGTTAAGCATCCAACTTTGACTCCAGTCATAATCTCATGGTTCGTGACTTCAAGTCCTGCGTTGGGCTCTGCGCTGACAGCTCAGAGCCAAGAGTCTGCTTCATATTCTGTGTCTCCCCCCTCTCTCTGCCTCTCCCCTGCTCACACTCTCTGTCTCTCAAAACTGAATAAACGTTAAAAAATTAAAAAAAAATAAATTTCAGGGCTTTCTAAATTATACCTTATTTTCATCCAGGGGAAAATAAACAGGTGAACCTGAATTTTCAAGAGGGTCATTGAGTAGGCTGATAAAGCACAGTCAATGAGAGAATTGGTTCATAAACAAACTTCAAAAATTAAATTTTATAAAATCTTGGCTGATTAGGATTTGCAGATGCCAAGTGAAAGATGTGGGAGCAATTGGGAATTGCTATTTTGAACTTAGGTAGGAAGGAGGGAAAAGAGAAAAAAAAACCATCACACCCCCAAGGAACATACAGCCACCCTCCTGGGACCGCTGTGTCCCCATGAGGGACATGAGAAAACCCTGATGGAGTTTCATTCCCCAGTCACCATGAGAGACAAGGGGCAATTCTGCAAGGCAGAACCAACCTCAGGCAGCTCTCCTCCTCCATTCCTCACCTGGCCAGAGCATGTGTTCTCTGATGACCACTGTGAGCACTTGGGAGGCAGCTGGGGCATGTAGGTATGAAGGCACAAAGCTGGGAACTGTAACCATGAGAATGAGACAAACTCATCTTGTATCCATTGCCCAAGGAAGGAACATGGGTAGTGAGGAGAATGCAGAGTCCATGGCCTTCCCTCTCAAAAGCAAGGTACTCACACTCAGGCTATCTATGGGATTAAAGGAGGGATCCAAAGTGAAGCAGCCCTGGGTTCAAATGCCAGCTCTACTGTTTATTACATGAGTGACCGGGACCAGGATGCTGGACTTCTTTGTGTTGCAGACTCTTGTACATGGGGAGACTATTGTTATTGATCTCCTGTGTTGATATAAGAATTGAATGTTATAGGTATGTTAATCTAGCAAGTGACTGTCACCCGTTCCCACCCTTATCCACCCCAGTTTATTTTCCATACATCAATACAACACTCAAAGTGAACTTTTAAAATCAGGGACAGGACTATGCATTTCCCCCATTTAACTCTTCCATGGCTCATCATCCCCCTGAGGGCAAATCCACAAGCCTCCCCTGGTCTGTACAGCCTGCCCATGGCTGCTGTTCCAAACCCATCTTTTTCCCATTCCCCTTTGACTGTTGGGCTACAGCTCCACTGATGGAATCCCTGCCCTTCTACTTGTTAAGTATGCCCCAACACAGGGCCTTTACACATGCTGTTCCCTCTTATACAATACTCTTCCTCAAATATTTACATGGCTCACCTTCAGTTCATCAAAGTCTCTGCTCACAGGTCAAGCTTCAGAACACTCTTCCCCGACCAATCTACCAAAAATAACCAACTCTTTATGCTTTATCTGCTTGCCCAACTTTTATATCTTTCTTAGACACCATACATTTATTTATTCATCTATTGTCTGTTTTCTGTAACGCTCTGTAGGTTCCATCCTCCATACCCCAATGTCTAGATCAGCGCTGGCAAACAGAGATAATCTATAAACGTGAGTTACCTTTGCCCTCATTTTCTCATTCCCCATCCTTTCTCACAAGTATAAAATGTCATTTCAGAAGATAGGAGGATAAGAATCGTGTTTTCATACCCGAAGGAGTCAAGCTGCCCAGCTAGGACAGCTAGCACCTTCACCTGTGAACTCCACATCAAGAAATCATGCTGTCTACTTCCTCCTCTGCACCCTGGCCACACGGAGTTTTCCTGAGCTCTGTGATCATTCCCACTGTCAGGAGGAAGCAGGACATGATAGACCACTCCCAGAACTGCCTGCCCCATCTTTGGGCCTTCCGTTCCTGCTCCCCAGTAAGCGCCCAAGTTTATCAGGACGTTCTTCAGTCTATAGTTAGTATCATTATAGGTGCCTGGTAAGCTTTATGAACCTTTATGGCACTTGATACACAATAAATAATAATATACTGTCAGATGATTACTGCATGACTGCTGCTATGATGAGCCATTCAGGAGGCAGTCATAACCATGAGCAAATAGAAGAGCAAACAAAGAAACAATCTGTTGTGCTGCACCTAAAAATAAATCTAGCAACACAGAGATTCATCAGGGGTTGAAATATTTTGTTGACAAAGCCACAGGGATAATGGATCTGTTTAAATGTACCTTTTTTTTTATATATATACAGCTTCACTGTGGCATGCTTACATACCTTTCTTCAGGCCTCACAGTCACATGAAGGCAGAGGGGGCCACTTAGGCCCAGGGAGAGGGCAGGCTTGGATCCCTCCCTGGTCATAGTTTGTGACTTGAGGGAATGACTCAGATATGTTTGATCTGGAAAGCTGGTTTCATTCTAACTCCCCAAGGCCAGCAGTTGGGTGCTCAGAAATGGTCAGCAATGAGTGTTACGTCCTTTAACAGACCCTCGTCACTTTATATATCATGGGCTCTAATTCCTTCTTTCTAATCTCTTCTACTTGTTACAGGGACTGGAGGAAAGGGGGGCAGTATTTTGCAGTTTTTTTCCCAGTAAAGGTATGTTGCTGAATGTCTGAATGCCTAATAGCAGCACAGCACAAAGTGCCAAAGATTGGATTCTATTCAAAAACTGATGGAAGGGCGCCTGGGTGGCTCCATCAGTTAAGCGTCCGACTTCAGCTCAGGTCATGATCTCATGATTCATGAGTTCAAGCCCCGCATCAGGCTCTGTGCTGACAAATCAGAGCCTGCAGCCTGCTTCAGATTCTGTCTCTCCTTCTCTCCCTGCCCCTCTCCCTGCTCATGCTCTGTCTCTGTCTCTCTCTCAAAAATAAATAAATCTTAAAAAAATTTTTTTTCAAACTGGTGGATATACTGTAAGATCCCATTGGCAGAATAACCTGGAAATGACAAAATTATAGTGATGGAGAACAGATCAGTGGTTTCCTGGGGTTAGGGTTGGGGGAGGGTATGACCATTCAGGGGTAGCATGAAGGAGTTTCTTTGTAGTGATGAAAGAGTTCTATACTTTGACTGTGGTGGTGTTAGCACAGATTTATACCCATGCTGAAATTTCACAGTACTATACGCCGCCACCACCGGCAATGCCAAAACCTGAGGAAAACCAAATAAGGTCTATAGTTTAATCAGTAGTATTTTGCCACCGCCAACTTCCTGGTTTTGAAGACGCACTGTGGTATGTGAAATGCTATCACGGGGGAAAGATGGATGAATAGTCAGAAACTGTATTGTTTTTGCAACTTCTGTGAGTCTCAAGTTATTTTAAAATAAAAAGTTAAAAAACTGCAAAAAAATTTTTTTACAAAACCTGATGGCAAGTTTTCAGGTCTGTTAAGTGGAATAACTATGCTCTCATGTCTCTCTCACTGCTGTGACTTCAGTACCTAGACGAGCTGATTTGGGACTCTGAAAGTAAATAGTAGCAGGTGGATTGGGAAAGAAGACCAGAATTCAAAATACCATCAAAATAGTGGTGAGTTTACCCCCTTTTTTTCCCCCCTCCAAGATCCCTTGGCCTGTATGTAACTCAAACTGAAACCTAGAGGTGGCCATGAGAAGAGAGACACCTCCAGGGGTGCCTGGGTGGCTCAGTCGGCTAAGTGTCCGCCTTCAGCTCAGGTCATGATCTTGTGGTTCAGGAGTTTGAGCCCTACATTGGGCTCTGTGCTGATAGATCATAGCCTAGAGCCCATTTCGGATTCTGTGTCTCCCTCTCTCTCTGTACCTCCCCCGCTCATGCATCTCCTCTCTCTCTCTCCTTCAAAAATAAATAAAGCATTAAAGAAAAAATTTTAAAAATAATAAATTTAAAAAAGAGAGAGAAAGAGACACCTCCAGGAAGACCCCTCTGGTCCTCACTCCAGGTGCTGGAAAGGGAAGTCTGAAATTGCAAAGAGAATGTGAAAATCTCCTGGAGTTTTGCTGTTGTTATTTTCATTTGTTTGTTTATTTTCTCTTCTCTGATGTCTCATGCCTGGTTCCCAAGCAATAATATGGTGGAAGTGGCAGAGGCCTCTCCAGTCAGTGCAGTTGGGTTCTCAGGAGTGTAGGGTTAACCACCATTGCTCTTTTTTCCTTGTCCTATTTCCACTTGACCCCAGATATCAGTGCAGTCTTAGAAGTACAGGACAGAGGAGTGAAAATCAAGTCACAGCACTTTGTCTGGAAGATAAAAAGGAGGAGCTCTGGGGGCCCCTTGGAATCTGTTAAAAACTGATGGATATATTGGACCCGGGAGACTGTGAAGAAGGAGGATATCAAGAAACCCACCCCACAAAGTAGTCTTGGAACTCCTGGGCTCGCTTCATGTTACACACACATGGATCTGATTCAACTGGAGTATCAGAGAGATTTAGAGAACTGAGCTAACAAGCAGATCATTGTCCAGGTTCCCAGCTGAGTACAGGGTGGCACACACCTGGGACAAATCTGACTAGCACTGTAAGACTTTGAACACTAAGCTGAGATTGGATGCACAGCCCACAGAAGGTAAATTGAAACTAGTAATCTCTTCCAAGCCAGGGCAGTTGACTACTAAAAGAATAATACCAACATTTTCCATAGTATTTAAGAAGACCCAGAAATACATACATAATATTCAAAATACCAGGAAACAATCCAAAATCACTTGCCTTACAAAACAAAGCAAAACAAACAAACAAACAAACAAACAACAAAACAAAACAATAGGAAATGCTCAACTTGCATGGGAAAGATAATTAACAAATGTCAATATAACAGTGATATTGGAATTACCTGATAAAGACTAACAAAAACAGCTGTTATACAAATGATCCAATAAGCAATAGTAAACACTCACAAAAGGGAAAAACAGAAAGACAGCAAAGAAATAGAATATGAATACATAAAGAAGAACCAAATAGAAATTTTAGAACTGGAAAATATAATAACCAAAATTAAAAACTCATTGGATGGGCTCAATCGCAACAACAGAGAGAAAACAGATTGGGAAAGAAAAAAATGAACAGAGTTCCAGAGACTGTGTGACAATAAGAGAGTTCACATTCATGTCATTTGAATCCTAAAAGTAGAGGAGAAAAAGCACAGTGTTGGAGAAGTTTTTGAAGAAGAAATGGCTGAAAACATCCCAATGTTGGCAAAAGACATAAATCTATAAATCCAAAGCCAGTAAAACCTAAACAGGATAAACCTGAGGAAATCCATACCCAAACACATAATAATCAAACTTCTGAAAATTAAGGCAAGGAAAAAATTATGAAAATATTAGAAGAAAACTATACATTATCTTTAAAGTAGCAGTGATTTCAAATGACTGCATATTTCTCATCAGAAATCATGAAGGCCAGAAAAAGTAGCTCTTTCTTTTAGAGTCAAGCGCAGTAGTGAGAAACTGTGAGGGTGGGGGGGAAGGGGAGGGGAGAAGAGTAAAACAAGGAGTTGGTCTATAAGTGAATGCGAACCATCAGTTGAGATAACTCACTACCTTCAAACCAACCAGAAGCACCACATTTGTTAAATGATGAAAAGAAAAGTCCTATTTACCAAGAATTTTACCTACAGTGAAAATATCCTCTATAACTAAGATAAAATAAAGACATTCCTACACGAAGGAAAATTGAAACAATTTGTTATTTGCAGATTTGCTTAAAAACAATTGCTGGTGAAAGTTCTTCAGACAGAAGACAACTGATATCAGAAAGAAACTTGGAACATCAGATGTGAAGGAAGAACAACAGATAAAGTAAATATCTTGGTCAATGTGATAGATTATTCTCCTCTTCTCAAGTTCTAAAAATATATTCAGTGGTTGAAAATGAAAAAAATTAACACTGCATAATTAGGTTTTTAATATAAATTGTAGTATGTAAGACCACTATAATGTAAAGGAGGGAGAGTAAAAGTTCTAAATGATAAATTTTATAAATTCCACTGGATGTGCTAAAATATTTTGGTGTCAATAAAAAAGTATGCATAGTGTAACTGTGAGAAGAGCCACTAAAAATGCATATAAATAGATAAGGTCAAAATAAAAATACATAAATTAAAATATAATTTTAAAACATAAAATTCACCCAATGACAGCAAGAAAGGAAAAACAGAGGAATGAAACATAAAGGAAATAGTCAGAAAACAGACAAGAGAATACTAGGACTATATCTAAACTCAATAATTAGGTTAAATGCAAATGGTCTAAATGCATTTGTCTCAATTAAATGAAAGAAGTTTTCAGAATGAAATTTTTAATTTTTTTAAATGTTTTATTATTTATTTTTGAGACAGAGACAAAGTGTGAGTGGGGGAGGGGCAGAGAGAGAGGGAGACACAGAATCCAAAACAGGTTCCAGTGAGATCATGACCTGAGTCCAAGTTGGACACTTAACCAACTGAGCCACCCAAGTGCCCCTCAGAATTGATTTAAAAAAAGTTTTTTTTAATGTTTATTTGTTTTTGAGAGAGAGAGAGAGAGAGAGAGAGAGTGAGCAGGGGAGGGGCAGAGAGAGAGGGAGACAGAATCTGAAGCAGGCTCCAGGCTCTGAGCTGTCAGCACAGAGCCTGATGTGGGGCTCGAACTCACAGACTGTGACATCATGACCCAAGCTGAAGTCAGACGCCGAACCAACCGAACCACCCAGGGACCCCCAGAATGGATTTTTTTTAATGACCCCACTTCATGCTGTCTACAACGACTCACTTCAAATATAACAAAATAGATAAAAGGATAGACAATTATGTCTCATGAAATCATTAATCAAAAGAGAGCTGGAGTACCTATATTAATATCAGACAAAGAAGATTTCAAGGTAGAGAAAATTACCAGGGATTATAAGGGTCATTGCATATTGATCAAAGATTCGATTCATGAAAAAGAAACAGCAATCCTACATGCATATATACCCAAGAACAGAGCCAATATGCCAAAACCGACAGAAATGAAAAGAGAAATGGGAACTTTCACAGTATTATTTGGGGAATTCAATGCACATCACTGAATAATAGAACTAGAAGTCAGACTATTAGCAAGGATTTTGAAGAATTAAACAAAACCACCAACCAACTTGATCAAAATGACATTTAGAGAACATTACCCGACAATAAAATACACATTCTTCTTACATCCATATGGAACATTCACCAAGATAATCAATATTCCATGTCATAAAACAAACCTCAATACATTTAAAATAATTAAATCCTACAAAGTATGTTTTCAGATCTTAATGAAACCAAACTAGAAATCAACAGATAGCTGGAAAATCTCCCAACACCTGGGAATCAAACAAAACACTTTAAAATAACATGTAGGCCAAAGAGGAAGTCCCAAGGTAAATTAGGAAAAAAAAGTGAATTTATATAAAAATTAAAATACAAAGATATCAAGAGTTTGAGGACTATTTAAACAGTGCTGAGGGTGAAATTCATAGCAACCAATGCTTTTATTAGAGACGAAAACAAGTTCTCAAATCAATAATCTGTGCCTCTAAATTAATAGCTGAGAAAAGGAAGAGTAAAATAAACTAAAATAAACTAAAAATTAGCATAAAAAAGGAAATAATAAAGATTAGAATTAATGTCAATAAAATTGAGGACAAAAAAATAAATATTAATGAAAGCAAAAGTTGGTTCTTTGAAAGATTAATAAAATTGATAAATGCCTATCAAAACTGATAAAGAAAAAAGGAAGATGACACAGGCTACCAATTGTAGAAATGAAAGAAGACATGTTCCTAAAGATGCCATAGATTTTTAAAAGGATAACAAGTGAATATTCTGTCCAACTCTTTGCATTCTAGTCAAGAATTAACATGAAATCATTCAATTCCTTGAAAATTGTAAACTACCCAAATCACACATGATGAAATAGATAACCTAATAAATATTAGAGAAATGGAATAAATATTACAGAAATGAAATGTATAAGTTGAAAATGTTCTGAAAAAGAAATCCTCAGGCCCAGATTGTTTTACCGGTGAATTATATGAAATATTTAAAGAAATAACACCAATTGTACACAACGTCTCTTAGATAATAGTACAAAAGGAAACATCTCCTAAATCATATTATGAAGTCCACATCACCTTGTACTAAAACTGACAAAGACAATAAAAAAAGGAAAACTACAGACCAATATCCTTTATTAAAAAATACAAAACTATCAACAAAATATTGCCACATTACATGAAGTAATGTAAGCATAATCATAATCCACCAAAATCAAGTGGGATTTTCCCCAAGAGAATAAGGCAGGTATTTTGAAAGCCATCAATGTGATTCACCATATTCAAAGTGCAAAGAAAAAAGATACATTATCAGAACAATTGATAAAGGAAAATAATTTGAAAAAATTCAGTATTAATTCATGAAAAATGTAGGAACAGAAGGGAACTGGATAAATTGAACTTTGCTGAAATTAAAAGCTTCTGCTCTAAGAAAAACATGGGTAAGAGAATGAAAAACCAGGCCACAAAACTGGGACCAAATAGTTGCCAGTCACATATCCATTAAAAGTCTATGAAGAACTTCCAAAATACCTGAACTCCTAAAATATATAAAGAACTCTTAAAACTCCAAAACAAGAATGCAAACAACTCCATTAAAATGGGCAAAAGAGGAGAGGGGCCAAGATGGCGGAACAGCATGGAAGTTTTTTCTGCATCTCTCATCCCTGAAATACGGCCAGATCAACACTAAACCATCCTGCACACCTAGAAAACTGATTTGAGGATTAACACAACAATCTATACAACCTGAACCACAGAACCGGGCAGGTATGCAGCGTGGAGAGGTGAACTGGGGGAGAAAACCATGGAGGGCAGGGAGCTGTTTTTGCTAGTAGAGAGAGGATGGAGACCAGGCAAGGGTGGGGGTGTTTGGTGGTGGGGGTGAGTACGGGAAGCATCCCACCACCCAAAAGCAGCTGGAGAGAAAAGAGTACACAGGGACTGAACAAAAAAGGAGAAAGGAGAAAGGAGAGGGTTTAAATTCCATTAAGAGTCTATAAACAGGGGGAGCACAGAGTCTGAAACTCTGCAGCTCAATACCTGGCAGTGCTCTGGTGAAAAGGGCAAACCCCAGGAGCGGAGTGAGGTCTGGAGGTCTTCAGGCCACATGGGGAAAAGCTGTTTCCCTGCTGGGAAGACATCTGGTAGAGGCTGTGTCGCTTCCCCACAGGCAAAGGTGCCAGCAGACCCCAGAGAACAACCACATTCGCTGGTGCTGGAACAAAAACATTAAGGGGGAAGCCTGGCACCAGATGTGCTTTGTGATTTTCCATAATCCCTGAAACACTACTGCTCCACAATTGCATGAACTTTTTCTGGGGCAGGCTGGCACCCAGCTGCAGTCTCTGGGCATCAGAAGCAGCATGGTCTCCCCAAGTTCCTGGGTGTGGCCAGCATCCATCCATTGCTCGGTGAGACCGTCCCCTAGATGGTCAGAACGGGCCAAAGCCACAGTCCCTCAGAAGTGAGAGGTTTGGAAACACAGCCGCATCTGAGATAAAACTCAGGATGGAGGTGCTGACTGGCAATGTGAGGGCTTAGTCACGAACAGTGTGAAAAGGGAGTGGACTGATGCAGGAGACAAAGGAGGGGTGAGCAAATGATGGTCAGGGAGAACAGAGTTCTGATACTAGAGACTGCGTAGCTGGGTGACACCATTTTCACTGCTCCCGCACATGCAAATGCATATCTATAGGCGCCACAATAATCCACCCCCGTAAGCTAAGCAGCACCATCTAGTGAAGAATGGAGCCATTACACTAAGCCCCACCCAACTGGGCCAACCTAGCTCTTCAGGAACAATACAAGTCTCTCTGCCTGCTTAGTTTACAAACTATAAAGTGCCTCATAGTTCAAGTTCTATGGGAAACTGATGTAATTTCAATCATGCTTCAGTCTGTTTGCTGGTCCATCTACTCATTTTCTTTTCTTTTCTTTTCTTATTCTTTAATACAGAAAGAGAAAAAAATTATTTTTATTTTCCATTTCTATTAAAAATATTTTTCCTTAATTTTTTCTACTATATTTTTTACTTTTCTTGGTACATTTTTTAAATTCTGTTTTTTTACTTCAATCATTTCATCTTATTCTATTTCATTGTATTCATTTTTTCAAATTTTCAAGCATTTTCCTTTTTTTTCTTTTCTTATCTTTCCCTTTTTTTCTCTAATCTGTCAAGCTCCTTTCAACAATCAGACCAGAACACACTTAGAATCTAGCATCCTTTATTTGTTTATTTGTTTGTGTGTGTGTGTGTGCTTGTGTATGTGTGTGTGTTGTTTTTCATTTTTTAATTCATTTTTTTACCTTATTAATTCCTTTCCTTTCTTCAAAATGATGAAACAAAGGAATTCACCCCGAAAGAAAGAACAGGAAGAATTGAAAACCAGGGATTTAACCAACACAGACACAAGCATGATATTTGAACCAGAATTTAGAATCACGATAATAAGAATACTAGCTGGCATTGAAAAGAGATTAGAATCCCTTTCTGTGGAAAGCTAGTTATGATGAAATAGAAAGTGCTATAACTGAGCTGCAGTCTAAAATGGATACCACAGAGGAAGAGCAGCAAATCAGCAATAGAGAGGACAAACTTATGGAGAACAATGAAGCAGAAAAAAAGAGGGAGATTAAGGCAAAAAAGCACAATTTAAGAATTAGAGAAATCAGTGACTCATTAAAAAGGAACAACATCAGAATGATAGGGGTCCCAGAAGAGGAAGAGAGAGAAATAGGGGTAGAAGCATTATGTGAGCAAATCATAGCAGAAAACTTTCTTAAGCTGGGGAAAGACACAGACATCAAAATCCAGGAAGCACAGAGGACTCCCATTAGATTCAACAAAAATAGACCATCAACAAGGCATATCATAGTCAAATTCACAAAATACTCAGGCAAGGAAAGAATCATGAAAGCAGCAAGGAAAAAAAAGTCTCTAACCTACAATGGAAGACGGATCAGGTTTGCAGCAGACCTATCCAAAGAAACTTGGAAGGCCAGAAAGGAGTGGCAGGATATATTCAATGTGCTCAATCAGAAAAATATGCAGCCAAGAATTCTTTATCCAGCAAGGCTGTTATTCAAAATAGGAGGAGAGATAAAAAGTTTCCCAGACAAAAATTAAAGGAGTTTGTGACCACTAAACCAGCCCTGCAAGGAATTTTAAGGGAGACTCTGTGAGGGGAGAAAGGACAGAAAAACAAAATAAAAAAAAAAAGACCAAAAGGAACAAAGACTAGAAAGGACCAGAGAACACCACCAGAAACTCCATCTCTACAAGCAGCATAATGGCAATAAATTCATATCTTTCGGTACTCACTCTAAACATCAATGGACCCAATGCACCAATCAAAAGACATAGGGTAACAGAATGGGTAAGAAAACAAGATCCATCTATATGCTGTTTACAAGAGACCCACTTTAGACCTAAAGGCACCTACAGATTGAAGATAAGGGGATGGAGAACCATCTATCATGCTAATGGTCACCAAAAGAAAGCCGGAGTAGCCATACTTATATCAGACAATCTAGACTTTAAAATAAAGGCTGTCACAAGAGATGAAGAAGGACATAATATCATAATTAAGGGGTCTATCCACCGAGAAGATCTAACAATTGTAAATATTTATGTGTCAAATGTGGAAGAACCCAAATATATAAATCAATTAATCACAAACATAAAGAAACTCATTGGTAATAATACAATAATAGTAGGGGACTTCAACATCCCACTTACAGCAATGTACAGATCATCTAAACAGAAAACTAGGAAACAATGGATTAGAATGACACACTGGACCGGATGGACTTAACAGATATATTCAGAACATTTCATCCTAAGGCAGCAGAATACACATTCTTCTCAAGTGCACATGGAATGGTCTCCATAATAGACCACATACTGGGACACAAATCAGCCCTCAACAAGTACAAAAAGATCGAGATCACACCACGCATATTTTCAGACCACAATTCTATGAAACTTGAAATCAACTACAAGAAAAAATGTGGAAAGATAACAAATACATGGAGGCTGGAAACCATCCTACTAAAGAATGAATGGGCTAACCAAGAAGTTAAAGAGGTAATTAAAAAGTACACAGAAATCAATGAAAATGATAACACCACAGCCCATAACCTCTGGGACACAGCAAAGGTGATTATAAGAGGGAAGTACATAGCAATCCAGGCTTTCCTAAAGAAGAAAGAAAGGTCACAGATACACAACCTAAACTTACATCTTAAAGAGCTAGAAAAAGAACAGCAAATAAAACCCAAAAACAGCCGAAGACAAGAAATACTAAAGATTAGAGCAGAAATCAATGCTATCAAAACAAAACAAAAACAAACACAAAAACAGAACAAAAACAAAAAAACCCAGTAGAACAGACCAATGAAACCAGAAGCTGGTTCTTTGAAAGAATTAGCAAAATTGATAAACCACTAGCCAGTTTTCTCAAAGAGAAAAAGGAAAGAACCCAAATAAATAGAATCAAGAATGAAAAAGGAGAGATCACAACTATGACAGCAGAAATACAAACAATAATAAGAAAATATTATGAACAATTATACGCCAATGAAATGGGTGATCTGGAAGAAATGGAAAAATTCCTAGAAACATACACACTACCAAAACTGAAACAGGAAGAAAAAGAAAATTTGAACAGACCCATCACCAGTAAGGAAATTGAATTAATAATGAAAAATCTCCCAAAAAAACAAGAGTCCAAAGCCAGATGACTTTCCAGGGGAATTCTATCTAACATTTAAAGAAAAGTTAACATCTATTCTCTTGGAGCTGTTCCAAAAAAATAGAAATGGAAGGAAAACTTCCTAACTCTTTCTGTGAAGCCAGAATTACCTCAATTCCAAACCCGGATAAAGACCTCACTAAAAAGGAGAACTATAGACCAATTTCCCTGATGAACATGGATGCAAAAATCCTCAACAAGATACTAGCCAACCAGATCAAAAATACATTAAAAAAATTATTCACCACGACCAAGTGGGATTTATACCTTGGGTGCAGGGCTGGTTCAGTATCTGCAAAACAATCAATGTGATACATCACATCAATAAAAGAAAGGACAAGAACCACATGATCCTCTCAATAGATGCAGAGAAAGCACTTCACAAAGTACAGCATCCTTTCTTGATAAAAACCCTCAAGAAAGTAGGAATAGAAGGAGCATACCTCAAGATCATAAAAGCCATATATGAAAGACTCACCGCTAATATCATTCTCAATGGGGAAAAACGGAGAGCTTTCCCCCTAAGGTCAGGAACAAGACAAGGATGTCTACTCTCACCACTGTTATTCAACATAGTATTGGAAGTCTTAGCCTCAGCAATCAGACAACACAAAGAAATAAAAGGCATCCAAATCAGCCAAGAGAAGGTCAAACTTTCACTCTTCACAGATGACATGATACTCTATATGGAAAACCCAAAAGATTCTACCAAAATACTGCTAGAACTGATCCATGAATTTAGCAAAGTCGCAGAATATAAAAATCAACGCACAAAAATCAGTTGCATTCCTATACACCAACAATGAAGCAACAGAAAGAAATCAAGGAATTGATCCTATTTACAATTACACCCTAAACCATAAAATACCTAGGAATAAATCTAACCAAAGAGGTGAAAAATCTATATACTGAAAACTATAGAAAACTTATGAAAGAAATTGAAGAAGGCACAAAAAAAATGGAAAAAGATTCCATGCTCCTCGATAGGAAGAAGAAATATTGTTAAAATGCCAATACTACCCAAAGCAATCTACATATTCGATGCAATCCCTATCAAATAACACCAGCATTCTTCACAGAGATACAACAAACAATCCTAAAATTTGTATGGAACCAGAAAAGACCCTGAATAGACAAAGCAATCTTGAAAAAGAAAACCAAAGCTGGAGGCATCACAATCCCAGACTTCAAGCTATATTACAAAGCTGCAATCATCAAGACAGTATGGTACTGGCACAAAAAGAGACACTCAGATCACTGAAAGAGAATAGGGAATCTAGAAATGGGCCCACAAACATATGGCCAACTAATCTTTGACAAAGCAAGAAAGAATAGCCAATGGAATAAAGACAGTCTCTTCAGCAAATGGTGCTGGGAAAGCCAGACAGCAACATGCAGAATAATGAACCTGGACCACTTTCTTACACCATACACAAAAATAAACTCAAAATGGATGAAAGTCCTAAACGTAAGACAGGAATCCATCAAAATCCTAGAGGAGAAGGCAGGCAAAAACCTCCTTCACATCGGCCACAGCAACTTGTTACTCAACACGTCTCCAGAGGGAAGGGAAACCAAAGCAAAAATGAACTGTTAGGAGTTCATCAAAATAAAAAGCTTCTGCACAGTGAAGGAAACAATCAGCAAAACTAAAAGGCAACTGATGGAATGGGAGAAGGTATTTGCAAATGACATATAAGATAAAAGTTAGTATCCGAAATCTATAGAGAACTTATCAAACTCAACACCCAAAAACCAAATAATCCAGTGAAGAAATGAGCAAAAGACATGAATAGACACTTCTCCAAAGAAGACATCCAGATGACCAACCGACACGTGAAAAAATGCTCAACATCACTCATCATCCAGGAAATAGAAATCAAAACCACATTGAGATACCACCTCACACCTGTCAGAATGGCTAACATAAACAACTCAGGCAATAGATGTTGGGGAAGATGCAGAGAAAGAGGATCTCTTTTGCACTGCTGGTGGGAATGCAAACTGGTGCAGCCACTCTGGAAAGCAGCATGAAGGCTCCTCAAAAAATTAAAAATAGAACTACCCTACAACCCAGCAATTATAGTACTAGGTATTTATTTGAGGGATACAGGTATGCTTTTCTTTTTAATTTTTTTTTCAACGTTTTTTATTTATTTTTGGGACAGAGAGACAGAGCATGAACGGGGGAGGGGCAGAGAGAGAGGGAGACACAGAATCGGAAACAGGCTCCAGGCTCCGAGCCATCAGCCCAGATGCCTGACGCGGGGCTCAAACTCACGGACCGCGAGATCATGACCTGGCTGAAGTCGGACGCTTAACCGACTGCGCCACCCAGGCGCCCCACAGGTATGCTTTTCAAAGGGACACATGCACCCCAATGTTTATAGCAGCACTATTAACAATCGCCAAAGTATGGCAAGAGCCCAAATGTCCATCAATGGATAAATGGATAAAGAAGATGTGGGGTATATATGTGTGTGTGTGTGTGTGTGTGTGTGTGTGTGTGTATGTGTGTGTGTGTGTGTATGTGTGTGTGTATACACACACATACACACACACACACACACACATACACACACACACACACACACACAATGGAGTATTACTCGGCATTCAAAAAGAATGAAATCTTGCCATTTGCAACTACATGGATGGAACTAGAGGGTATTATGCTAAGCAAAATTAGTCAGAGAAAGACAAATATCATGTGACTTCACTCATATGAGGACTTTAGGATACGAAAAAGGTGAACATAAAGGAAGGGAAGCAAAAATGATATAAAAACAGGGAGGTGGACAAAACATAAGAGACTCTGGAGTATAGAGAGCAAACAGAGGGTTGATGGAGGGGTTGTGGGAGGGGGGATGGGCTAAACAGGTAAGGGGTTTAAGGAATCTACTCCTGAAATCATTGTTGCACCATGTGTTAACTTGGATGCAAATTATAAAATATAAATAAATTATAGGAAAAATGGGCAAAAGATCTGAACTGACAATTCACGAACAAAGATCAACAGATGGCAAATAAACATATGAAAAAAATGTTAAATATCGCATGTCATTAAGTAATGGCAATTTAAAATAACAATCACATACCACTTCACACCCTATAGCATAGCTTACATCTAGAACACTGGCATTAAATACTAGTGAGGATTTGGAGCTACAGGAACTCTCAATCATTGCTTGTGGAAATGAAAAATAGTACAGCCTCTTTGGAAGATAGTCTTACGGTATCTTACAAAGGTAAACATAGTCTTATCATAAAATCCAACAATAGCTCTCCTTGCAGGTCCACACAAAAACCTGCACATGAATTACATGACTGCCAAATCTCGGAAGCTACCAAGATGTCTTTCAGTAGGAAAATGGGTAAATAAACATTGGCTCATCCAGAAAATGGAATTCAGCACTGGAAATGAATGAGCTATCAAGCCAGCCACATAAAGATGTGTAGGAACCTTAAATGCCTATTACTAAGTGAAAAAAAAATTAGTTTGAAAGGGCCACATATTGTGTGATTCAAACCATATGACATTCTTAATTAGGCAAAACTGTAGGGAAAAAAGATCAATGGTTGCTAGGGAGTGAGAGATGAATAAGTGGAACACAGGAGATTTTTAGGACAGTAAAGCTATGCTGTGTAATGGATACTTGAAATTTGCATTGGTCAAAACCCATAGAATTTACAACTCAAAATGTGAACCCTAATTTAAACTATGTGGTTTCATGGGGCGCCTGGGTGGCGCAGTCGGTTAGGCGTCCGACTTCAGCCAGGTCACGATCTCGTGGTCCATGAGTTCGAGCCCCGCGTCAGGCTCTGGGCTGATGGCTCGGAGCCTGGAGCCTGTTTCCGATTCTGTGTCTCCCTCTCTCTCTGCCCCTCCCCCGTTCATGCTCTGTCTCTCTCTGTCCCAAAAATAAATAAAAAAACGTTGAAAAAAAAAATTAAAAAAAAATAAACTATGTGGTTTCATTAATAATAGTAATATTGCTTCATCAATTATAACAAACGTAGCACATTAATACAAGATATTGTTAACTGTGTAGAGGGGATGGGGTAGAGGGGTAGTATATGGGCAATCTGTACTCTATGAATTTCCTGCAAAGCTAAAAATGCTCTAAAAATAAAGTCTATTAATTAAAAAGTCATAGAATCATACAATAAAATAAAATTCATGTTACTGTATTGATCCTTTAAACAATAAGTTAAAAATAAAAGTCGTTGATTCTTCCCCTTCTTTCACTCCATTCATTAGTGTCAGTTAATCTCCATCTTAGAAGACTTACCAGTCCCGTGGAGAATTTTTCCTTCTTCCACAGTCAGTTTAGATTTTCTAGCTGATCATTTTCTTTACTTTCTTGCCATTACTCTTTTGCCTCTCTTTCCTTTTTGCCAACCCCACCTGGCAATTGTGCAACCAGTCAACTATCTTCCTTCTTTACCTCCACACAGAGGGCACAGAACATGGCTGGAGAAATTCCCCAAAGCAGATCCTTGGGGTGGTGGTCACTTCAGCATCTCTGATTTCTAGGATGTGCCCAGCACGACTCATTGTCCCTTTTATATAATTCTCATGAGATCTTCTCCCACAATGGTGACCGTAAAACTTCTCCATTTTTCTTAACTGTCTGACCCTACCATCATGCTTTCCCTCAGCAGTTGGCATTTTATCACAAATGAAATAGAAGTCATCACATGAGATCTATCACAAATTCCTACTATTGAGCTGACAAAGGTAGCCTCATCCAGAATCACTGTTCCTTGTTTCTGCCTATTAAAATGAAAGGTTTATTCCCCTCCTCAAAACCTCATCCTATTAATTACTCTTCATTCTGTTATCATTCTATTATTCTCAAAGCATCTCTCTCTGCAAGACTTCTTCCAAAAGCATTTTATACTTTATCAATTTTTTTTCCACTTGGAAAAAAAATCCCTCTTCAAATAAACATTAGAGCTTTTATCCTATTCTCTCTTCTCCTTATTAATAGCTATCTACAGTCATTACCTCTGATTCCTCACTTTCCATTCACCTCTCAATCCAACTCATCTGATTCTTTGCCATAAAAATTGTACTCACAAAGGTACAGCAGTCTGATGCCAAATCTAATGGGCACATTTTCACCTTTATTTCATTTGATTCCTTCTCAGCTTTTAAAACCCTCACCCCCTGGTTTTTGTGACTTAATGACACTTTTATTCCATGGTTCATTTGTATTTATTTGTGCTTCATCACAGCCTCCACTGTCAGCTTTTGTTGTTTTATTATTTTTAAAAATTTAAGTTTATTTATTTTGAGAGAGAGAGTGTGGGCGAGTGAGTACAGGTGGGGTAGGGGCAGAGAGAGGAGAGAGAATTCCAAGCAGGACCCACACTATCAATGCAGAGCCCAATGTGGGGCTTGAATCCATGAGCTGCAAGATCATGACCCAAGCCGAGATTGAGAGTCAGATGCTTAACCGACTGAGCCACCCAGGTGCCCCATTATTGTTTTATTTTTACATAAACATTGGTCTTCATACTGTACACATGGTCTCTAGACAACTTCTTTCACTCCTGTACATTCAGTTAAGAATATTAATTTCTGTGTAGGTCTCTCTCCTGAATTTCAGTTTTATAATCTACCTTCTACCAGTCTCCTCTGTTTATATTTCCAAAAGTACCTCAAAATTAAAATATAAATCTGAATTCATCACTCACTCTTATTCTCCAATAGTTCCTGTATGAATTGTCAATCAAATGATGCAATCTGTAATCCTTGGGGGATCATTCCTAACATTCCTCTGTCCAACTCTTCACCCCCAGTGAATTCATAAGCCCTGTTGGTTCTACCACCTAAATATCTCTTGAATACTACGTGTTTCTCTCCAACACCAATCAAACCCAAGTCCCCCGCCATCATATATCATGTGAATTATGAAACTAGTCCCCTAACTGGCCTCTTACCTTCAACTTTTCCACCTGTGATGTATTTTTTTCCCCCACACAGCAACCAGGGTTATCTCTCTCAGGCAAGGTTCTGATCATATCACTTCTCTGATTAAAATACTTCAATAACCCCTCTTGTGTTTAAACTAAAATGTTATCTCCTTACCAGAGTTAACAATCTTTCACAGTTTGACCCATCAGAACTGTCATGACTCAGCCCTCACCACTTCCCAGAAACACTCTGTTGTCCAGTGCATCCGAACTATGTACAGTATCCAGGGCTCACTGTTCCATCTCATGCCTCCAGGACTTTGAGGATGGTGCCCCCACTCCAGAAGGCTCTTAAACTCATTTTTTTAAAACCACACTAGTGTCTATGTATCCTTTATTGCTCAGTCCAGATACCACCTTCTCTAGAATTCTTTTTCTGGTATAAGTGCTGCAACAATACGCTGTATTTATTTTTATCAGCCCTTGTCACACGATGGTATAATGGTTGGTTATTTGTCTGCTCTTACACTAGTGGAAGTTCTTGAGGGCAAATTTAAAATGCTGTGTCTTACTTATCTCTGTGTTCTTGGTGAGTCCAGTAGATAATAAAAAAGATGTTTAAATAAGTTAGGACATCAGGAGGGAGGGAAGGAAGGAAGAAGGGAAGGGAGAGAGGGAGGGTGGGAGGGAGAGAGGCAAGGAAGGGCAGAAGGAGAGCAGGGGTGGGGGGAGGAGTACTATTCAACCACAAGCCCTCTAAATTTACAGCTATGTAAAGTTGCATAAATACTAACAGATACTTTGTTCCCGGCATGGGATTATGGGTGATTCCCCCTTGTTTTGAAACACTGTTTTTTTAATGTTGTTACATTGCTTCTAATATTAAAAAAAAAATTAATTGTGTTCTGCAGATGCCTGACAGGTACTCCTGGTTTGGCAGAGACTGCTCCCTGTTCTTTAAAAGGTGTTACCTTTTCTTCATGGCACACACTTGCCTCTCTCTGTTAGTATGCCATCAATCAGGTTCTGGCAAAGAGAATGTGAACAGTAGTGATATGTGCTACTTCAAAGCTTAGTCCAAAAATAGCTTCCCACAGTGAGCTCTGTTCTCTCTTTCTGTCTGGAAGGTGACTAGAGAGAACTTCAAGAACCTTAAAAGAGAAGAACCATAGATGGAAGAATCCCAGGTCCTTGAATGATGGCTTGGAAATCTACCCAACTAAAATCCTTGATTGGACTTTAAATGGGTGAGACATTGGTTTCTATTACAGCAAATGGTTGAGGCTTGAGAATTTATATGTATGGAAGTTAAGCCAAAGTAAAACACTTTATGAACAATTTAATATGGTCTCATCTACAATCTGAGATCACCTTACTTCATAAATGGCTTGGTCTGAGGCACATGAGAAATTATCACCAAACATGATTCCTGCAGCTCTGGGATGATGAAATTTATAATTTTAAAAAAGATACCAAGAGTTTATTCTTTTTGTTTAATTCTTTTAAAAATTTTTGTTTTTATTTTTAGAGAGAGAGCATGCAAGTAGGGGAGAGGGGCAGAGGGGGAGAGAGAATCCCAAGCAGACTCCATGCTCAGTACGGAGCCTGACATGGGGCTCCATCCCATGACCCTGGGATCACGCATGACCTGAGTTGAAATCGAGACTGGCGTGGGTCGCTTACCCAACTGAGCTACCCAGATGCCCCCAAATTGATAATGGAGGTCTTACTGTCCATCCTCTTCGTAATACACGTGAGAACACTGAGGTGCAAAAAGAGGAAGGCTGAGTCCAGAGTGACTGGGTTAAGTCTTGTTTTCAAGTCTCCCACTCACAGGTGAAAATGTCCTATCTGAGACAACTCGCACTCCACCGAGTACCCTGGACAACACATGTGCTCTGGTGTTCTAAGTGCAGTCCTTCCCCCTCAAACCCCTGGGACATTCCTCCTGAAACTGAGTCTGTGGTTGACGAGGATCAATTTCCTAGATACAGGAGAACAGTTCTTTGACCAAAAACAAACTGCACTTGCCTGGTCGAATGATAGAACTTTTAGAGCAACCAGTCCTCAGCCCCAAAAATCTTTGTAACCATGGGTGACAATGAACTTCCTAAATAAGATGCAAAGAAAAAAGCACCCAATGATGAACTAATTTTGCTACATAACATTTAAGAATTCCTGTTTGACAAAGGATGCTGTAGATTTTGTTTATTGACAATGGACTAAACGATTGTGGCAAAATAGAATCCCTCATCCACTTGTGGTAGAAGTATAAGATGAGATGAGTTCCATTTGGGACTCTGATGTAGAGCTTTCTGGGAATACCTAGTGACATTACGTATGTGTACATTCTATGATCCAGCAATGCACGAAGCAAACTCCTGCACAGGTCTACAAGTGAAAAGGTGGAAGGAATTTATCTGTCCCTCACAGGAAGAATAAAAGTAAAATGCAAGGGATGCATACAGGATGCAGAGCAGCCCTTGGAAACATTGAAGAAGTTCTGCATACAGCTACACAGGTAATACTAAAAATGAAACAAAACAAATCCTGAGGGAATAAAGTATAAAACAAAGCAGCATGTGTACATATAATACATACATATATATGTATGTTTGATGTAAATTTAAATACATAGCAAACAGCATAAAATATATATATATATATATATTTTATCAAGGAAGTTTTGGGCAAACAAGTGTATGCACAATGTAACAAAAGCCCATATACCTGCCACTCAGTTTAAGGAATAAAACATTGCTGATAAAACTCACCCCACATGTAGTTGGAAAGTAAATCTCTAAGAACATATTCCTCTCTCTCCTGACCAGAGTTTAAAGCTAGTCTGACCTTGCCGATCATTTCCATTCATGTGCTTATACTTTTACTAAATGTGTATTTGTGCAGAAGCAACCTGTTTTATTACTTTCCATGTTTAAAGCTTTACAAAACAAAAAAAGACATCATATTGTACATATCCTTCTTTTTGAAACTACCTTGATTTATTCAACATATCTTTTAATTAAAAAATTTTTTAATGTTTATTTGAGAGAGACACAGAGACAGAGCACGAGCAGGGGAGGGGCAGAGAGAGAGAGGGAGACACAGAATCTGAAACAGGCTCCAGGCTCCACCTGTCAGCACAGAGCCTGATGTGGGGCTCAAATCCACAATTGGTGAGATCATGACCTGAGCTAAAGTCAGACACTAAATTGACTGAGCCACCCAGGCACCCATATATATATATATACACACACACACACACACACACATATACACACACACACACACACACACATATAGTGCATATATATATGTATATATAAATGAAAAACTTTATATATATATATATAGTTTTTCATTTGAGAGAGAGAGAGAAAGTGTGAGTGGGGGAGGGGCAGAGAGAGAGAGAGAGAGAGAGAGAGGAGAGAGAGAGAGAGAGAGAGAGAGAGAGAGAGAGAGAGAGAGAGAGAGAATCCTAAGCAGACTCTATGCTGCCAGCACAAAGCCCGATGCAGGGCTTGAACCCATGAATCATGAGATCATGACTTGAGCCAAAGTCAGAGGCTTAACCAACTGAGCCACCCAGGTGTCCCAACATTATATTTAAATTTTTTTGTGTTGTTACTGGTACATCAAGTATATTCATTTTGGCTATAGATGTGTATGAATGCACATATATTATTTTTGCTTGTCTTGTTGATGGCCAGATTGTTTCAATATTTTTGACATTACAAATAATGCTGAAACGAGCAGTTTTGGGCATATGGCATAAAACCACAACCGGAATTCCTGTGGCATTGCTGTTCATATTTCCCTAGATATTGCTAACGATTATCCAAGGTGGTAATACCAATTTACATTCTCATCAGTACTGCACAAATGTACCTGTTCCTCTACAGTCTGGTCAACAAGCAATACATTCAGTTTTACATGCAGTACATGTAGTTTTAAAATTTTATTTATCTGATGAATATGAAAAGTCATCTGAGGTTGAAAAACTTATTTTTACTTACTCATTGGGATTTGCCTTTTCCTATCTTTTGTCTATTTTTCCATTTTTGTCTGTTTTCTTATTGCTTTATAGTAACTTTTATATATCGTGAATATTAATCCTTTGTCATTTTTATATATTATAAATAGCTTTTTCCTTTGTGGTTTATCTTTGCAATTTGTTTATGTTTTTGATACAATAACTTTTTTTAATAGTCAAACTAATCCACATTTTACTCTGTTGTTAATATTTTTCTTGGTGGATTCAGGGGCTTCTGAGTGGCTTAGTTGGTTAAGCATCTAACTTCGGCTAGGTCATGATCTCATGGTTCATGGGTTCGAGCCCCACATCAGGCTGTGTGCTGACAGCTCAGAGCCTGGAGCCTGCTTTGGATTCTGTATCTCCCTCTCTCTCTGCCCCTCTCTGCTCATGCTCTGTCTCTGTCTCTCTCTCAAAAATAAATAAACATTAAAAAAAAAACTACACTCTTCTATACCAAGGTCATAAAGATATTTTGCTATATTTTCTGCTAAACATTTTTTTGAGTTTCACTTTTCACATTTAGATCTTTGACTGGAACTCATTTGTTTTTATAGTATGAAGAAGGGATACAATATTTTTTTCACTTCAACTATTGACTCCAAAAACATTTACTGACTCATCCCATCTTTCCCAATGGATTTGCAATGTTAATTCTATCACATGTCAATTTTCTGTTCATTCAGCGTGTTTTTATTATCTACCATGCATTTGAATATGTTCAAATATGTATATATGACACTCAGGCATAATTAGTATATATTATAAATATAATGTTATGTATATTATAAATATATATTACATATAGATATATATTTTTATATTTAAAATTTATATATTATATATTAAAATTAAAATTTATATTATATATAAAAATATATACTATGTATTATATTAATAATATACTAATATATGTATACTATATATATACTATATATATTATATATATATTTTATATATATATATATACTATATATATTATATATATATTTTATATATATATATACTATATATATTATATATATATTTTATATATATATATACTATATATTATATATATATTTTATATATATATATACTATATATTATATATATATACTATATATTATATATATATTTTATATATATATATACTATATATATATACCATATATATACTATATATATATATATATATATAGTATATACATATATATAATAATTATGCCTGAGTGGCATTCTGGGTTTCTATTCTATTCCCTTATTTAAGTTAACATCTCTCTTCCTAAAAATCTCAAAAGTTTAAAGATCTCTTTTAATGATTATAATATTTCACTTAATCATAATAACTATCAGAGAAGATTCCCTCCTCTTATTACTCTTTTTCAAATTATTCTTGGGCCTTTTATTATATGTATATATATATTTGGTATATTAATATATTTATAATTTATAGTTATTATAATATATTTATTTATAATATTACAATATATTCAAATTATATAATACATTTTAAACTTATGAAACATATAAATCATATAATATTTATAATCATATATGTGAATCACATTGTTAATTTCTGTGACAAATCTGTATCTTCATTTAGATCTTCTAAAAGCAGAGCCTGAGAGAGATGTTCTTGTGGAAATGTCTCTCTTAGGAAGAGAGTGAAGGAAGTAAATAGGGCAGGAGACAGGCCTCCCATGCAGCTAAGGGCAATTCACCAGACAAGGGGCAACTGGGAGTGTTATCAGTCAGCATTCTTGGCAGTTAGGGGATGCAGCAGGCTACCAAAACTATCTACTGAAATCTATTCATTTTTAAGCATGAATATATACTCCCAGCCATGTAAATTTTATACATTATGGTAACTGTTCTGGGAAAAAGAAATTGAGTTAGGGATGGGTGAAATAAAAGCTCAGAGGGCATATTACAAAGTGAATTAAGCCAATCTAAAAAATTACATACAATGTAACTTCAACTATAGGACATTTTGGAAAAGGCAAAACTGTGAAGGCAGAGCAGTGAAAATACTTTCTGTGATACTATAATGGTGGACCCATGTCATAAATTTGTGTAAACCCATAGAATATACAACACCAAGAGTGAACCCAAATATCAGCAATGGACTTTGGGTGATCATGATGTCAGTGTAGTTTTATCAATTGTAACAAATGAACCACTCTGGCAGGGGATGTTGATAATGAAGGAGGCTATAGGCAGGGGGCTATAGGGGAGATCTCTGTGCCTTCCTCTCAATTTTGCTGTGAACCTAAAACTTCCCCAAAATTTTTAAGAAAAAAAAGAGGATTTTATACTGGGTGATTGAATGGTAGCATTCTAATGATGCACATCTCTGAGACACAATAAAAGACTGATATAACTAAATACACAGTAAGCAATAAATACACAATCCCTTCCCCAACCACACAGTTACACTTTATAAACAGATTTTCCAAAACTGAGGAAATCTTGTGAACAGCCATTGTCTACAATTTAGGTGATTTTTTTCTTAAGCTTTCGTAACTCTGTACTAATGAGTCTGTGTTCAGCCACCATTCAGTTGTAGCTTTTAATTGCAAACTTTAGAACACTCTAAATTAGGGGTGAGTGAAGCCAAATTCACTAAAACCCAATACATGTTGATGGGCTTAAATTTTTCCCCAGTGTAGACTTATATTAAACCTCAAATCCCACATAAATTTGCATTATGGAGAGTGTAATTCTTATGTTCTGATTTATTTACGCTTAACTCCACAGACACATTGTTTGCTAAGACTTGTTTGATGTCCAAGATGTCTTGGGAGTGGTATTTTTCTAAGTTGGCTGTTTTGCCAACAGAATACAATGTATGTTACACAATTTACCCATTGTGTCTTGATTCTTGATCATCCAAATGCATTCTTTCATTTCTATCATGTCATTATTGACATTGCTACTCCCCTCACTTGAAAATACAAAACAATCATACTTGTCTAACTTGTATAAAGGTAGCCTAGAATCAGAAGTCCAGCAATATGGTGAAAGAATTAGCAGAAACCTCTATCCCAATGAATTATCTATTCTGCAATTTAGAAGAAAAGAAAACCCAGGAACAATGAGCAAAATTAAGTGGAATTAATAATAAGCCCTTTAGATGTCACTGCAGGAGCCTGCGGTAATAGTGTGACAGATTGGGGCCTCAGAAGGAAGATCTGGCATTTCAGTGCTGTCTTAGAAACAGAATAGTTGGCTTTGGGCTCACATGAGTCAAGGCAAGCAAATGAGGTCTATTTCAGAACCAAAATCATGGAAGGGTTATCCTGAATGACAGGAGAAAGAAAAGAGCTGTACCCTTCTCTATGACACTGAGAAATGAGAAGTGAGCATGCTCTTGCCTAGGATTTTGAGTGGGTAAAAATGTCTTCTCTATATCCCATGGAAATTAAACTCATGGTAATTCAAAGATGAGAAAAACAAAGTAAAATCTAGTTTCAAACTATTGAAACTCTTTGGCAGAAGCAAATGCAAAGAGATTCATATTAAGTGCTATACAAATTAGAGTGCATAAGGTGTCTACAGACAAAAATAGTCTCTGCTGAAGATCTGGTTGCAAAAAATAAGAAAATGATCCACAATGAGGGAGAATCAGAGACAGAAAAAAGAAAATTAAACCCAAAAAGAAAGCCCAAAAGAAATATATGAAGACTGTCAATATGACAAGAAAGAAAGAACTGAAAGAACAAAAATATAACAGAAAGCATTGACAAAAACAAACTGTGTTCTTTAGAAAGAGTAAAAAATTATGAAAAAAAAATTTAATGTAGGGGCACCTGACTGGCTCAGTCAGTAGAGCATCTGATTCTTGATTTTGGGTTGTGAATTCAAGCCCCATGTTGAGCATGGAGCCTACTTTTTAAAAAGCTTTTTTTAAAAATACTAATGAAAAGAAAAAAAAAGGAAAAATTCCCAAAATCAGAAAGGGGAGGATATTACAATTAAAAATGGAAGTTATTAAGATCCATTTTTTGACAATAAAATTCATAATGTAGATGAACATATTCTTAGAAAAATCATAATTTACTAAAATTGACATAAGAACTAAGAGAAAATGTAAATAGTCATTTCTGTGTTAAGGAAATTTATCCTTTAAAAAATGGACTCCTCACAAACAAAAGGGTAGTCCCATAGGACTTTTCAAAGTTGCTAAACTTGTATTGGTAGAATAACACCAAGCTTACAGAAATCTTTCCAGAGAATGGAACAAGAGGGAGCACTCACCATTTTATTTTATTAAAACATAATCAACTTGGTTTTAAAACACAATGAAAGCATTATATTAAAGTAAAAATAGGGGTGCCTGGGTGGCTCAGTCAGTTGAGCACCTGACCTCGGCTCAGGTCGTGATCTTGCGGTTGAAGAGTTCGAGCCCCACATTGGGCTCTGTGCTGACAGCTCAGAGCCTGAAGCCTGCTTCAGATTCTGTGTCTCCTCTCTCTCTGCCCCTACCCTGTTCATGCTCTGTCTCTCTCTGTCTCAAAAATAAATATAAACATTAAAAAAATTTTTTAAATAAATAAACTAAAAGTACTGGCCAATCCTACTTATAAATGATCATTTAAAAGTTAATATTTGCAAAGATATGCAGTAATATATAAAACTGATAACATTTTATGTCTAATTTAAGTTTATCCCAGGACTACAAGGTTGATTTGACATTAAAAAACAAAATGTAATATGACTCAGTAACAAAACAAAGATGAAAAATATTATCTCAAAAGATGAGTAGGTATCATTAGATAAAAATCAACCTCTACTGATGACACAAATTACAAATTCTCAGCAGGTTGCCTGGGTAACTCAATTGGTTGCGATTCTGACTCTTGATTATGGCTCAGGTCATGATCCCAGGGTCTTGGGACTAAGCCCTGCATCGGGCTCTGTGGTGAGTGTGGAGCCTGTTTGAGATTCTCTCTCTCCCTCCACCCCTCTCCCCTGTTTGCTCTCTCTCTAAAAATTAAAAAATAAAAATAAAAAACAAAAACTACTAGCAAACCCAGAATATAAACATCTGCCTCAATACTCAAAAATGACTTATGACATTTAGCAACTAACAGGTTTGCTCTTATTCTTTCTATTCAACATTGTAAGGCAAGGAAAATAAAGCAAATGTATAAGGATCAGAAAGTAAGAGTTAATGATTTTTAGATGATGTGTAATTTACAAATGCAATTTCTAATAGCAAACATCATTGAATAGAGCAGCACAATAAATTTCATGATATTCATACAATGGAATAGTATGCAGCTATAAAAATGAATGAACTAAGGCTTTTCATGAAATCATTATTGGCTCTTATAAATACATTGTTGAATAAATAAGTCAGACACACAAAAAAATGTCTATATGCTTTCACCTATAAAATTTCAAAGCTGGCAGGATTAATCATTGATGTTAAAAAGCCTGGATATTTGATGTATTTGAGGCAAAGAAGATTGTAATAACTGAGAGGGGACATGAGGGATAGTTATGGGTTTTGATTAATCTTTTATTTCTTGGAAAATATAGAGAGCACATGAATGTATCATTTATAATTATTCACTAGGCTATATTCTTATCTTTTTTTTTTTTACTTTTCTATATTATAGTCAACTTTAATTTTTTTTGTTTACAATCCAACAGAGTAAAAAAAAAAATTTTAAGATTGGTACTTCTGTGTAAGAAAATATGGGAAATTAATATCTATCTACCAGCACTATCTATCTACACACACACTTATATTTGAAAATAGAAACACTGAAGAAACAAACAAGAAGCAAAGCACAGTCGTTATTTTTAAAAGGAAAAAAGAAAAATTGAAATAAAAATTCTCACATTACACTTTTTATACACTTTTGGTTTTGAACCAAGTGAATGTTTTACATATTCAAAAATAGACTAAAAAGTTACACCTAAAATGAAAAATTAATTGAAACAGACCTTCTCCTCTTGTTAGTATTTAGAAAGTTTCAAGAATCCATTGTTTTTACACTATCAACAAAAACAAGCTGGTTATGCAAGAAAATTAGAGTTAAAAAAAATCAGAAACTTGAGAACACAAATGTACTAAATTCCAGAAAAGGTTAAACACATTATAGGATAAGAGAAACTTATGGCTCATGGAGAATTGTGAAGGGGGAAATATTCTATCATGGATGAGGTTTAGGAGAATATATGAAAACTGTCAACGTACTTGCCATGGCCGTGAATGGCCTTGTCTGATAGTTCGAAATTCTGAGCCACCTTAGCCACATCTCACCCACCCACTCTCTGGCATGGATCTTCACTGGAGGCTCAACAGTGGCATGTGAAAAGTTGCATGCAGGACAAGAGTTGGGAGAGATCGCAGTGAGGTGCATTGACCCTTCCCCAAGTACACAGCAAATATCCAAGAGCAAAGGCAGGAAAGGAACAAAGAGAGATTAAATGATCAAGACAAATACTCAAGACCAGCCAGGCTTTCAAATGAAAGGCTGAAGGCAGAGCAGGAGAGCTTAACTATAGTTATTTTTACACTCCTCTCTGAGTAATTGATAGAATAAGTATACCAAAATTGGTAAAAGACAAGATGTGAAAAATGCTATCATGCAATTTGACCTAAATGGCATTTATAGAACATCCCACCTCACAACTGAAGATATTCATTATTTTCAGTTGCATATGGAACTGTCACCAATACAGACCAATATTCTAGGTCATAAAACAAGTTTCAATCAATACAAATGAGTGGAATCATGCAGAATGTATTCTCTGGCCAAAAGCATTTTAAATTAGAAATAAACAGCATTAAGAGATCCAGAAAATCCCCAAATATGTGGCAATTTAGTAACACCACTTTAAATAACTCATGAGTCAAACAAGTTATCAAAAGAAAATTGAAAAGTATTTCAAACTGAGTGATAATGAAAACTTGACATTCCTAAATGTGTAGGTTATAGCTAAAGAGGTGCTTAGAGAAAATGAAATTGCTTTAAATGACTATAGTAGACAAGAAAAAAGGGTTGAAACTAATTACTTTAGCTTCCACCTTAAGAAGCTAGGGGGGAAAAAAAGCAAGTTGTACCAAAAGTAAGTAGAAGGAAAAACAATAAATACTGGAAGTCAGTAAAATAGAAAAATGATAAATACAAAAATCAGTAACTCAGTGCTTCAAAAGTAGTAATAAAATGAGTCAAAAATCTTGCAGAATGATTAAGACAAAGAGACAACACTCAAACTGCCAAAATCACAGATAAAAGAGGGGATATCCTTACAGGTCTATAAACATTAAAAGGATAATAAAGGAGTGGTGTGAAAAACTTTATGATAATAAACTCTTTACCATTGCTTAAATGAACAAATCTTTGAAAAGTAAAACTTACCAAGGTTTAAACAAGTAGAGAGAGAAAATCTAAAAATCTAGAAATCTCAAAATCTATTGCAAAATTCAAAAATTTAATTTAATAATTTATAACTTTTTAATAATAAAAAAAATCTTCCACAAAGAACAATCTGGGCCCAGATGTGTTAATAGCAATTCAATGAAACATTAAGAGAGAAAATGCAAATTCTATGTAAACTTTCTCAAAATACAAAGGGCAATTCTTTACACATTTTATAAAACCGTCATAATACTGATACCAATAACAGACAAAGACATTCAAAGAAAAATATTACAGATCAATATCCTTCATGGACAGGGACACAAATATTTAATACATAAAATATTGGTAACTCTTTCCCAGCAGTGTTTAAAAAGGATAATAAATCATGAAGTACAATTTATCTCAGGAGTGCAAGGTTGTTTTAACATTTGAAAATCAAGCAATGCAATTCACCACATTAAAAGAATGAAGAGAGAGAAAAAAATGATTATTTCAGTAAACGCAGAAAAGCATTTGATTGAATTTACCACCTCTTCATGATAATAACTCTCAGGAAACCAAGAACAGAAGAGAAATTCCCCATTCTGATAAAGTACATTTATGCTACAAAAACAAAAACTCCTCACTGTAGTTAACATCATGCTTAATTGTGAAATATTGAATGATTTTCCACTAAGTTAAGGAAGAAGGCAAAAATATCTGCTCTCCTAATTTGTATTTAACATTTTATGGGAAGTCTAAACTAGTGAAAATAAAGGTGGGGGAGATGCTGGGAGGAAGGAAAAAAGGAAAATAAGTATTGGAAAAGAAAAGACAAACTTGTTGACTTATTATTTGCAGAGAAATGATTTACACAATTCCCTATGGGTTCTACTAAAAAACTACCAGAAGTAAAAATTAAATTTAGCATGGTCACAGAAGTCAACGTCAATATACAGTAATCAAATAGAATTCTAATTCTCGCAAGTAAGAATGGACAAATAAAATTTACAAAACAATAGTGCCACCAACAGTGTCATAAACATATTTAAGAAAAAATAAACATATTTGTAAAAAAAATTTACAAAAAAATAGTGCCACCAACAGTGTCATAAACATATTTAAGAAGAAAATATTAAACATATTTAAGAAAAATTAAGGGGCGCCTGGGTGGCGCAGTCGGTTAAGCGTCCGACTTCAGCCAGGTCACGATCTCGCGGTCCGTGAGTTCGAGCCCCGCGTCAGGCTCTGGGCTGATGGCTCGGAGCCTGGAGCCTGTTTCCGGTTCTGTGTCTCCCTCTCTCTCTGCCCCTCCCCCGTTCATGCTATGTCTCTCTCAGTCCCAAAAATAAATAAAAAACGTTGAAAAAAAAATTTTTTTTAAAAAAATAAAAAAAAAAAAAGAAAAATTAAGAAACATATTTAAAGAAAAAATGCAAATTTCCCATACTAAATAATATGCAACATGCAAGTTTCCTGTCCTAAAGACTATAAAATAGTACAGAAAGAAATTAAAGGCAAAAATTAAAAGAAAGAGAGAGGTATCTATTATATCCATATTTTAGAAAACACAACAGGGTTGAGATGTCAAGTCTTTGCAAATGATCTAGATTCAATGCAATCTCAGTTAAAATCACGTCAGGCTTTTATTATTTACTTACTTCAGAAATTGGTAATATGATTCTAAAATCACTATGAGAAACAAAGGACCTATAATAACTAAATCAACTTTGACAAAGAATAACAAAATTGGAGAACTTTCAATACTTAATTTGAAAACTAAAAAAATCAGGGGAGTGTATTCTTAGGCTAAAGACAAATAGGTCAACCGAGACACCAGAAATGGAGCCAATAATCAACTAATGTTTTACAAAGTCACTGTATTAGGTATCCCTGTATTGTAAATTACCACAAAACCTAGTAGCTCAAAACAACAAACATTTATTATCTCACAATTTTTGTGGGTTGAGAATTTCAGTACTGCTAAGCTGGGTCTAGGCTCAGAATCTCTTTCTGGACTGCCATCAAGGTATAGCTGGAGCCTTAGTCATCTCCAAATGCTCCTGGAAAAGGATAGGATTCAAGCTCACTCATTTCATTGTGAACAAGATTCAGTTCTTGGCAGGTTGTTGGACTGAGGACCTCAGTTCTTTGTTAGCCAGTTTCTTCCCACATGGGCCTTTCAGAAGGGGAGCTCATAACACTGTAGTCTGTCTCATCAAAGCAAGAGAGGAGTCTGAGAGGGAGGGAGGGACTAATGATGTGCAATATTTTTGTTTTGTTTTGTTTTTATTTATTTTTGGGACAGAGAGAGACAGAGCATGAACGGGGGAGGGGCAGAGAGAGAGGGAGACACAGAATCGGAAACAGGCTCCAGGCTCCGAGCCATCAGCCCAGAGCCTGACGTGGGGCTCGAACTCACGGACCGCGAGATCGTGACCTGGCTGAAGTCGGACGCTTAACCGACTGCGCCACCCAGGCGCCCCTGATGTGCAATATTTTTGCATGGAACTAATTCTGTTATCAGTGTTGTGATGTTTCTGTTCAATTATATGACTTTTAAAATTAAGTTGTTACTGCTTTTTATGTATACTGGTTGCAAGTATTTTGTCAGCTCTATGTGCTATAAATATATTTTCCATCTTTGGCTTGCCTACACATTTTACTAAGAATTCTGATCAAAATACCAATAAAATATGATTTATCCATATAGTTTTCTTTTATGGACTTTGCTATCTATGCTTTTTCTAAGAAATTTTTGTCTACATCCACATCACAAAGATATTCTCTTATGTTTTCTACTAAATGTTTTATTTAACTTTTACATGTAGATCATTGATTCTTTTTGAATTAAGTTTTTTAAAATTTTTTTAACATTTATTTATTTTTGAGAGACAGAGAGCGACAGAGAACAAGCAGGGGAGGGGCAGAGAGAGAGGGAGACACAGAATCCAAAGCAAGCTCCAGATTCTGAGCTGTGAGCACAGAGCCCCATGCGGGGCTTCAACCCACGAACCATGAGATCATGACCTGAGCCAAAGTCTTGACGCTCAACCGACTGAGCCCCCCAGGTGCCCCTTGAATTAAGTTTTATGAAGTAGGAGTTGATGTTAATTTGCCTTTCCTTTATGGATATTCTCTTGGTGGTGTTCTCATAACATTTATTGAAAAGATTTTTCTTTCTACATTCAATTGATTCCATGCCAATATTGCACGAGATCACTTATAACAAAAAATTGAACTCATAGAAACAGTGCGTAGAAAAGTGGTTGCCAGACAGGCGTTATGGGTGCAGGAAAATAGGGAGAGGTTGATAAAAGGTACAAACTTTCAATTGTAAGATAAATAAGGTCTGAGGATCTAATACATAACATGGTGACCATATTGATAATACTATATCATATAATTGAAATTTACTAAGAGAGTGGAACTTACATATTCTAAGAAATGGTAAATTTGTGAGGTAATGGGTGTGTTAATTAAGTTAATGAAGGGAAACCTTTCACAATGTATACATGTATCAAATCATCACTTTGTACACTTTAAATATCTTATAATTTTGTCAACTATACATCAATAAAAATAATTTAAAAAAATAAAAACATCACCTCTAAAGAAATTAATAGTGCGGGTCTATTTCTGGGCTCTCTTTTCTCTTCCATTAATCTGTTTACCCTTATACCAAAACAACACTATCTTATTAATGTAGCTTTATATTAAGTCTTGAAGTCATAAACTTTAATTTGTTTATATTTGTCTTATTCTTCAAGACTGTTGTAGCTATAGAGTCGTTAGTAAATTTTTACAAAACACTAATTGAGATTTTTATTAGAATTACCATAAACCTACAGATCAATTTGGGAAAACTGAGATGATAAAATATGGAGACTTCCTATTCATAAACATGGCATGTCTTGCTATTTAGGTGTTCTTTAATTTCTCTCAGCTATGTATTAAATTTTTTTTTTTTAATTTTTTTTTTCAACATTTTTTATTTATTTTTGGGACAGAGAGAGACAGAGCATGAACGGGGGAGGGGCAGAGAGAGAGGGAGACACAGAATCGGAAACAGGCTCCAGGCTCCGAGCCATCAGCCCAGAGCCTGACGCGGGGCTCGAACTCACGGACCGCGAGATCGTGACCTGGCTGAAGTCGGACGCTTAACCGACTGCGCCACCCAGGCGCCCCTGTATTAAATTTTTTATTGCATGCCTTTCGATATACCTGTACCTATTTTATTTACTTTTATCCTATTTTTAAATAAATTATCTTTTATCTTTATTACATATTCCATTTTCTAATTATTTGCTGCTACTCTATGGAAATATATATATTTTGTATACTGCTCAGGTATCCTGCAATCTTACTAAATTTACTTACTATCCAAGTTGAGCTTTTCATAGATTTCTCAGAATTATTTATTTAAATATCATGCTGTCTTTGAACAAAGACAGTTTTACTTCTTTATTTTATTTTACTAATTTTTTATGCCTTTTGTTTTTTTACTTCTTGCCTTATTGCACTGGTTGGGACCTCTAATACAATGCTAAATAGAAGTGGGAAGATCAGACACCTTTGCCTTGATCTCTACCACAGCTGACAATGTTTAGCATTTTATCATTGAGTATATTGGTAGGTGTAGTTTTTCAAAAAAAAATGTTTTTTAACATGTATTTAGTCTTTGAGAGAGAGAGAGAGAGCATGAGAGAGGGAGGGGCAGAGAGAGAGGGAGACACAGAATCTGAAGCAGGCTCCAGGCCCTGAGCTATCAGCACAGAACCCGACACGGGGTTCCAATCCATGGACCATGAGATCATGACCTGAGCTAAAGTCACTAAACCAACTGAGCCACCCAGGCGCCCCTAGGAGTAGTTTTTCATATGACCTTTTTCAGATGGAGGAATTTTCCTTTTATTCATAGCTTTCTGTGTGTTCTCAACATGAATGGGTGTTAAATTCTATCAAATTATTTTTAGGCATCAATAATGACAATCATGATTTTTCACCTTTGTTCTGAAAATCTAGTAAGTTACATTGATTTTCAAATGTAAAAAAAAAATTTAATTCCTAGAATAAACGCTATTTCATTATAATCTACTATATTTTTTTCATACACTCCAGATTCAATTTGCTTGTATTAGGCTAAGGATGTGTTTCTATATCCATGATGCTATTGACCTGTAAATCTTTTTTTTGGGGGGGGGGGTAATATCTTTGTAAGATTTTGCTATCTGTGTTATGTTTTCTTTGTAAAATAAGTTGAGAAAATTTCCCTCCTATTTCCTAAAAGAGTTTGTGTAAGATTGGCATTACTTCCTCCTCAAGGGTTTGATAGAATTCACAAGTGAATGCAAATCTTATTTGAACATGACTGAAATTCTTTTTTTTTTTTTTCTTAAGTTCTTTGGCTAAATAGACAACCATTCAGAACTTCTAATTCCTTTTGTGTCAGTTTTAAGATGTGCTTTCAAGGGGGTGCCTGGGTGGCTCAGTTGGTCAAGCATTCAACTTCAGCTCAGGCCGTGATCTCATGGTTCATGGGTTTGAGCCCTACATTGGGCTCTGTGCTGACTGACAGCTCAGAGCCTGGAGACTGCTTTAGATTCTGTGTTTCCCTGTCTTTCTACCCCTCACCCCCTTGTGTGTGCGTGCACTCTCTCTCTCTCTCCCTTTCTCTCTAACACACACATAAAATAAAATAAAATAAAATAAAATAAAATAAAATAAAATAAAATAAAACAAAATAAATAAAATAAAATATTTAAAAATGTGCTTTCAAGAAATTAGTTCATTTAGGTGGTAAAATTTATTGGTATAAAACTATTAGTTATAGTTTCTTTCATTTTTTAAAAAAAATTTTTAACGTTTATTTTTGAGACAGAGAGAGACAGAGCATGAACAGGGGAGGGTCAGAAAGAGAGGGAGACACAGAATCCGAAACAGGCTCCAGGCTCTGAACTGTCAGCACAGAGCCCAACGCGGGACTCGAACTCATGGACCGTGAGATCATGACCTGAGCCGAAGTTGGACGCTTAACCAACTGAGCCACCCAGGCACCCCCTTTCATTTTTTTAATAACTATAAAATCTGTAGCAATGGTGCCTTTTATAGTCTTGATACAGTTATTTGTTTTTCCTCTCTTCTTGATCAACCTTGCTCAGGGATTATATATTCATTAAATATTTTTAAAGAAAATTTTTACATTTGTTAATTTTCTGTTTCATTGGTCTGTTTACTCTCACTGCTTTCTTCTCATTGTCATTTATGTTATTATTTTAATATTTATTACCATTATTTTATGATTGCTGAATATTTCTCATGAGTTGATACTTTCATTATTATGAAATATTCCTCTTTCTTTCTAGTAAATCTCTATGACTTGAAGTCTATTTGGTCTACTATGAATATCACCACTGAAATTTTCTTTTAGCTATTGGTTTCATGGCATTATTTTTATCAATTTTTACTCAACTATTTAAGTATATTTAAATTTTATCTTTTATAGACAGTATATAGCTAAACCCTGTTGTCATTTAAAAAATCTAACCTGATAGCCTGTGTCCTTTAATTGAAGGATTTCATCCTTTTCATTTAATGTAGTTATTGACATGCTGGATTTAGGTGTATTTTACTTGTTTTCAACTCATATATTTTTTGTTTTTCTATTATTCTTTTCCTCTTTTTTTTGTCTAACTTTCTTTTAATACTTGATTTCTCTGTTAGATTTTCAGCTATACATCTTTATATTACATTTAGTAGTTGTTCTAGAAATTACTGTAAGAATCTTAATTTAAAAGTTAATATTATATAACTTTGCCTTGCCATGAATAGAAGAAGCTTGCCATAGCAATAGTTTTATTTTTCATTGTCCTTTGCACTTTTATTCTCATATATATGTATATAATACTGTATTATACAGCTACATCTATATAATTGGTAAATAACTGGGCAGGGATATTTGTCACTACATGAATTTCTTTATCCCCAGGAACATTTTACCCAAAGGATTTTGCATCCATTTGCTAATATTTGCTTCAATAAGTTTTTATATTTGGGGTTGCAAATTGGCGATTTTCAAATTCTGTCTTGATTAGCTGTCACTTCCCCCACCTTAGAAACATCTCTACAGTGGGGCGCCTGGGTGGCGCAGTCGGTTGGGCGTCCGACTTCAGCTCAGGTCACGATCTCGCGGTCCATGAGTTCGAGCCCCGCGTCGGGCTCTGGGCTGATGGCTCGGAGCCTGGAGCCTGCTTCCGATTCTGTGTCTCCCTCTCTCTCTGTCCCTTCTCCACTCATGCTCTGTCTCTCTATGTCTCAAAAATAAATAAACGTTAAAAAAAAAAATTTAAAAAAAAATCTCTACAGTAATTAAAAGCTAATGAATAAACAATAGAAAATTATCATTTCAAAGGTAAACATTTGCAGGCCATGTGTTCTTTTTGAAATGTTCTATATAATGTTGGAGTGCTGGACATAAAGGCCAGTCTGACTGGAGTTTCCTTCCTCAAAGCAGGATGGCATCTCCAGGCCTCCATGAAGTTCCAAGAGCCATTACCCAGAGATATGCCATGGAGCTCTAAAGTTCTCATGAGTTGGTTCTGGAAATGTCCCTTTCTTGTTAACTCAGTTAGAAATGATTAATATCCCAATGGGGACACTCCCAATGGAGTCGGCTTCTGGGTTGCAGTGGATTAAGGTGTATGTATCCGCACCCGATTAAATGCTTGCCAACCAGCTTCTGTAAAAACAGATTTCATACCCAAAGTCATCTTCTCTTTTCTGAGCTGATTATCCTCTTTCAAGCAAAGAAGAAATAATCCCTGACACTCTTGTGCATTAGTGTTGCAGAGCCTATTCCATTTTATCTCTGCCTTATTTGCTTGGAATAGCCAACTTTCTCCTTAACAGGACTTCAAAAAAGTGCTTTTTTAAAAAGAAATATAAATTTTCAGGTTGAAAAGGTCAGCTCTTTTGAGAACCATATGGTACCCTATAGCTCAGACACTTCAAACCAGAGTAATGTCATCCCCAGCCATTCTTCCCAGTAGAAGGGCCTCACTGGGGTAGTGGGATAACCAACTCTGGATTTTTCACAAGTCCTACAGGCGAGTAAATTCTTTCAGATATGTGTAACTCCTTTTCCCTACTAGCTGACTCTCAAATGTAACTCTACTACTTCCCAGTCATGGGTCCTTGACCTATGGAATCCTTCTCCCTACTTTATATTTAAGGATGCTGAAGCTGAGAGAGATAATCCATTATAGTGACAAGCATTTAGCTGCCCTATCATGTCTCCTTACCTTTTTCCGGAGCCTCTCATGAAATCTGCATTGATGACTCATACCTGACTCATTCCAGAATGAGGGATTTCCCATACGCAGAATTTTCAGTGCAAAACCATGATAGTTGTAGGCAAACTAAATGGCTGGACACTCTTAACCCTTAATCTTGGGCTGAACTACAATTTCTATCTTTTTTTTTTTTTTTTCCTACTAAGTAGAAATCTCATTAATTCTACCTAGTTAACCAAATGCAATATTTCTGCCAGAACCTCTCGAAACCTCATGCACTACATCCTGATACCATCCCAGTGTCATTCTGGTCTTCCTCTGTCATCCAATTTTTTTAGGTTGTTCAAGCCAAAGAAAAAGATGCTTGCCACCCCTCCAGTGTGGCAATCTCCTATGAGATTCAAGGTGGACAGACCTTGATCTCTGATCTTCTTAAAACTTGCCAGGAGATTTCTTATGGACTGTATAGGTGACTATCAGTCCCAGGGATTCTCATCATCTTTCCAATAGGCTTTGGGCTCCTGGATGATTAGTACCCTGCTCTTACATGACAGAGTCTCACCTTGGTCCCAGATGTTCCCCACATAGGTAGGCTCTCAATCTATAAATACATAATCTGTTATTTAATTTGTTCAGATTCCCTAGTAATCCTTGTAAAACAAAAACAAGAAAAACACATATACACATAAAGGGGAAAACACACCAGCAGCCCACTAAGCTTGTGCACCTTAGACTCTGTAACACCTGGATTCACAGCCCAGTTTCACTGCTTTGTGTGATCTTGGGCAAGTCATTTACTTCTTTGAGTCTAGTTCTCCTTGCTGCTGTAGGACAGGGTAATGATTAAATGATTTACTATCAGTAATGTACTCATAACTGTACCTGGGAAACAGTGGGAACTTACTAACTGTTCAGTTTCTTTCTTCTCTTAAGCTATGTACCAGGACTTCTCTTCCCCAGGTCTTTTCGTATTTGGTCACTATGTGTCCTGCATAGAAGATGGAGAGAGTCTGTCCCCTGCAAGATGACACTGGGCTTTAATAAGTTGCCAGCTGGACTGTAGGGGCCCTGCAGGTGCTGATTTGGTCGGTTTCTGCAGGGGTAACACAAGTGTCATCTTGCAGGGGCCAGACTCTCTCCATCTTCTATGTAGGACACATGGTGACCAAATACTCCTGGGAAGTACCTGGAGTCACTCCCAAGCCCTCCTGAGTCCTCACTGACTACACAGTGCTGAAGGCACATGTGGGCACTAATTGAATAAAGCTTTCTCAGAATCAATATGGCTTGACTCCAAGTAAGACGACTATTTAAATAAGCAAAAGGAAATGCTACTCACTGGCCTCTGCTGTTTGTCTCCTAATTGCTAGCATATTGGGCTGACTCGGAACCAATTTATGTACAGAAACCAAACAATTAAAAAGGTCTCATTACTAAAACCTGGGCATCCTTTCATGCAAATGAAGCACTGTGATATACATGGGATGACTTTGATCAAAAAACCTGAACTCGGCTGCACATGTACCTCTAGTTGCAAACGGGTCCCAATGGGGTTAAGCCTTGGGCTACCTTTGCTAAGTTCCTTTTGTGGCACAGAGAAAGCATGAGCACCATCTCCAGTCTACAGCTGGGGCACCCATGTCAGTAATGGAGACAAAGCAAGGATATTGTCCTCTACCCGTGTGCATTACCCTTCCTGTACCCCTGGTCTCAAGTCTTCTCCACTCCCAAATCCTGCACCTCTGCACATCTTCAGCTACTCACAGTCACAGCCATGCTCTGAGGTCACATCATGATCATCATAAAAGAGTAGAAATATCCACCTGCTCCTACAAAGCTTACCATATTCTACATTGTGCTAAATGCTTCACATGCATTATCACATTTGAGTCTCACTGCAAGCTTGGGACATAGGAACTAATATTATCTCTACGGATTAAGCAACTGAGTTTCAAGTTCACACAGCTAATAACTAAGAGGCAAAACATATACACAGATGTGTATAAGTATATACTTATATCAGTTTCCCACTGTGTCTTTTCTGCAATCTCTGATTTAACATTTTAGTCCGTGTCTAAAGTCTCTCTCTTCACCTGTCCCAATAAAACTGCCCTAATTTATCCTCCTGGAGAACTCCAGTGCCCCTGCTTTATCTTCCCAATCCACCAATCTCAGCCCAGCTTCACTTCCTTCCCTGTCAACATGGTTACTGATGTCAGTCATTTCAACTACATGCTTACCAATTCCCTCCACTCCTCTGATCCCTTAATCTTTCTCAGCATAGACTCTGATGATGTCCAGACCCCGATTAATACAACCACCTGTTTTTCCCTTTGCTGCCCCAGGGATACAGAGTGCTGCTGGAGAAAATCCATGACACATGCATGAATTCAGGCATTGTTAAGCTTTCAGGCTCACTCAAAAATCCTTTATCCTGCTCATGTTGGATCGCTTTCCTATTCACCACAGTGATGACTCTTAGTCTTGTCTTTATCTTCAGGCACCCCATCAGGCTCCTGACCTCATTCTCTCAGCTGATGAATAAGTGGTCGGTGTCACTGAGAAAATTGAGATCGTTAAGTGTGAACTCCTTCAACTTTCCTCTAAAATCCCTTTACTTTCTCTATTTATGTACCCACAAGTCCCCCAGATTTCAAATATCCTGGTCTTCAGTAGGACCTCACTTTGTCAAAGAGATCCCTGGACCCTGCCGTGCCACTAAGTGTCCAGTGAGTACTTATGTTTACCATCAATCATTCCATTCACTCCTGAGTCCCCTGCCATCTCCCCATGGTCCCTCTAGAAAGAATAAGTCCATAGTCCCCACTCTATTCCTCATCTTAATGGAAATGTATAACTTTTAATAGTGCTTAGCATACCCTCTTTTTGAAACTTCCTCCTGTGACGGTGCATTTTTTTTTATCTTAGGGCAGGTTGCTCAGGGTTGTCTCACTCTACCTGCTTCCCCTCCTCCACTGGTTAGATTTTATTTACATATATAACTGAAAATACCATATATAAGCTGATGATTCCAAACCAATTTCCCAAACCCAGACCTCAATTAAACACAGAGACCTGCACTTATATAGCAAATAATTATATGTCAAAAATTAAACCCAAACTCCTCCTTCTAAAATAGTTTTCTGTAATCTCTGTGTTAGTTAATGGCATTCAAATGGGTAAAATGGCTCAAGGTCAAAACTTAATAATGACATTTTATCTTTTCTTATTAGGTACTCCCACACACATGCCCAGTCAATATTAAGTCCCACAGATTTAATCTCATTCATCCATTCCAAAGTATGTATTTGAAATCCTCTGTGTATGAAGTAAATAATTACACCTGCAACAATGCACAACTTCAGGGGTATCATGCATTTTGTGCAACACGATAATTTTGAGGTATTGTACTACACATGGGGGATATAAGGACATGAAATAATTGACATTCTCTGCCTTCATGGCTCTTTAAATCTAACGGGAGAGCATAGGCATCAATAAGGTAACTATCAAGTAAATGAAACACTGCAAAGATATAACAGGAAATGATGATTGAGCCAGAAATTGAAGGATGAGGGAAAGATAAAGAGTTGAACAGGGTGGGATAAAAGGGTTCATGCAGAAAGTCATACAGGCAAATGTCTTGGGGCAGAAGCACCATGAAGCATACTTGTTACTGAAAGGCCAGTGTGGCTGAAGCAGAAATTGATGGGGCGGGGTGGTAATTGTACAAAATGGGACCAAAGAATAGAGGAGAATCTAACCACACAGAACATTAGACTGTATAAACAAGTTATGTCTCTGCCCTCAGAGTACTGGCAAGTTACTGAGGGAAGATGTAGATCATTTTACACCTGGAGACATCTATAGATTTTAAGCATGTGAGCATGTGTGTGAGAGAGAGAGAGGGAAAGAAGGAAAGAACAAGACAGACAGAGAATCAAATTTGAATTTTGAAAAAAAAAATTCTGTGCTTCAGTCTGGCAACTAACTTGGTGAGGAGCAAGGGTAGATGTCGGGAATGTTAAGGCAGCTATGGCAGAAGAGATGTGATGGTCTCTTGGATCAGTGTGGGGCAGTAAGACTAGAGACAAGTAGATAGGTTGGTGAGTCATTTGGGAGGTAAAATCAACAGGACACAGTAATGTGTTGAATATGAGGGATAAAGAGGAGAACAAAATATCTGATTCCTACATAGTTTCCTGGCTTTTATAATTGGATGAATGCTGGTGCCATTCACTGGCTCAGACAACAAGGGGAGAGGATTATGTGATGTGGGGGAGTACTAGGAGACTGTTAAGTTGATCTTGATTCAGAGCATATTGGTTTGCAGGGACTTTCAGCCTTCGGAGGAGATTATACAAGTGTGAAACTCAGAAGGGAGATGAGATGAGGCTGCATATATGTGTATGAGCTATCTGTGTGTAGCTGATAACTGAGGTTATGGTATAGGTGAAAATGTTCAGGGAGAAAAACTTGAGTGACCTAGGAAAAAAGCACATGACCAAAGTCTGAGAACAACCTTTACTGGTAGAGTAAAAGAATGAGCTCAGAAAAGAGACAAGTGGCAAGGGAAGTACGAGGAAAAACCAGAAGAGTGCTGTCTCATGGAAGCTAAGGGCTGAGAGTGTTTCAAGGAGTAAGGAGTGATCATCAGAGCCAAAAGGTGCAGGTCAAGAAAGATGGCATACAAAAATACTTCTATTCGGTAGAGCTACTTGGAGGTGGAATTATGTGAACTAAAGTCGTATAGGAATGGTTGAGGAGTAAATAAGAGATAGGGACATAAGAACACATTCTTTTGAGAAATTCAGTACAGCCTCCCTTTATTGATTTATTACCCTTCATTCTTTTTCAGAATTATTTTGCTATTCTAGTTCTTTGCCTTTCCATTGCCTTTATAACAATCTTATCCATTTCTACAAAATTTTGCTGTGACTGTTATGGTAATTGCATTAGCCTCATAAACTATAAACTATAAACTTACCTTATAGCCAGAGCTATAGCTGGAGGAAATGTGCAACTAAGATTTGACTCGTATTTAATGCAAAGGGCTTGAGCACAATTAAAATCTAATAGAAAAATCTAGTTAATAGGAGGAATCTATGTATAAGGGAAAGGAAATGCTGGGGAAAGGAGTGGATGGGATCTAGTATTCAGTAGGAGGTTTGGTGTTGGCTCCCAAGTGGAAAGTCTCCTCTGTTATAACAAGAAAAAGTGAAGGAGGAGCTGCTGAGGGAAGATGTAGGTCATTTTATAGGTTTGTAATTGGGAAGACAAGGGAATTCTTGTTTTGGTGGCCTCTATTTTGTTTCATTTTTTTTTCTGTAAAGTGGACATGAAATAAAATAGATTGAGCAAGAACTGCTTCAAGGAAAATGGGGTAGACATACCTTTCCCTATTCCTTCCCCTAACTACATTGTATATGAAATATATTCTCACATTATATATAAAGCAAATAGAAGAAGACTCCGAAGTAGAAGGAGAAGATGGCGGACTGACTGGGCATCAGGATGAGAAGGAACAACACCACAGTGAGTGAGTTCCCTGGGTTTTACTTTTTTCTTATACATTCCAGACATGTTGCTTAAAAAGCCCACAACCTAGGAACAGAAATATTCACAGACAAAACAAAACAAAACAAAACAAAAAAAACAACCTTCAACAAAAACCTGCTCTTTCTAGCCAAAGGACCAGGAAATAGATAGCCTAGCAATACAGAAAACTATAGACAATAACTGCTCTACTATAGTAAAACATAATAGGAAAAAAAGGTATGCCTTTACCTCAACTCATACCAACAAAAGTCATATGAGGATTCTATACTTCTATCCTTGTCAGGTTGTCTTTGGTTGTTGAGAGGGGCATATTGGAATCTACAACTTGATAAAAAAACACCTATAAAAAAAATCTACATCTGTCATTATACTTAATCATGAAATAATGAACCAGGAACAAAGCATCCAATTTAACATAGTCCTGGATGTTCTAGGCATGACAAGAAGAGGAAATAAAGGACATACATGTTGGGAAGGAAAAAATAAAACATATTGTCTCTATTTGAAAAGGACTTGATTGCCTACACAGATAATTTCACGAAATGTACAACTTCTTAGAACTAATACATGAGGTTCAATAAAGTTGCAGGATACAAAATAAACATACAAAAATCATATTTGCATATAATAGCAGTGAACACATGGATACCACAATTTAAAATATAATACCATTTAGGGGAGGAGCAAAAGTCGTGGAAGAGCATGGAAGTTTTTTGTGTGTCTCGCATCCATGAAATACAGTCAGACCAACACTAAACCATCCTGCACACCTAGAAAACTGATTGGAGAATTAACACAACAATCCGCACAACCTGAGCCACAGAATTCAGCAGGTACGTGGTGTGGAGAGGTGAACTTGGGGAGCCAGAAGCCGCGGTGGGCAGGGAGGTGCTTTTGTGGGGGGAGAGAGGACGGATATGAGGGGGAGAATATGGGAAAAGCACCCCTCCCCAAAAGCAGCTGGAGAGAAAGTGGATTGGAAACAGCCTCAGGGACTAAACTAAAAAAGGAGAAAGGAGAAAGGAGAGGGTTTAAATTCCATTAAGAATGTAAACAAGGCAAGCGCAAAGGCTGCAACTCTGCAGCTCAATACCTGGTGGTGCTCTGGTGGGAAGGGCAAATCCCCAGGAGCAGAGTAGGGTCCGGGAGGTTCTCAGACCACATGGGAAAAAGCGGTTCCACTGCTTGAAGGACATTTGGTAGAGACTGTTGAAGTCACCTGGTCCCAGCAGACCCCAGAAAACGGCCACGTTTGCTGGTGCTGGAACAAGGTCGTTAAGGGTGAAGGCTGGTACTGGATGTGTGTTGTAATTTTCCATAATCCCTGAAAAGCTGCTGCTACACGATCTCGCAAAGGTGGGCTGGCATCTGGCCATAGTCTCAGGGCACCGGCAGCAGCAGGGTCCAGTGGGCATTCCTGGGTGCAGCTGACATTCGGCCATTGCTCATTCGGCCACTGCTTGGTGAGACCCTCCCGCAGAGTGGTGGAACAGGTCAAAGCCGCAGTCCTCCGGAAGTAAGGGGCCGGGGAAAACAGTCGTATTTGAGACAAAACTTGGGAGAGAGGTATCTGCCTGGGGCATGGTCATGAAGACTGAAAAAGCGGGGAGTGGACAAAAGCTGAAGACAGAGGACGGGTGCACAATTGCTGATCTGGGAGAACGGACCAGGTAGCTGGGTGACACCATTTTTACCACTCCCACGCATGCGCATACGCACCTACAAGCCCTGCAACAATCCACCCCAGTAGGCTAGCAGCGCCATCTAGTGGAGAATGGAGCCATTACACTGAGCCCCGCCCAACTGGACCTTGCTCTTCAAGAACACAAGCCTCACCGCCTGCTTAGTTTATGGACTATAAAGCACTTCATAGTCTGATTTCTAATGGAAAATGAAGTAATTTCAGTCCTATTTCAATCTGTTAGCAAGTCCCTCTATTCAATTTTCTTTCTTTTTTTTTTTTCTCTTTTTCACTTCTTTTTCTTGAATACAGAAAGAGAAAAACTTCATTTTTATTTTCAGTTTCTATTAAAAATATTTTTCTTTATTTTTTTACTATATTTTTTACTTTTGTATAAATTTTTTCAAATTCTATTTTACTTCCATCGTTATATTTTAGGCTGCTTCAGCGTATTCACTTTTTCAAATTTTCAAATGATTTCCTTTTTTCTTTTTTTTCCCTTTTTCATTTCTTTTCTTTTTCTTGAATGCAGAAAGAGAAAAGCTTCATTTTTACTTTCAATTTCTATTAAAAATATTTTTCTTTAATTTTTTACTATATTTTTTTACTTTTATGTGAGTTTTCTCAAATTCTATTTTACTTTCATCATTTTATTTTAGTCTACTACAGTGTATTCACTTTTTCAAATTTTCAAATGATTTCCTTTTTTTCTTTTTTCTCTTTTTCGTTTCTTTTCTTTTTCTTGAATAGAGAAAAATTAATTTTTATTTTTAATTTTTATTAAAAATATTTTTCTTTAATTTTTTCTACTATATTCTTTACTTTTGTGTAAATTTTTTCAAAATCTATTTTACTCCCATCATCTCATTTTAGTCTACTTCAGTATATTCATTTTTTCAAATTCTCAAATGATTTCCTACCTCCTCCCCTTTTTTTCCTCTAATCTGTCAAACCACTTTCAACACCCAGACCAAAACACACCTAGGATCTAGCATCATTTATTCGATTTGTGTGTGTGTGTGTTAATTTTTTAATTTTAATATTTTTTAATTTTAATTTTTTTAATTTTAATTTTTCTACCTCATTTAATTCCTTTTCTCCCTTCAAAATAACAAAATGAAGGAATTCACCCCAAAAGAAAGAGCACGAAGAAGTGAGAGCCAGGGATTTAACCAACACAGATACAAGCAAGATGTCTGAACCACAATTTAGAATCACAATAATAAGAATACTAGCTGGCATTGAAAAGGGATTGGAATCCCTTTATGAAGAGATAAAAGAAGTAAAAACTAGTCAGGATGAAATAAAAAATGCTATAACTGAGCTGCAATCACAGATGGATGCTGTGGCAGCAAGGGTGGATGATGCAGAACAGAGAATCAGCGATATAGAGGACAAACTCATACAGAATAATGAAGCAGAAAAAAAAGAGGGAGATTAAGGCAAAAGAGCACGATTTAAGAATTAAAGAAATCAGTGGCTCATTACAAAGGAACAACATCAGAAACATAGGGGTCCCAGAAGAGGAAGAGAGAGAAATGGAGGTAGAAGGGTTATGTGAGTAAATCATAGCGGAAACTTTCCTAACTTGGGGAAAGACACAGACATCAAAATCCAGGAAGCACAGAGGACAGCCATCAGAGTCAACAAAAACCGACCATCATCAAGGCATATCATAGTCAGATTCACAAAATACTCAGGCAAGGAGAGAATCATGAAAGCAGCAAGGGAAAAAAAAGTCCCTAAACTACAAGGGAAGACAGATCAGGTTTGCAGCAGACCTATCCACAGAAACTTGGAAGGCCAGAAAGAAGTGGCAGGATATATTCAATGTGCTGAATCAGAAAAATACACAGCCAAGAATTCTTTATCCAGAAAAACTATCATTCAAAATAGAGAGATAAAAAGTTTCCCAGACAAACAAAAATTAAAGGAGTTTGTGACCACTAAACCAGCCTTGCAAGAAATTTTAAGGGGGAATCTCTGAGGGGAGAAAAGATGAAATATATATATATATATATATATATATATATATATACACACACATACACACACACGTATATATGTATATATATATATATATAGGAATATATGAATATATATATGTATATATATATATATATGAATATATATATTTATATTGAAAATATATTGAAAATAAGGGGATGGAGAACCATCTATCATGCTAATGGTCAAGAAAAGAAAGCCAGAGTAGCCATACTTATATCAGACAATCTTGACTTTAAAATAAAGACTGTATCAAGAGATTCAGAAGGGCATTATATCATAATTCAGGGGTCTATCCACCAAGAACACCTAACAATTGTAAACATTTATGTGCCAAATGTGCAAGCACCCAAATATATAAATCAATTAATCACAAACATAAAGAAACTCATTGATAGTAATACCACAATAGGAGACTTCAACACCCCACTCACAGCAATGGACAGATCATCTAATCAAAATATCAACAAGGAAACAATGGCTTTGAATGACACACTGGACCAGATGGACTTAACAGATGTATTCAGAACATTTCATCCTAAAGCAGCAGAATATACATTCTTCTGCAGTGCACATGGAACGTTCTCCAGAATAGACCATATACTGGGACACAAATCAGCCCTAAGTAAGTACAAAAAGATCGAGATCATACTGTGCATATTTTCAGACCACAACACTATGAAACTCGAAATCAAACACAAGAAAAAATTTGGAAAGGTAACAAATACTTGGAGACTGAAGAACATCCTACTAAAGAATGAATGGACTAACCAAGCAGTTAAAGAGGAAATTAGAAAGTATATGGAAGTCAATGAAAATGATAACACCACAACCCAAAACCTCTGAAACGTAGCAAAGGTGGTCGTAAGAGGAAAATATATAGCAGTCCAGGCTTTCCTAAAGAAGGAAGAAAGATCTCAGATACACAATCTAACCTTATGTGTTAAGGAGCTGGAAAAAGAACAGCAAATAAAACCCCAAAGCAGCACAAGACAGGAAATAATAAAGATTAGAGCAGAAATGAATGCTACTGAAACCAAAAAACAGTAGAACAGATCAATGAAACCAGAAGCTGGTTTTTTGAAAGAATTAACAAAATTGATAAACCACTAGGCAGTTCGATCAAAAAGAAAAAGGAAAGGACTCAAATAAGTAAAATCAAGAATGAAAGAGGAGAGATCACAACCAACACAGCAGAACTAAAAACAATAATAAGAGAATATTATCAGCAATTGTATGCCAATAAAATGGGCAATCTGGAAGAAATGGACAAATTCCTAGAAATATATACACTACCAAAACTGAAATAGGAAGAAAAAGAAAATTGTAACAGAACAAGCACCAGTAAGGAAACCAAATTAGTAATCAAAAATCTGCCACAAAACAAGAGTCCAGGGCCAGATGGCTTTCCAGGGGAATTCTACCAAACATTTAAGGAAGAGTTAACAGCTATTCTCCTGAAGGTGTTCCAAAACATAGAAATGGAAGGAAAACTTCCAAACTCTTTCTATGAAGCCAGCATTACCTTGATTCTAAAACCAGACAGAGACCCCACTAAAAAGGAGAACTATAGACCAATTTCCCTGATGAACATGGATGCAAAAATCCTCAACAAGATATTAGCCTAACTGGAACCAACAATACATTAAAAAAATTATTCACCATGATCAAGTGGGATTTATACCTGGGATGCAGGGCTGGTTCAATATCCATAAAACAACGTGATTCACACATCAATAAAAGAAAGGACAAGAACCATAGGATCCTCTAAATAGATGCAGAAAAAGCATTTTACAAAATACAGCATCTTTTCTTGATAAAAAACCTCAAGAAAGTAGGGATAGAAGGAGCATACCTCGAGGTCATAAAAGCCATATATGAAAGACCCACCGCTAATATCATTCTCAATGGGGAAAAACGGACAGCTTTCCCCCTAAGGTCAGGAACAAGATAGGGATGTCCACTCTCGCCACTGTTACTCAACAAAGTATTGGAAATCTTAGCCTCTGCAATCAGGCAACACAAAGAAATAAAAGGCATCCAAATTCACCAGGAGGAGGTCAAACTTTCACTCTTCGCAGATGACATGATACTCTATATGGAAAACCCAAAGACTCCACCAAAAAACTGTTAGAATTGATTCATGAAGTCAGCAAAGTTTCAGGGTATAAAAACAATGCACAGAAATCGGTTGCATTCCTATACACCAACAATGAAGCGACAGAAAGAAATCAAGGAATTGATCCCATTTACAGTTGCACAAAAAACCATAAAATACCTAGGAATAAACTAACCAAAGAGGTGAAAAATCTATACACTGAAAACTATAGAAAGCTTATGAAAGAAATTGAAGAAGACACAAAAAAATGGAAAAAGATTCCATGCTCCTGGATAGGAGGAACAAATATTGTTAAAATGTTGATACTACCCAAAGCAATCTACATATTCAATGCAATCCTTATCAAAATAACACCAGCATTCTTCACAGAGCTAGAACAAATAATCCTAAAATTTGTATGGCACCAAAAAAGACCCCAAATCGCCAAAGCAATCTGGAAAAAGAAAACCAAAGCAGGAAGCATCACAATCCCAGACTTCAGGTTATACTACAAAGCTGTAATCATCAAGACAGTATGGTACTGGCACAAGAACAGACACTCAGATCAATGGCACAGAATAGAGAACCCAGAAATGGACCCACAAACATCTGGCCGACTAATCCTTGACAAAGCAGGAAAGAATATCCAATGGAATAAAGACAGTCTCTCAGCAAGTAGTGCTGGGAAACCCTGACAGCGACATGCAGAAGAATTAACTTGGACTACTTTCTTATACCATACACAAAAATAAACTCAAAATGGATGAAAGTCCTAAACATAAGACAGGAAGCCATTAAAATCTTCGAGGAGAAAGCAGGCAAAAACCTCTTTGATCTTGGTGGCAGCAACTTCTTACTCAACACATCTCCAGAGGCAAGGGAAACAAAAGCAAAAATGAACTACTGGGACCTCATCAAAATAAAAAGCTTCTGCACAGTGAAGGAAACAATCAGAAAAACTAAAAGGCAACCGACAGAATGGGAGAAGATATTTGCAAGTGACATGTCAGATAAAGGGTTAGTATCCAAAATCTATAAAAAAACTTATCAAACTCAACACCCAAAAACCAAATAATCCAGCGAAGAAATGGGCAAAAGACATGAATAGGCACTTCTCCAAAGAAGACATCCAGATGGCCAACTGGCACATGAAAAAATGCTCAACATCACTCATCATCAGGGAAATACAAGTCAAAACCACAATGAGATACCACCTCACACCTGTCAGAATGGCTAACATTAACAACTCAGGCAACAACAGATGTTGGCGAGGATGCGGAGAAAGAGGGTCTCTTTTGCATTGTTGGTGGGAATGCAAGCTGGTGCAGCCACTCTGGAAAACAGTATGGAGGTTCCTCAAAAAACTAAAAATAGAACTACCCTACGAACCAGCAATTGCACTACTGGGCATTTATCCAAGGGATACAGGTGTGCTGTTTTGAAGGGACACATGCACCCCCATGTTTATAGCAGCACTATCAACAATCGCCAAAGTATGGAAAGAGCCCAAATGTCCATCGATGGATGAATGGATAAAGAAGATGTGGTATATATATACAATGGAGTATTACTCGGCAATCAAAAAGAATGAAATCTTGCCATTTGCAATTAGTCAGTCAGAGAAAGACAAAAGTCATTTGACTTCACTCACATGAGGACTTTAAGAGACAAAACAGATGAACATAAGGGAAGGGAAACAAAAATAATGCAAAAACAGGGAGTGGGACAAAACATAAGGACTCATAAATATGGAGAACAAACTGAGAGTTACTAGAGGGGGTGTGGGAGGGGGGATGGGCTAAATGGGGAAGGGGCACTAAGGAATCTACTGCTGAAATCATTGTTGCACTATATGCTAACTAATTTGGATGTAAATTTTAAAAAAATAAAAAATTAAATTAAAAAATTAAAAAATATAATACCATTTATTTTAGATGTGAGACACTTTAGTGTAAATATAATAAAATATGTATAAGACTTTATGCCAGAAAACTAAAAACTGTTCATGAAATCACAGAAGATCCAAATAAAGGAAGATACATACCATGTTCATAGGTTGGAACACAATATAGTAAAGCTGTCAATTCTCCCCAAATTTATATACAAGTTTAATGTAATTACTATAACAGTCACAGCAAGCATTTTGAAGATCTGGACAAAACTGTTCTAAATGCAATGGCAAGGCAAAGAAATAGAATACCCATATAATTTTGAAAAAGAATAAACGGTAATAAATCTGTACGTCTGGTTTCAAGACCTATCATATAGCTACAGTAATCAAGATTGTGTGGTATTGATAGGGGATGTGCATATAAATCAGTGGAACAGAACAGTGAACCCGGAAATCACTTATGTAAGTATGCCAAACTAGAGATGAAAAAAGAGTAAAAGTAAGTTAATAGAGGAAAGAGAGCCTTTCAAACAAATGGTGATGGAGCAAGTGGACATCCTTAATCAAAAAAATTGAAACTCAACCAAAGTCTTATAGCGTACACAAAAAAATAAGCAAAAATAAATAACAAACTTAAATGTAAAATATAAAAGTATAAAACAACTTATTTAAAGAGAAAATCTTTGAGATGTAAGGCCAGGCAAAGAGCTTTTAAACTTGACATCAAAAGCACTATTCATAAAAGGAAAAACTGATAAATTAGACTCTAACAAAATTTAAAATGTTTGCCATATGAGAGATCCTTCAAAGAGGATGAAAAGACAAGCAATAGTCTGGAAGAAAATATTTGCAATATTTTGGTTCAAAACCCTCTCAGGGGATTTCTAGGTGAAATCTGTAAATGGATCCTGTATATGAAGGCCAGGGAGAGACCGAAGAAAAGGCAGGTAACTCCAGATCGGTACGTGGCAGTTTTAATAAAAAGGGAACTTACATACGAGGATCATCTTGAGCTGCAGAAAGAGGAATGAATCCTCTCATCCACCCACCTTGCCTGCCAGAATCTCAGAGTTTATAAAAAGGCCTTAATTGGATTCAGGCGTGTATACCTTACAGGTGTTTTCAATACATCGCTATCTCAAGCCTATGTTCTCGGAGCAGTCTCTGGCAGTGGGAAAGACAAGCAGAACCCACAGCCTAAGGACAGGGGAAGGGTGAGGGGCATCCAAGTGCCCAGGTCCAGCACATGGGTCCCTTGGTGATCAGGTCTTTTCAATGACCTCTCCCAACAAAACTACATAGCTGACAAATTACTAGTATCTAGAATGTATAAAGAACTCTCAAAACTGAACAGTAAAATAATATAATTAGAAAACAGCAAAAGACACAAAAAGACATTTCACCAAACAGGATATTCAGATGGCAAGAAAAGATGTTCGATATAATTGGCCATTAGGGAAATAAAAATGAAAATCACAATGAGATATCACTACAAACCTATCACAATAACTAAAATAAAAAATAATGACAACACCAAATGCTAGAGAAATTGTGGAGAAACTGGATCACCGCCATACTGATGGTGGGAAGGTAAAATGGTGCAGCCACCCTGGAAAAAAATGTGCAGTTTCTTATAAAACCAACATGCAACCATCATTAGCAATCACAACCCAGAAGTTTCACTCCTAGATTTTTACCCCATAAAAATGAATACCTAAAGGGGTGCCTGGGTTGCTCTGTCAGTTAAACATCCAACTTCAGCTCAGGTCATGATCTCACAGTTCATGGGTTCAAACCCCGTGTTGGGCTCCCTGCTGTCAGCACAGAGGTCACTTCAGATCCTCTGTCTCCCTCTCTCTGCCCCTCCCCTGCTCTCTCTCTGTCTCTCTCAAAAATAAATATTACAAAAATAAAAAAAATAATACTTATATTCACATTAAAATCTGTGCATGTATGTCTGTAGCAGGTTTATTTGTAATAGGCAAAAACTGGAAACACTCAAAATGTCCTTCAATGGGTGAATGGTTAAAATAATAGTGGTATATGCATATCTTTAAATATTACTCAACAATAAAAAGGATCAAAGCATTAATATGCATAACAACCTGGAAGAATCTTCAGAGAATTATCCTGATAAAAGCCAATTCCCAAAAGTTATACACTGCATGATTCCACATAAGTAACATTCTTGAAATGACAGAATTATTTATGGGAAGGAAGAACAAATTAGTTGTTGCCAGGAGTTCAGGAGTAGCACTAGGAAGTGGGTGTGGTTATAAAAAATAATATGAAGAGTGTCATGATGGTAAAGACATTCTCTATCCTGGCTAGATTAATGTCAATATCCTGTGGTAATAATGTACTATAGTTTTGTAAGAGGTTACCGCTAGAGAAAGCTGACCAAAGAGTACCTTGGATCTTTCTGTATTCTTTCTTATAACGACATGTGAATCTATAATTATCTTAAAAAAAATTTTTTTAAGTTTAGTTTAAAAAATGTTCAGTGAGGGAGAAAAAGCATGTTCATGCATTTTAAAAATATGAAGTTTCTGGGGAAAGTGAAGATTGAATTGGCCAGAAAGTCCTGGTAGAATTTCCAGGTCTCTTTGAGACTGGGGATCATGCATTTATAATGACAGCAATCTGCTCAGCTGTGTAGCTTTCATCACTGGTGCTCCACTGTCTGGGTTAGGAATAAAGAAAGCTGGTGGTTGAGTTTATTCAGAATATAGTTGTCACCGAACAGGTGCAACAACAACAAAAAACGAAGGAGAACTTTTCTGAAATTGATCTCTGCTGCTGCCTCAGCTCAGAATCATGGTCTCACTGGCTGAGCTACAGCCAGCTCCTCTCCACTTAATCCCTGCTGTCACCCCTTCCCCCATCCCACCACTTGATCCAGTGCTAGAGAGAGCCTTAGGAAAAAGTAAACTGAAACATATTTTCCCTTGCTTACAACTCCCTGGTGGTACGCCATTACATGGGGAGCATTTTTTCAGAAGTGCAAACAGGCTTTGGCCCTTCAGAGTTTATAGCTCACTACCTCTTCCAGATGCTGCCCACCAGTTACCAGGCACACAATGCTCAGCATCCCCAAGCTCTTCCCTCACCTGCCTTGTTATTTAGATGGCTTGCTCTTCAGATGCTTGGGTCCTGAAGAAACAAAGCCTCCTGTAAATATGTCCCCATAGTCCCTTATATGTAAGTCCATTGTATAAGTCAGAGTTCTCCAAAGAATCAGAAATAGGGTGTGTGTGGGGGACATGGAAAGAAAGATTTATTTTAAGGAATTGGCTCAAGCAGTTATGGAGGAGGCTGGCAAGTATGAAATCCATAGGACAAACTAGCAGGCTGGATACCCAGGAAGAGTTGATGCAGCAACTTGAGTATGAAGGCTGAAGGGAAGCAGACTCCCTCTTTCCTGGGGACCTCAACTGATTGGATTGGATGAGGCCTATTCCCGTTGTGGAGGGTAACTGCTTTATTCAAAGTCTATTGATTTAAATATTAATCTGTTCTAAAACATACCTTCACAATGACATCTAGACTGTGTTTAACTAAATATCTGGGAGCTGTGGCCCAGCCAAGTTGACACATGAAAGTATCCAACACATCCATAGGAGCCATGTAATTTGTCCTTCTAATTGAAGCTATTAATAACTTCTGGAACAATAGGCATAATCTAAGACTATCTCTGGCAGACTAGGATGTAAGGTCATTCTCATTACAGCTTCACTGCAGTATAATTTGATATCTCCATGGGTGTTTCTATGCATCTTTGGATCCCCAGAAGACACTGATGCCCTGCATGTGGTTGTGTTTGACAAACGTTGACCATTTCTCCTGGCCCATCCTGGTTTTCATTTATCTCTATGGTTGGTCCTCACTATGCAGTCCATTCAGGTACATGCTCCCCATCCATCTGAGATCTCCCAGACTCATATAACAAAGAACAAATTCTGTTGAACTCTGCTAAGACACATGTGAAACACCTCCAAAGGAATATTACTGAAAAACAAGGAAAGAAACATAATTATCCCAATCTAAGCATACTCAGGTCACTTGCTCGGGTTCAAGGATAACTGCTTTTGGGCTGATGGCCACTGTACTCAGGCCCTTACTCTTCTGGTCTGAGTATTACATTGAGTCTCTCAGACCTTTATTCTTTTTTTAATGTTTATTCATTATTGAGAGTGTGAGAGAGAGAGCGCGCGTGCGCATGAGTGGGGGAGGGGCAGAGAGAGAGAGGGGGCACAGAGGATCTGAAGCAGGCTCTGCACTGACATAAGTGAGCCTGATGCAGGGCTTAAACTCACGAACCACAAGATTATGACCTGAGCTGAAGTTAGATGCTCAACCAACTGAGCCATCCAGGTGTCCTGAGTCTCTCAGACCTTTAAATTGGCATCCCTCTGTCCTGTTTTGGTGTTACTGCTAGTTTTGCTCAATCCTTAGAATGTTCCAGTTCCTCTTCCCCCAGCTTCCAGTTTTTTGCAAGGGGCCTCCCCACAACTAAGAATATCTGAAGAATCCAAGTTAAAAACGGGCGAAAAACTTGAATAGACATCTCACCAAAGGGGATAATGGCAAATAAGCATATGAAAAGATACTCCCCATCATATGTCATCAGGGAAGTGCAAATTATAACAAGATACAACTACACATCTTTCAGAATGGCCCAAATGCAAAATGCTTGGTATATCTTGGTATAAGGAGCTAATAATCACTGATATTTCAACCTAAAAGAATTGAAAATTTATGTTCACATAAAAACCACACAGATGTTCATAGCAATGTTATTCATAATTATCCAAACTTGGCATCAAGATGTCCTTCAATGGGTGAATGGGTAAATAACCTGTGGTATATCCAGGCAATGGAATATTATTCAGTGCTAGAAAGAAATGAGCTGTCAAATAATAAAAAGACATTGAAGAACCTTAAATACCTATTACGAACTGAAAGAAGCCAATCTGAGAAGGTGCATGCTGTATAATTCCAACTACATGACATTCTAGAAAAGGCAAAATTATGAGGGAAATAAAATGATCAGTGTTGCCTATGGTTAGGGGGAATAGGAGGTAAATAGCAGGAGCACAGACTTGGAGGGCAGGGCAACTGTTATGTATGATATTTTCGTGATGGACACATGTTAGTATAGGTTTGTTAAACCATGGAATGTGATCAACTCTGTTGTAAACAGAGGGACTTTGGGTGATATGATGTCTCAATGCATATTCATTGATAATAACAAGTGTGCCATTCCAGTGTGGAATGCTTATAGTGGGGAAGCCTGTGCATGTGTGAATAGTGAATACATGGGAATTCTAATTTCCATCCAATTTTGCTGTGAACCTAAAAGTGCCCTAAAAATATAGTCTATTAAAAATAGTGATACTATAATAAGGATGAATATGTAATATGTGAAAGGTACACAAAGCTTTTAAAAACATAGAACAAAAAAGCACATAAAAAACATAGCCAACAGAAAAAAATATATATAAAATCAGACACCTAGGTGATCCAGAATTTGGACAAAGCAAAAAAATTGTGATCAGTCTTTAAGAATATCTAGAGTGAAAGAGGTTGTTAAAAAAATAAATGATGGAAAATGCAGCAAAAAGCCTACAGGTATTATAGATCATGATTTTTCAAAAGTACAAGCTTGAGGGGCTCCTGGGTGGCTCAGTCAGTTAAGCATCTGACTTCGGCTCAGGTCATGATTTCAAGGTTGGTGAGCTTGAGCCCTGCATTGGGCTCTGTGCTGACAGCTCAGAGCCTGGAGCCTGCTTCAGATCCTGTCTCCTTCTCTCTCTGCTCTACCCCTGTTCACTATCTGTCTCTCTCTCTCTCAAAACAAAATAATAATAAACACTATTTTTTTTTTAAAAAGTACAAGCTTGAATACACATACAGCCACAGAAGGGAAAGAGGGGTTGAAATTTTACCAAAACTGGTAAGTGATAATAATTCATAGATACAAAGAATTCTAAAGCAGCAAGCATAAGAAATTTATTCTAAAAACACACCTAAGCACATCATAGTAGCATTGCTGAAAAGCCCAACACAAAGTGAAATCCTAAAAGCAGCCAGAAAAAAAAAGACATATTATGTTCAAAGAAGAACAATAGTAATGAGACATGACTTCAGCAGAAACTCTGGAAGCCAGAAGACAAAGGAGTGATATTTTTAAGGTGTTGAGAGAAAGTAAGGGATGACCAAGAATTCTGTACCCAGTGAAAATATCCTCTGAAAGGAAAAATAAAATAAAGAGGGATTTCTAGACTTCACCTATAAAAGGTGGTGATATTTGCCATCAACAGATCAACGGCTAAAGAAATTCTTAAGGGAATTCTTGAGGCAAAAGAAAAATTTCAGAAAGAAGAGACATAGAAAAGATACATATATTGATAAAGCTAAATGATTCCAGACTGCATAGAGCCATGATTATATCTCATCTTACTGAAAATAATTGTAGAATCAAAATAACAAAAGGTGGGGAAAAAAAGTGATAAATGAATTTAAGGTATTTTAAGGTCTTGGCCTTGTCTTGAGAATAGTAAAAGTACATATTTCTATTTTTAGGGTGTTTCCTTTAAAAGTTTGGAACATATAAGAATGCATAACCAACAATTAACAGAGATAGGATATTGAATAACAAAGCATTATTTGAACCATAAGGAAGGCAAAAGGGACATAATTAACATAGAACAAGAGGAACAAATGGAAAAAGTAATATGATTATAGATCTAACCCAAATATATTGAATGTGAATGGACTAATCACTTCAATTAAGGATTTAAGAACCTGTAATAAATTAAACACCCACACACACACGCACTTATGTTGAACTTTACTATGCTTAAAAATGCCAGATCTTAAGTATAAGAATGCAGAAAAGTTGAAAGTAAGGGATGAAAAGGAGTCAATTTTATTTCTTCAAGTTTGTTTTTGGGTTCAATGCAGTTTACTTTATTTTAACCTTGTTTATTTTTTTAATTTACATCCAAGTTAGTGAACATATAGTTCAATGCAGATTTAATTAAAATCTCAAGAGGATTTCTGTGGAAATAGGATAGTGATTCTAAATCTACGTGTGAATGCAAAGGATGGACTTATACTACCAGATATTAAGACTGACCACAAAACTACCATAACTAAGACCGAGTGGTATTTGTGCCAAATGGACATACAGGGCAACAGAACAAAATATCAAAATGGGCCAATACGTACAAGGTATTTAAGAAAAACGTGAAGCTGCAATGTTGATGGCAAAGGAAAAAATTTTTTTCCTATGGATGGTGCTGGAATAATCAAATATCTGTATTTTTGAAAATGAATTTAACCTCTATTTCACATCATACTTGAAAACCAACTCCAGAAGGGTTATAGATGTAAATATGAAAGGCAAAACAAAGGATAACATCAGAAGAAAACAGAGGAGAATAGCTCCCTGAACTGGGTTAGGTAAAGCTTTCAGAACAGCACATACCAAGCGTTGAGGATAAGGGACAAGTGGATACGTGAGCCTACATTGAAATGAAGAACTTTTGTTCATCAAAAGAAAAGGAGTGAGAAGGCAAGCCATGGTGTGGAAGAAGAGACGTTTCACAAAAGCACACGTAAAGGCTCAATCTCACTGCTCATCAGGAAAATGCAAGTTAAAACCACAAGTAGGCATACGACATTCCCCCCTGGAATAGCTGAAATCAGAATACCTGACAGCACTGGTGACAGTGAAGATGTGGAACACGTGTGATTCACAAGTACCCAAATCACTACAGGTATTTCTGAAAACCTTTTAGCAGTATGCGCTTAAGGTCAAACAGATGCATACCTATGACCCAGCATTCCAACAGAAAGGCATACATAAATTCACCCAAAATCATGCACAAAAAATGTTGATAGGGACACTGTTTGTACTAATTCAAAATGAAAACAAACCAAAAAGACGTCTGTCACCCATAAAATAGACACATTGTGACATTCACACAGTGAAGTCCTCAACAGCAATGAAAATGAACCTCATGCAGAATCATAGATAAGTCTCTAAAGCCAATGTCGAATGAAAACAAAACCAAAAAAGGATAATTGATTCTATGTATACATATTTTAAATGTATATGAAATTAATTAGTGGTTAAAGAACTGATAGTCATGGCTACCTTTGGAGTTCTGGAGGTTTCAATCAGGAAAATGATTGTGTTCTATTCTTGTTTTGGTTGGTGGCTACAGAGAAGCGCTCACCTTGTTAAAATGAATTGAACTGTACAGTTATGATTTGTGCATTTTTTTGGCATGTATTTTGTGATTTTTTTTAAAAAGTATATTTAAGAACTGTGGCCTTGTAGTCAGGTACTTTGCAACCCTGTTTCCTACATTCATCATGGTCATCTCCAATTGAACACTTGGGCTGAGCCAGCCACTGATGCTGGCACAAGGTGCTTTATTCCAAGTCTTATTTCATCCTTTGAGATGGGATTGCTGCCCTTGTTGTATAGATTTCAAAGATGTGGAAACTGATGTTCAGAGGGGTTAAGTGACTTACTCGTGGTCATATATAGCTAGAAAATAGTAGAACCTGCCTTCAAAACCACATCTTTCTGATTCCAATACACTGCCTTTATATTCTTTGGGGATCCATTCAGAAGAATGGCCTCCAACAACCAAGTTAGCTTTGTAGGATACAGTCCCTCTGCCTCAACTGTGAAAAGGCAGAGGAATGTTTTCTCCACAAATGCCACATACCCCACTCTGCCTACCTTTCCCCACAAATTTACAGTCTGTGGCTGAGCCCCAGATCTTGGGAGGTGACCCTCTGTCTGATGGTGTCTTACATCTATATTTTCTGAACATACAGGGCAATTCAGGGTGGAAAGAGCACAGGTTTTATTTAGACTGACAGGTGAGTTGGATCACCTGGAGCAAACCACTTGATTATTCTGAGTCTCATTGTCCTCATTTGTCAGAAAGAGATTTCTTAATTTTCCATTTCTTTTTTTTTTTTTTTTTTTTTTAAATTTTTTTTCAACGTTTTTTATTTAGTTTTTTTGGGGGGACAGAGAGAGACAGAGCATGAACGGGGGAGGGGCAGAGAGAGAGGGAGACACAGAATCGGAAACAGGCTCCAGGCTCCGAGCCATCAGCCCAGAGCCTGACGCGGGGCTCGAACTCACGGACCGTGAGATCGTGACCTGGCTGAAGTCGGACGCTTAACCGACTGCGCCACCCAGGCGCCCCGAGATTTCTTAATTTTCCAATGTAAGAAATGATTTAATTCTTCTAGGACATGATAGGCATATGATCCACGTGAATCCCTTTTCTTTCCTTTCTGGATCCTGCTGTATTAAATAAATATCTTTCATCTCTCCCTCTTGCCATACCTCCATACCCATTCCCCATCCTTCTCCACCCTGCTCTGTGCCCCAGGTTGGTCAGTGTGAATGCCTCAGTGGGCACCCTGTCCTCTGCTCCTGGAATTTGCAGGAGATTGGAGGCAGGGGGCCCATGAGTTCAGAGGATGGGTCCCTGCAGCTCGCTCCTGTGGGATCACCATCGTTGGCTCATTCTCTGGAAATGGATTCAGACAGCCCTTTCCAACCTTATCTCTCACAGTGAGAAGACATGCCCCCTCCCACTGTCCTTTCTGGCCATGAGAGCATAAGAGATGCTGCTGTTTCAGTTCCCACGTGTCTCCACTATCCTGTGGCTTTCCGTGATGTGTGGCATGCATACATCTTTCTAAATAGTTCCTCTCCCCAGATCCCTCAGTTTCACTGTGTCCTTTCATACTGGACAGGCAGAATCCATGTTGACCTAGTGGTCTGCTCCGTCATTTCCTCCTAAATGTGAAAAGCTCCATTCTCCATGAGGCAACTTAGCTTGTCCATACCACAAGCTGCTGACTGAGGAAGACTCGGCTATTGTGAGCTTCAGACCGAAGGAAGTGGCAGAAACTAAAAAACAGGCACAGACAGAGTGAATGTAAAATTATCTCAGCACATGTGCTTTTTGTCACTCCAAACGGATGCATTATTTTTTCCCCACAAAATGTGAGGAATTTGGGTCTTACCTCAGGAAAAAAAAGAAGCTGTCATGCCAGGAAGCCCCCGAAGGTCTGAGGTTTTATGAAATATATCCCAAGGACTCATCAGTGCCTCTACTAGCTTTGGAGCTTCTCTCTCCCGGAGCCTGCTTCTTCTCGTCTGCATTTCATTAGGAGCACACCTGGAAGTCAGGTGCAGCGAGCGCATTGACTGAACAGCTCACAACCAAATCATGCCTCTGCAGGATGCTGGGCTGCTTTTCATTTGTTTTCTGGGAACACTCACCCTGAGTGGGTCTCAGGAACAGAGGTGGGGCCTGCTGGTACCATCAGGTCCCTACAGGACAGGAGTGGGGCATTCAGCAAGCATCCTGGTGCTAAGGGTAGAAGTGGTAATGCTGTTTCTCTCTGCCCCAGCAGGTAATTCCACCTCCTGCCCCAGCTGGCAGGACCTGAACACTTTGGGTGACGTGGTTGGCTAACAGAGCCTTGCAGTTCCCACCGAGAAGAGTAATGCTGTAGGTATGCCGATCACCCCAAGAGCTGCCTTGGGCAAGAGTATGTTTGCGCAGGCACCTTACCTGCATTATCACTGATCCTCACCACAGCTCAGGACTCAGGGACCATTCTATGGGTGGGGGGACACAAGGGAGGTGTCCTTGTGATAGCACGGTCTGGCCTTGATAGCAATGGGACTGGGGATGCCTGTGTGGTGAGTGACAAAAGCCAGATTTTAAGCCAGATCTGTCTGATGCCCAGTTTGTACCTATTATGTGAGCACTAGCCCACACATTTGGCTCTACCTTAATGCAGAAGAAAGTAATTTCACCTCCATGAAGCAAAGGTAAGTATGGTCTTGCTTGTCAGGAGTCAGCGCTGGCCTTTGGGATCTGTGTAGGTTTCTAGAGGCTCAGATGTCGGAAGAGGGGAGCCTATAAACTGGGCAAACTTCACTCTGTGGATCACAGACAGCACTGCAGATTCATTCTAATCACTTCAAATCTGAGATCACACAGCTAGAGAATCCAGAACCAAAACGTAAACTGAGTTTCACCTATTTTATTGACCCTCCGCATTTGTCTCGCGTTGGGTCTAAGAGACACAAATCCCTTCTTCCTGAGCCTGCCACTCTGGGGGCCTGGCCTAGGAGAACAAAGCAGGTGCAGATGTCCTACAGGCACCACGCTGACACTGGCAATGCGAAGTACTAATGCTGGGTCACGAGGAGAAGCTCAGTCTCTGCACACAGACTTCCTTGACGTCATATCCCTTCCCCACCAGTAAGCACGTCATTAAACTGCTCGGAGCCTCATTTTCCTCATTAGCTACCACAAACGATAGTAATAGGAGCAGATGAGATGATACAGGGGAAGCTCTGGTACGTGGTAAGCACTCTATAACTTACGGCTCTCATTATGATTACTAGCTATGAAATCCTCACAGAAGACAGAGATATTACTGTCATTGATATATGATCGAAGCAATGGAATTCAAAAAAGTAAAACAAAAACAATGTGCTCAAGATGTCACAGCCAGTACATAACAAGTAGGATTCCAGCCCAGAATTGGCCAGTTTCAATACCCTGTGCCTTGTCTGGGCCACCTTCCCAGGCATTAGAGCATCAGCATCGGCCCTTTGCCCCTGCATCTTGCAGTTGGCCATGTGTTCTGCCAGTGGGGCTTGCCCGCCTCTGGGTTAAACCTCAGGGCACCTTACTTGCAATGCATTTCCCACACCCCTTCCTCTGTCCACTCTTCTGTAATTATTACACCCCTCCTGGAGACAGGCACTGAAACAGGATTACACCTAACCACTGGTATTGACAGAATGGCACACCGGGGCTTGCCTGACTCCTGGCTCTTCAGGGCGGTGACTTAGAACTCTTACAAAAGAATGTCAAGAATATATTGGAATACATGGGCCCTGTTCCTGGAAAAAAAATGTGTACGCATACTAGCAATATGACAAGCAATTGTAGAAGGTTCTCAGACACCTCTGTGATCTACCCAGGGACTTCAGGGGAGGCATTCCTGATCTGGGGGAGAATCCTAAAACTCGTTAGAGTACTCATCAGCCGTAGAGCTTCCATGGACCTGACTCACAGTTTACCCTGTGCAGGAGGGGAGGGGAGAGGGACCGTGATAGAAGCAGCCCATTTTTCCATCTTAAGTGAATCTGGTGGACACTGATGCCCTGCCTGGCCGAAGGCAGTATCAGTGGAGCAGTTGAGAGTGACCCTGTTATCCCAGGCCAGCCACAGCCACTGCAAGGGTGCAAAAGCAGATACTCACCAACACGCCCTGAGGCCACTGGAGAAGAGGCAGCAGATGTGGAGGCCAAGGGCAGTGGCAGGGCTGGTGCCACTGAGCCTTGGGACAGAGAAGGCCAGCAACTGTTTAGGGGTTGAGAGACAGCCAGTGTGCTCCCCACTCAGGGAGGACCAGCTGCTCTGATAGGAACAAGCGCTACAGAGTCAGATAGCAGAGGAAGTGTGAATCCCAGCACTGCCACTTACCAGCTTTGGACCCATGCCTTTTTGAGTCTCATTTTCCCTTCCTATAACTTTTAGATAGAACTTTCTACCTTGCGGGACTGGTGAGAAGATGAAAGAGCATTTGTATGTAAAGGGTGTGATACAATCCCTGCAACACTATACTTGATCAGTAAACAGGCTGCTGATATGAATAAGATAATGGGTGTTCTTATTTGGAAGCCATTATGATGCCTTGGAGAATGCGTATTTTGGGATTCAGGTTGAAAATCAGGAGTAGTTCAGAGCAAGTGTTTGGTGGCAGAGGATGGTTGGCTGTGCACACACCTGGCCAGAGAGAGGCCACTTTGCAGGAGACCTGTCCCCCTCCATAGCAGCTGATCGCAGAGAACCACTTGGCTGATTGCATTGAGATCATACACTGGGCAAGGCGGCCCTGAACAGCCTCTTTCCTCCACTGGACTATTTTGCCACATCTGATGAGCATGACTTCATCTGCTTGCATTGCCCAAGTGCCTTGTTGTGTGCTTTCAAAATTTATATACATGTGACTGAACTAACGCATATGGACCTCAGTGTCTGTGTGTACAGGTGTACATGCGCCTGTGTATACTTATTTTGTGTATTGATAAGACTCGCTGTTGGTGAATATTTTGTTTTCCTCTGAGCTTGGACATCTGGTTGCCCTGATGACTGTATGCTTGAATCTGCCAGCAACTGAACCCTCCTTGAGACACATTTGGTTGCTCACCCTGGTACGCCCTCTTCCAGATCCTGACCATTGGTCATTGCAAATTTCCGTAGCAGGAGTTTTTCTTGTTGTGGAGAGAACCTCTCCTCTCTCTGGGGCTCAGCACCCAAGGTCAGGTTCAGAGATGAAAGAATGAAAGCTGGAGGGAAGGTCTGACTGATATCATTGATAATTGTTCCTTCCTCTTTTGTAGGACTGTTAGCCTGATTTATTTGGAATTTGTGCACTTTTTTTCATAACTGATCTCTCTGGCTACATACCATGGAGAGGGGTTAAAATATAATAATTAAAATTATTAGCATAGAAAATTTTTGCCTATTTGGAGTTTTCAGGTATGAAGGGTCAGCATAAGAACCCAACATGATTTCATTTATTAAAAGCAACTAATGGGGTGAAATAAAATAATGTTTTCGGTATAAGGAATATTACATTACGAACAGAAATGCTCTCTTTTATTGTGTCTCTTTATCTATTATTTATTTATTTTCCTTAAGGAAAGGTCACTTAAAAATTCTTGGAACTTTCATCTATCTCGTGTTGCCAAAGCTAAGAGCACAAAACAAGGCTTTTGTTGAGACACAGGTGCTAATTCATGAGCACATGTCTATGGGAGTGAAACGTGAGCTCCCCAAGAAAGGGAACTGAAAATGAAGGCAGATGCCCATGAGTAACCCCTTCGTCTCAGAAGCATAAGGTCATGCAAAGCATAAGGTCATCCACCAGACCTTGCCCCTCTCTATGATTATTAAATGAGAACCAAAATAGCAGAGGAACCAAATATCCCTTCTGTACCATCATGGCCATCAGGCCCAGTGATCTTGTCTTCCTTGGTGTGTCTTTGGTCTTCTTTCAGTGCTGGAGAAGACAAAATTAAATATGGAATTAGTTCTACCTTGGCAAGATTTGGGAAGATTTAGAATTTAGGAACTGGGCAGTTCCTTAAGGAAACATAGCCTTTGGGAGAGCTGTCCAGATCCATCTGTCTATTCAGATAATCTGGGAGTGTCTGCTGGGTCTCTGCCTCTCTGCCCCTCAGCCTTTGGAATTTGCACCCGTTTGGTGCATTTGGAGATGCCTGTCATTGGTGCAGGGGCACAAGAACAAGGACTAGACACTATCCTTTCAGTTCCTGGAAGTTGAGATCTTGAGAATGAAAACCAAACTCCTTGGGTTGGCCCTATTTGGTATAAGGCTGACAGAAGAGCCGCTTCTCCCTGGAAGGCCTAGAAGTCAGAGGGGAACCTTGTGATACAAAAAGTTGGGGTGGGGAGTATATGAATCTGGGGGGTCCAGGGCCCATGCTGATGATTCCAGGCAGATTAATATTTATTGGAGAATGGTACCTACAGACACATCCTCTGAGGGTTGGCTATTGAAAAGCCATGCCATGGTCCCTCAAACAATGACAGTCCCTTAGCCCTTAGGCCTAAGCACAGAGAAACAACTTATCTGAGGTCAGAGGAAGTGTAGGGATGAGAGAGGAAACAAAGTCAACTGACAGTTAAGAAGTCATTCACTCCACAAGGCCATGGGAGCACTTCTCCATGCAGTATGGATAAATTCTCTCCCATGAGTTTTCTAATAACTCACATTTTACAGGAAATTGTTAGGTTAACCGAAAATTAGAATTGTTTCTCAGCCTGTCCCTCACGTTGCCCCCTGGTTGATATGGAGGGACTCTGGACATATACCGGGTAAGGAGGGTGTGCCTCCACCCCCAGGCATGTCTGAGACTCACTTGGTCAGAGAAGTCTCTCTCACCACTGCCCATGCCAATAGGACAGAACTCAGCTCATGACCACAGCATTCCCTGGGAACAAGCAGATAGCATTTCTTCACCGAAGAGAAGAAGAGGGTAGGGAGCAAAGTCAAGTTTTATTATTAAACAACTTTAATCCAAATGCTGATTATTATTTGCAGTGTCTGAAGGCACAAAATATACCTAAAATGTATGGAATAGTCTAAACAGAGTTATAAATCCAAAGAGCAAAGCATGAAAAAAAGATACATTCTGAGCTGACACAGAAATCTGAGTTGGGATTTTTTTTTTTGAGAACTTACTTGAATATCAATCATTTCCCCTCATGCCAAGGGTAGGAAATTTAAAAAATAACATAAACATGGTGAAGAATAAATAACACCATGAGGTGTTAAGGATTTTTTTTTTTAATAAGCAGGATGCCTTTTCCTCAAAGGTATACTCTCTCTCTCTCTCTCTCTCTCTCTCTCACACACACACACACACACACACACACATGCACACACCCACACCCACCCACACACACACACACACACACCTGCCATCTCTCTCCTCTCCCTTATACCCACTCTAAGCAAAGCTGTCCAAGAAGACATCCATGGCGTACCCCAGAAGACAGATCATCTCAGGAAAAAACAGACTTGGGAGTGAGATAAGGCAGTGAGACCAGAATTTGATTAAAAAAATAGATATATATGAAAAACTGACCATCCAGGGCAGGGCCCCCCAAAGTGCTGATGGAAAGAAAATGAAGCCTGCTCTTCCTCAGGGTAACTGTCGCCCACCTAGGCTTCACTATGCGCATGCACCCAGCTCCTGGTTCTCCACGCTCTGATTGGAGAAATGTCAATGGATTGTCTGGGGAGCGCTAACATCAGGCCATTCTCAGCATCCAGAGATAAATAACATAATTATAAACACTCTCCTCTCCAGGGTGCTTTTAGCTGACTATGTGATGCCGCCGTTCCTTTCTGCTCAATCATGTCAGTCAGGACTTCAGGAAAGAAATCAATCCGGGGCTAGTTATCACCCTCATAAATACACCTCTGGAGCAACTCTACAAGGCTATAGGAGATGCAGTCAATAGTCTTTGTATTGTTCCATGACCACAGATGGGCTCTCAGCTCCCTGATGACTGCCCAGCCAGGGATGGGGAGGGGAGCCCAGCCCTCTTGGTGCCCAATGTGGGCTGTGTGCACCATCCTGGCAGGTTAGGAGAGCAGAATCACCTTTGTCGTCAGCTCAGATTACTCAAACTGCTCTGCTCCTACTGGTTCTTTGTCTGGTTATAAGGTTTAATTGTCCCAAGAAAGACAAGGGAGGGAGGCGTGGCTATCTAGCTGTCTTAGCCTTAAGGAACAGAGCTACCAGTAGGTTCCTTAGCTTGGGGATAATCCTGGGAATCTCAGTGAGAGGGGCCCCTGCCTATTGGCTGGATCACCGCTTGAAGGCTTCTTGTCTGGAGAAGGGGGCAAAGCAGGGAGTAAGGCCTCACACTGTGTTCTGGCCCCATTTGGCAGACTGCCTGCAGGGTTTCGGACCTGGAGACATCCTTTTAATTCTGGAGTTAGTTCCCTGGGTGATGAAGAGTCACTTGTGTTTACATCACACCAAGTTCTGCTGCTCCTTCTCTAGGAGCCAAGGCTCCTTCCTATCTGAACAAACTATTCCCAGCACTGCCCACCGCCTAGAGTACTGGTCTGCTCACCTAGGGCACCTCCCTCCACTCCTCCACCATAACCCTTTGACCCGAAACCACAGGTCACAAATCCCAGGGGTTATTCTCCCTCTGCCTGGTCTCACCACCTCACCTGGTCCACACACTACAGCTAGCATTTCTCTATCCCCATGGACAAGGACAAGCCCACCACTGCCAAGCCTCCCAAGGCAATGATGGAGCCTACCTGCCTTCTCCCACATTCTATCACTTGTTGATTCTTCTAATTAGGAAAAGAAAGCAAAAAAACACAAGGCCAATAGTATGACCCTAGAGCATGTCAGCATCAAAGCCCTCAGAGATGGTCGCCTCATTGTGGGTGCTTCTCTTGGGCCCACTGCACACTGTGTCATGCAGTGGGTGAACAAGAGGACTCCCCAGGTTCCGGAAGTCTCCTAAGTCCCAGGCTGACAGGAACAGCTGATCACCATATAGCCCTGTGGCCTGGGGTCAGACCAATGCTGGCTCACTGTTTATCTACCCGAGAGGATTAAAGAGGAACCAAGGGCCAGGAGCAGAGGAACTTGGCAGGAAACCATGGGACATAGCAACAAGCAGCATTTGGGGCTCCTCTAAAGGGACTGGCTGCTTATCTTTCCCTCTCCCCCGGCAGGAAGGGGCTTCTTATCTGATCACCCCTCCTGCCTTCAGAAAGGCCCAGGAACAGGGGGCTTCTTTGGCACTTCAGAATGATCACAAGTAATTTGCCTTTTTATTCATATAGAACAAAATTTACAAAGTCATTCATACAGTTTTTGTGGTTTTTTTTTACTGACTTCGAAAATTGGGAATATTCAAAATACACTTTTACCCCACTCCATTCTGTCATTATTTACACATATGTACAAGAAAAATGAAAGAGTCTTTGTGTGTGTGTGTGTGTGTGTGTGTGTGCACGTGTGTGTGGTTTGTGTTGTTGTTTTCTTGTATTAAAAAGCTCTGCTGGTCGGGTGGGTGGATGGGCGGGCGGGAGGGCAGGCGGCGCGGTCAGATGGAGGTGCCATGGGAGGTGTCCAAGGCCTCTGGAAGGACGCCTCCCGGCACAGGCTGGAAGGACATGGGGATGGGGGTCTTCACCGGGCTCTGGCGGAATAGCCCCCCATTGGGCGACCTGTGTTTGCACTGCATGGAGGGCATGGTGGCCGAGCTGCTGAGGGGCAGCGGCAGATTGCTGCTAGGCCCTGACGAGAGTGTCCGGCTGGGGCCGTGGCTGCTTTGCTCTGGCAGAAAAGTGCTGACCGAGAGCTGTGTGTTCTGGTACTCTCGCGTCGGCTCCAAGGCTTGGCTGGGAGCCAGGCCCCCCATCTCCAGGGCCGAAAGCTCAATGGACGCTGGGGAAATCTGCTTGTGAGCAATGTCTTCATCCATTAGACTGTTCATGCGCCGGTGAACCTGCTCCAAATTCACTTCTTTGTCCTGGAGGGAAAGCACAGGAAGGTCAGGCCAAGCCCTCACATGAGCCAAGGCTGGCTTTCTACAAACCCTGGGAGGCCTGGAGACCCTAGGCATGTTAAGCCTGGTAGACACTAGGTGAGCACTGCCCCCCCCCCATTCCTCCCATACCCCCTCACCTACATCTGGGTGAACTTCAGTTATCTGGGAACTGGTGGCCTAGGACACTGCCCCAAGGTAGCAAAGACCCAGAAAGCAGGCCTTGGCAACATGTACCTTCCCTCCTCACTTGGCCTAGAACCACGGTCACACTCAGAGGCAACCCCTGCGAGAAGATGCCTTGAAGAACTGGCAGAGACAGAAGGAGGAGAAGGGAGTTCCCGCGGGAATAAAAGGAACTGGTCCTTGAGCCCCCAGGGTGTCCTGTGTATTTACCACGGAGTTCATAATGCTCAAAGGGCCTGATGTGATCATCCCCATCAGACACAAAAGGAGGCTTGGGTTCAGGAAGGTCAGTGACCTCCCTGGAATCACCACCCTTGTGAATGGCAGAGGCAGCAAGGGAAGGCTGAAGCAGGAAGTGGGCGCCTGGCTCACCCTAAAACCCTTGTTCTCTCCATCTCCAGAGATGCCAGCAAGCAGGCATGTCCTTGTCTCCAAGGCCCATGGGGCTGGTTCCTGGATGAGGAAGATGGTGGAGATGGTGAAGAATGGGTCTTTGCAGGGCTTAGATGACTTTCCCGGTATCAAGAATGTAGAGACAGCCAAGAGGGTGACCCTGACACTCGACTCTTTCTCCATAATGTAAATGGTGGCAAGGAAATGGTTTTGTTTATTTGTGTGCTTAAGAAAGAGAATAAAATTCACTTCAAATAACTTGATGTTTTGTCTACAATATCAAAATAAATCAAGGAGGCCAAACTGCTTGAAAGCTCCTAAAAGACAAAGATGAGGTACTCTATTTGCTCAGTTCCCAGTGAGGTGGGGCATAAGACCAGGTGTCCACAAAGGAGCCATGCCAGCTCCCCAATGAGGTTCAAAGTTCCACTCCTATTTTTAGGCAGCATGAGTGCCAATGTGACAGGCAAGGCCATGCCTACCACCCATACTTCCCTGATGTCAAACTCCTAGAGAAATACCATGTCAAAGCTCTGCTCTGAGATAGAACACCACAGGCTGTCTAATGGTAACATCCGTACAATAGAGAGAGGAGCCTGTCCCGGGCCCATCTTATAGGGCAGTTAGAAATACCACAGATGTAAAGGCCCTCAACAGGCTTTCAAAAGATAAAAGAAGGAACCACACAAATCTAGGGGGCCATTCCAGTGGCTGTTCTGAGCTCCTAGGAGGCTGGTGGGAGAGGATCTTTCCCAGGAAGAGGCCACCCTGAGTAGCTGGTGTGAATGCCCCTCTCCTATGGGTTGCTAACCCCCATGAAGTCTCAACTCAGCCTTCCTCAGGCAAGGAAGTTGCCTCTGCAGTTTACTCCTTCTTCTCAGTGGCCCCTGGTGTGGAGAAGGCAGGGCCACTGCTCTCTCCACACCTCTGCTGAGCTCAAGACTGGTAGTCAGACATTGGCTTCTGCCTTTTCCAGAACCTTTCACAGAAAAAGAAAACTGACACCCCCCACAAGAAAATAAGAAACTCATCCCAGGCCAAGAGGAGACCTGAGAATAAGAAAGCCAACTGATTTGAGGATGGAAGGTACTATGGGGCATGGCTCCATATCATAGATGGAACAACATCAGAATTCACTGGCATAGCTCCATGGGCAGAGCTGACATTCCAGGGATCGGAAGCCCCACACAGCTGAGCTCAGCTCACTGATGCCGGGAAACCAGCTCCAAGTTGAGGACACCACTGGGTGGCAAGTGTCCTGGGTAAAATCAGGGAAAGTGGCTGGAGACTACCAGGCCTTGACTTAACCTGACTAAATGTAATGCATGCAATGTCTTTCACTGACTCTTTTAAGGCTGTAAAAAACTACAAGACACCAAATTCAAGTTCTCTTAATTACCTTACAACATGCTGATCCAGCTCTGTACAACTTTGCCTTTTTCTTTCTGTTTTATCTGCTTTGTTGTTAGTCTTGCATATGAAACCATTTTAAATAGTTTTTTAAACTGCTATAGTAGTCTCTGGCTGTTTTAAGACCACCAAGCATCAATTATCCCTTCCTAAGACCATGGTCTGTTTGCTTTGAGGGAATTACTTCTCACTGGATAACAGTTTGGAAGGTGCCCTGCCCGCTTGTAGCTAAGACGAAGGACCACTATGCAAACAAGGACAATAGGAATGAACTGAATCCTGAACAAAGAGATAAAGAGACAGAAAAGAGTTGACTGTCCATCCAATAATGCAATAGTACTTCAACAAACTTTCTGCTCCATGACTGTCCTCCTAGATCTTGCCACCACCCCCCAGGTTCTCTGGACAAGTCTGACTCCTGCCCACCACCCATCCTGCTTCTCCAGCCTTCTCATGGTTGCTGTGTGCCCCTGATAAACTCTGGGACAGATAAATCTGTCATCTCCACTGGCCAAACTCAGTGCCACAGCTGTGTTGGTAAATATCTGCATCTATAGGCTATTTTCATTTCAAAATATGGGAAGGGCAGAAGACAAGTATCAGAGATCCTGGTAGCTGGATTAGTTGAGAGAGAATTTCAGAAACTTTTAGGGTCTCATAATAGAACCTTCCTTTCTCTTTGCAGACAGCAAAGCTTGGAGAAGGCTTGATAGCCAGCTGTCCCTGCTGGCAAAGTCTTCAGTTTCCACTGAAGAAAAACCGATGACCAATGGACCTGGATCGTTGGAAGAATGGGTTAGTTGCATGATCTCACCATTTCCTCCTTTAGATTTTCTTTCCAGGGTTCTAATAATCCTTTTGGGGACACAATGAAGTCACATTTAAAAGTGGACTAATTTGGAGGGGAAGGCAAGTATCTTGGTCCCAGTCCTGTTCATTCTGGCAGTTAAAAGAAAGGGTAAGACCCTTTTTCTCAGAAAGTGTTCAGAAGATGCTCCCGATTTTGCAGGGGTCTAGAGATAGAGAAAGGAGAACTTCCTGTCCAAGAAGACCACAGGAAAGCAGAGAGTTGAGAGTGGGGACAAAGTGAAAGGAGCCCTCTCTATCGAATGCCAGGGCCACAAAACAGGAGAGCTTTGGGGGAAGACCAACAACCCAAAATACTCTGAAGAAAAATGTGAACAAAGGAGGTCTCTGAGATGAAATCCTTCACCCGGGAAGTTTAAGGCAGAAGAGGTTCAGGGGATGGAATTATAAAAGTGGTTGAGACTAGGCACCAATCTAGCATAATAATCACAGCTGTGAGGACTTGATCTGGTACTACCAAAGTATCTAGAATAAAAACCAGCCCAGAGCGTAGGTATGGCTACAGCCCAATTACCTGAGAATCAGTACTTTTGGAGGAAAGAGCTTGAATATAGTTTCCTAAATCCATATATGTTTCTTCTTGCCTCAAGTTAAGGACAAACGAAGCAGTTCCAAGGACTGTAAAGCTGTGCAGTGAGTGTCAGCTTCCAATTGAGGTTAGTCATTAGCCTATAACCTTTCCACGTCAGGACACAGAGAAAACATCCACACTAACTGAACAGACTTTCCTGGGAGACCTTCCCACCCCAAATGGCAGTGAAGTAATTAATCCTCTCTGCACCAGTGGGACATCATTCTATTCAAATTCTGTTACTGCTGGTAGCTAGCTCCAACACAAAACAAATCCCAGAAGAACAAGATGGCATCGTGACCTGCCCATATTTGATTGTTTAACTGGACAGAAAATGAGAAAAACTTACGAAAATGCCTCCCCACCCCCCAACACAGGTAGTCTGTTTGAGCCTCCAATCTATTTCTAAGCTGCCTGCTTCTTCCGCCGTCTAGAGGTCAGATCTGAAGTGCAGAAAACTGGAGAAAACCACCTTGTACGGTAAAGCCTGGAAGCATCGTCTTGGATCACCTGGGGCCACAGATTTAGCACACACTAAGTCATTTCCAGTAGTCCCCGGCCAAGGAACGAGGAGGCAGAAATAATCCACCTGCTCAAGGAAAGAGGCAGGAGTGATTTGAATAATTATCTATATTTTAGACAAAATGGGACATTCTATTATGTTATGCAAATTCAAATAATGGACTTTTTTATGTGAACTACATCAGTTTACATCCTCATTATCTCAAGTTTTTGGTGTTCAACCGTACGGAAACTTGCTGCTGTCTTCATTAATTTACTGTAGGTAACTGACCTAGTCAAACATCCCTGAATATGACATAAAATCCACGGACTGCATTTATCCATGAATCCGGCTGAATTCCAGCTCTGTGTTTCTCACCTCATATTAAACATGATGACAGATGCACCAAAAGAGGTTACTGGGGACCCTCTCCCAGGCATTGTCTTGCAGAGAGATAAAGTTCTGTAATTAAGCCGCTGTTCACCAACGTGGAAATAATTCAGCGTACTGGAAAATGGTAATTAACTAAACTATCATCTATGTAACAGCCAGTTACACATGGGACTCGTTAGAACAGGCTTTGTTTGGTGTCCAATGGCTTTTACTTTAAGTTGAGCAGGAACAAAATGGGACAGGGGACTTCACACCTGACTGGGATGGTTGTAGAGGTGTTCTCCCATTACCACTGACACCAACCGGGTTGTAAATGAGACCCAATGGCTGGGGGAAACGCCATCAATACGAACTTCTTAAGTGTTGCTCTAAAGGCTTGCCCAGCCCTAAAGGACTGGTCTGGAGGTCTGAAAGTAGTGGCTAGGTAAGAGCAAAGAAATTGAGCAGTTAATGAAGTGGTCTCAAGAGATGATGGACAGTTTTCAGAGCATCACTGGGAAAGAGTTCTGATGGATTCTGTCACAGATTCCACAGGGGAGGGCAAAAAGAAGAGAGAGCTGATGGACATCTCCCATCATACGTGGTAGCAGTAGGTGTACCTGAGGTGAACTGAGGCTAAGGGTGAAGAGATTCGCTCAAGGTCACACTACTTCATGCTAAGTGGAGTATCAGGATCAGAGTCCATATCTACCTGCCTCCAAAACCTGGGCTCTTTCCAACTATGCCAAGCTGTGTGTTCCCAATTTCCCCTTGGGAGGATTGTGTAGACCAGTGGTTTTCATCCTTGGCAGGATGTCAGAAGCACATGTGGAGCTCTTAGAAACTACAATTGTTCAGATCTACCTAATAGGACCCTTTGGGGAATGGAGCCCAAGCATCTGTATTTCTTTTTTTTTTTTTTTTTTTTTTTTTTTTTTTTTCAACATTTTTTTTTATTTATTTTTGGGACAGAGAGAGACAGAGCATGAACGGGGGAGGGGCAGAGAGAGAGGGAGACACAGAATCGGAAACAGGCTCCAGGCTCCGAGCCATCAGCCCAGAGCCTGACGCGGGGCTCGAACTCACGGACCGCGAGATCGTGACCTGGCTGAAGTCGGACGCTTAACCGACTGCGCCACCCAGGCGCCCCTATATTTCTAAAAACCTCCAGGATTAATCACCTCTGATGTGCAGCCAGAACTGAAAGTCATTGATCCAGCTGAAATGATTACACAACAATTTAACATTAATAACGTTTTCTTTATAGGAGCCCAGACTGGTTCATTCATTCGATAAACACTTTTGAGCTCCTACTACCAGATGAGCTAATGTTCTTGGTAAAGCATCCATCTTGGTCCCTGGCATGTAGAAGGTGCTCAATACTTCGGCTATATTCATCACCTCTTAACGAGAGGCTCCACTGTTCCAGACACTGGGCAAAGTGATGGCAATGCGGAGGTGGAGAAGTGCCAACAGACTCCAAGCAGGGAGAGGCAAGTAAACCATTAGCAGCAATTTGGAATCAGCCAGCATGAGTGCATACACCCAGGGAAGCAGCCCATAGAGGTGAGCAGGGGAGATTTTACGGAGGGGAGTGATGTCTGAGCTGCTTTTGAGATACACATTGGTGTAAGATAAGCATTCACTCTCTTCTTGCTAATAGCTCCTGGGATAAGGGCTTACATGCACACTTGCTATCCTTACCCTCATGCTAAGAAGTCTGACATCAGGAGTGTAGCCACTGGGCCAGACTCAGTTTGTGGCTGAAGAGACAAACTGGGGTGCAGAGGATGTCAATGCCTCGCTAGGAGCCGGCATCCTGGCTCAAGGAAAAAAGCCCAAGCTACACTTTTAATTCCCCAAATCCTCTGGCAAATGTCAGGCAGGAACCCCTGCTCCTGCACACACCCCATGGAAGGCCCAGTGGCAGACACAGCAATCATATCCCAGTTCTGTCCCTGCCCATTCTGCTGTTCATTTCTCTAGGGCCAAAGATGTCTTCCTCCAATGCTCTTGAAGGCAATCAGGAGAGTTAAGAAGATAACATGTAATCTTTCTGGCACAGAGAAGGTGCCCTAAGATGTGAATTGTCCTCCCCACACCCCTTACTGCCCATCACAAGGTCCTTGGGAGGGAATAGGGCCTTGGCCACCATTCGCCAAGCATGTCCCATGGGCAGGTGCCGCTTATGGCACTTTCCATGCCTTCCCTCATTGAACCTCAGAGCAACCCCATGAGGCTGGCATAAAGGAAGAGGGGAAAGGTACAGGAGAGAAAAATCTCTACATGGAGTTGGAAGAAGCATCAGAGGAGTGAAGGCAGAGAAGGGTGCAGAGCCAAAGGGGGTGTCCCCTGCCACAAATCCTCCACGGAGAGCAGGCGTGTGCTTCCCGGCCACACAGACAGCAGCTGGCCCACCGGCTGCTACTCTGCCGCTGCTGCCCGGCCACCCTGGCCTCTGTCAGCTCCTGTCTGCGACGGAAGCAGGGACGGGGTGGGGAGGGCAGGCAAGGCAGGAAGCACAAACATTCCAAGCTCCCAGCCCAGTGACGGATGATTCATCCCTCACTCTTCATGTCATCTCCCATTTGTGCGGTTCTCATCTTTATTTCATGAATATTTTATTCTTAGAGCAATGGCTCCACTTCCCCCATAAATCTAGAGGGTGGCTCTTTACTGCAACCACAGAGTCTGCTGCACTCACCTGCACTGGGTAACTACATAATAGTCTGATTCCTTAGAAAAAATACGAGCTCAAATCCACATGAATATTAAGGGGTTGAACGCACATTACTACTCTTCCTCAAGTAGGTGTCTAAAGTCTGAAGACATCTCAGCACAAGCCATTAAACACAACTAAACTACACCCAAAGACAGGTTTCTGGCTCTTAAGAAATACAGCCAGTGCCCCAAAATGAAGCATTCTAAGGTAAAGCAGACACTCTCACCTAATTGAGAATGCTGCTCCATAAAACACAGCCAACCAGTAACACAAAGTGGTTCTGGATTAAATACCGTTAATATTTGTGGAAGGTTTGAAAGATATGCTTCTAATATCCTGTTGTTTCAACCCCCTCCTGGTTCTTATTCCCTCCATGATGAGGGCTCAACCACTTGGCCTGACATCCAAGTCCCTTAGAGCAAGTCCCTGCTCCCTGATCCAGTGTCCTCCACTCACATCCCCTTGCTGATGGCGACACTCCAGCCCCCACAGCTCCAGGAGGTGTGATGACTGTTTACCTCCGTGTTGTTCACCCTACCCGAAAGGCAACTTCCAATCTCACCTCCAGCTCTAGGATCTGTACCAACCCTTCAACACTTCACTAACTGGGAGGAGCTCTTCACTAACTGATACCCCTGCCCTCCCTATGACCCCAGGCTGGGCTGGGTGCCCCTCAGTACATCCATGGTACCCTCTGCTCACTTGAGAATAGCCTTGATCAATGGAGGCTGCTTTGGTCAACCTCTCTACCACATCTGCTCCTGCAGAGGTAAGCCCCCTGGGGACATGGACTGTTCCCCCACAGGCATATATTTATGAAAGGAAGAAGAGAGACGGAGAAATTTCATTTGAAAATCAGAAACTCATAAAAACAGAAAAAAGATGGGGAATATTTCCCTCTTCTATCATGCAACCCATAGCAACACCAGAAGGGGCTGGAGGAAAGGCAGCTACCATGCTTTTGCAACCTGTCTTTTCACTGGTCCTCATTCCTGTCTGGAAGCAAGTTGGGGGCAGGTGCAGAAACTTCCATATTTTCTAGGCAGGACCAATGTATTTCATTCTCTCTTATGCCTCAGATCCTGGGCTTATGCAGAAGCCAGAGGAGAAGACAGAATGCTTTGCTGACAAGAAGAGAGCTGTTCCTCACAGCTGGGTCATTTCTTGGTCTCCTGGTCTTTTCTCTGTATTTCTTTCACGTCTGCCTTCTATATCTCTCCAAAAATCAATCCCCTCACCACTCCTTCTCTCTCTCTCCCCTCTCCCCTCTCCCTTCTCTCTCTCTCTCTCTCTCTCTCTCTCTCTCTCTCTCTCACACACACACACACACACACACACACACACACACAGTAATCATTCACTTTGGCTGCCCAGGCTAGGCTTGTCACTAAACACTAAACTAGGGGATGTGAAGGGACATGATGACCAGAAGCAGATGAGAATGCCCTGTCCAAAGGAAGAATGGCCTCTCTCTGCACCTAGTTCATACGGGACATTCTGGAGGGCAGAGCCTGTTTCTCCTGGGCACCCACTCTGCCCATGCCATCCCAGGTCAGCACTTCCATGACAGGGAGATGCTCACCCACCCAGAGAGCCTCTCCTGCTCCCCTGACCCAAGGGCATGTGCACTGAGAAGTCAGGCTGTGGCTGATTGGGTCTGGAAAAAAACAAACCCAAACCAAACAATATGGAGAGTGAATGCAATGGGATCTTGTCTTCCCTTGTCCCACTGGGGATGGCTCCAGGACCACCCTACCCTGGGTACATGCTGAGGCTTCTGTACATATAGACTTGAGGCTGGTAAGGGGACATATATGCAGACTTTCCTAAAAACTACTCATCGGAATAATTCACAGTCCCTCTCAATGACTTCTTCACAAAAAAATTTCCAGGAGCAAAAGAAGTTCAAGCAGAACCATTAACTGTTCCTTTCAGTGGCTTTCCCTTAAGTCTCCTCCTTCCTTCTCACCCGTGGCCCAGGGGTGACCAGAGAAGCACTGAGGCCATGGGAGACCCAGGCCTTTTCCACTTTGCACTTCCTTGCAGGGAAGCACACAGAAGGCAGATGAGGAAGATGGATGTCCCCAGAACATTTCCAACATGCTGAATCAAATGGCAAGATCCTTCCAGCAAAAACTAAGTTTGATGACAGAGAGCTTGCTGCCTGGTATGAATGGAAAGTCTGTCCTCACCCCCACCTTGCCAGGCGCTCCATTACAGACTGATATGGGGTATGGCCAACCAGTCTCTCCACGCTGCAGAGATGGTGGCCATGGCGACACTGCCTTTCTGGATTTGGCGCTGGTTACTTTGCTGCATCTTGTTTGAAATTTACACCTGTTTGTAGCAACATAATCTGTTGATTAGAATTCAGAAAATGCTGAGGTATAGGCAGCACAGAGGGGCAGCCCTGCAATCCAGTGGCTCGGCTTATGTCTCCCTGCCTGTGTGTAGGTTTCCGCTGGCACAGATCATCCCCAAATGGCACTCCTTGCCACCCTCCCTTAGGGGAACTGGCTCCAGGGTCCCTTGGTGGAGGCTTCATATAAAAAAATGGACTCAAAGAAGAACAAAACCCCAACGGAAGGAAGTGTTGTGGAAAGAATCAGCTTGTGGTTGGCACACATAAGGAGGGATTTTGTGCCAGAACTTGAAGTCTGGACAGAGCCACAAAGTTCCCTGTGCTCGGTGTTCCTGGAGGAACATGGGCAAGGCCGGGCCCTATACGGAGGGGGAAGGGAAGGGGAGAAGGGGCGATGGGAGGGGAAGCGGGGGCCAGGCCCTACTTGCATGCTGGAAGAGCAGAGCCCTGTGGCCCTTGATGTGAAGGCAAAGAGAACCAAGAAGGAATGAGATCTCCTCTCTTACCCTACAGTTGGTCTCTCCAGGTCAGGGTGGAGGCACATGGGCGGGGCAGGGTGGGGAAGGGCTCTCTGGCGCTGCTCATGCTGTACCCGCTCTATAGATAAATACAGGACTTTAGTGGCCATGGCTGGTGCCTCGGCACTTTGTTCAAGCATAAAAACATCCCCTACATTTGTTCTCTTGCTTTAAAATCAAAGTAAAACAATGACACCATCCCCCCAAATAAAACACTGCCGCCTCTAGACAAGTGACTTCGGTAAATACTAACTGGAAGAAAACCGCCCGCCGAGTGGCCCAGTATGACTCTCCTGCCTCTAGGATGCAGAAAGGAGAAGCAGGACTCAGGGCACGGACCTCTTTGGGGGTCTCCTGGTGGCACCGGTTGCTGTTCCACCACAACTCCAGGGCAGCCACCAGGCAGGCCAGGAGGAGGCCGATGGCCAGGATGCAGAAGACCCCAGCGAAGCTGTGCAGCTTGAGGGATTTGCCGTCGGCCTGGGCACTGGCGTGGCTGGTGAGGTCACAGCGGCCCATGTGAGGCCACCACTTTTGCTTGAGCACGTCCAGGTCCCCAGTGTCCTGCAATTCCAGGATCCTGCAAGATACAATCCACATGAGCCACAGCCACCGGCCTCATCAGTGTGGTCATGGGGGCTTTGGCCCATTCCCCACCATGCTGGCCCTTCCACAGACCACGCTGAACCGTGGTGGCTCTTATTCTGTCCCAATTTTTCCCTCCCCAATCCATTCTCCCACTGTGAGACAGTGCTCTTCCCAAAATACACATCAGGTTTGTCTTTCTCCTTAAAAGTCTCAATGCCCCCCTCCTACCACTGCCCATGGATAAAGTTCAATAGCAAGCACATAAGGACCCTTCACATGGGACTGGGAGCAAGCTCTGGGGATAAAATAGGAAAATATAGAACTGGATGAGGCAATATTTGGACTGTGGACTTGCAAAAATGCTTTCTTTAAACCTTCAATCCATTGTAAGTTTCTCCCACCAGGATTCCCCAAATCACTCATTCATTCATTCGGTTTGAGGAGTATCTGCCTTGCGCTATGTGTGATGTTCAACACTGCTGAGGGTGCAGTCCAGAGACACATACATGGACCTTGAAACAATTAGAGCAATCAATGTGGACACCGAAGCTGTGATCAATACCATGCCACGAAAGTACAGGTGCTAAGAAATGGTGCACTGGGTGGGTGTCCAGACCAGGGGGGTTACAGGGCGGATCTCATCAAGGAAGTGACAGGTAAGCTGCCACCTGAAAGAAGGTTAGTCATCAAATAGCTCACACTTGTCTGGCACATTCTATGTGCCAGGATATATGCTAAGTGCTTGACAGATAGTGTTTAATTGTCATGTCAACCCTTTGAGATGGTTCCTTCCATTCTCCTATTTTTATACAGAAGGAAATGGAGGCACAGAGAGGTGAAATATCTTGCCAAATTCACTTTGTGGTTGGCAGGGATGGCATTCAACAAGAAGGAAAAACTACAGCCATGCTTGAAAGTCTTGTCTGGGCTAAGTGCTCAGCATGTCTGAGATGCTAAAATATGGCCACAGAGGCTGAAGAGTGATGGGTGAAGAGGAAGACGGTGGGAGAAGAAGCTAAAGCAGGAAGAGCAGAGAATGTCGGTTCTGAGAGGGTATGAGAGGGAGTCTGGATTCCATCCTGATCACCAAGGTGGGGCAAACCCCTGGGCTCCTGTAGTCCCCATGCAGGTGTTTGGATGGTGGTTTTCCTTCTTGTGGCATTTTATGGACTCCCTCTGTAATCCAGTGGTCTGAACAGTGAGCTAGTAGAATCTGGTAGTCCCCAGCCTCCTCATACCCAAGCTTTTCCATCTGGGGAGGGAGACTTTTTCAGCCTGGTACGTGGTGATATATCCAGGTGATAACACCTGCTGTGACCTCTCTGAGCCCATATTCTCAGCTCTCTGGGTGTACACAGTTCAGGAGAAGTGGTTCTGTACAGCCAGGAGAAGCTCACTTCCAACTGTCCAGTTGAGCAGTCTCTGCCCTGGACCTGCATTGCAGGCCACCTGTGACCATAAGCTGAGGCTGAGGTCTATGGGCTGTGCATGCATGCATGGGCTGTGGCTGTTGGAGAGGGAAGGTGACAGCCCAGAGGGGGTCCTCTGACCTTTCACCATCATGGACCCAGCATAGCATGGCCTTTCATAGGCTGTGAATAGCTTGGCTCGGTACAAGAAGCAGGGAATGGAGGCACCAGATCTCAGCTGGGTATGACAGAACAAGTGACTTGCTCCTGCTTAACCTTGGCTGGCTCATCTTTGCAAGATAGATCCACGACCCCACTAGGTGAGTAGATCCTTCAAGATGGGCTGTGTGTTACTCTCCATGGTTTCTCCTGAGCAAGCAGAGTGGTGGCACAACTTGGGCCATCAATGGATGTTGGCCGCATCAATATGTGTATGAATATATTAATTGAATCATGAAAACTAATCTAAGCTAAAATGGCCATGGTGAGATAATGAGATAATGTCTGTTAAGAGCCAAGGACACAAGTCAGCACAAAAGACTTAATATGCCGCTGTGCCTGCAGGGACTTGGCCATTGAGATAAATGCATGATTGACATGTGCACCTGTGCGCCTTGGGCTTGTGTTTGGTATGCCATTGAGCACAAGATATCTCACATGGCACATCCCATGATCACCTGGGCAGCTTCAGTGTCCCATACCTCTGTATGGCGCTGGACATGTTACAGAAGCTGGCCACTGGTTCATGCTGAAAGGCCACTATTTAAGTCTATGCTGGCAGGTCTGAATAAGCTGGGCCTCCTGGCAGTTATAGGAACCCCAGGGCTGGATATGCAGGATCTCAGGGCTTTGAGAAGACTCGTGGGTAGACTAATGGCTTGCTGAGGAGAGACAGCAGAGCTTTGTATTTAGCACAGATTCTGCTCTGATGGACATCATGCAAACACAGACCGTGCCATCACACTAGCCATGGTATGCAACCTCTCAATTTCAGTGCTGTTATTACTAAAATCTGAGATCATAACAACTCCTACCACAGCATGACTGTGGAAAATGGAAAAGGGACACATGGGCACCACTCAGCTCAAGATATGGCAAGTAATAAGAGCTCCATAAAAGCTGGTAAAATTTGCACAGTCTGATGGCCATGCTGACCAGCAGCCCTATCCAGTCCAGTACTGATATGCACTGCCTTTTATTGAGAACATAGTAGGGACTGATCATTTCCCATTGTTGTAATCCTCCTAGCAGCCTGCAAAGTAGTTCTTAGTGAATCAGTTTTACATCTTGAAGACCTGAGGCTTGGCATCTAGATGACTTGTTCATGGTTGCAATTAGAAAGTGGCAAGATTATTCTTCAGAGCTGGGGCGTGCTGACCCGGGAGGCCATGCTCTTTCCAGATAATCAGGCTGCTAAGTGCAGTCAGCGGGCTCTCTGAGAGTTAGGTTCTGGTCTACGGGACCACGAAACTCTGGCCAGAGCATAGCTGTAGGGTCTGATTTTTACTCCTCCACTCACTGACTGCAACATCAGGCAGGCTGCTTAGTTCTACCGATGCTTCTCTTCTTCCTGCTCCTTTTAATTGTATGCATTTTTATGCCCAATATTATTTCAGGAAGAATGTAAGGCAGTTTATAGGGAAACATAGAATAAAGTAAAAACAAACAAATCAAAAAGAAAATTTAAACATATAAGCAACAGAGGAAAGATAAAACAAGTCACGGGCACAAAATCAGTCCTAGAACGAGGCTAAACTAATGCACACCATAATAATCTATACTCCTGCTTATGAGTAAGCCGGAGCGATAATAGCCACTTCCTGAAGCCAGTTGTTCTATTTTCCAGACAGATATAATTGCAGGTGCTTTCCTCTGGTTAATAGTTGGGGAGCCTGCTACACAGTAGGTGCTCTATAAATGGCTATTAGGTTGTTAAACATTTATTGAATGCCTGCCCTGCGTGCCATGGTCCACAAACAGGCTACAGCACTCAACCCTGCCATACACACTTAGAAGGCACAGCCTATAGAACCTGTTCTCTGCCAAAGCAAGGGCGTGTACCCATATTCAAGGAAACAGCTTAGTTTCCAGGATGAAGGGAAAGAAAGTTACAGCAGTTCCAGGTAAGACCAGGATCTGTGATTTCTGTGAGGCCTTTTTTTCCCTGTAAATGGCATAGTGCGTTGTTTCCTGGATCTGCCCCCTCCCTCCTCTCAGGCATGCCCCAACTAGAGGCAGCTCACGGTTCTGTAGGCATCATACAACGGAGAGCCTCTCAAAGAACCACTGGCAGTCGTACATTGACGACCTGAGGTCAGAGTGTTCCTTCTAAGTAGATACCCATCTGCCCAGGTAGGGGAGGGGGGATGCTTTCAGCCCAAGAGAGGCTGCAACACAGAGACTTAATATGCACTCTCCTCCCAACTCTACCAGGAGCTGGATGAGTGAGCCTCTCTGAACTTCAGGATGTTAAATGAATGACCTCTAACAACTCTCGCCCTTCCAAATGGATTATCCTCAGTGCTGGGATGCCTGTGTTTACCAGTCAACTGGTGTTGCCCCTAAGCCTGGGTACCATGCCAGCTTTTTCATTTGGACACATCTGCTATTTTGGATTTTGGTGGACCAAGATAGCCTGTCCTTTGGGATTCCTCTCTAAGCTCCTTAGTCCTGCCCTCTTCACTCACCAGGATGTCACCTCACAGACATGTGTGGGTGATGGGCCCAAGGCACAGATGTCCTTAGGAACAGGAGCCCCAGTGAGCAGGCCACTGAGCTCACCAATGCTCCTCACTTTCACCTTGTCTGGTAAGGCCAAGACCCCTAGTCAAAGACTAAGATAAGTTTTCTGGCAGTAAAAGCAGGGTGTTGATGACAGACTTTTTTTCTCAAGGAAGCTGGCCAGGTGTTCAGATTGAGCACTTGGAAACTTGATCATGCCCAAGGGTCTAGAGTAGACCAGGCTCAAGAAGGGATGGACTCCCACCAGCAAATTACATGGGAAGCTTAATAGGCCAACACAAACTAGACACAATGTTTCACTTCTGGTGGAGGGTATCCATGTGCCTTTGCTTGGGCTAGAATACCCAGGCCTATAAAGCCCTCCTCCCCTCTTACCCCGGTCCTCCCCCTACCATTTGCTAGTATTAATTACCAGGAGGCTGATCTGGGGAGGATGGGGAGGAGGCAGGTCCCTTGCCTGCCCCAGCAGATAGCGTCTGCCCCCTCAGCCCATGTGCACATGAATATGCAGTCAATCTGCTTCTCTGACCACACTTTTTTTCAAGACCACATTGACTCTTCCCTCACTGACTTTTCCCACTGAAAGCCAATTTTAGAACTTCCTAAAACTTATAATAATAAGTAAGTATTGGGCCCTTCTTAGATCCAATTAATTATTCACTTAATTTTAAATTACTGGGCCTATCTGGCTACCTTCTACTCACCCTTCAGGCCTTAGGTGCCCTCCCTGGCCTCCCGGTTCTGATTAGCTGTTTTCCTCTGCCCTCCTCCACTTCTAGAATAGCCTCTCCATTGTACTTACTTCCCTGTGCTGGCATTGCCTGCCTGCATCACAGTTCCCACCGAGACTATGCACCTTCATGAGATGGGACCATATACTTCCTCTTCGTCATCCCCGGCTGGCATGGGACTAGTTGGGGTGGATGGAGGAGCATGTGCTGGTGTACAATCAGGGCTGAGGTCACGTGAGGAAGAACCAAGCTTGTGTTGGCTCTTGCCTCCTAAGAGAAGTTTATCCTCGAAGCCCCCCTTGGCTGACGGTGCCTACCTCTGGGAGAAGAGGTCCCTGTAGGGGCTGCCGTGCTGCAGGGCGATCCCGTAGCCCTTGCTGCTGACGCTGTTGCCAATGACAGTCACAGAGCAGTCATCATCTGTTAGGGCTGCGTACTCCACCACTGCCACATCCCACAAAAAGGCGTAGTTCCCCTTCTTTGCCTGAAAGACCAAAATCACCATGGAGTCAGGTAGGCCTGTATCAGTTTTGAGCACCGAGTAGCTCAGTGATGAAATTTGCAGGACCCTCCAATGCGATCCCCTGCCCACAAGCCAGCACAGCAAGCCACTGGCTTGCCACTCGCTGTGTTTAGACACAAAAGGCTGTGATGCTATCTCCAGTATGCTCCAGGAAAGCACACGTCACACAGAGAGGTAGGAAAGGTGAGTGGTAGGTGAGCTCTAAGGCTAGCCACCTGCTCACAATGGCAGGGACCTATTTCTCAGATTAGCAGGCTCACCTTCAAAAGTGCAGGAAGTCTGACCCAGGGAATTGAGATTTTCTGTTCAGAGATTTAGGGGGAGTGTAATAGCACCCAGTTAGTATTTCTACTTAGAACCTGGCTGAGCCCTGCTTAGGGTGAATGCGGAAGATGGCCCTAGATTTAGTGCCCTGAGTGGCTATGACTTAATATCTAAGTCATAAAAAATATCTATATATAAGTCATGAACTTGAACTTGCTATTCATAGGGAAGAACCCATAAAGTCAGAGTCCTGATTATTATGGTGCCAGGTTGCGTTTCTGCCACGTGCCTTCTACTGCCCACACAAGAGTGTCTCCACACATACGAACATGCACAAACACATACATACATGCACAGACACACAGGCACACAAGCAAGAGTGCACACACACACGCACAGCCACACACACACAGGAGGTTTCTATATCAATGCAGTGGTTGCAGATTATTTCATAAGGAATTTGCCCGTGGCCATGCTGAAGTCCACCCCATCACACCCATCCATAGCAGACCTTCAGTTATATCCTGAGCCTTAACTCTGACTTTGCCTGGAACTTGGACACTCAGGGGAAATGTGAGCTGCTCTGCTTTTTGGAAGGAGATGCAAACTAGACATTGTCACTTGGCCAGCTTAAAATAGAGCATAATGTTCTTAATGTAGCCAAGTGCCTGGTTTTTATTCTAGAGTGAGCACACAGTTGTCTCTTTGCCACTTCGTCCCTCTTACCACAACTCACACTGGGTGCTGTAAGACCTCAGTCTGGGCTTGGTGGCAGGCCTGAAAGATCACAGACAAGAGATCAAGTTGCACACTACAAGTTTTGTGGCATCATCATGGGCATTGTGCTGATCTCTTGCTTCAGGTGAGTCTTCATGTCCACTGAGACTTTCCAAAGAGTGCTATTGTTACTTAGGTGAAGGTAGTCAAGATTTTACTTCTTTTAGGACCCAAAGTGCCCATGGGCCAAAATGGCTCATTTTTTCTTCAGAAGTTTTCCATCAAAAGGATTTGTGAGCAGAGCATGGCGCCCCCCGGCACGAAGAGGCTGCTCCTGGCCATTCAACAATTTTTCCCAAAGACCTTGTAAGAAATGACACACGCACCTGTGCCACCCATGGACTTGTACCTCCGGGAGCAATCCAAATATTACATCAAAGCTGCATTCCATGGCCAAGCCAATTTCAGAAGTCCCTAAAGGACTTTGACCCAGGTTGCAAAATTACACTCATTTCTCTCCTTCCACATGGGAAGATAACAGTCTTTGAAATTTTTTCCTGCTGGCAAACAAGTTTTCTCTTGAAAAGATATAAATTTTCAACCTCTTAGTATCCAAGTTTCTCAGCAAAATGTTGACTTATGACCTAATATTTGGCTTTGGTCTCACTTTGGAGCATTTCACATCCACGCTCGCAATTCAACATGACAATCAGACATTGTTATTTGGACGGTTTCAAAAAGGCATGTCATGTTGAAGGAAGAATTAAGATCAGGTTCGTTTCCACCTTTCAAGTGATGTTCCAAGAAGGAAAAGGAAATAGACTGGCTCAGACTGAGTGGAAACCGACTGACAAAAACCTGGTGCAGCCATTCTATGGGGGTACTTAGCTTCCTTCAAGTCACAAGTGTTTGCGGCTCCGGTTTGGGCTCAGTGACAGGTGAGCACAGCTGCAAGAAGGAAGCATTTATTGTCTTGCTGACCTAAGCCGAGAAGCCAGGAAACACATGGGTAGGATGCTGACAATGTCGCAGCTGCAAATCCCTTAACCAGGAAGGCTGTCGAGAAAAGAGGGGAGAGTAGTTCTTTCTTGAAGTGGCGAGTCTTCCCATTTTTAAACAGACACTAAAGTTACTATTATGTTTATGTCTGCTTCAAGGAGCATGTGGCCAGTCCCTAATATACTTGACAATGCCTGAACAGGGGGTCTGGAGAGACTAATGTGCCCCATCTTGTTTGTGGACCACATCAGAGGCTCCAGATGCATTGGGCTCTAGCCTTATGAAAATACTCTCCATCCCCAACATCTCTGCCCCAATTCCTCAGCATCCCAGAGCTTCCTACGTCCTCCTCTTAGCCCCATGCTGAGTAAAATGTAGCATCAGATCCCTCCCTGTGCCTCCCAAGTCTGTTAGGCTCCAGGGAAATTTTCTGGACCTTGTAGATATCTCCCCATCTTCCTGGTGTGTCACAGACCCTGCGTAACACAGAAGTCTTCTTAGGCCTGGCCATGCTCTCAGGAATATTCAGATGCCAACTATAAGAAGCCCAAACACACTACCCATCATGGTTATGTCCCCTTTATATAGACGTTCTTGTCTCCATGAAGAATGAGCTCCACACACACACCTGCCCCAAATTTGAAGACATGTTTCTCCCTAATAGGGCCCAAACCAGCTTTCCATGGTTTGTGGAAAACCACAATTTGTGGAAAACCACAATCTGTGCTGCTTATCCACAAATCTTGGTGTGTGTGTGTGTGTGTGTGTGTGTGTACACAGAAATATACATATATGCATAAGCATATATATACACAAAATTAAAGTAGTATAAAACAATAGGATAGATACAGTATTATTATTGTTCTGTATACATGTGAAATGTAATATGCCAAAAGATGGATAGGATTATTATATAACGGAGTGGTATTAGTGATTCTTAGGACAAGCTGGTTAAAGGTTTTTCTTTAATCTTGTTACACAATCTATGTTATCACACACTATACAGGCACCAAGTCTGATCTCCATCCCCCTGTGTGCCCTTGCCCATCAATACAACACAGAGGCCTGGCAGAGCTCTCCAATTTCCCGGCTATTACCCAAATACAGCCCTTATTTCCCTGGGCTGCATCTAAACATTTTGCTTTGTTTCATTCTCCCCTTTCCCTAAAAGGGAAAGAAAAGGCAATTGGTTTAAACATAAAAAATGAAAAGATGTGAAGATTCAGGGATAGAAGGAAAAGAACAGCTTTGATATTAGACAAAGTCAAAGGCATCTGAGCATCCATCCCCAGGAAGTCAGGATAGCAGCAGGTAGCAGGCCACCCCTGACATATCTCCCTGTAAGTACCTTAGCAAACAGGATCCAAGCCCTTCCCTGAAGTCCACTCTGTGCCCAGTCCACATGTACGCTGGAGTACAACGAATGGAAAGGGATGGAGATACGAGGGTGCCTGGCCCCAGCATTTAGAGCATCCTCCCTAACATTTGGGGGAATGTGATCAGCCTCTATGGCTGGAGGAAGGTTGGGCACAATAAACAAAGCCACGAGTGATCTGGGATATTGGAGGACTCCCTCTCCATTGCTCCACACCAATAATAAAATGAGATTGCATTGCCTTTCATTGCATAGCTGATTCTGCCCTTCGCAGAACTCACTTGGAGCACAAACTTCCAGAGACAACAGCCTTCGAGGCAAGAACTTCATTATGCTCTTCTATTCCATTCTAACTGCTTTTGGAAAGGGGCAAGCAACCACATTGTTCCCCCAAACAAGAATGCTGGGACTGCAAACAGCGAACACAAATGTTATTGGAAAGAAAGTGCTGAAGGAGATCAGGTGTCTACAGTGCCAGCTACAGGGAAGGTGCAGAGCACCTGCTGGGTGCCGGGACTTTCAGAGCCCCAATTCCTTTGCCATCCCTGGTATAATTCTAAAGGGCAGAACATCCATCCCCTTTGACAGATGAAGGAGAAACAAAGTCAGTTGTCCCAAACAGACCCAGATCATGAAAGGCAGAGCCAGGTTAAGGTAAGCTAGTACTCTGGCTCCAAAGAAGGCTGTGCTGTCCCCTCTGCCCTGCTTGGACCCATGAAGGAAGGGCTGGGGAAGTTGGTCCTGGTGTCCTTGCCCTCTGAGCACTTCCCAGGGCAGTGCTGCTGGTGACAGAACACACTGAGATGGCAATGACTGTCTTTCTCCAGCTTTGGAAACATGGTGGCTTGTGGAACTGCTGAACCCCTGTGAAATGGAGGTCACGGGCCACACTGTCTCTGGATGGGGTTGTCAGGATATCAGGGACTCCTTGGACACTTGATGCATCCTCATGTGCATTCGCCATCTGGAGGCACACCTAGTGCCTCTCCCAGAGTCCACTTTCACCCAAAGCAGAGCTTGGTCCTCTCAGGTGTCCCAAGTGTTAGCTCCCATGGTCATGTTCATGAACTGGCAATGCATTGCCATGCACAGCCTGAACCCTGGCTACAGTGACACCTGCACCAAATTACAAAATGCACAGTGAAAACCCAGACCATCTGTGGAGAAAAGGACAATTTTACAGTCTGCTGGTAGGAATGTGGGCTGGCACGATATTTCTGGAATGGCAATTTGGTGGGGAGACTCAAACGCTCTTAAAATGTGCATATACAGCAATTCCACCCTTAGGGATCTATCCTAAGGAATTATTCAGTTTCTGAAAAGATGTTTGTACAAAGATTTTCAGAGTAACACTGTTTAAACTAGAAACAATTGGAAATAATCTAAATGTTCAAAACTTAAGAATCAACTGGGCAAATGACAGTATTAAATGATGGAATATTATATTACCATTACCATGGAGTCTTAAAGAGAGCAATGATCACTAAGGGAAACAATTGTCTGTGGCAAACAAGGGCTAGCCTGGATCTGGCAACAGTATGGATTTGAATCCCAGCTCCACTGCTTTCTGACTGTGTGAGTGCAGGCAAGTTGCTTAACATCTCTGGGCCTCAGTTCTCATGGACGCAAAATGGTCCATTGCTCACAGAGTTCTGATGAGGATTAAATCCCTCGATAAATGTGACATGCTTAGAACCTTGCCTGGCATATAGTAGATGCTAAATACATGAGAACCAGTATTATGCTGTTTAGTGAAAAAGAATCTGTTACACTGGATTATTTGCACTGTGATATCCTTTTTAAATCATCATGTAAAAATAATGTTTTTATGTTTATGAAGAAAGGAAACCAAGCACCAAATACCAACATGGTCATCTTGGGGTGATGCCACCATGGATGACTTCTCTTGGTTTCTTTTAATCTGCTGTGTTGCCCATGTTTTCTACAGCTTGGCAAGCATCTCTCCTGTGACCGCACTGTCCCAGAGGGGAATTTTAGTGATTCGGCCCCCCTCCTGAGCACAGTGTAGTGAAAAGAGAAGAGTTGTAGACAAAGACAAGTGCAGGGCTACACTCCCAGCTCTTCAAGGAACCAACAATCTTGGGGACCAATAGTTGTTTCCTAGAGACCTATTCTGACTGTGAAATTACAAGACACAATGCACTGTGCCTGGCAATAGTGAGGGCTCGATTCAAGCTCTCTCTCTTCCCTTCTGCAGTCCCCAGCTTGATTCAGGAGACCGATCTGTCAGCTGTTATGGGAACATCTATCTTCCCACACCACCCCCCCACATCCATTCCTCCACCTTGACCAAGTCAGCAACATGCTCTGTGGGAGTCTGTGGTATGTGTATAGGTGTGTGTAAGTATGAGTACATAAATGTATGCAAATGTGTGTGTGTGTGTGTGTGTGTGTGTGTGCATGCATGCGTGCGTGCATAAGTACCACAGACCCCAGGGAAGCAGGAGAGAAGTAAACTCAGGTACCAAGTGCCTGGAGAACCACAAAGAGTTTAAGATAAACAGACTAACAGCAGGTAAGGAGCCTACCTCTCCTGGTCTCTCAGAACAATGGACAGATTGTCCAAAATGACATGCACATGTAGGGCAGACAATCAACAGGACTCTCAGAGGTGTTCACAAGCTAATCTCAGGTGGCTGTAAAGAAACCTGCCACCCATGAAGTGAGAGATAATGACCATTTACCTAGACCAGCCCCCAGAACAGGAAAAGCAGGAAAACCAGGGAAGGCTCCATGGGAGGGGGAAATGGCAATATAACACTCCCACAATTAGTGCAATGGCTGCTCTTCTGAAGTGTCCACGGGGCACAAAGTCAATTTGGCTCCTGTCTTCAGACCAGAGTGAACAGGATGGAGCTGGACAATGAGATAACACCATCAAAGCGGCAGCAAGGCCATCTGGTATGGGGATGTCCTGAGTGTGTGTGTGTCTGTGGACATGAGTGCAGGTGTGAGGGCAAACACTCAAGTTTGTCATGGTGGTCGCAGTGAGGCTGCCCATTACCTGAGGGACAAGACTGGGATAAGGGAAATGTCATAAGGCTACAGCAGCAGAAAATGGCTTCTGATGGCCAGGCATTAGGCCTGCAAGATTTCTGCAATGATTGCCTGTCCCATCCTAGTATTCTTGTATCCTAGAGTAACAAAGTCAGTGGCAAGGAGCTCACCAAGGGGTAGAGAGAATGGCAAGTAATTCCGCAAGCCACCAATGCCCTCACTCTTATATTGTCTTTTCTTTGATTCTTTAACTTCCTTTATAGAATTTTTAGCTCCATTTCATAAAGAGAAAGGCCTGGTATGTCAATGATAGCAAAGGTCTGGACACGGGCAGATCAGGCCTTCCCCTAGTGTTCTTGGCCAGTCACCTGAAATCTGAGCTTATATAACCTCATCTAGAAGGTAGAAATAGCAAGCCCACACAGGCTCATCACAGGAGGAGACAGCATGGAAAGTGTCTGATGCATAGAAGGAACTCAAACAATAAGACACTGTCCTCATGATCATGATAATCATCATCAGCATCATCCTTATAGCTTAAAGCTTGGACCCCCATCAGCCTGGTAAATTAGAAAGACTGTTAGCCTGGGTCACAGTCTTGGCCCGGTTACTGACTCACTACTGATTTGTAAATATGGAAGATGAGCCCAGATGGTCCTTCAGGTCTTCTGCTTTAACATCCTCAAAGTGTATGATGTAGACCAGTGGGTCTCAAAGTATGTTTCCTGGACCAGCAGTATCAGCATCACTGGAGAACTTAATAAGAAATGTAAATTCTCAGGCTTCATGTCAGATCCACTGAATAAGAGACTCTGGGAGTGGAGCTCAACCATCTAATAATCTCTCTAGGTGGTGCTGATGTGTGCTCAAGTTGAGAGATCCAACAATACAGACCTTTGTGTCCATTAATTTCTGACCCTCTCTTGAGAGCAGGTCTAGAAAGGGGGAGAGTATTAATGGCTCTAGGGTCTCGGGTTGGGGCACTAAATGGAGGAGCAGAAGTCATGGAGTCGAGAGACCAAGACTATTGAAAATAAACACTAAAGGAAAGTTATGTTTTACATCTTCTTCCTGCAAAGTGCTCTACTTGGGTCTTTCTCATACATTCTCTTCTTAGCAAGTTCAAAATAAACTTCTACAGCACAGACTGTGTCAATTTCCCAAGAGGATCAAGGCTCAAAACGGACTATGCCCAAGACCACAGAATCAGCTATTGACAGAGATTGAATGTCTCTCCAGGTCTCCTGGACTGCAAATGGCCTTCCACTCTCCCATATCAAAAGTTCAACATCTAAGTAGCCCCAAAGAGTCACACAGAGCCCCCTGAGCAGCTGTCTCTGGTATCATACTGATATTTTTTCTCTTCTGCTACCAAATTCTTGCCAAGCTTTTGTTAATGATGTTCATCCTCCAGCACCTGACTCTATGGAAGCTTTATGGTTGCATTCCCTTTTTGCACCTCTAACACTTTGGGACAGACAGTCTTATTTAGTGAATCAAGTATCGTCTTAGTGGAAGGAGGTTTCTCACATCTCCAAGGGAGATGGAGCTGGTTCAGTACAAAGGAAAGATAAAAGTCCTAACTTGGAAGAATCAATGGCTTCTTCCTCAAAGTCTAAAACTGCACACCATCAGCAAAACCAGGGGCCATAAACAACCTTCCCAGCAGGGCAAAGGGACACATTGATTTTCAATGATTTGTCAAAACTTTAAATTGTCCAAAGACCATGATAAACAACAATCTAATCTGAGTTCTTCCATGGGAAAGATTAAGAATGATCTAAAAGAAAGAGTAAATTGGTTTGCTTAGATACAAAATAGATTACAAAGAGAAAATACAGAATGAAAAATGTTATCCTGGGGAAGGGAAACAACTTAAGAATATATGAATTCAGGCAGCATAGAGGACAGGCATCCATGTGGTCAAACATTCTCTGAATAAGCATAGGGATAGGGCCATGCAGCTACTCCCTGCGCATGCGTGAGTGCATGTGTTCACATGCACACACACCCACACAAAGGAATGTAAGCCCCATGGCCATGCGTGTCCTGTTCATTGCCCTAGCATGATGTCTGGTATACAGTTGGTGCTGAATAAATATGTGTAAAGTGACTAATGAAGAACTGAAGGCATGAATGCAATGATATGGGGAAGCCTGGGGTCTTGAATCAAAGCAAGCTGGGCTGGATACGTCCTGAACGCCCCTCCAGATTTCTCCTTCACCCTTATCCATCCCGTTCTCTCCTCCACAGGCTGACCTTCCTGGACAAAGGCAGGAATGCCTATCAAAAGGCATTCCTGGGCCTCTGGCTAAGAGTCACTTTCTAAGATCCAGGTCTAAATCAAATATTAATACTAATAAAGCAACAATCATAACAATAAGCACCACTTGTTCAAGTGCACGTTCTCAAACTTAAGAGGGCATGAGAATCATCTGGAGGGAATGTTAGAATACAGACAACTAGTCTCCACCCTGCTTCCCTCTCTCAACTTCTGATTTACTGGGTATAAGGAGGCCTCAAAGATTTCATTTCTAACATGTCCCAGATGATGCTGACATTGCTGGTCCAAGGACCACACTTGGAGAATGACAGTGTTAAAAGACACCCTACAAGGCACTGCACCAAACCCTTACATCACCTCTAATCTTTATAACTCTGGGAAGACCCAGGAGTATTAATCCTGTATTTCAGAGGAGGTAACTTTGTCCGGGAATTATCTTACAAAGGTCTCGCCTCTGGCACAAAAGGGATGTAAGAACCAAACCCGGTTTTTGTTAACTCAAACCCCTCACTCTCCTCGCCTCATTCATGCTGCTTTAACTGAGCACTTGACTTCTTGGAGACAAAGTTCAAACGAGACCCATGAAACCACACCCTGAGGCCAAGGTGACTTTGACATCTGCGGCCACTTACCCCCTCTCTGTTTCTTTAGCCATAAAAGGTTGTTGGGAACTAGCAACTCAGACTGTGCCAGAAGGAGAGAAAAGTAGTAAAATTGTGTGTGATCACAATTAATATTAAAGACTACCCCTGAAAGTGTTGGGAGGCCATCTCTGTGGGTTTAATGTTGAAGAGTCTCATTGCTAACCCCATTTGCGGCTTAAGTATTCCTTTATGGCCTTTGCTGAAATGTCAGCCTTGAGAGAAATACCTCACACAATAGTCTGAAAGCACTTTGAGGAGCTACGAAAGAGGTCACATTCTGACCAAAAAGATTGAAATGGAGTCCTATCTCTCACAGAACAAACTCTGAGCTCTACCTGGCAGGATGTACAGCTTTGTAAAGTCAAAGAATCAGAAAGAGTCACCACCAGAGGGGACTGGCGGGGGCACTGGGTGAATAGGAGCCTGCCACATGGCCCAGGGACAACCAGCCCTCACTAGAAAGCACTGTGATCACTTCTCATCACTTCTCGCATAACTAAGCTGAGGTCTGAGATATGGGCTGTACAGAATGAATCCAAGACATCTTCCATATGAGGATTCTTCAAATACTAGAGATAGCCAATTTCACGCTCAGGGTTTTCTTTACCAGGCTCCACACCATTTCTGGTTCCTTTATCTGATTCTTGAGAGGCATGATCTTCAGGGCTTTTACTGCTCTCATTACTGTCCCTGATTTAAGGTCATCTACCCCTCATCACTCTCTCTCTGTCCATCTCTGTGTTTGTGTGTGTATGCTCTCTCTCTCACACACTAAAATTTTAAAATGTCAGGTTCAAAGCCAATCTTAATACCTTTATATTGGAAGGTAAAGAGACGCCTCATTAGAGCTACCCATCCCAGGGGAAACCACTACTTCTACCCAAATAGGTTTTATATTATTGATGATGCTAGGGATGATGTGATGGTAATAACAGTAGTAACAATAATGAACTTGTGGATGGTAGAAAGAGTCTGATAATCTCTTGACAAACTGTTTAACCTTTTTTGTGTTTTGCATTCCTCATTTGCAAAATGAAAATATCACAAAACGCCATCAATGGTGAAGACAGAGTACATAAGCACCATGCCACATGGAATAGTTTCTTTATAACTGTTATTTTCTTTCCTCCCTTTCTCCCTTTGTTTCTGCACAAACAACATTATACCAACAGAGCGGAAATAAAAATAAGCTAAACAAAAATTGCCAATGATCTGGCTGATGCAATAAATCAAAACTGTTTTCATTAGCAATCGCTTCTTGATTTGGAATCAAATAACAAAACAATTCAAAATGTAAAAAAAAACTTAAATCATAAAACCCAGAGCAATAATACTCAGCGGAACAAACAGAATGGAATCAGCCCACATTTACAGCCAGCACGAAGGTGAAGTGCATCAGACCTGGGTCCAAAGCAAATTACGGGGCAGAGCAAATCTGAAAAATAAAATCAGATTTAAGGGGAGTGAACATCCTCCCACCCTCTAATGAGGAGCTTGAAAATAATCAAAGTTAGCATGATGGCACAGATATTGGTTTGATTCCAGAGCTTACCCTACCAAATTATTAAAACTGCAAAAGAAAGTAATTGAAGAATTCATAACGAGATTTGCTTGGCAATGCTCAAAACCCAAAGCAAAGTAATTTAATAAGGGAGGCACACTGGGGGCTTTCCTTGATCTTTGAACTGTATTATCCCAAACCAATCATCATCAAACAGAATTAAGCAGCAGGGTGTTATGAAGGGACCAACTTAGTCAATTGTATAGGAACCTGCTCCAGGAGACTGGCTAAGTCCCGCTGCCCTCTGTGCCCCTCCTCACCCCCTTCCTGCCTTCTCTGCAACTGGGTACCAGCAATCCTCCTCATTTATGTTGAAGAAAGATGCACATGCCTACATTTCTGCACACTCTCATTTGTTACTCATCGAACATTTGTTTGATTTAAAAAGGATAAAAGGCTATGGATGTCCATGTGCTTTGCTGCTATGCCTACCTCTGCTCTAGGCCCTGGGAACAGATGAATGAATAAGAGACAGCCCTGACTCTAAGGAGCCTCTGAGTCTAGCGGGGGATATGACAAAGCAGGGCACTAAAGATGGGGTGGCATCTGATGAAGCTGTGCTCTAGTATGCACAATGTGATAAGGAAGCCCCTGGCCCTGCCTGGAGGAAGGAGGAGCTGGGGGTGGGGAGGAGGGCCAGGGACTCAGGAAGAGTGAATGCTTCTGCTAAGGCTGGAGGAATAACTAGGAACCAGCCTGGCCAGCCAAGAAAGGGAATGATGTTCCAAGTATCAAGTACCATGGTGGTGTACCAGGGAAGGGAGAGAGACAGGAAGTGCTCAGGTTTCCAGGTGAGTGGAAGGCAGGAGCCAGTTTTACTCTGATCATGCTTCTCCTTCCATTTCTGCAAGATGCCACAGATAATGATACAGGTGCTGGAGTGAGAAAAATACTGAGCTCAAATCCTGGGTCCCAAACTGACTCAAGACTGATTTTCAGGAAGTGCCTTGCCCTCGTCAAACTTTAGTTTTCTCATTAATAAACAGGTCGTGTTGAAGAACAAGTGAGCTAAAGCATGGCAGAAACAACACCACACCTCAGTCATCCTAAGTCTCTCTAATGGTAGCCATCATGGTTATATTAATCTCTGGATTAACATTGACCCCAGACCCAATGTTAGGAAGGAAATCCCTGGATAAAGTAAGAAAGGAAACAAAACTCTTTTATTTTATGAATAACATATGTGCAAAATAAGCCTTTGCCTTCATTTTGACCTTACATCAATTCTCACTCAATTTTAGGAGGAAAGTATCAAGCCCACTTTTATATATTAACCAAACTCAGCAATAGTAAATGAGTTAATGTATGAATGAATGAATGCATGAATGAATAAGAAACAAAATAGTTCAAATAATAAATTGTTGCAGAAATAACACATCTTGGAAGGGGTTTATATGTGTATCAATCTGATTATTAAATAAAGGTAGATGTCTAAGCATGATCTTAAGTCTAAGCAGGATCTTAATTTTCTCAAACCCACCAAAATACATGGATCATTGATGGCAATACCTCATGTGTACCAAGGGTGTGTGTGGGGAGGATGAGTTGAAAAGGAAATGATTTCTTCTTCATTTGAGTTCCCAGAGATAATAAAGCAAAATAAAGCAAAAATACATATGTACCTATATAAAAAGAAAAAGAAAGGGGAAAAAATCACAATAGAGAACATGAGAAAAATAGAAAAATACCAATTTGTAAAAAGATTCTTCCTACCAAAGACAAATCCACGAGGATTTGATGGGGAAAAAAATGTGAAACCTGAGTATTCTTTTGATTCCAAATATAAGAATGTAATTCAAAGTTTTACTTTTGGCAATACTCAGCAATATTTTGTCAAGAGCTTTCAATGTTTATATCCTTTTTTAATAATGTAATTCTACTTTTGAGAATTTGACCTGAAGGGATAAATGTAGTAACTGAAAAAACATTTTACATGAAGGTGTTCATTATAATGCTATTTATATTTGTGAAAAATTAGAAATGGCCCAAATGATAATCAAGAAGAAAATGTTTAAATAAGTTATTTTACATCTATTTGATGAAATATTAATTTGCCACTAAAATAATTTTTATAAAGTTTTATAACAATATTAGAAAAACAGGATAAAATATATTTTCTAAAACATCATAATTATATACAATTTTTGTACAGATTCAAAAAAGACTAGACAGAAATGTACACAAGAATTCCTAGAGCCTTATTTAGGTGATGAGAAAAGTTTGGTTGGTTCTTTTCTGCTTATTTTTAAAAACATTCTAAGCTTTTCTTAATGGTGATATATTTAAATTATAAATGTATATTTATATATAAGATTTCCTCTTAAAGCCTCATTACTTTAAATGTTGGCATGGATTGGAGGATATTTAACTTTAGTGCACTTGGAGTTGGGTTGGGCCACAGAGTTAAAGCAGGTGAATGAAGAAGGCTCAAGTATATTGCATAGCCAAGACAGTTAGGACTAAGGCTGAGACCCCAGGAGGGGGTTCTTTAGACAGCAAATGTTCAGCAGGGAAAACACCACTGCCTTCATTCTCCTACAAGGAAACTATACATTCAGTAGAAATAAAAATGCACTTCGTTTACATGGCATTTAACAGTCTTTTTTGCCTCTCTGGTTTCCTTCTTTTTCCATGTATTTAATTTTCTGCTAACCAATTTTCTCTCACGTTCTCACACTTGTATTGTCAAAACTGAAAAGGAATTGAGGCGTTTGGATTGCAAAATGTGTGTTCACAACAGGACTACCTTAGGAAGCTTTCCTCAACTTCACTAAACAGAATACATCCCTGCTTTCTGTCCCCATAGCCTTTCCCACATTAAATCACAGCCATTTGCTGTCTTCCAGAACTCAATAGGGATACCTTAAAGAAAAAGACTAAAAGTCTCACACTTCATATTTTGAGCTTAATGAAAATGCAATACATAAATACCATGGGATGCAGCTAAAACAGTGAGAAGAGGCAAATTTACAGTTTTAAATGTTTATATTAGGAAAGAAAATGAACAAAATTCAATGGCCTAAGTCTCAACATTAAAAAGCAAAAATAAGTAAGAGCAAATTAAAACCAAAGTGACTAGAGGAAAAAAATTTTTTTTAATTAAAAAATTTTTTATTTTAGAGAGAGAGGGAGAGAGCACAAGCAGGGGAGGGGCCAAAGGGGAGTGAGAGAGAATCTTAAGCAGGCTCCACGCTCAGCACAGAGCCCAATGAAGGGCTTGATCCCACAACCCTGGGATCATGACCTGAGCCAAAATCAAGAGTCAGACGTTCAACCGACTGAGTCACTCAGGCACCATTAGAAGAAAAAAAAACTTAAAAAAAATCTGAAGTCAATAAACCATAACAACAGAGAAAATTCAATAAAGTCAAAAGTTAGTGTTTTGAAAGGAAAAACTATGTTTGTGGATTAGAGGAGCCAATATTGTGAAGATATCAATTTTCCTCCAAATGATCTATAGGTTCAGTGCCATAGCTATCAAAATCTCAGGCATTTTTGAAGAAATTTGACAAGATGATTCTAAAGTTTAAGTGGAAATGGAAAGGATCTATGAATACTCTTGTAAGAGAAAAGGTTGCAGGACTTATACTACCTGATTTAAGGAGTTATTAGAATTATTATAAAGCTACTGTAATCAAGACATTTTTGTATCAGCATAAGAATAGATATATAGATCAATGGAACAGAATAAAGAATCCAGAAATAGGCCAACAAATATATGGCCAGTTGATTTTCAGTCAACATATCTATTTGTTAAGTAAACACACACTTTGTTTTTGTCTTTAAAATAAATGCTAGGTCAATGGGACGCATATATGGGGAGGAAAAGTGGACCTGGACCACTTCTTTATTCCACACACAAAAAACTACCTTGAGATGCAACATAAATGTAAAACACAAATATATGACATAAATGTAAAAACTAGAAGAAAACATGCAACTTTAACGTAGGAAACTTTCTCAGACTAGAAACAAGAAGCATTAAACTATGAAACAAAAAGCCCTGCTCTATGGGGTTTTATCAAAATTTTAAAATTCTATTCCTTGGGGTGCCTGGGTGGCTCAGTCAGTTAAGCATCCAACTCTTGATTTTGGCTCAGGTCATGATCTCATGGTTTGTAAGATAGAGCCCTGCATCAGGCTCCATGCTGAGCATGGGGACTGCTTGGGATTTTCTCTCTCTCCCTCTCTCTCTCTCTGCTCCCCTCAAAATAAATAAATAAATAAATAAATAAATAAATAAATAAATAAATAAATAAATAAACATTTAAAAAAAATCCTATTCCTTAAAAAACACCATTAAAAAAATGAATGGGTAAGTTACAGACTGGAACTTGATATTTGATCCTTAGTATTTGATCAAGGACTTACATCTAGAATATGTTGAAAACTCATCTAAATCTATAATGAAAAGATGCAGTGCCCAGTAAAAATTGACAAAGACTTGAGCATACACTCCCTGGAAGAAGCTATGTGGATGGCCAATAAGCATGTGAAAGAGTGCCAGATACCATTAGCCACCATAAGAATGCCAATTAAAGGATGGGATACCCTTCACCAAGTCCACATTTTTGCCATAAGCATCTTTGCTATAGATATCTTTGTTGCAAGCATTTCTGCCACATAACTAGTTGGTCATGAGTCACTTTTGCCATAAAAGATAAAAGAATGAAAAAGAAAAGAGGGGCATTAAAAAGCACACAATGAAACATGAAAAAAATAAAATTATTAAACAGATCCCAATTTTCCAAAAACTAGGGTGCATATTTGCAACTGAGCTTTGCATTGCATTGTGAGAGCCTTTTGCACTGTTGTTTGTTCTTGGCATATTGACACATGTCCACTGATAGATGCTCCAAACTTCTATGGAAAATGTGATAGGCCAATGCTGTAATGCATTTGTAACTAAATTTTGTCATTGTTTTAGCTGATCTGTCATCATTTTCTAGTGTAGTCTAGTGTGCAATCTGGCTTTATCACTCTCTTATTTCACACTACCAGTAAGTTTTATCACTTTACTTTCTATCAAGTCAACATACAGAGTTGTCATCATCCTCTATTTTAAGACCACCATCTCTATGTGTTACTGCATAGACCACTTTGAGGGCTAGCTGAGATTTATATAGATCATTATGAGGACTAGCTAAAATTTATATAATATAAAAATGGAAAATTTTTCAATGGAGAAATGAAAGCGGACTGTCAACTGGTTATTTTATCTTTTATGGCAAAATTGCCTGATTGCCAATTAGTTATTCAGCCAAAATGTTTGCAGTGAAAATTCTTGCAGCCAGATGCCTGCAGCAGAACTACCTCGGACCATCCTTCACACCTACTAAATTGTCTACAGTCAAAAAGGCTACAACACTAAATGCTGGTTAGGATGTACAGCAACTGGAGCTTACAAGTATATAAGTCAGGTATTACTAGTGGGAGTAGAAAATAGAATAACCACGTTGGAGGTGGTTAGGCAGTTCCTTACAGAGGTAAACACACATCTGCTCCACGATCCAGGAATTCTACTCTTTTGTATTTGGTAAAGAAAGATGGAAACATTTCTCTACAAAAATCTCTGTATAAAAACCATCATACAGTCTCATTCTTATTAGCCCCAAATTGGCAATGTATGTCAGCTGAAGGATGAACAAATACAATGAGGTTTGTTCATACAATGGAATACTATTCAAAACGAAGAAAGAAAAAGAAGTATCTGGAATTGCACAGTTAAACCTCACTGCTGCTTCACTGCGGAAAGAAACCGAACACAAATACACACATTGTACACTATTCTATTTATATAAATTACAAGAACAGGTAAATCTAATCTGTGTTACCAGAAAGTTGTAAGTGGTTGCTTCTGGGGGTAGGGAGAAGTATCCAGAAAGTGACACGAGGAAACTTCCCCAGGTGATGGAGAGTTTCTATAGCTTCTTTTGGGTGGTGATTACACAGTTGTATACAATTGTCTAAACCCATGAAACAAATACTTAGCATGTCTGCATTTTACCGTATGTCTTGTTAGAAGACTACATTCTATTTGTCTTTGTATTTTTATTATCTTCTTTTCCTAATATACAGTTTGCTGAGGTCTACTGAATGTCAACCTTATGCTTCCATGACAGACACTTTCTGCTGTATGAATTGGTAAGCTCACAGCTAATCTGGGCAGGCTCTTCTCAGTCTCACAGACAGCTCCGAGAGGTGAATTCACTTGACCAAAGGCAAGCCACAGATTCAATTAAGTCAAAAGTGGAACTTAAATTCACCTCTCCAAACTTCTAGGCAGAAGCTATTCAAACTACATTTCTTGAATGGATGAATAAGTGAATAAATGAATGAATAAAGAGACTACCCAACTTGAAAAACGGATATAGTGCCTTTTGAGCAAGTATAAAAGCTATAGAAATGAATAGTTATCCAGTGCAAATGTCTCAGAAGGAAGAGGCATATAGAATCCCTGGTCTACATTGACTCGGAAGCAGAGAAAGAACAAAATATGTGTCTTAGAGTATGCCTATAAGACCCATGGCTGCTGCGGAGAGTATGTTGTTCCTTTCATTACACAGGACTACCTAGTTTGTACCAATCCCTTTACCAGGAGTCAGACCTGCATCGAGAGTTCCTTTCATCAACTTGACCAAAACTTCCTGATCATTGCACCTAGCATCCCCCAAATACAAAGGAGTATCATTCCTTAGAAGCTTCTTCCCCCTCCTCAGTAGGAACTTCCAGCATGCCATGGAACCAGGATGCATCCTCGCTTTGCTCCCTCCAAATGAAGAGCACTGTGGGCCACCAAAGTTCCTTGACCTCCCCTGGAATGCTGCAGTCTTTCTGGAGACCTCAAGAAGGACTTTCCTGTCACAGGGTATGGTCTCAGACCCTGTCCTTTTCTTCCATGGGGTACAGTCCCTGACATTGAGCAGGGAGTACGTGCGATGGGAGCAGCCCTTGTCATAGAGCAGTGAGCAAGGGGAAGGGATAAGATTCAGGTGCTAATGGGTGATACCCAATCTGGTCCAGGGTAAGCATTAGATCAGCATGGAAATAAATAAGATTTGTGGGCCTGTTTTCTTCCTGAATTTGCATTCACACTTTATGACCTCAACGATATTTACTGAGTGGAAAAAACCACCTTCTGTTACAACTGCTGGACTCAAAAGCTACTTCCCTCTGAAAAATACTATCTCTAGCCACAGGGTCTGAAACAAGCTACTTGTCTATCTATTCAAAGAGCTCGATGAGCAGTGAAGATTGACATTTGAACCATAAACACTGTATTCTATTTGACAGTGTTATTAAATATTAGGTCTGATTTATGGAAAGGCTTAATAAATTGACAGTCCAGGTCAGCCCTGGCTCTGCACCGAAATTGGGTTATGCTGGATGTTACTTGATAGTGTTGATCAAACTAAAGGAAAAAAAAATCCACTAACAACATTCAAGTCTGATTTCTTGTGACAAAGTTATTACCATATAAATTTGAACCACTTGTTAGCCCAATTCTGCATCTCAAAATTTCTCTAATTGATATTCTTAGTAGTTTGGAAATCAAAAGATAAATCCAGAGACTTAGAAAACCTTTGCTAGGGCTTGGAAGGACAGTAAGGCCTTTAAAAATGAATGTCAGGTAAACGTCTTGTTACTTTAGTGTAAAAGAGGAAGGGAAATAAAAGCATGAGTAAAGAGTATGCAAGGGGAAGAGACACACTGAGATACAGAAATGGGAATGTCACCCCATGGGAAGAGGCAAGGTTGGAGTGAGTCTTGGCTTGGATTGTGCCATGGCTTACTCAGGTCCGTGTGACTTTGAGCAAGCCACTTCATCCCTCTGTGAGGGGGATCCCTCAGGTCCCATTTCTACACGATGTAGATAATGATAATCAAGTTCTGTTTATGACGAGAAGAATAGTATACGTAGATCCTCTGGCACAGTGCCTGAAACACAGAGACTGCTCAACAGATTTCTGGGGAGACTAGGCCAGGCCAAGAGCAGAGCTGGGTCCTGGTGGAGTGAGGGAGAAGTCCCTGGGCCACCAGAGTTAGACCTGAAGAGGACAAGAAAGGACAGTGTGTAGGCAGACGACACACCACTAGATGGTATAGAGATAAGAGGATATATTACTAGATATGCCTACGTGCAACTGGGTGGCCTAGAGCTAGGTGATGTGTTACCGCATGTGCCTATGGGCTGTTAGATGATGGACAGCTAACAGACGGTCTCCTTACTTGCTGTGCTCATGCACTCTTAGATGATATAGAGCCAGATAATGAGTACCTGGATATGTGTATGTGCTTTTAGATGACATAGACCTAGGGGTGGTATCCCTGGCACACCTGTTACTCTAGACCAGGGGTCCTCAAACCTGTTCTGTAAAGGACCACATCATATCTATTTTAGGCTTTGGAGACGATATGGTCTCTGTTACAACTACTCAACTCTGTTGAAGTAGTAGGAAAGACACCACAGATAGTTTGTAAATGAAAGAACGTGTCTGTGTCCCAATAAAACTTCATTTACAAAAATAGGCAGTGGGCAAGATTTAGCCCATGGACTGTAATGTTGCTGACATCTGGTCTACTCTTTGCTCAGGTCTGACAGGAGCAGGTGGCTGAGAAAAATGAAGGCAGATTCTTTCCTCTTGAGGACCAGCAGGGTTGCTTTCCTAAGAGAAGGCTATTAAGGGACAAGCCTGAAAGGGACCCTGGAGTTATTTTCCTTACCCCTCCCATCGAGAAGTCCATGGAGGGTAACCAACTGATGGTACTGATGGCACCAACTACATTTCAGATTTATGTGTCTCTGCTCAGTCAAACAGTAAACAGATGACTCATTTAGGGACAACCCAGTATTTATTGAGACTTACTGGGTGCCAGGCAGGTCTCTTATAAAAACTGTATGCTGTGGGTTCTTAGTAAATAAATAAAACTTCCTTCCCCTTACAAATTCCTTCCTGTTCTCTTCACCAGGGCCTGGAAAGGGCTGCCCCCTCCTTGTCTGAGTGGCCACCAGCATGAAGGAAAGGGTCACAGAGGTGGGGCAACCATGACATAATCCCCTTCCCTGGTTCTGATACTGTGGAAAAGTAACCACCTCTTGCTAAGCAATTTCCCACATAAATTGGTTTCAAGTCATTAAAATCTGCAGCATTCCCAAGGAAAAAATAATCGCAGCTCTCTGAGGTTACCCTCCACACCAAGCTCCTTGACTTCAGTAGCAATTAGACATCACTCCACTACCAAGTACTCTCCAGAAATGGAGCCAGAGCCACCAAAGAGTAACTGGAAATTACAAGTGAGGTCATCCTCCCTTTGCTTAAGAAGTTTCTGGCAATGTCCCTTGGGGGTATCCCCTCCTCACCTTTACCAGGCTGCCTGTGCTGCACAGAAGCAGGCTCTCTTTGGCTGGATTTCTCCTTATAGCTCCTGAATTCAGGACATGAACCTCACTTGGGGCATGGTCATCCCCAGCCTGGTCTGCAGCAGGTGGGTGGGATTCACAAGGTTTCCAAAGCTGTAGCCTGGGGTTGGGGGGTGGGGTGGGGCTTGAGGGGCAGCTCCATAGGGGCAAGAGATGGGAAGAGTTTCAGGCAAGCATTTAGGTGCAGGAGCCCCCCAAACAGGCACCTGAAGAGGACCTGAGAGCAAATCTGAGCTCTCCTTCCAGTAAAAAATGCAGCACACTCCATTTTCTGACAATACCATAAACTTACTTTTATGACACTAGTTATAAAACCCTTAACATTTGTCTAGTGCTGGCAGTTCAGTTTTTTCTTAAAGATCCAAATGCAAGAGAGAGATTTGTGACCCCAAAGCTGGTTTGGGGTTTATAAAATGAAGGTGTCATAAAAGTAACACATCCTATGTACTGGAAAAAAATTAGATTCTGTGCCACGAAGCTATAGGCATTTATAAGGAATCCTTTATTTGCATCTTCCACTACTCACATTTTTTTACATTGTTTTATTCATGAGATAAGACCCTAAATATTACCAGAGGGTGAATGATTTCCAAAGTGCCACCAATGGGCTAGGGGTAAGTAGGATGACAAGTAAATATTCCCCTGATGACCAATCTCCAGATTTATCACCCTCCAGAGGGCTCTATGGTGGTGTTTGCTGTCTTATGGTACACCGGGAACAACACTAGGCAGGTTTGGAGGCTTTCAGAGACAAAAGGGCCTGACATCTGTGGGAGCCAAACTCTCCCTGGCTTGGTCAGGACTCACTCATTTGGAAGGGAAGGGAGGTACGCAAACTAGGATTAATCACCTGAACCCTTGGGTCAGGACACCCATCCTTTTGTCCAGGAATGGCCCCTTTTTTAATTAACTCATTAGTTATTTATTATAATGAGAAATGAAAAAAAATTTTAAAAACCCCGTGAATCTAAAGCTAACGCTGACCTTGACTTGCGATTCAACCATTTGCTTTTCTCCTCCCTGTTGCTCGCCTCTCCCATCTATATGAACCACTATCATGAATTCTGTATTTTATCATTACTTTCGATGTGTGTATGCGTGTGTTTTATACATTTTACATGGGTATTAAGTCGTATGTTGTTTTCTATTCATTGATCCATATGAAACTGCCTTGAACGCTTTTTCTGACTTAATGTTATTCTGCTAAGATTCATCCAAGGTATTACATGAAGCTGTAGTCCATTCATTTCATTGCAGGTCATATTTTTTTTATCTTGGTAAAGCTCATTTGGATGGTTTCCAGGGTTCTGACTATAAGCAATGCTACCCTGACCTTTCTCACTTCTGAAGTGCATGCAGGAGTTTCCTTTGGGTAGATACACAGGCGTGGTATCACTGGGTCATAGGGTATGTGGATGTTCTGTTTTATAAGAGAATAACAAACTCATTTCCAAAGTGGTTGTACTGAGTACACTCCCACCAGCAATTAACCACCTGTTACTCCCGTCCTCTCCACCACCTTTCATTTTCTGCAGGTCTAATTGGTGTAAAATGATATACCTTTATGTTCTTGATTTGCATATCCTAGACCACTAATGATTTTGAATATCTCCTCCTATAATTACTGGCCATAGGCATTCCCTCTTCTGTGAAAGGCCCGTGCAAGTCTTTTGCCCATTTTTCTGTTAAACTGTTTTAATTTTTCTTACTTTTATAAAAGTTCTTCCTCTCATCTTGATATTAATCCTACATTGGTGATAACACGTTGTAAATATCCTCTCCCAGTGTGCGACTTGTCTTTTTATTTTCTTTAAAGTGTCTTATGACAAATGGAAGTTTAATAAAGTCAAAAGTAGCCATCTTTTCTAAGAAGTACTTTTTGTAGCACTGTTGCAATGAATCTTCATAAAAATGCTATATGGATGGGAGTATTGGCTGTCTATGAGAGACAAAGAAAGCGGAGAGCGGAAACTCAAAGGCCATTTGGCCCAGGCCTTACATTCATAAAAAGCCTTAAGTCAACTTTGTATTCATTACTTCCAAATGAGGTCACCTACAACCACAGAGAGCCACTTATTAGGGATGAAGGAAGACCTGGCAGCTCGAGGTTAGAGTGCCATCCTTTGTAAATCACTAAAAACAAAGAGATTTTAATAAATCTCGTAAGCATGGGGATAGCATATTTACATTGCAGCCTATTATTTTTGTTAAGGTATCACTCGGTTCAACGTAAACATTCAAAATTTACCATAACATATAATTTTGAAAATTTTACCTTTTAAAAAAAATTTTTTTAAATGTTTTTATTTATTTTTGAAGGAGAGAGAGACAGAGCATAAGTGGGGGAGGAGCAGAGAGAGAGGGAGACACAGAATCCGAAGCAGGCTCCAGGCTCCGAGCTGTCAGCACAGAGCCCGACGTGGGGCTCGAACTCACAAACCGTGAGATCATGACCTGAGCCGAAGTCAGATGCTTAACTAACTGAGCCACCCAGGCACCCCTGAATATTTTACCTTTCTAAGGAGACCTCCAAAGGGCCTCTCTCAACTCTGAGAGGTTCCAGACAGGAAGAGCAGTGTGCTCCATTCACATAGTTGGTTAGCACAGAGCTGGCATTCACACCCAAGTGTGTCAGGCTTCAGAGCCCAGACGCTTTCTACTGTTTCACGTGGCTAAATGACAAGGAGAAGCCATCATGAGCTAACTGCTCTGTGAGAACAGAAGGGAGAAGAGGAGATGTTGAGGCAGGGTGGAATGCCCGTCAGCTCAGAGGCAGGAGTCCTAGCCACAGGTGCATGTCTTTCTTACACCATTCACTAGGGACCTCCGGGACAGTAGGCACCGCATGTGAGGGTCACTGGATAGCAGGACACGACCACCAGTAGCATCCTTAGAGGACACCTGCCTTCATCCTACCATCTTCCTCCTCACTGACCCCTAGGGGCTTTGCAGCATATAGTGGGTAAATGCCAAACACAGCCTGGAACCCCAGGCATCAGGACCTAACTACGAGTGTGACCCCACATCTCTGATCCTCACCTGTACAATGGGATAACAATGATTAATTCAGGCCATTGTGGGCAATTAAATGAAATAAATGAGCAGAGTCTAACCCACTGCCGAAGAATGACGGTTGCTACTATGTCCTTCTTCTCTCTGGCCCTGGCTTCCTCGCTCCCTGCTCTCTGTCAGTTTCCCCCACTATGGCCTCCATCCTAGGTTTGCTGCCCTCACCACCATCCCTTAAGAACACCTCTTTTCCAAAGCACAGTTCCACAGACAGGCCCAACTGGCCAGCCCTTGCTCTGGGCCTTCTGCCCCTTAGGTGTGGTCTTCCCCTTTCTAACCCCCGGCTGCCCACAGTGTGCTCACCCTCTCCTCAACCTTGTCCCTTCAGTCCCTCCACCTCTTAACTGGTCCTCAGCTTCTGCTTTTGCTGAGTGTTCTTGCTTGGGATGGGCAGGCTCCTCAGGGCTACCATCCTATGGGCCCATGAGGAAGGAGGTCCATATGTGGGGGCTTACTCTGCCTGCTCTTCACTGACCCTTTGGAAACTTAGAATATACTTAATGAGCAGCCCCTCTGCTTCTGTTGCCAAGAATGGGCATCTACCTAAAGAATGTGTGCATCTCCTATGGACACTCAGATGCCTGTGAGAAATTTCTATCAAACTGGCTGAAGATGAATCACCCTGTAGATGACAGGGCTACTCAAAGGAGTTGCTCTGAGAAGGTGTCTCCTACCTTGGAGACGATGGTGCCCACAGCCAGTCATAGCACACATGTGGCTAGGTGGCCAGCTCTCACCTACCTTCCTGATGCCTTCCGAAGGACTGGACACACAGTTGTCAGCCCCTCCGTTCTTGCTGATGGTCCTCCAGAGTTCAGCAAATGTGCTGTCTTGTTCCAGGGGGTTGGTGCCCTTGGCTCGGAAGTACTCATACACAGCAGAATCCCGGACAGTACCGTAAGACATATCAACTTGTTTGGAGAGGTCCTGGAATGTCCTGAAATGCAAAAAGGCAGTGGAGCATGTGTACGTGTTGCACACTGCAGGGATATAAATGGGCTGTAAAGTCCTCCTGAGGACCGAGACCAGCTGTGGCCCGCTATCCACATTCATCACTTCCAACTTCAAATAGCTCGAGTTCCTCAGCCCAGAGCATGACTTATCAGGGCCTAATTCTACCACAGTTATGTTTCTTCAGTGTAGATTAATTCAGTAAGGTTATTGAATACCTAAAACCAGGTCCTGTGCTGAGATCAAGGGACAAAAGGATGAATAAGACATCATCCCTGCCCTCAAGGAGCTTCTAGTCTAGCCAGAGAAATATATAGACAGACAATCACAATATAGGAGACAGGGCAACACGGGAGGCTGGATACTAAAGGTCTCCAACTCCAATGCCTACGGCACAGGAAGGAAATACATGTTGGCAACATGGATGATGATGACTAGTCCCTGACACTTAGAACTGGTGTGGGCAGAGGCACACACTCAGGTGGTGCCAGTGAATACGCATGTCCCCTCCAAAACTTGTGGCTCTTCTAGAGTTCCACCCATTGTTGCACTTTAAGCATTACCCCTCAGTTTGCCTTCTAATAAAGAAAGAAAACTGGATTTTTATATGAATTCTCTTGATTTTTAGGTGCTATTATTGAAAGATGGTGGAGATAAATCGAAGCATTTCCAAGAGCCTTGGGTTTATTGTACATGAAGGAGAAGCAGGTAGTTCAAGTCAGGTGCATGTTGGAGGCGGAGAGTGCATCGGGAAGGCCCACCAGCAGATGTCTGAGCTAGGGGTCAAGGAGAGGCTTTCTTGGGGGTAGGAAAATAGACCAGGAAGGACCAATTGGCACGAAGCTCTCACTTGCCTTAAGTGAGCATCACCTGGTTCAGTGTGTTGAGAGAATGCCACATATAGAATAAACTGGCAAAAAAAAAAAATCCCCAAATGCTTTGTGGTGAGCCAGCCTCTCTCTCCAGACTCCAACTAAATCACTCTTTATTTCTCTTCTGGAAATCTGTTTCTCCTTTGTAACAACAAGGATCATCATCCCCACTTCTCCATGAGTCACCGTTTCCACGAGGAGATCCCATCTTCTCGACCTGATCTACCCAACCCTCCATCTTCTGGTCTCATCTCCAGCTGCTGCCCCTGCCTCCATGCAACTCCACAGCCAACGCTGAAACGAGAAATCCCACACAGTCCCCATCTATGGCAACAGACCATGGTGCTTCCTCAGCCTGGAACCCGTTTATCTCACTCATCCACCAGATATTCTTCTGCAGACACCCTGAAGATCTGGGTGCCTCCCTTCCCCATGTGAAGCCATCACCTCCCTGTGCCATCTCTATACTTTGAACGGTTTCTATGGCTGCATAATATCACTGTGATTTGAGAGAACAGCATCTCAGAGTGAGAGGAAGCAACATCTCTGGAGTCCAACCACCTGCCTTACCTCCTGTCTCCACCAGCACTGATACCGCAGGACTGGCAGGTTAGCTAAACTCTCTGTGCCTCAGTTTCCAAAACACTTAAAACAGGGCTAGAAGTAGAGCTTGTGGCAGAGGGCTACTGTTAAGACTAAGTGAAATAACGTGTGTTTAGCTTGTAAAGCAGCGCCTGACACAAACTGAGTGGCCAGTAACTAGTAGCAATTATTCTGCATGGTAGACTATAGGAATCTGGAGAACTAGAGCTGAGGCAGCCTCCTTTTTACATCCATGGCACTGGATCCAGGGCTGACACCAGTCTTCACAACATGCACACAGAGGAGCCAAAAATGGGTGCTTCTTCCTGCTTTGGAGATGCACTCCATGGAGTTCCTTTAGGCCCTGCTACATGGCCCAGAAACAGAGCTCAGTGTTTGTTTCAATGCATTACAGATGAAAGGAAACACAAAATAACAAATTCGATGAAGAAATCTTTCTAATTATTGTTCATTATTTATATCTAATTGAAGCAAGATGTTCCTTTGCTTGAAGGGCCCCAAGGGTTGTAACTCTGTCGTAATTTGCCTGTAATGAAAGAAAGGGGGGATCTTTTTTCCCACGTTTTTTATTTTTCTCATGGTAATACAAACAAACACAAGGCTTTGATGAATGGGAAACATCAAGATGAATTACACAGTTGAGTCTAAATACTGAACTGCTCTAAATTACTGCAGTTTCCATGAGTATGGAATGAATGCGTAACTGCCAAGGAGCTCAGCACTACTGTTCCATCCCCACATTTGAAATGGAGATTTTCTCTCGCCTCTTAGTATTTATTCATGACGGTGCCCCTGGCCAGAGGCTCAGGGATCATCTCTGGATGACAAGTAGGCAGCCCAAATGTTTATGGCTTCATGTCCATTTCTGTCCCAGTAGACCTCACTGCTCCCGCCCCCAAACACCACCTCCTTTTGCTGTGCCAGCTCATGGCTCAGCCCCATGGCCTCCATATATCATCTTTCATAGCCATGAGTCCATGCAGAGGGATCTCTCCTAACTCAGATGCACACACGCTCTTTCAAGGAAAGTTTCCAAGCTCACTAACATGCCCAGCACACAGTAGGTACTTCCACCATACTTCTGTGTAAATAACACTATCAAAACATTCAGAGGTTTAGGCAGGAGGACTCCACTCTTCATACACCAAAGCCGTCATTTCCTTGGGGCACTCACCCTCTCATCAGTTTTGAAAGGGGGAGGAATGAAAGAGTATAGGCGCAATGGGCCAACCAGGCTCCGAGCCAACACTGGCAGTCAGGGAAAGACAGATGTGCACATCAGATAGCACACCCATCTGAACAAGCAAGGGATGCTTAGCTTGGAGAAGGCATCACTAACACACTTAATTTAGCATGTTTCTCAAAGTAGTCTCTTCAGCAATGACTTCTAGAAAGGGTCCCTGCACCCTCAACACAGGGAGATGAAGATCTGCCCATCACTGGTGCTATGTCTATAAACCTCAATCATGCATGCTGACAACTGGTTAGAGTCATTCAAGCAGTTGTCCCACCAACAGCTGCTGAATAGCCACTTGGTAAGGCACCGTGGCACACACAGCAAGGAATGAATGGCAGGCATCCTCGTGGGGTTCACAGTGAGGGATGGGAGAATGGTCAGAGGAGTAAAACAGTAGTCACTAAACAACATGAGAGAGCTGACATAGAGCTCTGCATGGGGGACCCTGGAAGCAAAGGGGAGGTGCAGCTGGCTATGGCCAGAGTTAAGGAAAGGCTTCGTAGAAGAGAAAATGTTAACTGAGCCATGAAAGATGGGTAGAGGTAGCTAGATGGAGAATCAAGGGGTAAGGTGTTCCACTAAGACAAGATATGACCTGAGAAGGCCCTGGTGGCCCATCTGGAACACACACCATGGGGCAATTCATATCAGCTAACACAATGCAGTGTTGGAATCATGCAGATATGGGTGTGAATCCTGCCTGTGGATACCTTAGCTGTTTGAGGTAGACCAGTAGTTCTCGAAGAATGGTCCTCAGAGTCACAGCATCAGCATCACCCAGGGCCCTTGAAGAAATGCAAGTTCTTGGGCCTATCCCAGTACTACTGAATCAGAAACTTAGGGGTGGTACTCAGCAATCTATATACTTTTTCAGCCCTCCAGGTGAGTGTGGTACATGTGCAGGTTTCAGAATCACCTACTGAGACCCTAGTTTTATTCACTCATACTTTTCTCACAAATTTGGTGAAGATTAAGGATCACAGACATAGGTCTGGTGCATGGTCAATGTTTAAAAATGGTGGCCCTTCTGTTAGGCTGTCAATAAGCAGTTCAAATGGTCAAAACAGAGAACAGTATAAAGGACTAATCAGGGTTGGGGCTGGGATGGTCACACCTGGATGGAAGCAACCGAGGACAGGCAGCTTTTTTAGACTTTTCTAGGTTCATGAGATTGAAGCCTGCCTTGGCATCTGCCCATTTGCCTTCCTAGTAAGAGGCCTGTGGTCGAGTTTCTTGCTTCCATGTTATTGCCAAGGTACATGCAAATTCCTCATCAGCATCCAATGGGTTGCCTTGTGAACAGTACACATTTTAGGTACCCAAGATGCCTAGAGTGACAACCTGAGGAATTCTGAATCCAGAGTAAGCATGGAGACACCAAAACTCCTTTGGCAGGCCATATGGACCCTTGTTTTTGTGAACCATGATGGGAACTGCCTAGCAGAGGTTTTTCCCGAGAAATTAGTAAGTGCCTGGGTGAGGGAAGCTTCTGGGGCGGGATGTCTTTATTTATTTATTTTTATTGAAGTATAGTTGACGCACAATGTTACATTAGTTTCAGGTGTATGACATAGTGATTCAACAACTCTATGCATTAGGCTATGCTCACCACAGATGTAGCTACCACGTGACACCATATGGTTTTATAACACCATTGCCTGTATTATGGAAGGAAGTCTTTAAAAGAATCTTCGCCAGGCTGCCCTGTCTGGGTTTGCATTCACTAATGAAGTGCCACATTGCAAGCATGCACATTCTGCAGCTGACCCTGGCTCCCTGTAGTCTACTGCTTATCTCCTTACTTTTTCATCTTTTAACAACCTGTGGTGTTGGAATCCTTCCATGGCAAGGCTTAGCCTTTCCTCCAAGCCTACTTTTGAGCCCGTACCTTTCACTCAGTTGTGCCCTATGGAAACTGAGTTTGAAACCAATGGGAGATGCTTCTTTATATCTCCTGGCCTGGATGCTAATTTTGGGAGTCTCCCCTAGCTGAAAGCATAGCTGACTCCTACAAACACACCAGACTGCCTTGCAGAAAGACTTTGCAAACATCCTTTGTCTCTGAGAGCAGTTTCCTCCAAATAAACATGCACACGCACTTTCTGGAAGTCCCACAACATCTCCTTCATCTGTGGCCAAGGACAGTCTACCCAGCTCAGCACCACCTCCCTCCCCATACCTTTCTCCATAAATCAATCTTACTATTTCCTAGATATGTTTTCATTAACAAAGAGATAAATGTGTTTGCCACATGAAAAAAATCAATAATACAGAATTTATAAATACATCTTTGCATGTTACAGAAATATTTATGTTAGCAATGGAGATAAATACACTTGTAACAGGAGCAGAATCAATATACAGTATATGTAAAACAGATTTTAACAACTGTGGGCTTGCCATAATCACAGGGCTGGTAAATCTAAATCCCAAAGCCCTATTATTCTTCCTTAAAAAAGCAAAGAAAATAGTGGAGTGACCCAAAAGGCATGGGAGGGTGGGGACGCTCATCCTAATGTGAAGCTGCATGAACTAAAGCCCACAGATGCCTTATGATCATCCCAGCAGCTTCCTTTTTCTATTGCTTTTGTTTGACTCTACAGGAGATGATGCTACCTGAGTCATTTGGGATGGCCTGGCTAGGTTTCCACAGGCTGCTTGCAGGACCAGTGCTCTCAACTCCCCACCATTTGTCTGCCCCTCCTCAGTCTCTTCACCAGGGCTTCCCCCTGTGCCTCCAGTCTCTCTGGTTCCTCTCTCATGCAGTGTTCTCCTACCCGAGGCTTTGCCACCTTTCCTGGGCTCTCCTCCCCCACACCTGGGACCGTTAAGGTGGACAGGACCTCGGAAGAAGGCTGACATACTCTGAGATGCCTCTCAACCTTGGGCTCTGAAAGGCTTCACAGATGTCTTCATGTTTCCACTGATTCATCCCAAAACACCTTTTCTAAGCATCTGCTTGTGTCGAGCACTGCTCTAGGTGAGGGATACAGCATGAAGAACACCAAGTTCCCGCTTCTGGGGGCATTTATGTGGTAGAGGTAGGGAGACAGAAACAAACATATGAACAACAACAAAAACAGATGGAATGCCAGGGTCAGCACGCTTTCTGGAAAGGGACAATTTTACATATGTGGGTAATAAGGGCCACATACCAATCTGTCACATATCCCTTGGTTTTGTGTGTGTGTGTGTGTGTGTGTGTGTGTGTGTGTTTTAGAACACTTTAAAAATGTTTCAAAAAAGAAAAACAGTGTAGTTTGTAGGCTGCTGATGTGGCCTGTGGGGGCGTAGTCAGCAGACTTCCAATGTCATGTATCCAGTGATCAAAAGTACTATGAAGATTAATAAAGCAGAGTAAGAATTATGGAAAATAATGGAGGACGAGATTAGATCAAGGGTGTAGGGGGTGTTTTAGCCATTGGAGTTCACACTGAGGGCATGTACTTCTCCAGCACTTTGAGGGTGCCCTTGTGGGTGGGACAAGACCTGGAGAAGATGTGCCTTCCAAGAGCAGAGGCTGGCAGGCTGGAAATCTGTCTCCTCCTCAGGAACAGCACCCTCAACATTTGCCAGGGCCCATCATGGAAGCTTGGGGGAAGGTGAGGCGGGGGCATCACACACACTCTTTTGTATCCAGTCAGTCATAAGAGTGACTGCAGTTCTGAATCCCAGGTGGGGAACCCTCTGAGGACATTTAATGACCCATCAGGATGAGGGCGGTGTAGCTCATGACAGGAAGACACGCACTAATAGGATATAGAAGGCCACAAAGCCCTTCTTCAAATATGAGCCCTGGGGCCAGCCACACAGGGCCTGGCATGTACTGAGTACCCAGCAGAGCCACACTCCTCTCCCTCCCCAACCTTCCCTCCACACCGCTTTCTTTCCATATTCCATGTTTTTGAATGCTATGGAAATAAAAAGATGCCCAAACTAAACTGCTAGGAAAACATGTATTTGTATACAGCCGATCCGCATTCTGGTAAAAAGTAACCATTAATAAATGTAGATAAATATAAGAATAAACACAGGGGGAATAAGCCCTGAACAGTTGTGAGATTTCCACTTTTTACAAATGTGTTTCTATAAAATTTGCGTTTTTAATTACATTGTAAACAGAACGCAAATCCTTAAAAATTAAAAATCCTTCTGCTACCTAAGTGACAGCTCTGGGCCCTGGGAACTTAACTGTGTGCTGTCCTTGTCCTCCGTGTCCACCCCCTCTGCCAACTGCCCAGCATGGTCCAGATCCACTGCGAGGAGAGGGGCTCCTCTCCTACCTCATCAAATACCTGCCCTTCTGGCTATGAGAAGCAGGCTCCAAGGGGCTCTGATAAATGTATCTTCAGTCCCCAGAACAAGATGAAAATGCCCAGCCTAACCCAGAAAGGCCTGAGCCATCCTGAGAATCCAGAGTCCATTAGGACTGAGGCTCCCTCACCAAGGCAGTCTGAAATTTCCCTCATGGGTGCATCTTCTGGATTGAGCTCAGGTCTGGTACCCTGGCAGCCAAAGTTTCTGAAAGGAAGGCATATGTGGTCATGTGTTTCAGATTTGGGAAACTCAGTCTGTACCCTGTAAGTGAGCAGGGCTCAGTGACAGGTCCTGAGGGATGGGCTGTGACTGTCACCTCAGCCTGGGTCAGATGTTGCTGAGCCGGGTAGCAAACTGAGGCCCTGGCATGTGTCAGAGGCTGAACGTCCATATCCTCCACTAAGTCAAAACCAGGGCAATACCATTGGCAAAAGATGCTCAGTCTCGATGCCTCCTGCATTCCAGATCCATCGTCTCTAGCCTCTTCTCAGGCCTCCAAGCCTTCCCCTGGGCTCATTATCTGTCCACCATGCTGTGCCCTGCCTTCCTCATTGGACTAAAACCCACCCGCCCTCCAGGAATCATTTCAGCTGACATCTCCAGTAGGAAGAATAGATCCTCCTGGATCCAGGCCCCATTCTTGTGTTCCCAGGGTAGCCTATCTTTGCATCTACCCCTTTGGACTTCATGTGTCCATCAACATGTCTGCTCCCCACCTCAACAGTGAGCTCCCTTGGGGCTGGACTCTGTCCATGTCCAGATCCCTGTCACTCCACATATGGTCTAACAGACAACAGGTGCTGACTTTGTGTTTCCTGAAAGAATCAATTCTGGTTTAAAACAACTCTGTGCTTATAGCTGAATATGATGGAGAAAAAAAATCCAGGCTGGATACCAGCACAGTGATGGGTCTAACTTTAGAAGCACAACTGCTAAACTCAAGTAGACCCTCATGCAGCCTGGTGTGCTTCCAAACTCCCCTGCCCAATTCATCCTCTCACTCTCTTAGATGACTCTCAGACCATGACCCCACTTCCCATTTCTTAAGACAGTAGATGCAATCAGTAGAGAACTTTGCTTCTTTATAAAGAACTTTCTTTCCTAAAACCACTGAATACCTGCTGGCCCAACTTTTAAAATGGTGGTCAGTCCTTGCTCCTATTTCTGTCATACTGTGTCTATCTCCTGGAGCCCACACTTCCTTGCCTTCTCAGATACATTGCTCTTCCAGTTGTCACCTCTATCTCCAACATCATGAAATTGCCTCTCTCTACGGATCATTTCCATCGGCATGAAAACACATACATCTTCTATCTTTAAAAACAAAACAAAACAAAACAAAACAAAACCCCAAAAAACAAAAACTCGTTCTTTGAAATCATACCCTTCTCCAACCACTCTCCAGTTCTTCTGGAGAGTCATCTATGTTAAGAGTCTCCATTTCTCTGTTCCCATTTTTCATGAACCTACCTTGGTTAAGTTTTCATTTCAGCACTGAGCTGAAGCTGTTTTTGTCAAAGTCATTGATGATCTCCCAAATATGGTGGCCATTTCCCACTCCACACTCTACCCCAACCAGCAGAATTTGACAAACTTGATCACTCTGTCCTTCCTGAAGACATTCCCTCATTTGGCTTCTGGACATCACTCTTAGTTCTCTCACCTTGCAAGTGCCTCCTTATTCCTCTCCTTTCTACTTCTTCTTCTCTTCCCACACTCTGAATCTTGGGGTGTCCCACGTGCAGCCAATAGATTCCCTCTCTTCTCTAGTGACATCCCTTTCCCCATGATTTGGTCAAGTCAGTTGGCTGTAAATATATCTATATATTGATGCCTCCAGTGGACCACCCCAGCCCTGACCCACCCCATTGACTCTAGGCAACTGCCCACACCTGACAGCTCCATCTGGATGGCTAATAGGTCCCTAGATAGAACACGTTCAAACCCAAGCTCTTGAATTGTGAACCCCAAAATCTACCAGCAAACCTGTTCTTCCTCTACTTTGTCCATCTCAGACAAACACTATTTTCTGAGATGCTGTGGACGAAAGCTTTGGAATCATTGCTGTTCCTCTCTTCCTTGCATATCTCACATATTAACTTAGCATATTTGCTCTCTTCTATCATCAAGAGAGATCCAGAAGCAGATGCTTTCTTATCACCTTCACCATGCACCACTCTGTGTCTTATGTGGATACTGAGATCATCTCCCTAATGGTCTCCCTGTCTCCACCTTTAACTCTACAATATTCCTCAAGGGAATAGGTGGAATGATCGTTTCAATATCTAAGTCAAATCATGTCACCTCTTCGTCCATAACCCTCCGATTGCTTCCTATCTCTCAAAGAAGCATCCAAATCCTCACAAGGTCTGAAAAGTCCCACATGGTCAGAACCCAACACCTCTGCTCTCACCACAATGGCTTCCCTGCCTTCCTGCCTTGGGATTTCTGTAGCTGTTTTCCCCTCAGCCTGATATACACTTCCCTCACATCTTTAATTGGCTCACTTTCTCAGTGTCTTGTGTCTCTGATCAAATGTCACCCTCTCTGTGAGGCCTTTGCTGACAACCCTATATAAAATACCACCCGTCTTAAATTATATGATAAAAGCAAAGAAATATATCACAGGCTTTTGAATGTCAGTTCTTCCCCTGGAATGGGACTTGGTTGTTTGGTTTATTGCTATATCATCAGTGCCTACAACTGCATGACCACACCATCCTGGTTTGCACAGGGCAGAGAGATTTCCTGGGACATAGGACTTTCAGTGCTAAAACTAGGTAAGTTCCAGCCAAATTGGGATAATTTGCCTCCCTACCTACAATACTGTCTGGCACTTAGTAGACACTCTAATAAACATGGGTTATTATGTGCATGAATAATATATTAGTGAATTCATTTTTATCACTTTCCAAATGTGTAGGTTGTATATTGTATTGGAAAGGTCTTTTTCTTGAGTTGACCAGTCTCCTTTCAGGACAGGTGTGGGCTAGTCATCTGCAGAGAAGCAGACATAATGATGGCTTGAGAGTTTAAACACAAGAACTGTAGACTTGGGTCAGGAAACACAGCACAGAGCTATGTGGTCAGAGCTATCCCAGGAACCAATCACCAAGGAGCTCAGGGATGGGGCCGGGTACTCCCCAGCCTTCCTCCTCAGGGTACTGAAGCTTCAAGATCCAGTTTCTTTGTGGATCTAATGGAAATCAGCATTGGCTGAGAGAATCCTCTTGAGCCTGAACCCTGCAAGCAGCAGCTCTCTGCTTACCCAGCTCCTATGCCCCTTGGGCTCAGTGGGAGCCCTGCACAAACAGCCCTGCCAGCCGGCCGTACCTCCATGCCAGGAATATGGCAGACTCCCAGCTCTCAACACCCGCAAATATTTGCTGCCACAAATCAATACAAAAGCAGGATGCACCATTAACCTTTAATATATCAGTGCTGGGGCTCTTAATCCATTATGAGGCTGTCATGAATGTGACCGAAATGCAAATCAGGGCAGCAGCCCTTCGGGAAGATGTGAAGGTGCCTTCATTGCCTCCTGGCACAGCCTGCATCCCCCTCTGCTCCAGAGAAACAGTCTGAGCCTCTTCTCTCTCTGCTGGCTTTTGTTTTCACTGTCCTTCCCTCCCTCTTCTCCTTTCCAGATGTCTGACTGAGCCCCTCAATTATGTCAGCTTCCCAGGCAGTCAGTCACTTGATATGCTAGAAGAAAGCTATAATAATGCTAACTTCCAGACACTGTGCTAATACATCATTTGTATTGCTTCATTAACTTTGGCCATACTCTCACATAAAGTTATTATTATCCCCCCATTTTAGAGATGAAGAAATCAAGGCTCAAGGAGATTAAGTAACTTATGGAAGGCTACAGAAGCAGCAAGTAGAAGGAAGAGCTGTCTTTCCACTCTGCACTGCTTGACCCCAAAACCCATGCACTTGATTGTCATCCTATAGCAATGTCAAGCAGCCCACAGCCAAGTGTGCAGGATAAATGAGCAAACAGACAATCAAAAATATCATGAAAAACACACTGTTAGAAGTAAGCTCAGAGTTATTGGGACAAGATGTGGACCTGACTAAAGCTCAGCAGATGAGAGACTGGGGTAGGGACGAGGAGCAAGGGTTAGCAGTAAAGGTGAGGCTTAAGTTTTGGCTTAAGGAGAAAGCAGAAAGTGACACATGGAGGAGAGGAATAAAAGATGTTCTAGGCAAAGGTGACTGTATTTTCAAACCACTGATGTTTGGAGAGAATGAAAGCTCTGGGAACTATAGCAGGTTACTAGAAGGGAGCAGACATGGTAACATAACTAAGAAGCACTAAGGATGGACCAAGGGCATAATTACTTATAGAATAATAAGAGGGCAGTATGATGGGATAGAAGTTCAAAAATGATGGGAAATGAAGTACTGATCACAGGATCCGAGAATGTGTGAGATGGGCAGGAGGGCACATTCTATGCACAGGGCAATGGGGAAGTTACCACAGAAAGCTGTCACATGTGCTTTAATTTTTTTTTTTTGATTTTATTAAAATTTTTTTAAATGTTTATTTATTTTTGAGACAGAGAGAGACAGAGAATGAACGGGGGAGGGTCAGAGAGAGAGGGAGACACAGAATCTGAAGTAGGCTCCAGGCTCTGAGCTGTCAGCACAGAGCCCAACGCAGGCCTTGAACTCACAGACCGTGAGATCATGACCTGAGCCGAAGCTGGAGGCTCAACCGACTGAGCCACTCAGGCACCCCTAAATTTTTTTTAATGTTTATCTTCATTTTTGAGACAGAGATAAAGCATGAGCCGGGGAGAGGCAGAGAGAGAGAGGGAGACACAGAATCGGAAGCAGGCTCCAGGATCTGAGCTGTCAGCACAGAGCCCAACGCGGGGCTTGAACTCCTCAACTGAGAGATCATGACCTGGGCTGAAGTCGGATGCTCAACTGACTGAGCCACCCAGGCGCCCCTCTCACATGTGCTTTAGAAGGCAAAACTGAAGAGTACTGGTGAACCCACGTGCTTATATGTGTGTGCATGCATGCATGGGCACATGTGTTTAGGGCCTGGGCATGTGCATGTATGAATGTGCATGGAAGGACCCCAGAGCAGTAAGAAGAAAGGAAAGAGGGAAGGGGGGATTGCTGGAGGGCTGGGAGACTCAGACTAAGAGATGTCATGCACTGTGACAGAGTTTTAAATAAAGGAGCAGCTAGGGGCTCTTCAGTCATGGAATGGTGACCCCGTAGGAGGAAGATTTGTGTGACAGAGAAACCAACCAATGCAGCGAGTGCAGGGATCACAGCACAGGAGACATCTGCCCACCGGAGCTTGTTTATGAACCTGGGTAGTCAGCACTCACAGTGCAAGAAAGCAGGGACTCAAGCCCTCCCCATGTGGGGAAGCTGGAAAGAAAACACTAGCACATGTGAGCCTGTTACTGAACAAAACAAAACCAACTGTAATTAAATGTGAAGCTACAAGATGCTAGCTGTTCTGAATCAGCGTGCAGAAAAATTGCTCAAACAAGATACAGACTGATGGAAAGGTTAGGGAAGGGAGTTGGGAGGAGAAGGTATGTTCTATTATTGATGAGTCTTGTTTGGGTGCAGGGATGGCAGGGGCCCTACCTCGTGCCAAGTGCTGTAATAAGGGAGGGCTCATTTCATCTTCAGACTGTACCTTTGTGATAAATTATTCATCCTACCTTATAGATGAGGAAGTTATGAGGTTTTTAGGGCTACTTTGTGCCAGGACCAGGTTGAACTTGCTGGTCTGCCTGATGTTGAGTTTTTCTCTAAGATGCTTGAGGAATCTTCCCACACCAGCTCCAACTAAGGATGGTGTCCATGCCATGGACCATGGACCATTCACTATAGCTAGCTTTCTCTTGGATGAAAGCTCTTCAAATGCCATTAGCAATGCCAGGTGCCAGACACACCACGTCAGGGGCCCCATGAGCCTCAGCCTGGCACTCTCTCTGGGAGGCACCACTGGGAGCTATGGGTGCCTTGATCAGAGGAACATGGCATACACTGCAGCACCTGGATGCTGGAAGAACTGAGCACAATCCTGCTTTTAGTTTAAAATAACTACCCATCCCATGAACTTCCCAGGGTTTGGGAAGGACACTCAGGACAACTCTGCCAGTGTCCAACAGTAAACTCTATGATGGGAGCAACACACCCAGGTGCAGAACACTAGATCAACCACCAAGGGGTACTTGTTGGAAAAGCACACTGTGGCTTCCACAGAACAGAAGACAAAGAGAAAGACACCAACATTTAGGGGGCATCCAAAACATATCCATGCCTTATGTTATTCCCTCTTTATTGGATCCTTCTAACAACTCTGAAGGAAGCTATCACAGTCCTCATTCTTAGGACCCTGAGAGATGAACTAACTTCCTCAAGAGTTAGAGACTCATACCAACCTACCCAGGACCCTACATCCAGCCAGCACTAGAGTTAGGCATATAAACCAGTCTGTTATGGCTACAAAGCCTGGCTCTACTTGACCTGTTATACTCTTGAGAAGCATGAACAACATGGTCCAGTTTAGTAATATCACACTGCAAGTCTGGTGCCTGGGTTCTGGGCTCTGCCCAGGGTACATGGTACTTTCCTACTCTGAGGGGCATCCATAATGGGGCGACCATACAGGGCAGGAGTCCAAAACCTTGACACTGGAGTCAGATTCTGGTTGCGAATTTCATGCTACCACTTGCTAGCTCTGTGGCCGTGGACAAGCTCAGTCTCTCTTTGCATCATTCCTTTCTATACAACAGGGATCTTCACGGATTGAGTGAATTCAGGAAGCACTGAGGACAGTGCTGGCCCATGGAAGACACTTAGTATACAGTCATATCTATGATCCCAATTATGCAATGAGAGATTTGCACATTATAGTTATAAAATGCCAGTCTTCATGACAGGTTCAGAAACAGCTGGTTTGCCTAGCATAGGGTTTGTTTGTTTTGAATTTGAATCCCTTTAATATGAGCATGTGATTTCTGGGTCACCACAAACCCCAGAACTCTCCTTGGTCTTAAACCTGCACTGACATTCTTGCCTGGCCCTGTAAACATTTGTGATTGGAACCCCTGGCCAAGATGAGATCTCAGGTCTTCCCACCATATTTCACGACTCTATGGCCTGGGTTGGCACTAAATCCTTATCTTATTTAGGATTCTCTCTTCTGACAAAGCAGCACCATAAACTGTTTTCTCTGAAACATAGCTGTTTTCTCTGAAAGGTGGAATCTCATTTTGAAGTGTCTGTCGGGACTCAGAGCTATTGTAGGGAAGAGTTCACAAAGAACAGGCCTCTAGCAATTAAAATTCAGTTTGTCTCGACGCCAGGAGCTTTGCTCCTAAGGAGCACTTACAGCCATCTCCCCAGACGCAGGGACTGCTGAGGCTTGTCTTCAAGTCACGTCAAGGCCACAGCCACACCACACCCAACACGGCAAAACAAATTAACTACCTTCAAAGGTTGCTGTGGGCCTCCCTGACTCTTAGCAACATAATATTGTCCCCATAGTGCCTTGGGATGAAAGATAATGCATGAAACACAGCCACAAGCCCAAAGCAGAGCCCATCCCTTCCTCAGTAGGACAAGAGGGTCTTGCAGCAGGAAGAGTTGATAGTGAATATTAGGAGGAAGCTGTCTGCAATCTTCAAGAGACAAGAGCCTATCATGGGATCCCTCAAAGGACTGTGTTATTCAAAGTCAGTGTGCTTTCTTTGTCCCTTCAGAGAGCTGTGTCTCCCTGAAATGTCTCCCTCTTGCCACATTCACAGGGAATTGGACCAGGCAAGACAGAAGCTGCCTCTCATTCTCTAGGATTTAGAGCCTGGAGCACCAGGACCAAACTCTATCTGGATGTTTATGCCCAGATCACAAGATTCACTCAGTGAACAGAACAGTTTGTTTGAGTGGATGAATGATGCATAAACCACACATATCTGCTGCCTCATGCATGTTTCCTCATCTTCTCTTTTATTCTGGATGTTCTGGTCAAGTAAATAAACAGGGTATGCTTAAATCTCTATATAAAGGAATTTTTAAAAATACCCATCACGGGTTTGACCAGCCAGGCTTGACAAAGCAAAAGTAAAGGGAGCATTAAAAGTAAAGGGATCCCTCCCAGTGCATCCAATGCCAAGCAGAGACAGGCTCTAGGCTCCTTGTAGACCACAGTACTTGTCTTTAGGGAAGAGGCCACATCCCTCCCTCCCCCCATGCCTGAATGAGCCATGTGCAGCATTTTCCTGATGGGAGGCCTAGCAGGGGAACTTGGCTGACCAGAACACAGATGCATGCTGAGTTTTAGGAGGTGTGGTTCCCTGCTGCATGGTTTGACAATGTTTTGAGTGGGAGGTTATGATGAGTTCTGACCATGATGATTGTCTAGACAACCTCCATGGCTTCACATTTTTTTCAGAAGAAAGGGGCCCCTCCTAAATACAGCTCCCTAGGCCTTGCACAACTTGTGTCCACCTGGTCCTCCAGCCAGCACCCCTACACTTTCTGTCCTGACCACACTGTTCCCTAAGCCCACTGGGGAGCTTCCTCTCACCTCTGGTCCTTCTCATATGCCATATGGGCCACTTCTCCTTCCTAAACACACAGGTATCTCCTCATATTCTAGGTCTTGGGTTACATATCACTACCTCCAGGATTTGGTTTAAGACATTCTCTCCATTATGGATTGAATCATGTCCCCCAAAATAGATGTGTCAAGAGTTGTAACCTCCTAGTACTTCAGAGTGTGATCTTATTTGGAGACAGAGTCTTTACAGAGGTAACCAATTTAGATGAGGTCATTAGAATAGGTTCTAATCCAACTACTGGTGTCTTTATAAAAGGCAAATTTGGACACAGTCACATACCCAGGGAGAATGCCATGTGAAAATGAAAGCTGAGATCGAGGTAATGCATGCATCCACAAGTCAAGAAGTTCCAAAGATTTCTAGCAAACCTACAGAAGCCAGTAGAGACACAAGGAATAGATTCTCCCTCACCGACTTTGGAAGGAACAACCCCACCAACACCTTGTTCTCGAACTGCCCAAGCTGGGAGGCAATGAATTTCTGTGAAGTAACCCAGTTTGCAGTGCAGGCACACATTTTATGGTGCTTCACTCTACTGTGCTTGCAGATGTTGTGTGCTTTAGAAATGGAAGGCTTGGGGTGGCCCTGTTTCGGGCAAGGCCATCAGCACCATTTTTCCCAGCAGCATTTGCTCGCTTCATGTCTGCCACATTTTGGTAATCCTCATGATATTTCAAACTTTTTCATTAGTGTTCTGTGTGGTAATCTTTGTTGTTACTATTGTAATTGTTTTGGGGTGCCACAACAAAACCCATAGATGATGGCAAACTTAATCAATAAATGTGTGTGTTCTGACTATTCCACTAACCAGCCATCCTTCATCTCTCTCTCTCTCTCTCTCTCTCTCTCTCTCTCTCTCTCTCTCTCCACCCCCTCGGGCTTCCCTATTTCCTGAGACACAATACTGAAATTAGGCCATTTAATAACCCTATAGTGGCCTCTATGTGTCCAAGTGAAAGAAAGAGTCACATGTTTCTCACTTTAAATCAAAAGCTAGAAATGATTCAGCTTAGTGAGAGAGCAGGTCAAAAGCTGGGATAGGCCAAAAGTGAGGCCTTTTGTGCCAAACAGCTAGCCAAGCTATGAATGTAAAGGAAAAGTTCTTGAAGGAAATTAAAAGCACTACTCCAGTGAACACACAAATGATAAGAAAGTGTAACAGCCTTACGGCTCATATAGAGAAAGTTCTAGTGGTCTGGATAAAAGATCAAACCAGCCACAACATTCCCTTAAGCTAAAGCCCAATCCAGAGCAAGGCCCTGACTGTCTCCAACTCCATGAAGGCTGGGAGTGATGAGGACTCTGCAGAAGAAAGTTGGAAGCTAGCAGAGGTTGGTTCATGAGATTTAAGGCAAGAGGCCATCTGCATAACATAAAAGTGCAAGATGAAGGTGCCTGGGTGGCTCAGTCGGTTGGACATCCGACTTCAGCTCGGGTCATGGTCTCACGGTTCGTGAGTTCAAGCCCCGCGTCGGGCTCTGAGCTGACAGCTCGGAGCCTGGAGCCCGTTTCTGATTCTGTGTCTCCCTTTCTCTCTGCCCCTCCCCCACTCATGCTCTGTCTCTGTCTCTCAAAAAAAAAACTAAATAAGTATTAAACAAAATTTAAAAACAAAAGTGCAAGATGAAGCAGCAGGTACAGATGTAGAAGCTGCAGGAAGTTATCTTGAGTATCCACCTAAGGTAATTCATGAAGGTGGCTACACTCAACAACAGATTTTCAATGTGGACAAATAGCCTTCTATTGGTGAAGATGCCATTTAGGACTTTCAGAGCTAGAGAGAAGTCAATGCCCGGTTTCAAAGCCTCCAAGGATAGGCTGACTCTCTTGTTAGGGGCCAATGCAGCTGGTGACTAAGTTGAAGCCAGTGCTCACTTACCATTCCCAAAAATCCTAGGGCTCTTAAGAATTATGCTAAATCTACTCTGCTTGTGCTCAATAAATGGAACAACAAAACCTGAATGACTGCACATCTGTTTACAACTTAGTTTACTGAATATTTTAAGCCAAGTGTTGAGACCTATTGCTCAGAAAAACAAATTCCTTTCATAATATTACTGCTCACTGACAATGCACCTGGTCACTCAAGAGCTCTAATGGAGATGTAAAATGAGATTAATGTTTTCATGCTTGCTAACACAACATCCATTTTGCAGCCTGTGGATGAAGGAATATTTCAACTCTCAAGTCTTATTATTTAAGACTTACATTTTGTAATATATCACTGCCATAGATAGGAATTCCTCTGACAGATCTGGGCAAAGTGAACTGAAAACCTTCTGGAAAGGATTCACCATTCTAGATGTCATTAAGAACATTCAGGATTCATGGATAGAGGTCAAAATGTAATCAATGTTAACTGGATTTGAATGAAGCTGATTCCAACCCTCAAAAATGACTTTGGGGGTTCAAGACTTCCATGGAGGATGTTAACGGAAGATATAGTGGAAATAGCAAGAGAAGTAGAATTAGAAGTGGAGCCTGAAGATGAGACAGAATTACTGCCATCTCATGATAGAACATTAATGGATGAGGAGCTGCTTCTTACTGCTGAGCAAAGCAAGTGATTTCTCAGGATGGAATCTACTCCTGGTGAAGAGGCTATGAAGACTGTTGAAATGACAACAAAAGATTCAGAATATTCCACAAGCTTAGTTGATAAAACAGCAGCAGCAGCAGGGTTTGAGAGGATTGGCTCCAATTTTAAAATGTTCTGCTGTGGGAAAAATGCTATCAGACATAAGCATGCTACACAGATATTGTTCATGAAACAGTCAACTGGTGCAGCAAAGTTGACTGTTGTCTTTGTTTTAAGAAATTGCCAAAGCTGCCTCAAGCTCCAGCAAACACCACCCTGATCACTCAGCAGCCATTAACGTAGAGGCACAACCCTCCATTAGATTATGACTCTCTGAAAGCTCAGATGGTAGTTAGCATTTTCTAACAATAAAGTTTTTTAAAATTAAGGTATATACATTGTTTTTTAGGCATAATGCTATTATTGTATACTTAATAGATTACACTGTAGTGTAAACATAACTTTTATATGTACTGGGAGTTCCCCAAAATTCATTTGATTCACTTTATTGGGATTTTTGCTTTATTGTGATGGTCTGGAACTGAACCCCCATACCTCTGAGGTGTGCCTGTCCTCTGTTATGGCAGCCCCAGGAAATTTATACACCTTTGTGCTCTGACAATCACCAACACTTCCTCCATCACACTCTTTCCTCACTGCACTATATTGAGTCACTGGTTTACCTGGTTCTCTGAATCTGCAAGTGCCATTCTATGAAGGTGGAGATGATGTTTTTCTCTTTCACATTTTTATCTCTGGAGCCTAACACAATGCCAGGCGCACAACAGGAACAAAGGATCTCTTTGCTGTAGGAAGGTGTGAATGAATGAGTGAGAGACTGAATTAACAAATGGGAAGGACAATCTCTGGTTATGGGCCACTCTTATATTATGGTCATTGTGTCAATTACATGGTAATATTACTTGAGCACTGTTACCTCACTCCTGCCCAGCCCAATAACCGTGTGATGCTCAATAAATGTGTGACGAATGAATAAATGAATAACTGTATCAATGAATGTGTGAAGAGGCCTGGGCTCTCTCCTGGAATGTAGAAATCACAGTTTCCCTTCTAGGATGAGTTCATTCCTGGCATCACACTCCTAGAGATGAACCCAGCCACATGGAATATTCACTCGATCTTGGTGTGTAGCAGAGCAGGAACACGGAGATGTTGAGATTCCCAGTAGAGAGCTCCTAACTGGGAGGCAAAAATCATGGCCCCTTGCACAGTTAGTATGAGAGTCCACATGCATAAGCCTTCAGCAAGTGGAATTATGCTGTTTAAAGAACACTTACTAGGGGTGCCTACGTGGCCCAGTCGGTTAAGCATCTGACTTCAGCTCAGGTCATGATCTCACAGTTTGTGGGTTCAAGCCCCGTGTTGGGCTCTATGCTGACAGCTCAGAGCCTGCAGCCTGCTTCGGATTCTGTGTCTCCCTCTTTCTTTGTGCCCCTCCCCTGCTTGTGCTCTCTCTCTCTCTCTCTCTCTCTCAAAAAAAATAATAAGCATCAAAAAAATAAAAAACACCTACTATGTGTCAGACACTGTGTCAAATCCTCATGAAACCCAAAGGAGCTAGGCATAAACATTTCCAATTTCCTATGAGGAAGCCAAGACAAATGGGATAGGGGACTTGTCTATGGTCCTGAAGCCGGCAAGGGCATGAGCAAAGATTTCACAGTGGTGTCTGACTCCAAAATGCTCTTCCTTTGAAACTGGAGGATTACTTTGAGGCTAGACTTCCATCTCCAATTTCACAGTATAGGTTTTCAGTTTTTCATCCCTTGTAATGACTGAATGTGTTCATGTTTTATCATTCCACATGGACCGAAGAAGTATTTTCAAAGTCCCCGCCAACCTTAGCTGTGTTCGGGGAACTCAAGCAATGAGCTCATTCTCTTTGCTGAAGAGTGGAGCTTGAAACCACAGCTGTGGGTACCTTGGAGGTCGTGGAGACAGCAATACTAGAATCAAAGAAAATGAAACTCAAAAGGGCCAAATAGGTCCCCTCTCTACTTGGAGAATTTCCTTTCAACTTTCAACATGAATATTTTATTAAGTGGCATATGTCAGTGAAAGCACTGGCTTTGATTCAAACAAGCAGACATTTGAATCCAGGCTCTGCTACATACCAACTGTATGAACTGGTTCTCTGCCTTGGTTTCCTTATCTGCAATAATAGCTCAATGTAGTACAAATTAAATAATAGAACGTATGTAGAACACTTAGACAACTTGTAGCACATAACTGTATTGTATAACACAGTGTATATATGACGTACATACCTATGTAGAGAACACATATTATATCAGATAATATAGTAAAATAATAGTAATTCTTCAATAAATGATACCCATTGATGTAAATGGGTGTGACTGATATTTCAGTAGACTCCTCCACAGGGGCCACATACTCCAGTTCCCTTTCCACATAAGCAAACCCCAGCAGCTCTCAGGGCCACGCTGGGGCAGCGGTCAGCCCACAGCATGCATTCAAAGCTCTGGGCTGAGCTCACGATAAGGGGCATCAGCACATAGATCCAAAGGCCTCTAAAGCACCACTCTGGTCCACATTGCCACTTTTCTCTCCTTCTTCCCGTGACTGTAAAGAGTTACCATGGTAATTAAAGTGTGAGATCCTAATTCTTATGATATTAATTAAAGTGAAAACCGCAGATGGTGTTTAATAACAACTTAGTCCCAGCAGGTTCCAGGCACTTTACCTAAATCAAACATATCATAAAGTTGGCATGAGAATCACAGAGGCTAGCCCTGCCACATCTGGCCCGGGACACACGTTCTCACCTAGAGTGAAAGTAACAAACCATCTCTATTACTTATGCAGATATGGCCTTAAATTGCCTGACAGTCTGATTCCACCCCACCACCTCCTGGAGCCAAAAATAAAGGAGTATTGATTGCAAAGATTAATAATGGAGCTTAAGAAGGAAAATGGTGCAAAACACCTTTTTCTCTCCTTTAGTGATATAAATGCCTGCCACCCCTGCAACCTAATTTTGTCACCCAGAACACGGGAGTGTATTAATTAAAGTGACACCAAGGACAGGAAAATCTGAGCTCTTGGGGTGATGACTGGAAATACATAAATATGCATCTCCAGGCTGTCTCGGGAAGGGAGGCACGTGGCCAGGCAAGATCAGCATAATTTCACCATGGGGAAGGTGGAGAGGAGTGTGCACAATTTACCCCTGGAGGTCACAGCTCTGATTCCAGTGACTGCATCTCTAGACCAGACGCCCCCTCTTTTGTAAGAAACCAGACCATCACTTTTGTAAATATCCCCTTATATGACCTGGGGAGTAGCTAATATTTAATGGATAGTTATTATATACTCAATTAATTTTCACAATATACTGACAAAGATAGAGTGGTACCATTTTATAGATGAGGAAACTGAGGCCCAGTATGGTTACTCAATGTCTTGGCCAAATATCAACACCATATTTGACTAAAATAGGAGGCAGAAGAGGCCAGGGTAGAATGAACAGGTTTTATCCATGGGAGCAGTCCTGGAACAGGGTTGGAATTTCCCTCTACAAAACCATCACCCGCTATTGTCCCTCCCATCAGCACTGGGACACTCACATCCCAGCCAGGGAGGCCCTTCCCCACAGGGAAGGACAGGTACCAGCTGCCTTGGGTGGAGAAGTGTAAGATTCATGAGGAGATGATGGATGATTTTAGAGACTCTCATGTTTGCATTGTTTTATTCAGGTCAATTTCATTGTGGTCAGTGAATCAGTTTTCACAGCCCCCTGTGCTCTGTGCCCTGATTTCCAAAACTATAAGAGATCTGACCTCAGCTTATCCTGAGCTCCCTTACCATCATCACTTGTTGAGCATCCATAAGCATCTAAAACATCTAGTTCCAACTGGACCTCGTGGTGCCCATCCAACCCTGCTCTTCTCCTAATACTCATGACAGCTATGGGCATCACCAGCCCCCCAGTCCTGGGCTGCCCCTTCACTTCAGCCTTTCTCCCACCTGCCACACCCAAAAAGTCATGACCAATCCATCTCTCTCAGATCTCTCTTCCTCAAACAATGCCACTGCCCTAGTTCAGGAAAATACAGAAAATGTTCATTGGGCTGTAAAAAGAAGAGAGCCCAGCAGAAGCAGAGAGGAGCAGACAGATAGAGGAGTGATAAGTCTCATTAACACAGACAAGTAGAGGAGATCTCACCCCTCCAGTATCCTTCTATGACCCCAGGTTGGGGAAGATGACCTTATATGTAGCACACTCTTCTTTAACCAAGTCTTATATACAGTATATGTCTCATACTTGCTTGATTGCTCCCCTAATAAGCTGTTATCTAAAAAAAAAAAAAAGAAAGGTAAATCAGAGAAGATTATTAGTAAGTGCTTACTAGGTACAGGGCACTGTTCTCAATATTTACAGAATAGCTTTTTAGGTAAAATCTATTATTCTTCCCAATTTACAAAAGAGTAATCTGGGTCCCAGAAGGTTAAGTTGCCCAAAGTCATGCCTCCATTAAACATTGGGTCCAGGATATACAATCAGGCAACCTGTACTTGTAGTCATGCTTCTGTGCTTTAAGCTCCATGAAAATATTTGACAGGTCTGGCTTCTTCTCCACTGCATCCCCAAAACTGCCTGGCACACAGTAGGTGATCAATAGAAATGTCAGTGGATGAGTAGATGAGTCCAGCCTACCCCAATGCAATTCACGTCATTACATAAACCCTGCAGTGGTTCAGGAAGACTTTGTTTCTGGCCCTGCTGCATGACTCGGCTTCCCTTCCCTGCAAGACACGAAACCTTCTCCCTCCTCACCTTTCCATCAACTCAGCCTGAGCCAGTGTCTGCAATGGGAGAGCACCCACCATGCCCAGGCAAAGCCCAGCCCTGCAGAGATCACATATACCTTGGCAGCTGAGTTCTCCCCAGGCTCAGAGGAAAAGCCTGTGACAATCTGCTGTGTATTTTGACCATCATTATTATGATATAAGGCACACTAGCCATGTGAGGGCATCAGGTACACACATGCATCCCAGAGCCTGTCAGACACAGGAAATGCTCTGATGCAGAGGCTCCAAGGGAAATCCTAAACAGACAAATTCAGCTCCAGCCCTGCCCTTTGCAGCCAAAAGCAGAGAGGGGAATAAAAGAAGGCTATACACAGAGATTAAATTTGTTTCTGTGTGTGAGCAACAGAGTGTGTGGTTATGACATTGTGTGTGTGTGTGTCCACCTCTGAGTGCGTGTGTGTGGGCTAATGTGTGTCCTCTTGCTGTGAAACTCTGCAGCAGAGGGAAGGAAATGTGTCCATTCTTGATCCTAGACTGAGGCCTGGTTTTCTTAGTATGCTGAGCTGAGAGAAGCCAATTTTGAGAAGTTCTACAGAAACTATTTTGTCAGACCCAAGTCAGAGCTAAGTTGTTGTTAAGCTCACAAACTGTTAGAGTATGGGAGGACACTTCAGGAATCTTGTAAAAGGACAGTCACTTTTCCAAGGACACACAGCTGGTAAGGATGCCAGCACTCTCCGCCCCTATTCAGGAGACTTTGTATAATGTCTGAGGGGTTGCAACGGAACCCACCAAAGCTAAAAAGTAGACTTCATCCCATGTTTTAGCAATGCAGTAAGAGAAGGCTCCTAAAAGGAAGGCCACCAGTATTCACACTCAACGTGGCACATCAGAGAGTCACATTGGTCACTGTGTTCTCAACAGCTCATGACCCTTCTGTGAGTCCAGAAACCAAGTCATGACAGTGGACTTGGTCTAAGGGGCCCAGATCTCAGGAGGCCAGAGGGAAAAGAAGTGACCCAGGTTGGCAGCCACTGTGGATTTGAGTCTGCAAAGTCAGGTGTTTGGAAAGTATTATCGAAGTTAGGAATCCTCTTGATTCCCGTAGGATTAATACAGGACTAATCACTGGATTCCCGGGTCCAGGCTTGAACAAGCATGAGGCGCTAACCAAGTTTGACTCAACTTCCATGGTCAGTGGCTATTTCATGGCCATAACCCAAATTCAGGACATTGTCTTCTCTTCTGGCTCCACTAAGTCCATCTCAGGTGGGGCAGGGGGTGGGTAGAGGGAGAGTATGATAGTGAGGTCTCCTGCTTATTGAGGACTCCCCATGTGCCAGACACCGTGAAGAGCACTTTACAGACATCATCTCTTTACACAATCATGGCACCCATTGAGAAGATCCAATTTTCTAATCTGGCTTACATTAAAAATTGTTGACTCCAGCTTCCTGTGTCTCTATGTGTACTACTTGCCATACCTGTTCCAGTTCACAGGTGACTTCCTTTCTGCTCCTTTCCATCCACTTTTCTAGACTGAATGTGTGAGCTTGCCCTTCTCTCTGGGCCATTTCTCTGGCCCATGTGCCATGACTTGCTCATTAGTTAAAAAGCTGTGCACTGGTTTGTTCTCCTTTTATATGACCTAGAGGAAAAAGTCTACATCTTTCTCCACTTGGAGAACACCTTGAACATATCCTGCTGCACAACTCAAAGCTCTGGAAATATAAATTATAAAAGTGCTATTTTGAAGACTGATAAATGATAAAGGCTTATATCTCACATGACATTTTATAGTATTCCAGGAATCAGCACATAGATTACATTGATTGATCAAGAGGAGTATCCTATGAGATCAGCTGCAGTTAATTATTCCCATTTGAAAGGTGAGGAAATGAAGGTTCTGAGAGGTGAAGGGTTATTCTGGACCACAGAGCTAGTGTTTTGTGGAACCCTATCACCTGTCCTTTTAGTCATACCAATAACACAAGAAAAGCTAAGAGCTGACACTGTAGATTTTTTCAGGTGCTACATAAATCCATCCATAGCAGAGACAAATGGATTTCCTGCCAGTGACACACCCAGTGTATGTTAATATGATGCTCATTCATTATTAATGCAAATCATAACCAAATGCACACCAGGTCTTTTACCCTAGGAGGAGATATATGTAGGACAAATCCTAGGTGTGGAAGTGAGGAATGGAGAGAATCATTCTGCCTTAACTGCTGATATATTCCTTTGGAATTTATTGAAAATTATTTTTTAGAACTCATTTCTGGGTTCACGTTCAATGTTCTATCAATGGCTTTACAGGTGTTTCGGAGGAGATAAGAGACCGTCCATCAGGCTCAATGCTGCTGGTTTGTGTCATTTCCTCTCAGGAAAATTGCCCAGCAAAAAAGAGAAACCTATCTCAGAGAAAGTTTCCAGAAATTATTCACACTATTAGAGCATCCAGAAGGAGGCTACTGTTAGTGTCTACCCTGGGGCGGCTCACACATAAGAGACGTGGCTGGGAGGGAATGATGAGATACAGCAGGGCTAGCAACTGACCCTGCATGGACAGTCTAGCATGCAAGTGCCCTCCTCTTCACCCAGTTTCTCCCAGTTTAGGGGGTAGTAAAGAACTCGACCTGAGGCAAATTACTCCAGGAGGAGATTGACATTCCAGTTGGAGAGAAGGCTGCTTTGAGGAATGACACTGTATGAGTGTCACTTGAGGGGTTGCCTGATCCAGTCCTGTGGATTGTGGCTCAAGATCCTTAAGGGAGATGTCTGAGAGAAGGACAAAGCAAGTTAATTAAAATGCGTTTATGTGGTGAAGAAGGAACACCTACCTCTCTTCCATCTTTATCTCTCCCAAACAGAGGGAGATCATAAACACAATGAAGTCAGCATTCAAACTTCAGGGATTAGAGGAATGATGTCCCTTCACCATCCAGCAGGGCCCCTGTATAAAAATGCTGCAAAGCTTAGTGTGACATTAACAAGTATAGACAAAATTGGGGGTGTCTGCTGAAGGTGTGTGTGCAAGAGCAGGGCAGGCTTGGTTCTTGACCTGTGAGGGTGAAGTCAGAGGCCAGGGGTGGAGTCAATGTCAGGGGGCCACAGGGAGGCACAGTGAGCATTCCAGGCACCCTGTGAGGGCTGGGACCCGCAGGGGAAGCCATGATGGAGAACTGAAGTTCCAAGATCAGGCCCTGAGTTCAGAATCCTGGGCTTGGTCAAAGGGCAGTTGTCAAGTTCTCCCTCCTGCCCTGTCTGTGGCCAGGTGGTTTTCACTAAGAAGCCTGTGCAGCACATAGGGGACAGCTGCAATGGGAGAATTTTTGTGGCAGCAAAGAACATGGGTATATTCTGAGTCCCTGCTCATAGAATGAAGAACAGTCATGTGTGCAGAGGACACTGTTTGCATCCTTCCTGGATCCCTTTTTGCAAGGATGGATCCATCCCTCCTGGAGCACTGCCCTCCATAGAGGGTTGCTGCCTCCCCTAGAAATGACCCCCTCTCCCATCTCCTCTGCAAGGGGCAGCCCATAGCCAACAACTGAATGATCTGGAACTGTAAAAGGCCAGCCCCTTTGCCTGATAATAGGACCAACTCTGTGCTCTGTGGGGCTACCCTCACACCAGAGCTCTCATGGAGGATCAATCTGGAGCTAGTTTTCAGTTGATATCACATCCTTGTTTAGCAAGGTTTCCCTGCCTTACCCTATTTCCCTAATTCTGCTTCTCTTGAGACTCTACTTTCACACACACACACACACACACACCCTCCTAAACCATGTGGGCAAGAATCCTGGGCTCAGGCTCTGCTTGCTCAGGTTCCAGTGAGAGGCAAGAGGCCTGGAGCAATGGGGTCAAACACCATAATGGAGATGCAGACTCCAATGAGCTTCTCTGAGCCCCAGGATGGCAGATGGAAGCTAGAAAGACATACATTTCCAAGTTAGGAGGCACAGAACTGAGCAATGTCATAGGCACCCATTAAATCCTACAGGTCTGACTTAATTGATAAAACTCCATATTTTCACATGGTTGGCTGTTTGCATGCTGGCATCTCTGTTCTCTCCCAAGTCCTCATGACCCAGGATCTATGAGGACAATTAATTTCACTTGCTCACCAGATTCAAGCACAATAAGTCACTGAATTTGCCATTAGTTAGTGGCAGGCAGAGTTATCAGAACCATACTTTTTCTGTTTGGGGAAAAGATGAAATAAATAAGGCCTCCGATAAAACCTGGCTCCACAGTAGATAATATTTACAGACAAGTTGAGAAACAGATTCTTTAGCCCCTATGTTAGCACATGCTAAACTTTCCTGATGATTTAGGACTGGGTGACAGGTCTCCTCTGGTAATCTCAGAGCAGGGATTCCTAATCCCCAAAACAGCCAAGGTGACTTCAGTGTTAAGCCTGGAATCTATTTCTAAAGCAAAATCTCAAGAGCCAAAGCATTTGATAGGACAAGAGATAAAGTAGGACTAGGGCAGGCGTGATGGCTGTAGACCAAGTCCCTTGTTGGCCAGCACACCCCGTACCAAGTAGCCAATGTGCAGGAGGAAGAGGGCACAGTCTGAGTCACCCTTGTGATTTGGGAGTTGGAGGAAGAGTAAGGTCAGAGGTCAATGAGTTCCTGGATGTGTCAAGAACTGGGAACTGAAGAAAAGGCAAAGAACAGAGAAGCAGTAATCTTAACGGAGGACATACCATGTGCTAGATGCATTCACATAGTTGTCTTTATTAACGTTTTCATCCTTATAGAGAAAGGATTCATATTTCTATCTAAGAGTCCAAAGAAACAAAGCCAAGAAGATAAGCCTATATTAGTCAAGGTGATTTTCACCAACCATAGCTCTACACTCAATTCTTTTCTGAAATCCTAGAACTTCTAGGATGGGATCTTCTCTGGAGAGAATGGAGTCTTGGGTCTGACCCTGAATCTTCCCTAGGAAGTAGTGCTTATGAGCTGAGCTGTGAATGAAAAGTAGAATATTAGGTGTACATATGCTACAAAGAACATATCAGAAACTAGGAACAACATAAACAGTGATGGGATAAAGGGCCCAATGAACTTTAGACTGTTGAGATTTAGATAAGTGAGTTGATAAAGCTGCATCTTGAGACACAAAAACCAAGATGCTGCAGAGGGTGATGGTGCCAGGGAACGCTCAGACATGAAAACAAAACAAAACAAAACAAAACAAAACAAAACAAAACAAAACAAAAAACCCAAAAACACATGCACAAAAACAAAAAACAAAAAACAAAATCCCTGGAATCTGTGGAAGGGATTTAACTAGGACACGTGAAGGCAGGATGCTGTTTCTCATTCTTCAGTGACAAGGCACTCAGACGCCAAGAATCCCATTTCTCCATTACTCCTTACCCTGCTCCTGCATCCAAACTTAAAGTTGGCCAGAGCTAAGGCAAGGCCTGGGGTAGGCTTCCTGGCAAGAATGGAGTCATTTTTAATGAGCCTTTCAATTGAAGTCTCAGTGGGGCAGGAGGCTCAGGGCCCTGCTGAGTGCCAAAAGGAACGACCGCCTTCCCACTGGCCAATACACCTTAAGAAGAAACCTCCATTGGAATGATTCAGCAGAGAATCATTGTTGACGCCCTAAAGGAAAAGATAAAAAGGATGGACATAACACACTCATTTGACTTCTCTTCCAGCCTTCTTTAAACATATTCAAAGACAGTTATGACCTCAGGTTTCCCTTCTGTCCTTTATCAGCTCTAGGAACACAAATAATAAATGTGGACTTCTAGAAGGATCAATACCCAAAGACAGGCTTAAAGCTTGGCTTCTTCTGCAGCTTGTGGCCTGTGGAGAAGACTCATCTCTTCAGGTGGTCTTTGTACCTCTATTCTCTGGTTCCCTTCTCAATCTGAATCTTACCATTAGACTTTGCCCTTGATCAGCCCCTCTTTCTCTTACCTCTGGTCCCTCTCAATGTAAAAGCATGTTCAGGTCTGCCTCATCTAAAATCCATAACTACAACATTCAAATCTCCCTGGATAGCTTCTCCCCCCACCTCCGACCCCACCACCACCACCTCTGCAAGCTACTGCCTCCTTTCCCTTGCCTCTCACCATTTAAGGTCTCAATAATGATATACCCTCACTTCTTCAACTTTGGTTTATACTCCTTGAAATTTAAATTACACCCTTAGCATGCAACTAAATTTCTCTCTCAATGGATAAAGGAGAATGAGCTACACTCAGCCAAGTCCCACGCTGCTGCTTAACATGCCTCATTATAGGTAATCTACACCTGCCGTAAGAGAAAACAGGCTCTCAAAGAATGCTGATGACTTCATATGTCATTTAATCCAGTGTTCTTTGTAGTTTCTCATGCCCCATCAGATACAGGGATACAATATCCTCCTGTTGGCAGCAAGGCCTGACTATCATGGCAATGGTTCCCATGGTGGTGAGGAGCATAGCTGGAAACCCCAAAGGGAAACTGATATCAACACCAGACCAAATGCCTCCCCTACCCCTACTGCATCCCCACAAAGCCTGCTCCCTAGAATACCATAGCAATCCAGCTCCCTGGGCCTCTTCTCCACCTCCCTAACCACAGACCTCTCCCCTCTTCCTCAGTCACACCTTACATGTTACTGCTGCCCAAGGTCCTATCCAAGCCCTACTGCTTTATAGTCTACAGTATCTCCACTTGAAATTTATTAACTTTCATAATGATGTGTGGAGGTCTTAGCGAAAGACTCTGAAGACTCTGGGTTTAGCAGTTCTTACTTCTCCCAGATGAACAGGTGCACATTTCTAGCTGTTCCTCAATTCATTCTAGAGGGATATAGGAAGGCCTCTTAAGAAGGTAACAACTGAACTGGTATCAGATATCAGTGCCCTGGAGAAGCAAGAGAGCAGGGCCTTCCAGGGAGACGGAGAAGGGCGAAGAGCATGGGATACAGAGCGAGAGATCCCCTGGTCTGCTAGGCAAAATTGTATTACTGGTAGGGGTAGGGAAGTATATGAGATCAAAATGGTTCTAGAGAAAATGCTACCCAGCTACTGAAAAGTAACAAAAACAGTAGTGATATAACAAAGGCAAAAAGTGTCTCTAAACTAATTTTAGGACACAATGGCAAATGACCTGCAAGAGTCACTGCAGTGATGTTAATTCACTCCAGTCCCCACCACTGAGGCAGTCCCAACCCTGTGTAAGAATAGCCTCAGAGTGGTGAGCAGGTAACAATGATGAAGGCCTAGGGAAGTGGAGTGGGTCAATGTGGGTGGTTAGGAAAGTGTCACGTGGCACTGGGAGGGCAGCTTGATCTCTACTGCATCCACCACAGCCTTGACCGCAATAGACTATATGGTAACCTACACCACTGACCTGTTCTTCCTTGCTATGCCCAAGACTTTTCCTTCGGCCATTCCAGGGAAGTCTTGGATCTCTCAATAATAATAAAGGGTACATGTGAAGATAAGTAAGCCTAGAGGGGTTACACCAGCTCACAGCCTCTTGCTGCAGCCTATTCACACAAACTCATCTCCCAGATGTGCCATGTGCCGCCATGATCATGGTTGACTCCTGATTGAAACCCTCATTCACTTACTCATTAAGTGTAGAAATCCTTGATCTTGTATGCAAGGCTCTTTGTCCAGGGACATGGCCCAACCTCATTTCAAATTTATTTCTCCAGCTCCCTTATGAGCCTTATTCTCCACCTAATCTGAACCCAGAGAGAGAGAAAAGGAACACTGAATGGATTCTCTGGGCACTTCCTTGGGGTCCAGCACTATATCCAACACTTTTAAATGCATTCTCTTTTTTTTTTCCCAATCCAAACAACCCTCATAAATCAGATATCAGCATTTTCATTTATCTCTGGAAAAAGAAAAATGAAAAATAAGATAAGAAAAGTTTAGTTTCACAGGGTTTATTAATTCCTAGGGCAGGGACTCAGACCTTTGTCTGACAGTTTCCACATCTTTTCTCCTTTCAGTACAACATGATGCTTCCCCAGAATACATTGTGGATTCTCACCTCTGCTATTACCCAAAATGCATTGCATGTACCTGGAATGCCCTGCCACTCACCATCACTTTCTAGATCTTACATCTCCTTTATGGCCCATCTCCCTTCCTACTACCTCAGCCAAGAATAATTATTTCCTCCACACTGCCTTTGACCCACGCATCTGACACATCATTCTGGGTTGTTCTGCTGGAATTTCTGCTTCTTTCCTACTTCCCATGTCAAACAAGAATCTCTCTGATGGAGGGTCCTTTCCAAGGGTAACAATAGTTGCTCTCCTCTCCTCACACATGCTCAGCACAGTGTTTACACAGAGCTGATGCTTAACCAGAGTTGAATGAACATTGGGGTACCTCAGGCAATTCATGCTTTCAGTGAAATCCCTGCATGAGTCATGTACTAGCAAGCACGGGGAGAGCATCTCATTCTCTTTCTCATCATGGGATGCAGTTTACTTTAGGTGGGGAAGCAGCAGAGAGAAACAGGTACTGGATGATGATGACTAGAAAGACAGACTTACCCTCTCAGAACCAACAGCCTTATCTGCAGCAAGAGCCAAGGATTCCAAACAAGAGCTCAGGATGAATCCCAGGCCCAGCGCTTCCATGAGCTGTCAGGTAACAGTGAGTAAGTCTCTCAATCTCCTAGATCCTCTGTTTTCCTTTTCAGTGAAATGGGGATAATATGGTACACTCCTCCCAGAGAGTTAAGATGATAATATGAGATTATGTTTGTAAGACAAAATTAGAGGGTCTAGTGCATAGTAGGTGTGCAGCAATTACATCCTATGGTTGATAGGGTGAATATTCAACAATGGACTCTCAAAAATCCATTAGTAAAAGTAAACTTAAACGTAAATTAGAAAAAATCAAAGTAAATTAGTTACCGAGTTAATAAATAAGAAGTCCTGAATTGTAGCATTCACCAATTTCTATGATATAGATGCTCCTACGATGGCCAATTTTAAGTGAGCAACATGATGCCACAGAACTATCACTGGTCAGCTCCAACACGCCATTGCTTATGACACACACACACACACACACACACAATGTTAATTCCATTTGCCACTCCCTCCACTTCCTACAAACACAGACAGACTTCTTTGCCAGATGGAACAGGAAACAATAACTATGGTATCCAGTGGAGTGTGAATAGGAGACTGAGACCTGAGGCACCCTTGCCAACAGAGGTTGAGGTCTCCTACCAAACAACCTGCATGGCCTTAGCAATCCAGAGACCAGACTGGATTAGTCTCTGTGTCTGGGTGTGGCCATGCTCATGGAATATAGGTGCTTGGAAAGAACAACAAGCCTGCCTGTTATGAGAATTCTCTTTAAAGGCACAAGAAAAACCTCCTTCTGGCATCCCCCGAGGAAGATGGATCATGGCTAGACAGCTCTTCAGAAATTTCCCAATTTCCAAGGATATGAATCCTTCATTTTCCTCATGATTCATTTCTACTTTGTTTCTCAGTTTGCCTCAGCCAGTTTTGTAAAGCAACTTCTTTCTACAACCAGTACCTAAGTGGCACTCAGTTTCCATGGCAACAAGTTGGGCAAGTAGCTCTCACACACCCGACTTATCACCACTCCCAGATAAAGAACAATTCCAACAGATATTTCTCCTATCTCTAACTGAAATATACTCAACAAGAGAGACATCACTTTACAGAAAGTTCTAGAGGTTGTTGTAGATATGCAGAAAAAAATAGAAAAAACAAAATTTCACTGGACAAAAGTGAACATGATCTCCTGCCACATGTTTTGAGGGATGTGTGAGTGTTAAGACAGGGTGAAAACCGACTCTCTCTCAGTGGCAATATACAAATCCCATTGGAGAGAGAATCTCTAAACCTTAAGAGAGGAATTTTTAAAAGTTCTGATCTAATAGGGGCGCCTGGGTGGCGCAGTCGGTTAGGCGTCCGATTTCAGCCAGGTCACGATCTCGCGGTCCGTGAGTTCGAGCCCCGCGTCAGGCTCTGGGCTGATGGCTCGGAGCCTGGAGCCTGTTTCTGATTCTGTGTCTCCCTCTCTCTCTGCCCCTCCCCTGTTCATGCTCTGTCTCTCTCTGTCCCAAAAATAAATAAAAAAAACTTAAAAAAAAAAAAGTTCTGATCTAAGAATATGAATGTATCTTCACAATATTGTTTTAGAGCCCTTAGTAACAACTTGACATGGGGCATATTAAATCCTGAGGACTGGAGAGCTAAGATGAGGTGCTATGGACCACACAAAGGTCATGAAATCAACTCTAAGGTATACTTACTTCCTCCTCTCCTCATTAGAGGGAGAAAAAACTTGCCATACAATCCTCAGGGATTTTTCATGGCCACTATACATGAACAAATGTTTGAAAATGCTTCAGAGTAAAATCTAGAAACTGCCTCTAGTAAAATATGACATCAGAAAAGAAAACTTGAATAGTCCTACAAGCATTAAAAAAACGAATTCCAGGGGCGCCTGGGTGGCTCAGTCGGTTGGGTGTCCGACTTCGGCTCAGGTCATGATCTCGCAGTCCGTGAGTTCCAACCCCGCGTCAGGCTCTGTGCTGACAACTTGGAGCCTGGAGCCTGTTTCAGATTCTGTGTCTCCCTCTCTCTCTGACCCTCCCCCATTCAAGCTCTGTCTCTCTCTGTCTCAAAAATAAATAAACGTTAAAAAAAAATTTTTTAAAAGTTTAAAAAAAAAAACAAAAACAAAAAACAAATTCCATACTTTGAAACCTTCTTACATTGAAAACTCTTGGCCCAGACAGCTTCACTGTAGTGTTCTACCAAGTATTTAAGAACTAAATAGTTCTAGTCTTCAACAAACTCCTGCACATAATAGCCGATGAAGGTTTTCTCCTGTGATAAACAGTGGCTCAATGCTTATTAAACCTATTTCTTCTTAATGGACACAAGAGTACATTACATCCTGCACCCTTCCTGGCAGTTAGGTTGGGATCATCTGATTAGATACAAATTAATGGCATATGGGCAGAATGTTAATTCTCGGAAACCACACATATGAGAGTCTTACAATATATACATATTATGGATCTCTTAGTCATCCCTATGCCAGTGGGGAGTCACCTGAACTATACTGGACTCTAATGGAAGCCAGAATGAATTGTATTAAGACATTTTGGCATGTGGTTATTACCACAATATAGCCCAGACTAACCTGACAGACACACATATTCCAACACAATTTATGAAGCTATCATAACTTTGATAATAAAATCTGACAAAGATAGAAATGAATGAAAACTTATAGGTCAAACTCAAACATAAATATAGATGCAAAAATCCTAAACAAAATACTAGGATAATAAACACAATAATATATTTTTAAAGATAAACATTATAACTTAATTTGGTTTCTTTCAGGAATACAAAGTTGGTACAGCATTAGTTATATCAATGTAATTTACTACATTAATACATAAAGCAGAAAAAGAAAACTCTATGATCATCCTCACAGAGGTAGAAAAAGGATTTAATAAAATGCAATATCTATTCATCTTAAGAAAAACAAAACAAAAACTCAGCTTCATAGGAATGAAGGAAATTCTTAATGTTTATCTATAAAAGATAACACACATCATTCTAAATGGCAAAATACTGAAAGGTTTCCCTCTGAGACAAGAAGCAAGATGAATAGGCGCACTCTATTAGCTTGGGCTTCCATGACAAAATACCATAGGTTGGCTGATTTAAACATCAGAGATATATTATCTCACAGTCCTGGAGATTAGAGGTCTGAGATCATGGTAGGGGTTCTGAGGGGACACAATTCTATCCCTGGCTTGCCAAAATTAATGTCCTTTTTACATTCCAAAGACAGTATTCCATTACCACAGTCCCAAAAGTCTTAACTCATATCAGAATTAATTCTAAAATATAAAGTCCAAAGTCTCATCCAAATATTGTCTAAATCAGATATAGGTGAGACTTGTAGTATGATTCATCCCAAGGCCAAATTCCTCTCACTGTGAACCTATGAAATCAGACTAGTGATGTGCTTCCAAAACACAATGGTCTGCCAGGCATAAGATAGGCATAACCATTCTAAAGGAAAAAATTGGAAGGCAGGAAGGCAGGAAGGCAGGCAGGCAGGCAAGAAGGAAGGAAGGAAGGAAGGAAGGAAGGAAGGAAGGAAGGATGGATGATGGGTTGCAAACAAGTCCTACACCTAGCAAGGTAAATTCCATTAGATCTTAAGGCTGAAGAACGATCCTCTTTGGTTACTTTGCCTGTCACCAGCTCTGCAGGGCCAACCCTCTCCTTTGGTTATGAGTGCCCTGCCCCTGAGCTTCTCTGGGTGCAGCGCCCCTCTTCTCAAAGCACTGGGCAGGGTCATCTTAACCCTGTGAAACCAGAGAGATGAGCCCCATTCTTTGAAACCAGGCAGGAAACATCTTTTCCCCCTGGGCCTAGAATGGAAATGGCAGTCCTGATGATTTCTGAATCACCTTCAGGTTCATTTTTCTCTTTCCTTGAAGGACAGTGCATATTCACAGCCAAATAGCTCTATGGTTCAATCTTGCAGGATCCAAGAAGTCCAAGATGACTTCCTTCATTCCACCTAATGTTCTCTGAACCCTTTGGTTCAAACTGGAAATGTTTTTGCTGGTATATTCCCACTCTATTCCTGGCTTCTGCTGAGATGGCTGATTAAGTCCATGAGTCACACTCCTGATCTTTTTATTAAATGGTTGTTCATCCACATCCTTAGTGTTCTATTTAGAATAAGCTTTCTCATATTTGGCAATATGGATAGGCTGATAATTTCCCAAATCTGTGAGTTTTATTCCTCTTTGCTTAACAATTTATTCTTCAATTCATCTCTCCTTTCATGTCTTACCATCACCAGTCAGGAAGCAGTAAGATGATCCTTCAACACTTTGGTTAGGAATCTCAACTAAATACCTCATTTAATTGCTCACAAGTTTTAGCTTCTACAAAACACCAGAACACAGTTCAGCCAAATTCTTTGTCATTTTATAACTGCCTTTCCTCCAGCTTCCAATAACGTTCCTTATTCTTTTTTTAATTTTTTTTAACGTTTATTTATTTTTGAGACAGAGAGAGACAAAGCATGAACGGGGGAGGGTCAGGGAGAGGGAGACACAGAATCTGAAACAGGTTCCAGGCTCTGAGCTGTCAGCACAGAGCCTGACGTGGGGCTCGAACTCACGGACCGCGAGATCATGACCTGAGCCGAAGTCAGCCGCTTAACCGACTGAGCCACCCAGGCGCCCCATAACGTTCCTTATTTTCATCTGACACCTCACCAGAGTTGTCCTTAACATCCGTATTTCTAGCATACACCTAAAATTCTTCCATCCTCTAACCATTATCTAGTTCCAAAGCTGCTTTTACATGTTTAGGTATTTACTATAGTAGCACCCCACTCCTCAGTGCCAACAACTGTATTAGCTCAGACTACCATAATAAAGTACCAGACTGAATGGCTTGAAAAACAGGAATTTATTTTCTCACAGTTCTAGAAGCTGGAAGTCCAAGATCAGGGTGTCACCAGGGTCAGGTTCTGCTGAAGGCTCTCTTCTGGTTTGCAGATGGCCACCTTCTCACTGTGTCCTCACATGTCAGAGATAGAGAAAGAGATCTCTCTTCCTCTTCTTATAAGGCCACAATACTATCAGATTAGAGCCCCATCTTTATGACCTCATTGAACCTTAATTACCTCCTAGAGACCCTATCTCCAGATACAGTCACATTGGAGCTTAGGGATCTTCAGCCTGTGAATCTTGGGGAGACACAATTTAGCCTATAGCAGCCACTAACATTGCTTTTATTCAAGATTATGCTGGAAGTCGTGTTTTGTTCATTAAAGGGGAAGAGGGAATAAAACTCTAAGAAATGGAAAAAATAAACAAAATCCTCATTTTTCACAAGTCATATGATTATGCACATAGAAATTCTAAGAAAATCTAGAGTTAAATTAGCATTAATAAGACTGTCCTGAAAAGTAACTAGATTTAAAATCAATACGCAACTAAATTGCTTTTCTATATACCAGCAACATAAATATTCAAAATAAATTTAGAAATTATAAGATACCATTTAAAATGCCATGAAAATTTCAGGTACCAAGTAATAAATCTAACAAAAGTTGTCTGTCTTTATGGCAAAATCATTATTGAGAGAAATTAAACTGAGGAAGAAAATACCTAAACAAATGGAGAGATTGCCCTTACATGGGTTGGAACATTCAATACTGAAGAAAAATACAATAAATAAAAAATGGAAAGACAGATATACTATGTTCATGAGTAGAATGACTCATGTCATAATTAGACCAATTATCTCAAAAATTATCTGCAAATATGTGTATCTTTTGTTTTTGTGAAATCTAAGAAGCTGATTTTAAAATGTATATTAAACAATGATGAAGGCAGTTCTGGAAAAGAAAAACCAAGATGAGTGTGGCAATTACACAGGTATTACAAATAGATCACTGGAAGAAAAAAAAAGAAAGCCCAGTGACAGTCTCTGGGACATACAAAGACTTCTTATGTGATAGAACAGGCACTGGAAACTAGGGGGGCTGGTCAAAATCCTTAAAATTTTATAGCACAAAAAGTGAACAATAATGCATACAAATTTTAAAAATTGGCGGGAATCCAGAATGGAATAGAAATTGCAACATAGTAATCTAACTGTAATACAAATGTGTGGCATAACCTCCAAAAGGCTGGGGGAAGAATAAGCTAACACAAGTAACTATGGAAAATGGTGTTTTACTGTGAAGTGTAAGCGTCAAGACAAAGGAAGTATCCAAAACATGGTGTCCTGATTGGTAAATTTGTCTCTCATGAGAGTATGGGCTAATAATTCTGAAACCGGTGTGCATATATACTGGAGTTCAACAAATAAATAAATGAATGGTGGATAGTTAGATGGATGTTTCTGACCGTTGGAGGGAGAAATTACAGAGAAGCAAAGGGAAGAAACCAGAATAAAACACGTGGTACCAGATTAGAGTCAGGGACAATAGTATGAGTTCATGTTTAGCTTAGTCAAGGTCCATATGAAAAAATAAAGAAATGATTATAGATACATGAGTTATACACATACAGATACTTCCTAACTCTAACTTCTGAGAGGGTGTAGAAGTGGTGATGCCCAATAGCAATGAGCACACATAGAGCCCATATGTTAGATTCTAATACCATTCTTAAATAAAGATCCTTGGAGAAATGTCTGATCCTGGGGCTGGGGCATGGAATATATAAGATGATTGTGGAGCACCTCTGTAATGTCAAAAAACAAAAAAGTTCTCAGAAATCACAAGAATGGGAGTGTGCAAAAGGGACACAGGAGCCCATCCAAAAGAGCTCTCAATGGCCAAAGGTGAAATAATTTGAGAAACAAAATATAGTAGTACTTGAAGATTATAACTCATAAAATATTCATGAGTCCATAATAACAAATTAATAACTGAATAAATAAATAAATATGGACAAGAGGAATACTTCTCCCTTAAAGAATTCCAAATAACTTATGTAGATACTCCCTCCTCCAGGGAGTGGAAATTAATATCCCTTCATACCTGAGTGCAGGTTGTGCTTAATGACTTGCTTCTAAAAGGTAGAATATGGAAAAGAAGGAAAAGTAACTCAACACTGAAGAAACCTGGAGAACCCTACTTTGGCCAGGTGAACAAAACTAACGGAACCAGTAATAAGCAGCGTCTATATAATGTAAACCTGACATGATGTGATGAGAAGGAAAAACCCATGGAAAAAAGAAATCAGGAAAATCCTGAGAAACATTCGACAAAATATCTGACCAACACTCCTCAAAACTGCCAAGGTCATGAAAAACAAAGTCTGAAGAACTGTAAGAGACCCAAAAGACAAAGGAGACATGACAATTAAATGTAATACGTTATCCTGGATGAGATCCTGGAACAGAAGAAAGACACTGGGGCAAACTGGTCAAATCCAAATACACCATTGCATTTAGTTAATAGTAATATACTAATGTTGGATTTTAGGTGTGACAAAATACCATCATAATGTAAGATGTTAACAACAGGGGAAACTAGGTAAAGAGTACACAAAAATTCTCTGTACTAGTTATACAATTTTTACATAAATATAAATTATTCTAAAAAAAGATTTACTTAAAAGCATCAGAGGGGAAAACTTGAAGTCTTCAATAAACAGTGCATAAAAATTGTTTATTCATATGACTTCAATGATAGTTTCCAAAATAAATTCAACATGGATAAAAACATTTATGTGAAAAATCAATAACACACAATTTTTAAAACAAATTACGTGACCTGGAGTTAGGGATGATATTTGTTAAATAACACACGAATAGAAGAAACCTGAATGGGGATAACTGATAAAGTTGACTGTATTAATAATAAATCTTCTTCGCAGTACAAGACACTGTAAGTAAAATAAAATATAAGCCACAGACAGGAAGAAAATATTTGTGCACATGTGACAGATATATGTATGACTGATAAGATTAAAACAAATAATCCAGTTGAACAAAAGCAAAAAATATAAATAAAAGATGTGCAGAAGGATAAACCTAAGTAAAAATAAACTTATGAAAAAATGCTTAGCCTCACTTGTAACCAGGAAACTGCAAATTAATATAGTCATAAAATATCTTGTCATACCCATCAGATTTTCAAAAGTGAAAAGTGTGAAATCATCAAATATTCACAAGGTTGATAAACAAAGGGTACTCTGTTACACAGCTATTAAGAATGTAAATTTCCAAAACCACATTACAGAGCAATTTGGCAATATCTAATAAAATTAAACAGGCCTACATCAATGAGCCAGCAATTCTATTTCAAGGTATGTATCCCGAGAAATAACATCCATGTGTTCATTCACAGGACACATACAAAAATGCATTCCACAGTGCTGTCAATTCTGGCAAAATATTGGAAACAACCCAAATGTCAATAGGGAGACAGGTTAATATAAATATAAATATATTATATACTTACATATTAAAATTGTGTATTATATATTACATATATTTACATATTTCAAATATACTGAATATATTAAAGATATAGATATTAAATATATTAAGATACTAAAATATATTAAAATGTTTTACAGATTCATATTATATACGGTACCATTTTATGTATACAGTTATATGTGAACTTGGCAGACTCTGAATTCATGTCCATAAATGCCTCTGGATAGAATAGAAAAAAAAATAAAACAGGACAAGTTTCAATGTGTGTTCAACTCTGTAAGATTTTATTTCAAAAGCATAATTTGAAGCAAATTGATTAAGTAACATTGCTTCCATGTGGGTGGTGGGGCATAAGTGTTTGCTATATTATTTTTAAATATTTCTCCCAACTTAAATGTTTTGTGTGAAATCCAAGACAACTAATGAGATGTGAACTGTGATAAAAACACAAATATTGAGCAGGTCCTGAATTAATTTACTTACAGAACTAATATTTGGCAATTCTGGGTTACTGTGGTTACAGAAAAGGGATGCAAATGTCATAATCTTTTTACAATGTAAATATAATAACTAGCAAAAATGAAAAGTAATGCTTAGGAAATGGGAGGCGACCTATGTATGGTAATTTCCTGGTACAGATTCAAATAATGGAAGCCTGTAGTTAAAATGCACGTGAATTTCTTCAGTTTTTCAGATTTAATTGTATAGCCACAGAAGAATAATTTAGAAACTAATGTTTTCCTATGATAAAAAAAAAAGCTATCAAATTTCAGCAATACATTTAGTTTTACTTACATTCATTTTTTCCTCAAAGTTAAAATAAATTATAATCATTTTACTGAAAACAGATTTGATCATATGATACCATTTTTTTCTAGATTGCCTCTTTCTATCCATCTATAAATATGCAGAGCCAGATATCTAAAATGATTTTCTGCAAATAAAAATATTAAGTATTTAAGGCAAAGTGGAAATTTTTTGATAATTATTTTTTTTTTGTATTTAATTTTTATGGTAAAAATAACAAATATGGGGCGCCTGGGTGGCTCAGTCAGTTAAGCGTCCGACTTCACCTCAGGTCACGATCTCTCGGTTTGTGGGTTTGAGCCCCACATCGGGTTCTGTGCTGACCGCTCAGAGCCTGGAGCCTGTTTTGGATTCTGCTCCCCCCCCCCCCCTGCCCCCGCCATGCTCATGCTCTGTCTCTCTCTGTCTCTCAATAATAAATAAATGTTAAATTTTTTTAAGTAAATAAAAACTAAAAATATATATTTATTTTAAAAACATCCATTATTTTAACTCATAAGGCAATGAGAATGAGATGCAATCTGCAAGAAACAGTATGTGACGAGGAATTTTAAGGAAGGGAATATCAACTCAATTGGAAAAGTTCAAGAACAATTTGAGGAAGAGCAGTCTTTACTCCGACCTGGAGGAATGCTCAAATACCACAAAGAACAGAGGTTTGAATGTGTGGTGGGAAGTGGAGGAAAGCAATCTGAAAATGACTGGTTTGCCCACAGTGAAATGCCTGCATTTAAAAGTGTAGGGATAATAGTATATTAAAAACACAGTTTCAATAGCAGAAGCTAGCCATTAATACAGCATGTGAAAAGTGCTAGGAAAGTGAGGATTGTTCACCGAGTCTGGCAGATCACAGAAGATTCACAGAGAATGGAACACTGGAATAGATTCTTGAATGGAAAATTATGAGGTTTCCAAGAAGACAAGAGGATTAAAGTATTCTGAGATGGGAAAAAAATGAGAAAGCACAGGAAAGAGAGACAACTTTTTGAAATTATAATATGTGTGAGGAGGACTGGGGAAAGGTGGGGGCTCAAAGGTAGTAAGGATTGTAAGGGTATTCCCTCCTGTGCTTTCTGAAAGAGTTTTGACTTCCAGCAGCGCAACACTAACAGACTTTTTCTTGGGTGCTGGGAAATAACATGATCAAATTTGTCTTTTAAAAAGGTACTTGGAAGGTACTGGATAAAAGAAAAGCAGAGAAGATGGGTTTCAATATATCCAAAGGCAGAAGGAAATCATCCAGGTGTATGAACACATGTTCCCAAGGTACAGTGAAGAAGCGAAGATTTTGAGAAATACGAAAAATCTAAAGGTGGCAAATGATTTCCTGTGGGAAAAGAGGACAGGCTGGGTTAGGGATGACTCTGTGACTAGGTGGACGGTGATGCTCTTCAACTAATGAATAATGTTGGTGGAGTGGTTCGGGGGTCAAGCTAATGAGCTCAGTGTTGAACATGTTGAGTTTAGGTGCCTGGCCTGGACCAGGGCCACAGATGTCACATCTTCAGCATTTGCTGGTAATTGAAGCCTTCAGAGTAGATTAGATTGCCCAAGAAGAGTGAGCTAAGCAGTGAGCTGAATGTGTAAGTCTGGAAATATACCATGTCAGGCATCCTCCAGCCTGTCCTATACTTAAGTGGCTGATTATTTTTAGGTAGCCTGTCAGATTACATTTATCCATTTTGTTGGTTTCAGCACTTTGTTCCATCTTGTTGACATCATTTAGAGTCTTGATTCTACCAGTCAACACATCAGCTATCCCAGACCTTCCATTTTAAAATGGTTTCTCACTATCACACACTACGCTCTCAACCTCCTTATAAAATAACTATAATAGGAATAAATGGTCACATAATCACTTAATAATTACAACTTTGAAAATAGCAAATGTGCCACTTCTTTTACAAACGTTTTTGGAACTGGTAGAAGATAAAAGCCAGAAGTGAAAAGTCAATAGGATGAAATGTCAAGGAAAATGGTTAATAAAATGAATTACCGGGGGAAAAATTGTAGTTACTCAAATGAAATTCGTACTGATGGTAGAGAAAACAGAATAGGTGGTATGAAGGTGAAGAACACATGTCAAAAGTTGCCTCTGAATCCAGAATAAAAGAACAAAGAAATGGAAGGCAAGTGAAAATAAAATGCTAATAGTTACAAAGACTAGAGACCAGAACACTACCTTCAGAATATATTAGTTACAAAGATAGTAAATAACTGTATTTATAATTAAAGGGAAAAAATATCCTCAAATACAACAAACCAACAAAATATAAAAGCATGACAACTGAGAGATTCACAACATTTGATGGAAATTCAATGAAAAGAAACATACACTACTTATATGTGTACTAATAAGGAACGACAGGAATTCAAGCTTAAAATTGGTAGGAGAGTAAGGAGCCAAAGGAAGAAAAATAAAGTTGGTCATTCACACCCTGTGGAGTCCTACATGGTAGAGATACAAACTTAAATCCAGCCAGTTATCCTTCATATTATAAAGAACCAGAAATGAAACACACATGCAGGAATCAAGGAGTTTAGAAGAGAAAATACCTATATTCTGTTGTTGAAACACCTACTGAAAACATACTTCAACCAATCAAAAGTTAAACTGACAGTAAGAACCTAACTACAGAAAAGCTGTATATAGAATGATATATAAATTAAAAAAAAAAAAACTTATTGGCAGGAGCTACACCCAACTTATCAAAATTATCTTAAGGAGAAATATTTTAATAATCTATACCTATTAGAATTGGCCATGAATTGAATCTGCAATAAAATAATTACACATTGAAATACACAGTCTTGCATTTTTTGTGCTTTGATATGTGTATTTGTCTTTAATAAGTTATTTACTTTTAAATAACAAGCTTTGTATTAAACATTTATATATCCTTAAATTTTATATTATCTGTGAAATTGATTAGCATGTCTCTGTTTTCTTAATTGAAGTCTTTGATGATTGTTAAATGCTATGGTTCCAGGACTTTGGGCCACTCTCCTAGGCAATCATTTGACAAGTTAAGCCAAGTATTATTTTATTAATGTTCTGGGACCACTTTTAACCAATTGCAAATCTGTGTAACAATAAACCACATTTTCCATCTTATTCAGAAGATTACTGCATATGCCCATCAATTGCACTGCTGAAATCAAGATATACTATGTCTATAGAGTTATCCTAATTTGCTGGTCTAATAACCCTATCAAAAACAAACAAAAACAAATAGGAAGATGTTAGCCTACCCCAACATGATTTTTTCCTGGGGAATTGATACTACTCCTAGGAATCTTTCCTAAGTATTCACAAATCTCCTTTCAAATGCATCATTTATAAGTTTTTCCATGGTTGCACGTGAAATTGGCATATCAAATAAAAAATTCAAAATTTCAACTGCTTTTCAAATATTTAACCATCACCAATAATCTGACACCATTCCCATTTTCAAATATGAGCAATATACTTGCATATATTTCCGTAAGTTTCCAATGTCTTGGGATAATTATCCAATTGCATCTAGAAGCAAGATTTTAAAAGGCATCAAAGGAACAATGAATCTATTTATTGAGGACCAGCTGAGTGCCGACATCACGGTGAATCTCACAAAGTTTCCTTTAATTAACAGATATAGCACACCACTGAACTGGCAGAGTTGTGTATATTTTGGAATTGAGAAAGCAAAGACTCTGATCCATAAAGTGACCACCTAAAATCATGCATAAAGCAAGCCATGATGCTTAGCACAACATTTGGATCCATTGATTTTTATATTGCAGCAATGATTCTACTTAACCATCCATCAATAGCACGCAGTATTCCCTAAGTACTCACCTTCTCTTTCCTTGAGACACATTTTTAATCAAAATTAGGGCTTAGAAATTAATTCTGCCAAAACTTTACATTTGTTTTCTCAGCAGTTTTCCCTAAAGTGAATTCAGTAACTTGGCCCTACCTGCATGTGTTTTCACAGGATGCCCCCTGTTTTGTGCCCTACCTTTCAACTTCTTGTTTTCTTGTAGCCATCTGACTCCATGGGAGAGCCCCAGGACATCCTCCTCTCTCTTCCTCACTAGGATAATTTGTGATTAGACCACTACCATTTCATTCTTTAAAGGTCTTTCCTTTTAAATTTCCTGTAATCTGAGATAACAGTCAAGTACCCCTAGCTCTTCCTTCTCTTTCATGTCTGTTACAAAAAATTTCAATAAGGTAGTTTCTCTTCCTTTCAAATTTCCATTACTTGCATTGTCAGCAAATCATTTTCTTTTCATAATAATTAAAATGAGAACACCTTCACATGGTTTTAAATTTGCCACAAATATCTTGGTTGTTTTCCAAGATACTTGACCTCATCTTGTCAGCAGATAGTCACTGAACACCAAAAACACCTGGGTTGGCTGGAAGATTAAATGGTCCCACAGTCACTGAACACCAACAGCAGTGACCACTTCATTTAAACTACTTGTTTCCACTTTAGTGGATGCTACAGTCGGGGTCCCATTGCACACTGGGTGGTCTCACTTCAAGTTGTCCCTCTCAGTGGTTCTTGAGACAGCCTCTCTGGCACCCAAATGCCCCCCATCACACAGGACAAGCCCAATAAGGAGTTTGTTCTCAGCAGAAAATATTGTCCCTAATTTCACTGGCAGCCCCATTTATGCTACTTTCTCTCTAAATCCATCTATTTCTTCCTCCAACTTTCAATGCTCATTTTTGTTATTACTTATTTTCTTATTGACTCTAGGTTACCTGAGTCTGTCAAGTTCCCTCATTTATTCATTCATGCATTTACCTGACCCCTACTAAATTCTAGCTAAGTGTCAAGCCCTTTGCCTACTGTGGAGAATTCTAAAATGAATGTGACATAGTTTCCGCCCCCAAAGAGCTTGTGGTCTAATGAAGGGAATAACCTATAAATGAATAGTAATAATTCAACTTAATAAGTTCAATGATAGAAACACAAAGAGAAAAAAATAAGTGAAAGTTAAAACTGAATTTAAGAAGCTCTATATAGAAGCTGCCATAGGAAAAAAATAAGAAAACCATAGAAGATAAAAAAAAAAACCTAAAAGGAAACAAAACTACATCATGAAAAATACAATTCTTAAATGAGCTAAGTACAGGACATAAAATGAGATACCCACTAAGGCTTAGCATTCGAGGCAGCACAGAACATGCATGTAGTTAAATAAAAGTAAAACTGGAAAGGTGGCCAAGGCCAAGCAAAGATGCTGTGCTAAGGAAGATGAATTTTAACCGGAAATGTATGTGGAGTCCTTGGAGGTTTAAACACCATGTACTGACTTGATCAGAACTTATTTTATAAAAGTGTTTCTGCTGGCAATATGGAGAAAGGGTTGAAGAGGTGAAAAGAGTAGAGATAAAGGAAAGTCTGAAGGCTGTTGTAATAAACTAAGTGGTCATTGAGACCTGGACATGGTAGAGAGACTATAGAAATGACAACTATTTGAAACATTTAGGAGGTAGAATGAATATTACCTATTGACAGAGTAGTCCCAGAGAGTACAGAGCAGGTAGGTATTTAGAATCATCCCAGTTTGAGGGGTGTCTGGGTGATTCAGTCAGTTAAGCATCCGACTTCAGCTCAGGTCATGAACTCACAGTTCATGAGTTTGGGCCCTGTGTTGGCTCTGTACTGACAGCTTAGAGCCTGCAGCTTGCTTTGGATTCTGTGTCTCCCTCTCTGTCTGTCCCTCCCCCCCATCTCAAAAATAAATAAATATTAAAAAAAATTAGAATGATCCCAGTTTCTGCTTAATTAATAAAAATAAGATTCAGGGAACCTGGGTGACTCTGTTGATTAAGTGTCCAACTCTTGATCTCAATTCAGGTCATGATCTCATGGTTCATGAGTTCGAGCCCTGTCAGGCTCTGTGCTGAGCATGGAACCTACTTGAGATTCTCTCTCTCTCTCTCTCTCTCTCTCTCTCTCTCTCTCTCTCTCTCTCTGTTCCTCCCTTACTCCTGCTCTCTCTCTCAAAATAAATAAATAAACTTTAAAAAATGATATTCGAGAAGAAAGGAGGTTGAATGAATAGGTGGAGCAGAGGACAGTTTCAGTACAGTGAAACTACCCTGTATGCCACTATAATAATGGATACATGTCATTATACATTTATCAAAATCTATGTAATGTATAACACAGTGAACGACCCTTAAGTAAACCATGACATTTAGTTAGCATTGTATCTGTGCTGGCTCATCAAATGTACAACACTAACATAAAATGCTAATGAAAGGGAAGTGTGTGGCTTAGTTGGTTAAGTGTCCAACTTGGCTCAGGTCGTGATCTCACAATTTGGTAGTTTGAGCCCCGTATTGAGCTCTGTGCTGACAGCTCAGAGCCTGGAGCCTGCTTTGGATTCTGTGTGTCCCTGTCTCTCTCTGCCCCTATCCCACTGGTGGTCTCTCTCGGTCTCTCTCGGTCTCTCTCTCTCTCTCTTTCAGAAATAAAACTTAAAAAAATTGGGGAAATTTGTGGGAGAGAGTATAAAGGAACTCTCCATACTTCCCATTCAATTTTCCTATAAGCCTGAAACTGTTCAAGAAAATAGTTTACTATTAAAAAACAAAATATAAAGTGCGAGAAGCACCAACTTGAGATCTCCCAGCACACTGGGCATGGCACTTTATGTTAGCATTGAGGAGGGTCATCTCTTGAGCATAGTCCATAGAGTAAGTATGGGAAAGCCCTGTCTTTCCACTTCCTTGAGAACCCACCATCTGCCTCAGAGGGCTGGACTCCATGCTTCTGAAATTCTTTCACAACATGATGCTGCAGCTGTTGATGTGACAGGAGAGAATGGGGCATGCACCCCATCACAGGAGCTGCACAATACATCTGCCCCTTACGAACCCAGCTCCCTTGAATCATATGATTTTTGCACTCATAAGCCTGAGCACGAATACTGATTCTACAGCCAGTTTGTGCATATGGATGACAGCACAGCTATCAAATCTGGAACTTTTCAATTCATGAATCTCAGGGTTCAGATGTGAAACACTACGCACACAGCAAACTGCATTTCACACTATTCTAATGGATCCACGAATATAGGAGCAAAAAAGAATAAGAAGGATGAAAAAAATCAAAAGATGTGGAAAATCTCCAATTTGGCCTTTAGAAAAAGGTGTCCTGTCAACACTTTGCCCAGTAGGAGACCAATATGTATACACAACATATGCATTTGTCCTCAAGATAAAAATAGAAACAAAAATGCCAAAGTCAACTCTTTTTCATTGCATACATACAATATGCACATAAACACATTGTTACACAATGTGATAACTTCTAAGAAAGACAAGTACTGGAGTCTCTAAAGAGAAAAACAGAAAACGGTGATTTAAACTGAGATGTATCCAGGAAGGCCACTCTGGAGGAGATGATATTTGAGCAGAGGCTTAAAGGATGGTCAGAGTTGACTAGGTAAAAAAACAGAGACGAGTATTCCAAAAATATAAATTAGCTTAAGTAAAAGCCACAGAGTAGGAAACTACCTGTGACCTTTGATGAGCATACAGGAGCCAGGGGAGCAAAAATATTGAGAAATTATAGCAGGTTAAGTTAGAGAGGGCATTCAGAATGCCCCTACAGCTTTGTAGAAACTCTTGAAATAAAGTAGTATTGGTCTTCCAACTTAGTTCTTCTTTATCAAAATTCTTTCCCCCATACTAGACACTTTGTATGTGCATCTGTATGTATATATACATGTATAGTCTACAGAGTAGACTCTCTTTCTCCTCTCTCTCTCTCTCTCACATCCACACACAGTCTTTGGAATTTTGATAGTGGTTGCATTAAATCTATAGCTCAGTTAGGAAGGTCTTCTATCTCAACAATATTGAATGTTCCAATCCAATCCATGGATATTGGATATCTCTACATTTATTTAGATCTTTCAATTCTCTTGGAAACATATTTCACTAATTTTTTCACTGAGGAAAAATCTTTTACATCTTCACATCTTTTAAAAATACATTCCTGGGAGGAGCCAAGATGGCAGAACAGCATGGAAGTTTTTTGTGTGTCTTGCATCCATGAAATACAGCCAGACCAACACTAAACCATCCTACACACCTAGAAAACTGACTGGAGGATTAACACAACAATCTGCACAGCCTGAACCACAGAATTCAGCAGGTATGTGGCATGGAGAAGTGAACTTGGGGAGCAAGAAGGTGCAGGAAGGGAGGTGCTTTTGTGAGTGGAGAGAGCACGGATACAGGGGGTGGGGGGGAGAATACGGGAAAAGCACCCCTCTCCAAAAGCAGCTGGAGAGAAAGTGGAAAATTGGACACAGTGACAGGGACTAAACTAAAAAGGGAGAAAGGAGAAAGGAGAGGGTTTAAATTCCATTAGGACTGTAAACAAGGGGAGTGTAAAGGCTGCAAGTCCACAGCTTGATACTTGGAGGTGCTCTGGTGGGAAGGGCAAATCCCCAGGAATAGAGTGGGGTCCGGGAGGTTCTTGGACCACACGGGGAAAAGTGGTTCCACTGTTGGAAGGACATTTGGTAGAGACAGTTGAGGCCACCTGTTCCCAGCAGACCCCAGAGAACGGCCACATTTGCTGGTGCTGGAACAAGGTCATTAAGGGTGAAGCCTGGTGCCAGATGTGTGTTGTGATTTTCCATAATCCCTGAAAAGCTGCTGCTACACTATTTCACAAACCTTTTCTGGGGCGGGCTGGCACATGACCATAGTCTCGGGGCACCAGCAGCAGCAGGGTCCAGCAAGTGTTCCTGGGTGCAGCCGACATTCGGCTATTGCTCATTCAGCCATTGCTCGGTGAGAACCTCTGACAGAGGGGGCGAAACGGGTCAAAGCCTCAGTCCTTTAGAAGTAAGGGACCAGGGAAAACAGCCACATCTGAGACAAAACGCGGTAGAGAGGTACTACCTGGGGCCTGGTCACAGAGAGTGAAAAGGTGGGGAGTGGACGAAAGTTGAAGAGAGAAGACGGGTACGCAATTGCTGATCTGGGAGAACAGACTGGGTAGCTGGGTGGCACCATTTTCATCACTCTCACACATGCGTATACACGCCTATGAGCCCAGCAACAACACACCCCAGTAGGTTACCAGCGCCATCTAGTGGAGAAAGGAGCTGTTACACTGAGCCCCGCCCAGTGGGCCAATTTCGCTCTCAGGAACACAAATCTCACCGCTGGCTTAGTTTATGGACCATAAAGTGCTACACAGACTGATTTCTAGGGGAAAATGAAATAATTTCAGTCCTACTTCAATCTGTTAGCAGGTCCATGTTTTCAATTTTCTTTCTTTTTTTTTTGTTTTCTCTTTAACACTTCTTTTTCTTCAATACAGAAAGAGAAAAAAACTCATTTTTTTTCAATTTTTATTCAAACTATTTTTCTGTAATTTTTATTACTATATTTTTACTTTTCTGTAATTTTTTTTCAAATTCTATTTTACTGCCATCATTTTATTTTAGCCCACTTCGGGGTATTCACCTTTTCAAATTTTCAAAAAATTTCCTTTTTCTTTCTTTTTCTTTTTTTCTCTTTTTTGTTTCTTTTCTTTTTCTTGAATGCAGAAAGAGAAAAACTTCATTTTTACTTTCAATGATAACACCACAACCCAAAACCTCTGGGATGCAGCAAAGGTGGTCATAAGAGGAAAGTATATAGCAATCCAGGCTTTCCTAAAGAAGGAAGAAAGATCTCAGATACACAATCTAACTTTATTGTGTTAAGGAGCTGGAAAAGGAACAGCAAATAAAACCCAAAACCAGCAGAAGACAGGAAATAATAAAGATTAGAGCAGAAATTAATGCTACTGAAATCAAAAATCCAGTAGAACAGATAAATGAAACCAGAAGCTGGTTCTTTGAAAGAATTAACAAAATTGATAAACCACTAAGCAGTTTGATCAAAAAGAAAAAGGAAAGGACCCAAATAAAGAAAATCAAGAATGAAAGAGGAGAGATCACAACCAACACACAGAAATAAAAACAACAATAAGAGAATATTATCAGCAATTGTATGCCAATAAAATGGGCAATCTGGAAGAAATGGACAAATTCCTAGAAATATATACACTACCAAAACTGAAACAGGAAGAAAGAGAAAATTTGAATGAAACCAGCACCAGTAAGGAAACCAAATTAGTAATCAAAAATCTGCCACAAAACAAGAGTCCAGGGCCAGATGGCTTTCCAGGGGAATTCTACCAAACATTTAAGGAAGAGTTAACACCTATTCTCTTGAAGGTGTTCTAAAAAATAGAAATGGAAGGAAAACTTCCAAACTCTTTCTATGAAGCCAGCATTACCTTGATTCCAAAATCAGACAGATAAACCACTAAAAAGGAGAACTATAGACCAATTTCCCTGATGAACATGGATGCAAAATTCCTCAGCAAGATATTAGCTTAACTGGATCCAACAACACATTCAAAAAATTATTCACCATGACCAAGTGGGATTTATATCTGGGTTGCGGGCTGGTTCAATATCTGCAAAACAATTAACGTGATTCATCACATCAATACAAGAAAAGACAAGAACCATAGGATCCTCTTAATAGATGCAGAGAAAGCATTTGACAAAATACAGCATCCTTTCTTGATAAAAACCCTCAATAAAGTAGGGATAGAAGAAGCATACCTCGAGATCATAAAAGCCATACATGAAGGACCCAATGCTAACATCACCCTCAATGGGGAAAAACTGAGAGCTTTCCCCCTAAGGTCAGGAACAAGACAGCAATGTCCACTCATGTCATTGTTATTCAACATACTATTGGAAGCCTTAGCCTCTGCAATCAGGCAACACAAAGAAATAAAAGACATCCAAATCGGCCAGGAGGAGGTCAAACTTTCACTCTTCGCAGATGACATAATAGTCTATATGGAAAACCCAAAAGATTCCACCCCAAAACTGCTAGAATTGATTCATGAATTCAGCAAAATTGCAGGATATAAAATCAACGCACAGAAATTCATTGCATTCCTATACACCAACAATGAAGTGACAGAAAGAGAAATCAAGGAATTGATCCCATTTACAGTGGCATGAAAAACCATAATATACCTAGGAATAAATCTAACCAAAGAGGTGAAAAATCTATACGCTGAAAACTATAGAAAGCTTATGAAAGAAATTGAAGAAGACACAAAAAAATGGAAAAAGATTCCATGCTCCTCGATAGGAAGAAGAAATATTGTTAAAATGTCAATACTACCCAAAACAATCTACATATTCGATGCAATCCCTATCAAAATAACACCAGCATTCTTCACAGAGCTAGAACAAATAATCCTAAAATTTGTATGGACCAATAAAGACCCCAAATAGCCCAAGTAATCTTGAAAAAGAAAAGCAAAGCAGGAGGCATCACAATCCCAGACTTCAAGCTATACTACAAAGCTGCAATCATCAAGACAGTATGGTACTGGCACAAGAACAGACACTCAGATCAATGGCACAGAATAGAGAATCCAGAAATGGACCCACAAACATATGGCCAACTAATCTTTGATAAAGCAGGAAAGAATATCCAGTGGAATAAAGACAGTCTCTTCAGCAAGTGGTGCTGGGAAACCCTGACAGCGACATGCAGAAGAATGAACCTGGACCACTTTCTTATACCATACACAAAAATAAACTCAAAATGGATGAAAGTCCTAAACATAAGACAGGAAGCCATCAAAATGTTCGAGGAGAAAGCAGGCAAAAACCTCTTTGATCTTGGCCGCAGCAACTTCTTACTCAACACATCTCCAGAGGCAAGGGAAACAAAAGCAAAAATGAACTACTGGGACCTCATCAAAATAAAAAGCTTCTGCACAGTGAAGGAAACAATCAGAAAAACTAAAAGGCAACTGACAGAATTGGAGAAGATGTTTGCAAATGACATGTCAGATAAAGGGTTAATATCCAAAATCTACAAAGAACTTATCAAACTCAACACCCAAAAACCAAATAATCCAGCGAAGAAATGGGCAAAAGACATGAATAGACACTTCTTCAAAGACATCCAGATGGCCAACCGACACATGAAATAATGCTCAACATCACTCATCATCAGGGAAATACAAATCAAAACCACAATGAGATATCATCTCACACCTGTCAGAATGGCTAACATTAACAACTCAGGCAACAACAGATGTTGGCAAGGATGCGGAGAAAGAGGGTCTCTTTTGCATTGTTGGTGGGAATGCAAGCTGGTGCAGCCACTCTGGAAAACAGTATGGAGGTTCCTCAAAAAACTAAAAATAGAACTACCCTACGACCCAGCAATTGCACTACTGGGCATTTATCCAAGGGATACAGGTGTACTGCTTTGAAGGGACACATGCACCCCCATGTTTATAGCAGCACTATCAACAATCGCCAAAGTATGGACAGAGCCCAAATGTCCATCGATGGATGAATGGATAAAGAAGATGTGGTGTACATTTATATATATATATATATATATATATATATATATATATATATATATTACTTGGCAATCAAAAAGAATGAAATCTTGCCATTTGCAACTACATGGATGGAACTGGAGGGTATTATGCTAAGTGGAATTAGTCAGTCAGAGAAAGACAAAAATCATATGACTTCACTCACATGAGGACTTTAAGAGACAAAACAGATGAACATAAGGGAAGGGAAACAAAAATAATATAAAAAAGGGAGGGGGACAAAACAGAAGAGACTCATAAATATGGAGAACAAACTGAGGGTTGCTGGAGGGGTTGTGGGAGGGGGGATGGGCTAAATGAGTAAGAGGCATTAAGGAATCTACTCCTGAAATCATTGCTTCATTATATGCTAACTAATTTGGGTATAAATTTTAAAAAATAAAAAATAAAGTCAAAAAAATTTTGTTTGCTACTTGTTGGTTGTTAGTATATAAAAATACAATTGATATTTGTATGGAGACTTTGTTTCTTGTAAACTATGAAGATTTATTTATTAAATTTAATTTTATTAGAAGATCATTAGGATGTTCTTCAAAGACTATTATGCCATCAGAAAACAAAGACAAGGTGGGGTGACTGGGTGACTCAGTTAAGCATCCGACTTTGGCTCAGGTCACCACCTCACGGTTTGTGGGTTTGAGCACTGTGGCAGGCTCTGTGCTGACAGGTCAAAGTCTGGAGCCTGCTTCAGATTCTGTCTCCCTCTCTCTCTACCGCCCCTCCCCCAATAAACATTAAATTTTTGTTTAAAAAAAGAAAAGAAAGAAAGGGTTACTTCTTACTTTCAAGTCTTTTATTTCTTTTATTGCTTGTTGGTCAGGCAGGAACACACAGAACAATGTTGGTGGAAACGCAGTGAAGATGTCATCATTGAGTTAGTAGTCAGTCCCCTATGCTTGTTATCAGCATGGAAGTTTCCTTTAATTCACTTATTTTTTAATAATGAATGGGTGTAGAATTTTGTCAGATGCTTTTCTGTACATTTGAGATGATGATGGAATTTTTGTCCTTGATTTTATTAATATGGTAGTAACATTGATTGGTTCTGAAATACTGAAAGAAGCTTGTATCCCAGGGAAAAAACTCCACTTGAATATGACATATTATCCTGTTTATACATTGCTGGATTCAAATAACCACTACTATTTTGTTGAGGATGTTTGCATCTAGGTTCACAGGGGATACTGGCCAGTAATTTTCTTTTCCTGTAATATCTTTTTCAGCTTTGGGTATCAGAGTTAGGCCAGTTTCATTAAATGAATTTAAAAACATTTTCTCCTCTTTACGTTCTGAAAGAGCTTATGACTTGTCTTAGTTCTTTGAATGTTGGATAGATCTCAACAGTAAAGCCATTTGGCCTCGATTTCATTTGTGGTAAGGCTCACAATCCATTATCTTTAATACATAGATATTCAGATTTCTATCTCTTTTTAAATCAATTTTTGTAAGTTGTGTTTTAAAAAAAGATGTATCCATTTCATCTAAGTTTAATTTATCGGCATAAAGTTGTCAAATAACTTTTAAAATACTGTCTTATTATCTTGTTAATTTTTTTTTAAATTTTTATTTATTTGAGAGAGAGACAGTGAGCATGAGTAGGGGAGGAGTAAACAGAGAGGGAAAGAGAATACCAAGCAGGCTCTGGCTGCCAACAAAGAGCCCAGCGCAGGGCTTGAACTCATGAACCGTGACATCATGACCTGAGCTGAAATCAAGAGTTGGATGTTTAACCAACTGAGTCACCTAAGCGCCCCTGTCTTATTATCCTTTTAATGTCTGAAGGATCTAAAGCAAAATCCCCTCTTTCCTTTCTGATATTGGTAATTCAGTTTTCTTTCATTTATTTTACTGTTTTTTAATTTGTTTTTCTTGATGAGTCTTGCTTGGAGTTTACCACTTGGAGTTTAAACTTATCAAAAAACCAACTTTTGCCTTTGCTACTCTTCTATTATCACACACATTCCATTTCTTTCTTTAAAATTAGTTTGAGTTTAGCATATTCTTATTTCTCTATCTTTTAAAGGGGGAACTAAGAATCATGAACTTAAACATTCTTCTGCTTCTTTTAAAAAAATTTTTTTAACATTTTATTTTATTTTTTGAGAGACAGAGAGAGACAGAGCAAGAGAAGGGGAGGGGCAGAGAGAGAGGTAGAGACAGAATCTAAAACAGGCTCCAGGCTCTGAGCTGTCAGCACAGAGCCTGATGTGGTGCTCGAACCCACTAACATGAGATCATAAGCTGAGCTGACGTCAGATGCTCAACGAACTGAACCACCCATTCCCCCTTGTTTTCTTCTTAATAGGCATTTAAAACTATAAAACTTTTCTTTAAGCACTATTTTAGCAGAATTACACAAATTTTGATATGTTGTGTTTTCATTATCACGTGGTAAGAAATATTTCTTAAACATTTCTTTTGGTTTTTTTTTTCTTTGACCCACAGGTTTAGAATTATGTTATCTAAATTTGACTGGGGATTTTCTAGATTATTTATTTTTATTGCTTTCTAATTTAACTTAATTATACTGATAGAACATACTCTGTAAGATTTTACTTTTTTGAAACTGGGTGAAATGTAACTTTAATGTCCCAAGAAATCATCTGTCTTGGTGGATGTTCCATGTATACTTGAAAGAAATGTCTATTTTGCAATCATTGGGTGTAGTGTTCTATAAATGTCAACCATGTCAAGTTGGTTTATAGTGTTGTTTAGATCTTCTACAACCTTACTGGTCTTTTGTTTACTTGCTAGGTCAGTTTATAATGGGATGAAGTTAAAATTTGGACTATTTTAGATTTTTCTGTTTCTCCCATTAGATTTGTCAAATTTTACTGCATACTTTGATGCCTCCTTATTAAGTGAATACATATTTAGAACTGTTTTTCTGATGAAATTGCTCCTTTTATTGTCACACAATATCCTATTTTATCCCTTGTAATACTGTGTGGTATACAGATGACCTTTGAACAACATAGGTTTGAACTGCATGGGTCCACTTGGATTTTTTTGGATACAGTATAGTACTGTAAATGTATTCTCTCTTCCTTATGATTTTCTTAATAACATCTTCTCTTCTCCAGCTTACTTTATTGTAACAATACAGTATATAATACATATAACATAAAATGTGTGTTAATTGACTATGTTATCAGTAATGCTTCTGGTCAACAGTAGGCTATTAGCAATTAAATATGGGGGAATCAAAAGGTATATGTAAATTTTTGATTGTGCAGAAGTCAACACCACCAACCCTTGCCTTGGTCAAGAGTCAGTTGTGAAGTACTTTACTACTGAGATAGCCTAACCAACTTTCTTATGTTTTTTGTTTGCATGGCATATCTTTTCCCTTCCCTTTCAATCTACCTGTGCCTTTAAGTTTAAAACGCTTGTAGACAGTGAAGTTTTTCCTGTTTATAGTTGTTAATGATGGAAGTTTTAGTCAGGTACCTGCTACTCCATCATGGCAGGTACAGGAATTCCCGCATTCTTTTTTATGAGTACCATTTATATGCACCACCTTCCTTTTCCAGTTTGTGGTGCCCCGAAGGAAGGAACTGATGTGTAGCTCTGTTAAAATGCATTTGTTAGATGCAGCCAGTGACTTCAGTCTATTGTAATTATATAGATCTTTTTTTTTTCTCATCAGAGGCATTGCTTTCCAAACTTTAATATAAATAAAAATCACTTGGAGACTTAGTGAGACACAAATTTTAAATCGGGAGATCAAAAACGAGGCCTGAGATTCTAATCTATGTCAGCAATACTGGTCTGTGAAACATGGTTCGAATAGCAATAATGTATAGGATTTGCTAACTTGCAAAGAGTCATTCGGGTCTTCTCAGCAAGGTTACCAACCTAAATGACTTGATGGTAGAAGGTAGGTATGTGAGAGTGTGAAACCAACAGATGTAAAAAAAAAAAAACACACAGGGGCGCCTGGGTGGCGCAGTCGGTTAAGCGTCCGACTTCAGCCAGGTCACGATCTCGCGGTCTGTGAGTTCGAGCCCCGCGTCAGGCTCTGGGCTGATGGCTCGGAGCCTGGAGCCTGTTTCTGATTCTGTGTCTCCCTCTCTCTCTGCCCCTCCCCGTTCATGCTCTGTCTCTCTCTGTCCCAAAAATAAATAAAAAACGTTGAAAAAAAATTAAAAAAAAAAAAAAAAAAAACACACACACACAAAAAAACCCAAAAACAAACACACAAACAAAAACAGAGGATAGCAGGACCAGATGTAACCAGAAGAGTGCTAGCACCACCAGTCATTCAAATTTAAATATTTAAAACACTATGATCTACAAATTAAAAACAAACAAACAAACCTTGTGAGGTAAATTCACATCATATCCAACTGTTTATAATTCCTATTCAATGTCTTTATCCATATATTAATTGTAAAAATAAACACTTGATGTCCAACTTAATAATAAGCCATGTGTAAATAGTCTTTAAGTTCATTCTTCAAAGAGCAATTGATCTACCTTGCGTTTGACCGTGACTTCTTAGATACAACGCCAATAGCATGATCAATAAAAAAAACCCTGATAAATAGACTTCTTTTGGCCTAATTGATAACTAGCCCTATCCTTCATATTATTCCCCATTTTATCCACAAATATATCTTAAAACGAGATAGGTCTTAGGAAAGCCCATATATATATATATATATTTCTCTCTTTCTTTCTCTGTATATATTTTTAAATATAAATAATAACTTACTAATATATAAATAAACATAAATATATATTTATAGTTAAATATAAATAATATAAAATAATAATTATAAATAATATATAAATGTTTAATTATTCATCTCTCATAACCCTTTTACTTATTAATACATAAAGTTCTTCCATGTCTTTTCATACTTTGATAGATCATTTAATTTTAGTACTGAATAATATTCCATTGACTGGATGTACCTGAGTTTATTTATCCATTCACCTCTTGCTTCCACATTTAGGTAATTACAAGTAAAGCTGTCATAAAAATTCATGTGCAAGTTTTTGTGTAGATATGTGTCTTCAGTTCATTTGGGTACAATGCCAAGGAGTGTGACTGCTGGATCACATGGCAAGAGTAGGTTTAGTTTTGTAAGAAACTCTCAAACTTTCTTCTGAAGTTGCTGTACCATTTTCCATTCCCACCAGAAATGAGAGTTCCTGTTGTTCCACATCCTCACCAGTATTTGGTGGTGTCAGTGTTTTACATTGTGACCACTCTCATAGGTGTGTAGCAATATCTCATTGTTATTTTATTTTTCAGTTCCCTAATGATACATATTACACATCTTTTCATATGGCTCTTTGCCATTTGCCTATCTTCTTGGTGAGATATCTGTTCAGATCTTTTTTCCCATTTTTAAAATGGGTTGTTTGTTTTCTTATTGCTCAATTTTAAGAGTTCTTTATATATTTTAATTAAAAAAAATTTTTTTACATTTATTTATTTTTTGAGAGACATAGAGACACAGAGCACAAGTTGGGGAGGGACAGAGAGAGAATGAGACACAGAATCCGAAGCAGGTTCCAGGCTCTGAGCTGTCAGCACAGAGCCCAACGTGGGGCTTGAACTCACAAACTGTGAGATCATGACCTGAGCTGAAGTTGGATGTCCAACCGACTGAGCCACCCAGGCACCCCAAGTTCTTTATATATTTTAGATACTAATCCTTTATTTGATATATATATTTGCAAAGATTTTCTCCCAGTCTGTGACTTGTCTTCTCATTCTCTTACCAGTATCTTAGTCACAGTTTTAAATTTTAATCAAGTCCAACTTACCAATTTTTCTTTTATTGATTGTGCTTTTGGTGTTGTAGTTAAGAAATCATCACCACACCCAAGGTCATCTAGATTTCAGTTTATCACAAGACTGCAAATAATTATAAAAACATTTAAAATAAAAAGCTTACAGCAAGTTTTGTGTGTATAAAGATCATTTTTTACATCAGGAAGATTGGAAGGAAAACCAATTGGAATAAATTAGATTGTCAGTGTGTTCAATCTTTTTATTTTCCTTTCTGAAATTGTATGAATGTGTGGGCATAAGACAAAGCTCTTATCATGGATTGCCTATCTTTCCCTAGCTTAGCACAAGAATTTATCTAAAGGAAGTATATGCTTATTTTAGTTTACAAATTTGATGTTTCCAAATTCTATGAAAAGAAGAAGAAACATTTTAAACACCATGACTAGGCCATCTACAGCAACCTCTCCGTTTTATATATACAGAAACTAAGAATGAGAAGGGACAAGTGACTAATGTCATCTACCCAGCTGGTGACAATACCAAAACAGAGTTGTCTATTTCCTAGACTATCATCTTCTCACTCACTTCTCCCAGTCATGCTGCTTTTCCTCAATCCAGGAATCCAAACCTCAGGGCTATTATTTTGACTACCAATATCCTTGTCAGCAACAACAATTGTATCTAGACTTATATGATCTTTTCTATGTGCCAGGTTATATTCTAAACTATAACATATATTTGTTAATCTCCCCTCAATAGTCCTACGAGATAGATGCTATTCTTACTCCTATGTATAGGTGGAAAAGTGAAGTACAGAGAGATTAGGTAAATTACCCAAGATCACACAGTTAGTAAGTGGGAGAAAAGATTTGAACCCCGGCTATCAAGCTTTAGTGTCTATGTCATTACAACCACACTCTGTACATCTCTTAGTCATGCCACTGTGCTTCTGCTTGCCAACATGAGCCTCCAGGTCAAATGGGATCCCTCTGAATGTGATCCTTCTGAATTCTACTCACCTAGAACTTTAACCAAAGCATTTCCTAAATACAGGGCATTGATGCCTGCACTGCCAAACCACCTGCCAATGCTACCATTTTCAAATGAGTCTGCTTTCATCATAACGGGTGAAGATCAATCTGTAATTGCAATGGAGAGGAAAGTAATTACATTTTGAGGCATGTTTAGTGAACTAAAAGTAAGATAGGCCCTCATCCCTGAATGGGCCTCATACACACTCCAAACGAAAAAGCTAAAAATTGCTTAAGGTAACTTTTATATATATATATATCTGTTCTCTAAAAAATTTCAATCTCTCTTGGATACCAGCCTTCCCTATGTCTTTAAAGGAATTTATAGGTTTTAAAGACCAGGACATTTACATGGACAGTGACTATGAACATTTATAAGGGGTATTACAAATCATTATTGAATGGTTTTATATTAGTTTGAAAATGTATAGGCTGAGATCATTTAGATTAATAAGAAAGATTCATCAGTAAAGAGAGGACATATACCCATCATTAACCTTCCAGATACCTACTAAAATGACTGTGTAATTTTTTAAACTATAGGAAATAATGTATCATGAACCTAGGGAAGGATGCTACCCACTTATCAGATATTTTGGGAAAGCAAATTAGTGGGAGATAGCAATGGAAGATTCAAATTCATCTTGCTTTGAAAGTGCATCATCTCAGTGGATTTCCCTTTGTATATACGTGGACAAAACAGTTGAAAGTAATGGAGCAGTTGAAAGCAATAATGGAAGGCCCTGGAATTCCTCTAACTTCTGCAGAATACAGTGTTCAGAAATCCCAGTTCACTGGCATTTATCTCTGACACAGAGAAGAACATTTCCAGAAAGAAGGTTAAGAAACACTGTGGCTTTTCTTACAGTTGTAGAGACTGCATCAGTCAGGATTCTAGAAACAGAAACTGTATCAGGGCAAAAGCACTAAAAAGGAAAATTTTCCATTAAGGCACAGGACTGGTAATGGGAATTTATGTCACAGTTTCTAGTTAAACTCACCAGTCCAGGTTACGATCTGAGGGGATGATTCTACCTGCAGCCAGGTTAACTATTAGGAGGCTCACAGAGTCTTTACATATCAGTTTATGGAACGAGTTATCCAGAATCAAGGAAGAACAAACTAGACATCAAAACAACAAAATGGAGGTACAAGGAAAGGATTTAGTATGAAATAAAAAATATGTAAATATTTTATATTATATTGCATTGAAGACACTAAAAACATATTGTTTGAAAAGTATATGTTAAAGAAAATATAGTTTTAAAAATATTTGGTTTTCTGTAGGCATAATTCACTATAGTAAAGACTCTTACAACTGAAAATTAAAAATTCCATAAAGAGTGGCAGAGACATAAAAAGAGGTACTAACAGAGTGATAGGGAGAGAAAATGAAGGGAAAATACAAACATAAAAGGAGAATTTATATACTCATTAATGTTGTTGAAAAGGAAATGAACACTGGAAAAAATCTAATCAAAAATTTGGAAGACAAACTGAAGAACTCTCAGAATAAAAAGTAAAAGGATGATGAATTGAAAATTATCAAAGAGAATACAACAGACATGGAGGACTCATAACATCAACATATGAAAAGTTGAATTTCCTGGAAACAAAATGAAAACAAATGAAAAGAATGTAATACACAAGGAAATATTTAATAGATAACAAAATTATTGAGCTAAAGTTATCAGGTTGTTTTTGCATGTAAAAATAACTCAGAATTCTAATCATAATTAATAGCATATAGGCCAACTCATTAAATATTGATGGAAGTTTTTAAATTCAATGATGTTATTAAGGTTAATTACGAGGAAGAAAGCATAGAAAAGGAGAAGTAAAGGAGGAAGAAAAGAAGAAGGAGGGGAGAAAAATGAAAAGGGATTAGAAACAGAGAGAAGAGACAAGGAAGAAGATAAGCAGGGAGATAAGGAAAAAGTGGGAAATAATGGAAAGAAGACAGAGAAGAAGGAAGAAGGGGGAATAGTTAGGAAGAGGAGGGGGAGAAGGATAAAGGGAAGGAGAAGGAGGATAAAGGGAAAAGGAAGAAGAAAGTGACGAATAGAAGGGATAGGTGGAGAAAGGAATAAGAGGGAAGAGGAGAAGGAGAAGGAAGGATTAAAGTAGAGGGAGGAAGAGGAAAGGCAGCAAGAAGGGTATGAAGGAGAGAAGAGAAGGAGGAAGGAGAAGAGGAGGGAGAAAAAGAAGATGGAGAAAAAGAGGAGAGAACAGAGGAAAGAGTGAGAAGGAAAGATAAGAAAAGAAAAAGGAGGGGAGAAGATAGTGAATGGAGTATTCTCAGGCTTCTGTATAGCATTACATACAGGAAAAACAATGGAGCAAATTCTATAGAATCCATACACTAGAGCAAATTCTATACAATATTAAGGGAAAAGTTGTAACACAAGAATATTATACCCAGCTAGGTTTTAATTCATGCATAAATGCAACAGAAAACGATTCTCATATATATTATCTAAGAAAATATACCACTCTTGCTAGATCTATTGCTCAAATAACTACTCTAGCTGAACAAAAAGTCACCAATAAAGAAATGAACAATGGCTAAATTGCAGAATAGAGAGATTCAACAATCACTGAAACCCCTGGAACATAGGCTTCAGTCCAAATAATGACCATAAATGCAGATGGGATAAAACAAAAGAATGAAAATGTCAAACATATATATTAGAGAAACTATTATATATTAGAAGGAGGATGAAGTGGAGAAGGAGACAAGAAATAACAATAGTAAACTGGGCCTAAAAACTCAGATTATAATACCAAAACATGATTGAGTAGGTGGAAGGAGAGGAGGGGAAAAAAGTATGCCAGTATCATCTTACATAGGAAGAGATACAAATATACGGTTTCACATTTGATTCTGAAAGAGAAATAGTAATGCATGTAGATTAAGCATAAAGGAAACCACTAAAGAGTAAAAGATGATGCTTACTTTCCAGTTGTGGTGGTGGAGGGTGGGGAAACCACAGTAATAATAATGGTAATAGAATGCTAAACATCATAAAAACAATTTAGAATGTATAAGTAGAAATGATAGAAGATTAAATATATTTATATTATACTACCTGTCAATTGTATGCCAATAAATTGGAAAACCTAAATGAAATGAACAAATTCCCAGCAACACACAATCTACACTAAAGAATAATGAACACCAGGATGCCTGGGTGGCTCAGTCGGTTAAACATCTGACTCTTGATATTGGCTCAGGTCATGATCTCACAGTCGTGGGGATTGAGCCCCATATCGGGATCTGTGCTGAGCATGGGGCCTGCTTGGGATTCTCTCTCTCTCACTCTCTCTCTGCCCCTCCCCCCTCAAAATAAATTAATAAACTTAAAAAAATAAATAATAATAAACACCAATCATCCTCAAGTTTTTACCCAAAAAATTCAAGAGAAGGGAACACTTCCTAACTTATCCTATGAGGCCAGAATTATCCTGCTACAAAATCCCAAAAAAGGGAAAAGAAAACTACAGACCAATATTCTTGAGTAATATTGATGCAAAAATCCCCAACAAAATACAGTAAACTTGGTTTGCGAGCACAGTTTGTTCTGGAAACATGCTTATAATCCAAAACCCTTGTATATCAAAGCGAATTTCAAGAACCATTGGCTCAGTTGTGATCATGTGACATTTGGTGTCACATACTACTCATATTGCAAGACATGGCTCATTTATCAAGTTAAAATTTATTAGAAATGTTTGCTCATTTTGCAGAACACTTGCAGAACAAGTTACTCATAATCCAAGGTTTTACTGTACTAGGAAATTGAATTCAATAGCATAATAAAAAAAATTATGCACCAGGACTAACCAATATATTCTTGGAATACAAGGATGGTTCAACATACAAAGATCTATCAGTATAAAATAGTACGTTACCTGAATGAAGGAAAAAAAACACATCATCTCAGGGGAGGAAAAGCATTTGACAAAATGCAATACCATTTCATGATAAAAACTCAACAGACCAGGAAAAAAAGGAAACTACCTTAATATAATAATGGCCATGTATGAGAAACTCAAAGCTATCGTCATACTCAATGCTTGTCCTCTAAGGTCAGGAACAAAACAAGAATGTCCATTTTCAACACTTCCGTTCACCATAGTACTAGAAGTCTTAGACAATTAGGCAAGAAAAGAAAAGATTTTCAAATTGGAAAGAAAGAAGTAGAAGTATCTCCGTTGTCAGACAACATGACCTGATATATAGAAAACCTTAAAATCAGACACACACCCAAACACACAACTATTAGAATTAATAAATGAATCAGCAAAGTTGTAGGATACAAAATCAATGCACCAAAATCAGTTGCATTTCTATACGTTAACAATGAACAATCTGAAAGGGAATCCAAAAGCAATTCCAGGTAAAATAATACCAAAAAGTATAAAATACCTAGTGATACACTTAAAACCAAAAAAAAAAAAAAACCAAAAAAAAAACCCACATATAGTGAAAACTAGAAAATTTTTCTGAAAGAAATTAAAGACACAAATAAATGGAAAGACATCTGTGTTCATGGACTGGAAGACTTCATATTGCTAAGATGTCAATACTACCTAAAGCAATCTACAAATTCAATGTAACCTCTATCAAAATTCCAATGGTGTTTCAGGAAGAGAGAGAAAATTTCATTCTAAAATTCTCCCTCCTACAGGGGACCTCAAATAGCCAAAACAATTTTGAAAAAGAACAAAGTTGGAGACCTCAAATTTCTTGAATTCAAAACATATTACAAAGCTATAGTAATCAAAACAGTGTGGTACTGGCAGAAGACAGACACATAGACCAATGGAATAAAGTAAAAGCTCCAGAAATATTATCACATTATATGGCCAAATGATTTCAAACAAAGGTGTAAAAACCATTCAATGAGAAAAGGACGGTGTTTTTAACAAATGGTGCTGGGAAAGCTGGGTATCCTCATGCAAAAGAAGAAGTAGGATCCTTAACTTAGTTCATGTTAAAAAATTAACAAAATGGATCAGAGACCTAAAAATAAAACCTAAAACTGTATAACTCCTAGAAGAAAACGTATGAAAAATTTCATGACATTGGATTTGGCAATGATTTCTCAGAAATAACAAAAAAGCAAAGGCAACAACAACAATAATAAAGAACAGATAATATGGACTTCGCCAAAATTAAAAATTTCTCTGTGCCCAAGGACACTACCAACCGAATTAAAAGGCAACCCATAAAATGGGAGAAGATAGTTACAAATCAATATCTGATGAGATAGTAATACCTGGAATATACATACAAAACTACAACTCAGTAACAAAAACAAACAAACCGATTAAAAATGGGCAATAGGTTTAAATAGACATTTCTCCAAAGAAAATATGCAGAGGGACAATAAACACATGAAAAGCTGCTCAACATCACTAATTATTAGGAAAATGGCCAGTCAAAACCAAAATGAGATACCACTTCACACCCATTAGGACAGCTATTATAAAAACAAAAACAAAACAGAAAAACAAGTGAGGGTGAGGATGTGAAGAAACTAGAAATTTTGTGAGTTGTTGGTGGGAATGTGAAATGGTGGAACTGCTGTTGAATATGATAAAGTAGTTCAAAAGAAAGAAAGAAAGAAAGAAAGAAAGAAAGAAAGAAAGAAAGAAAGAAAGAAAGAAAGAAAGAAAGAAAGAAAGAAAGAAAGAAAATTAAACATAGAATTATCAGATGATCCAGTAATTCCACTTCTGACTGTATACCTGAAAGTACTGAAAAGATATACTGAACATATATCTGTACACCCACGATTAGAGCAGCATTATTAAATAGCCAAAGGATGGAAGCAACTCAGGTGTCTATCAACAGATGAATGGATAAACAAAATGTGGTATTAGCATACTATGGAATGTTTCTTAGCTTTAAAAAGGAAGGAAATTCTGACACATGCTACAACATGGATGAAACTTTAATATATGCTCAGTGAAATAAGACAGTCATAAAAGGACAAAAACTGTACTACTTCACTAATGTGAGGCACCTAGAATAGTCAAATTTATAGAGACAGAAAACAGAATGGTAGTTTCCAGGGTCAGGGAAGTGGGGAATGGGGAGTATTGTATAGACTTTCAGTTTTGCAGTATGAAGTATTCTAGAGATGGATGGTGGTGATGTTTGTAGAACAATGTGAACATACTTAATGGCATTAAGCTATACACTTAAAAGTGATTAAAATGATAAAATTTCTGTTATGTATATATTACCACAATTTAGAAATTAAAATTAAAAACTATAAACATGTATTTTAATAATTATTCTAATATCTAAAGTTGTCTTAAAACAAATTGTGAAGTTTATCCACTAAGTTAAAAACAATAAAAAATAATAATTTAGGGGCACACACCTGGGTGGCTCAGTTGGTGGAGCATCCAACTTTGGCTCGGGTCATGATCTCACGGTTCACGAGTTTGAGTTCTGCATCAGGCTTGCTGTGTCAGCACAGAGCCTGCTTTGGATCCTCTGTCCCCGTCTCTCTCTGCCCCTCCCCACCTGCACTCTCTCTGTCTTTCATAAATAAACATTAATAAAATAAAATAAAATAATTTAAAAATTAAAAATACAGGAGACTTTCCATTGAATAAATTGGGGAAAGAATGTTTACTTCCTAAAAAGTAAGGGATCAGACAGCTTCAAAAAGGAGATGTTGTGGCAGGGGTGGAGTGGAACAGAGTGACATAGGAGAAACATTTTTTTATACTATTAAACTAAAGTTTGCTTTACTCCAAATTAAATTGTTATGAATTAAGATGTTATTTGACATGCCTGGGGCAACCACTAAAAATACAACCCAAAAATATATAGTAAAAGAAACAGCATAAGAATTAAAATGGTATATAAAATATATCTATTTAACACGAAAGAAAGCAGTAATGGAGGAAATGAGGAACAAAAGAGGTGTAAGACATAGAGAACAAATAGCAACATGGCAGAAGTGAGTTCTTCCTTATCACTAATTACATTATATGTAAATGGATTAAAGTCTCCAATTAAAACAGAGACTGGTAGAATGGATTAAAAAACATAATTGAACTACATGTTGTATAGAAATGACTCACTTTAGATTCCAAGACAGATTGAAAATGAAAGAATAAAAATATATTTTGTGCAAAGAATAACCAAAAGAGAACTGCAGTGGCTACACTAATATCAGACAAAGTAAACTTTAAGGGAAAAGTTTTTATAAGAGACAAAGAAGGACATTATATAATGATAAAAGGGTCATTCGATAAGAGTATTAAAAAATTACAATTAGAAACAAATCTACACCTAACAATAGAGGCTCAACATATATGAATCAAAATTGGTAAAATTGAAGGGAGAAATAGGCAGTTCTGAAAAAAATGGTCAGAGAGTTTAATATCCCACTTTCAATAATTGATAAACAACAACAACAGAAGATCAGCAAGTAAATGGAAAATATGAACAGCACTATAAACCAACTAGACTTGAAGATGAAATAGGCAATATGAATTGCCCTATAGCTATGAAAATTTTAATTATTAATTTAAAAGCTCTAAGAATATGAAATCTTCTAGATGGTTTCCCTGGAGAATTATACCAAACATTTAAGGATGTATTAACACCAACTTTATATAATCTCTCCCAGAAAAGAGAAGATAAGGGAAGACTTCCTAAATCATTTTATTTATGAAGCCAGTGTCACCCTGAAACCAAAACTAGACAAAAACAGTACAGTAAATAAAGTGCAAACCTCTATTTCTCATGAAGGTCGATGCAAAAATCCTCAATCAGAATATCAGCAAACAGAATCCAAAAATATATGAAAAGAATCATAGATAATGACCAGGTGAGATTCATTCAAGGTACGTAACATTTGAAAAACAATCAATGTACTCTATCATATTAATAAGCTAAAGAAGAAAAATCATATGGTCATGTCAAGCAATGCAAAAAAAAAAAAAAAAGCATTTGAGAAATCCAATACCCATTCATGATAAATAGTCTCAGCAAGCTAAGCTCTATCAGTTTAATGCAATTTCAACTATAATTAATGCAATTCCTATCAAAGCCATGGAAAAATTCTTTATAAACACAGACAAGCTTACTCTAGAATTTATGTGGAAAGGTGAAGGCCCTAGAATAGTTAAAACAATCTTAACAAAGAAAAATAAAATAGGATGAGTCACTCTGTCCATATATTAAGGTTTACTCTGTAGCAATAGTAATCAAGATAGTGTAGTATTGGCAAAGGGATAGGCACATCATCAATGGAACTGAATGGAAAAATGGAGAACTCAGAAACTCACACATGCCCAACTGATTACTGACAAATCACAAAAGAAATTCAATGAAAAAAGGATAGTCTTTTTAATAAATGATGCAAAAGCAATTGGACATTCATAGACAAAACCATGTGTATATATATATATATATATATATATATATATATATATATACAGTTTATAAAAAATTAACTCAAAATTGACTGTGGACTAAAATACAAAATGTAAAATTACAAAGCTTTTAGGAAAAACACAAAAAACAGGAGATTATCTTCATGGTCTATGGCTAGGCAAGAATTATACTTGACACCAAAGGTATGATCCACAAAAGAATAAATTTATAAATTGGGCTTCACAGAATTAAAAACTTTTCTTTGTGAAAGACCTTGTTAAGGGTTGAAAAGAGAAAGTACAGAGTGGAGAAAATATTTACAAACAACATGTTTGATGAAGAACTAGTATCTAAAATATATAAAGAACTTTCAAAACACAACAGTAATAAACAATCCAATTAGAAAATGGGAAAAATACATAAATGGATATTTCACCAAAGAGAATAATACTATATCGATAGCAATGAGCACATGAAAAGGTGTTCACCACAACTACTCATCAGGGAAATGCAAATTAAAACCAGAATGAGTTATCAATCCATGCCTATGAAAATGATAAAATAAAAAATAGTGAAAATATCAAACGCTGGCAAAGATGCAAAGAAACTGGATCATTCCCACATCACTAGTAGTAGTAACATAATATTCAACAGTCACTCTGGAATACAGCTTGATACTTTCTTATAAAACATGCAATTACCACATGATCCAGCAATTGCACTCTTGGATATGTAGCACAAACAAATGAAAATTTCTTCACACAAATAGCCATAGTGACTTTATTCAAAATTGCACAGAACTGGAAACAACCCAGATGTCTTTCAAAGTGTGAGCTGGTGAACAAGCTGTGTTGGATACACAGTGGATACCACTAAGTGGCACAAAGCAATGAACTATTAATAGACACACCAACCCGGATGAATCTCCAGAGAATTAAGCCAAATGAAAAACGCAATCCAAAAGGTTTGATTCCATTTATATAACATATCTGAAATGTCAACATTTTAGAAGAGAGAACACATTAGTGGTCACCAGTGGTTAAGAACAAGACTAGAGGGGAAGAAGTGTGACGCAGATGGGTGTGGTTATAAAGTGAAAACACAAGGGATCCTTACAGGAATAAAATTCTTTAGCACCTTTACTATGGTGGTGAATACACAAATCTACGCATGTGAAAAGATTGTGTAGAACCAAATGTGCACACACATGCACAGAGTAATGAGTACAAGAGGAGAAATCAGAATAGAATCAGTCAATTGTATTAATGTCAATACCCTGGTTGTGATAAGATACAATAGTTTTTGCAAAATGTCACCACCAGATTGAAACCAGTTAGAGAATATCATGAGATCTCTCTGCATTATTCCTTATAACTGCATGTGAATATGTAATTATCTCAGTAAAATTGTAAACCAAAAAATAAAACTGGATAATTTCATACTAAATTTTGAATCCTGCCCAGCATCCGAAGTGTTTTAAATAGGCAGTTGGGAGTTGTATTAGCTGGTTAAATGTGGATGACCAGTAGGGCTATGGATCAAAAGAATCCATATAATGATAGTGTGATGAATTCAAGGAGAAATCACTGAAGGCAGGGACACAGAAAACCTTAATCAGGGATCAAGTGAGAGATGACAGTGAAGCCAACATTGTACCCAAGGAAATGCAGACTAGATCTGTGCCTTTGGTCACCTCAGCACCCACATTTCCAATACCCCTTCACTTTGCCCAAGTTCATTTGCAATTTACATAATATGTGGAAATCTCCTGAAACAGAGGCATTTCCAATTTATTTCACCATGTTGAACTAATTCTTGTATGCCATATTTTTACCACTTTGATAAAACAAAGAAACGTTCTCATTCCCCGGTTTCAGTAATTTTATAATTTTATAAATATATGTGAAATAAGTTTTCCAATCACTGTGATAATGACAGGTTTTTAAAAATAATTTTAAGGTGTTTGAGGATTTGAAAAAAACATCTTACACTTGTGGTCTTAATTAATTTTAATTTAATGTTTAGAAAATTTTGATTAAATAAGTTTGTAATCAACACTTAAATGCCTGAGGAAATTTAATTTGTTAATTTTTAATGTTTTGATTTCTTAGTCTTACAAGCAGCATTTCAATGTTCAGAGAAGTATTATTTAATTCATTTATACATTTATTTAATTGTGTATGAAATAAAATACAACAGGAGTGAAGTTCCTTATGGGCTAAAGATCATAATAATCAATTTGCAGATCTGGGATCTAAGTCATCTGCCTCCATGACACCAGGCTGCCCTGGACAAGACTACATGCTCTCTTTACAGCCCCTCGGAGCTGAGTGGTCCTAATCTAGAAGGATGACTGGATCTTACCTTATGGGGTTGTCCATCCTGGACACGGTAAGGAATGCAGCAAGATTCGCCGTGTAGGAGGAGCACACGATGAGGGTGAAGAGCCACCAGCTGCCCATCACGATGCGCATGGCCATGGAGTTCACTGAGGATTCGCCACCTGCAGGGGGCCAGCACAGTGGATTGGTCCTGGGCTTCCACTCTTACTCCCATCTCCACAGAAGTACTCCAGCCTGAAGCCTGGCTTAGGGAACCACCACTGGGGATGGGCTGGGGAACAGGGGAGTGATTTGCTGACTGGTTATGGGGGACCACTGTGACAATTCTGGGAAAAAACCCAAAGCCCGCCAATCTCAGAAAGGAACGAAGGCCCACCAGATACGAAAAAAACGTAGGATTGGCCTTTTAGTGATGTGTTTGTCAAAATGCCAAGGATAGAGTTCTGAATATCAAATCTTCCAGTTAGAAGACTCAACCTCCCTGTGTTGTTTCCAGGGCTGCAACCTGATGTAAGATCCTTTTCGAATTTCAGATTCATAGAGAGTAGTCTCAGGAATTCTGTAAATATAGAATTACCTCCTACCTGGAGGGTTCCCCAGCTTTCTTTCAAACCTCAGAAATGAGATATCACTTTTATTAATATTCTGCCCTCACTAGACGATTTTTTTTTTCCCTAGGATTTTCAGAAATCATTGCCTGTGACTTGCAGTCAGAAGCTGCCCCGTTGAGGCCAATTATTTCTCCCTGGTCCCTTAGGTGGTAGCAGAAGAAAGCTTCTCACTGACTGTTCTTATATAACCTTGCAAACAGGTGCTACAGGCTTTGCCATGGTGCAAATAAGGCCAACACTCACATTAGGGAACTTTGCAATTTGTTGTTTTGGTCCAAACTGCATAATCCTGTAACTCACCAAGTGCTCTCCAGACTTCACAAAGAAAGGGGACTTTGTATCTCAAGAATGGATGGAGTACTGCTTAGATGATTACAAAACAATTGTGATTTTTTTTTCCTATTAAGACTTCAAATTTAAGTGAGATTCAGTTTCATCTGACATACCCCATGTGCATAACAATCAATCTGATGTGGGAGGGGAGAAAAGTGCAAAGCAGAACTCCAAAGTCAATTTTATCTAAAGTGCAGAATTAGGCTTTGAAGTTGAGTTCCTTGTCACTTCATTTAATTTCTATCTGATATAACTCAGAGAAACTGAGTGCAGCATGATATCAGTATCGTTCTAGAGATTAAATAAAACTGCATTTAAAAGGACTTTGGCAAAACGCATCTAAGGAATCTGCCAATGGGCAAAGTTCTTCCAGGCCCACGGAGCTACAGCAACATCAGGAAACCGGGAAAGTACCTTGCTGTACGAAGGCGCCGTAGACTATCCAGATGGCACTGTGCAAGGTGGCCGAAGCGGATGGTCGGGGCTGGGCAGCACTTTGAGCCCTCACGGCCTGTATCCGATTCAGCACAAATATGAGCACACCCACCACAGGGATGGCGGCTGCAATGCAGGCCCAGACAGCAAAATCAAATGGAGCAAAAAGAGAGAAGATGCTGATTTTCTCCTCGGGCTTCTTGATTAGGATCCCCACTGAATAGTCCATGTACCGCTTGCTGAAGTCCACAACGCTCTCCCTCTCCGGGGTGATCGTGATGGCAGAGATGGCCAAGTCTGCTCTCTGAAAGGCAAAGTCATCTGATCAGAAAGCAGTCCTCAGGTTCCTGCTGGGTCCCACCCTGTGTCAAGGCTCGCCCTCTGCCCTTTGGGTTACTCGGTCCAGAGGAAATGGATTCAAGAGGTGACACACCGTGACCTTGAATACTGTAAAAAAAAATAATCCAGCACTAAATTGTCTGCTTGAATTGTAGTTTGTCTTTACTTTCTTGTTCTTCTCACAAACTATCACTATCTTCTTCCTTTTGCTGGTATTTCCCTCTACTCCATCCCTGCCCCCCACCAAGAAGTCCCTTCTCTCTTCTTGTAGGCTTATCTGCATCCTTCTTATACCTCCATTAAGCCTCTCCAAACTTCCATTAGCCCACATGATGTCTCCATTTTCCGAGGTTCTTCAGAAATTATACAGTGAGTTGTACAACTACTTTATATCTCATCGATGTCTCAGTCCCTGGTTGTTTTGTATGTAGACTCTATGCCAGAGAGTAATGTCCTCCAAGCAAAAAGGGGTTATCTACTTCTCTTGATTGTCCACTGCCCTTAATTCATGGCCTCTCAGACATATGGGTTGATTCTTCATATAGTAAAGCCACGTTGTAAAGAGACTCTCTGGGCACTCTGTACTGTGACCTCTAAAGCAACTTGCAAGATTTCTGCTTTCCAAGATGGGATTAATTTTAAAATAGACAAAGACTCCATTAAGATGGAGTTAGATGTGAGATTAAAGCTGCCAAGACTGGTGGAGGTTAGGATACTTATGCCTAGATGGATGGTGGCAGCCAATAATGGGCCTGGAGTCCCCACTTAAACCACTGGAGCACTAAAATGTATAATGACCATCCTGATCTTGACTCTTGGACCTCTAAGTGGGAGGCATCAACAGAACTAGGTTTATTTTAGGGGCATTTAGGTGGCTCAGTTGGTTGAGCATCCGATTCTTGATTTCAGCTTAGTCATGATCTCAGGGTTGTGAGACTGACCCCTGTATCTGCACTAGGCATGGAACCTGCTTGAGATTCTTTCTCTCCCTCTGCCCCTCCCCCGCTCATGCACAGACACACACACACTCTCTCTCTCAAAAAAGCAATAAAATAATAAAAGAAAAAAAATATCTCCTCAAAAAATAAAAATAAAAATAAAACTAGGTTTTAGAATAACCAGCTCTAACAACTAATTCAACCTATATATGTAAATTGGGAAAACATACACAGAAAGATTTTATCAGAAAAAAAATTATCAGGTCTAATATATGGGCTAGAGGGGCAGCAGATATACTGATATTGTAAACTATGAAATCCAAAAAATAATATAAAAAAATAATAAAATAAAATAAAACAAAACTGAAATCCAACAACATATCTAGAGCAAGGAGAAAAAATGTTGGAGGTAACGTTGGTGAAGGTCTCCTCTTAGAGTTGTTACATTTGCATCTCTGGTTCTTGCCTCTTTTTTCAAAAACTCAAGATCCAGGGATTTATTTTTAAGGATTTAGAGAGTTCAGACCATAATTAAGGATTAAGAAGAGATCTAGTGGATGGGGCGCCTGGGTGGCGCAGTCGGTTAAGCGTCCGACTTCAGCCAGGTCACGATCTCACGGTCTGTGAGTTCGAGCCCCGCGTCAGGCTCTGGGCTGATGGCTCAGAGCCTGGAGCCTGTTTCCGATTCTGTGTCTCCCTCTCTCTCTGTCCCTCCCCCGTTCATGCTCTGTCTCTCTCTGTCCCAAAAAATAAAATAAACGTTGAAAAAAAAATTTTTTTAAATAAAAAAAAAAAAAAGAAGAAGAGATCTAGTGGAGCAGGATAGGTTTACAAACATAGGAATAAGGAAAAGTAATTAATTAAACCAGGTCCAGAAGAAGTACAAGGGATCAACTCATGACACAGGTAGAGGGATGGCTTGTAACATGAGGAAAACAATCTCTATGGGATATCGCTGAGGGGCCCAACAGAGGACAAGGTAAGGAACTTGGGCTGTCCTGAAGACCTAGCTGAGGTTAGAGACCACACATTGTTCACATACCCATCTGAGCAAATTTGTGATTTTCTCCTCTAATTCCATGCAGCAACTTGGATGTCAGAGTCAGTGGGTAGATAATATAATCAAGTCAGGGTTTCAGTACAATAAGAAACCCAGAACAAAAAGAATCACAAAAGATGAAGGGAACAGCATTATCTGATCAACCACTGAGGGCACACCAGGCAGGGAAGGATGCAGTATCACAAGGGCACAAAATTCTTACAGAAGGATGAACCTCAGTGGAACAGGGCAGATACAAAAGACCATATATCATATGACTTCATTTATGTTAAATGTTCACAAAAGTATTTCTATAGAGATAGAAAATAGATCAATGGTTGCCTAGGGCTGGGGTTGGGAATGGGATTAACTGTAAATAAGTATGAGGGATATCACTGGGTTGATGGAATTATTCTAAAACTAGGGGCACCTGGGTGGCTCAGTTGGTTAAGCGTCTGACTCTGGCTCAGGTCGTGATCTCATGGCTTGTGAGTGTGAGCCCCACATTGGCCTCTGTGCTGACAGCTCAGAGCCTGGAGCCTCCTTTGGATTCTGTGTCTCCCTCTCTCTCTCTGCCCCTCCCCTACTCATGTTCTGTCTCTCTCTCTTCCTCAAAAATAAATAAACATTAAAAAATTTAAAACTAGATTATGATGATGGTTGCACAACTCAGTAGATTCACTAAAAATCATTGAATTGTATATCCTAAATGGGTGAATTTCATATATAAATTAATACCTCAACAAAGTTTTTTAAAAAAAATCTTAGGGGAAATTGGAGACATTTGGTCTGCCTTTATGAGTTTATAAAGTGAAGCACCAATGTTTTAGGAGCAAAGGTTCAAAAGAGTCAGAAGGTTAACAGGCAGTCGTCATGGAGTGAGACAGTGACAGTAGTATGTAGGACGCTAACAAGATGCATCTGTACAGGTGCTGATGTGGAGCACAAACAAAGGTCACTGGAGGTGAGGCGGTCAAAATGCTGGCAGCCCAGGGTTGTCCATAGGGATGTCAGAAACATCAAAGTTGGTGGCAACATCAACACTAGAGAGGGAAGGCTTTAGCAGATACCACCATCATAAATGATTGTAAGGAAATGACCCAGAGGTCATGGGAGGACAGGAGGCTTGGATGGGAACACAGTGAACTGGCCTCATACCATGAGTCTCAATGAGGATCCAGGCTCTATAGGAGACAGGAAGAGTAATTATTTGAAACTAATTTGAGGAGGTAGGGAATGCTGTATCACTTACACACAACAATACAGACACATGCACACACACACACACACACACACACACACACTTGCATATACACACCCCACCTGTGGGTCATGAGGGAGAAAAGAATAAGCATTCATTAACTTCCCATGAGAACTAAGTTCTTATTTCAGCCCAAATATGGGGGTAGGTTTCAAGAAGGGTGTATTATAAAGCAGGCTCAGCAGATAGGCTCAAAAGGAAAGACAGCAATGAGCACTGAAGGAAAACACAGAGTGCCAGGAAATGAGAAAAATGAAAGAGCAGAAATGGGTGGGTTGAAGAAAAGAGAGTCTTAGTGAGTGAAGAGTGAGTGGTAGGCTGTGGTTTATTTAGTTAGTTCCAAGGTTCTAACTGCCTAATGGATCAAATTTAGATATCACCCCAGAGGCAGACTAGGGTGCCCCTCCCCATGGTCCTGCTTTTGGGACCTACCTTGCTGATGAGCTCCCCGATCATTCCGTTCCAGGAGGTGTTATGGAGCTGGTGACCATACCTGCCATCGGGGGCTTGGTAAATCTCATATTTGAACCCCAGAGCTTTGGCCAATGCATCCAGGACATCTATGGAGAACCCTTTGTAGCGCTTGGGCTGTCCAAGGATGTTCTCAGCCACCATCACGAAAGGCTCTTCCTGAGGACAACAGAATGGATGTTCTTCAATTAAATAACAGGTTCATTAACACATATATTTCCAGGGTATTATTGGAAAGATCAACCTGATGAATCATAGCTTTAGAATGTTTCCCAACATGGGCATGTATATGTGCAATTTAGGGCTGGAGTCTGAACATCTCTGCCCTTTTTTAAAGCAATTTATGGAAACTCAGAGCATAGTACGTAGGAAGATCCCTGCAACCAGCATATTGATGGAGGAATGGAGATTTACTTGTCCTGTGTGATGCTATCCCAACTTCTGCCCAGAACCCCATTGCCAGAATGACATGATTTGTTTTTATTCCTTCATTTGTGACATTCAGGACTCCGTCCTTAGGAAATGCCATAATTCTTCAGGAGCCACATAAGAACTGTGGTTACTTCTCATCCAGGATAAAGAACGACAATAAAAGCTCTATGATATTTGATTGAGAGAAGACAGAATTATATCTATCAGATTGTACTAGAAAATGGATTCTGATTCATGGGAGAATGTCATACCATAAGTCAAAGGACAGGACAGAATTAAACCCCACAGTGTCCGAGCCCAAAGCCACATTCACACATTCTGTGCTTTGTCATGTGTGCTCCTGTAGGGCATGCGGTCCTCTGGAAAACACCTCAGCCTTCCCCGCCACAATCCTGTGAAACTGACCAACAGTGGACTTTTGGCAAATAGCCTCAGAGAACATACCTCATTAATTTAACTGGGAGTGTGTGTGTGTGTGGCGGGGGGGGGGGGGGTGTGTGGGTATAATGCCTATTATGTGATGTGCATTCAGGGAATGCAGGAACACTGCTGGCAAAGGCTTCTAGAGCCAAGGAGATGTCAGTGCCTGATGCGACAGAGGGGACATTTGAACCATGTCTGGCCAGCTGATAAGAAGTAAATCTAAAATGTCTCCTACAGCTCTGGAAAGGTGAAGGAAGAAATTGAAAAGAAGATGATTCTAAGGTCTCTTAAAGATCTAAAAGTCTATGATTCCAGGACATCCATGCAGAAAAATTGCAACAAATGGTTTTCATTATAAAGTCTGTGCCACATGGGGGTCATCAGCGGGATTGGGTGCTGGAAGAATGTCCTCCTCCGAGCATCTTTCTGGGGACTCTGGCTACCAGCAAAGTTCTCTTAAGGACCACGAGTAGGTCAACATACTGTTTACATCCAGGAGCAGGTAGAGATGGGCCAGCAGTGGATCCAGATTTGTGATCTTTCTGTAGAGCAGCCCAGTCACCTCCCATGGAAGGCCCTGGGGCAGAATATCCAATCTTACTCTTACATCATTATTTGCAAAATTATTTGCCAAAAAGGCCTTATGAACACTCAAGCCACTACTCAAGATCCCCTTCTCTCCAAACCCAGTATTAAGCCAAATGGAGAGAAGCCTCTAGCTCAAAATCCTGAATGGTGAACCTCCCCAATATGCCCATGATCCTACCAAGACAGTCACCACTTTGAGAGTCAGTCCTTGGAGGCGGCTGCCCATGGGCCTCTCTTGCAGGCTGCCATTCAGACCTTTCTCTGAGTCCCACGTCGCCAACTGTGAAGGAAAAAGGGAATGTGAGGGACAGAATGGGCACCTGTGTGCACCTAGGAACTCGTCTCCTAAACTGGGATCTTGAGTCAGGCAGAGAGGCAGACAGCAGTCCAATCCATTTCCCAGACACTCAGAGCCATCTTCAAACCTTAGAAAGAATATAGGTGTGATAGAAAGTTCCACTTCTTCCATCAGCTCATCTGGAACTCAAGGACCTGCCACGTCTTTAAAATAAAACCAATCGGTAAGAACTTGTTTCTAGAATGAATATTTCTGTATAATTTTATTCTGCCTGCCCACTGAGGTCATGTCACTGTGTCTCCCACAAAGTGTCTTCTTTCTTAATTACAACTTTACTTGCCTGGGCCAGAGGGCCCTTGAGTTCAGCCATCGCTGCCACCAGGGCAGGATGACAATCAGCAGTGAACCAGGTAACAAAGACCCACATGTACAGCTTGTTTTGCACCCTGATGCCTAGTGCAAAGGTCAAGAGCTCACTGCCTGTCTTCACTGTAATGCATATTTCATAATTTTGCTTGATATGCAGGTATAGGCTAAGAATACACATACTCTGATCCACCATATTTTCCTGAGCTTGCAGAGTTTATCCAATAGGCTGATGTATCTCTGACACGCACCCTGAGGTGGTCAAGGACACCCTGTCCTGGCTCAGAAACAACAGGAGACACAGAAGTTCTTGGGACCTGCTTCCCCTCTCTGCATCCCTGTAGCGTCCGGGCAACCATGATGAACTTTTTTGTCTGATCGATGATTCTCAATCATTAATTGGTGAAATGTAAACAAAATACAGATACCAACCCCCATCTCAAGGGAACTTAATCAGGATCCCAGCACTGAGGGATTTTAATACTTCCCCAGCAATCCTCATCGAGAAACCCTGTTCTTCTAGGTCACTGCATATTAGATTCTCTTAAGAAGGCTTTTAAACATATTGAAGGCTGGGCCTCACCCCCAGAGATTCAAATTTAATTGGTCTGTAGTGGGCTAGATATGAATGTTTTAGCTTCCCAGGTGATTCTAATGCACAGCCAGGATTGTAAACCACTGCTATAGATTAAAGCAGTGATCCTCAAACTATAATATGCACACAAATTATCCAGGGATTTAATATGCACTTTCTGATTCTGGAGCCTGTGATTATTCCTGTCTAACAAGCTCCCAGGTGACACTGCTGCTGCTGATCTATGGCCACCATTTAAGTAGCAAGGGGTTAAATAATCAAATAATCAAACCACTGCAGGCAGCATCTACTCTTCGTCAGAGAAAGTCCACAAGTCCCCTAGTTAGGCTGAACAGAAGAACTATTCATCTGTGGAGAAATGTCACCAGGTGTCCTAAAGAAGCCACCAGTAGTACCACCTAAGGACACTTCTATTTTCCCAGCATGTCCTGTAGCCTTGATGTCTACAGCAGGGTCTGCACACTGAGCTCTGTGAGGCCACAGTTGCAAAATCTGTAGGACCATTCCACCTGGAAGATACTAGAACCCCGAGACCTAAAGCAGGAACATCAGAATGAGATACATGGTTGTAACCTGGTTTAAAAGGAACGTGGAAACTCCAGCTGTCACTTTGCACACAATGCCAACTAAGACTCACTCCATCCTAAGTAATAGGATACCTAGTGGTGATGAATGAATCATTTAGTTAAGAGCATGGCCATGTGCTCTGAGGAGCTCCTCACAGCCACCACTAATTAATTTCAGAGGCACTGCAGTAAAGAGCAAAGTTAAAATCTACCCAAAGTCCTGTTCAAGGATAGCAAAGATACCATGCTCTGGTAACTGGTATCATCAGAATGAAAGCTCATGGCTATTTCTCCACTGGGTCTCAGGAAATAGCACTGGGACCCAGAATCACTTCCTGCATCTGGGTCAAAATTCTGGTCAAAGGGAAGAGACAAACCCAGACAAAAAGAGTCAAGGTGTTGATTCCCTACATTCTTTGGACCCTCTGACATGGACGAGGAGACTCATGATGTGTATTTGGGCTGCCTGCATCTTATTCGCAAAACTATCAGGCATTGGAGCTGCTTAGCCCTGATGGGTAACCTGCACCGACTGAGTTGGGTGGTGTTAAGAAGGTCCCTTGGACCACCTCAATGACTGAAAGAGTCATAATGAAGGCGATCTTGTCCTAATGATAACATGTGAGTTCCAAGTACAAGATATTCTGCCTTGCAGCAAGACTTGAATTCCTAACGTGTTGCCAAACCCCCTTGGCACAGGTGAAGGGGCATTTCAACTCTGTGCTACTCTGGCTTAGATGAGCAAGCACCTGGACTGGGGCCCTGTTTGGCCTTGATCAAAGAAATTTTACCTGGCTGTCTAGTGGGATTGTAATCAGTCATGGGAATGGAGAACGGAGGCACAGGAAAAAGCAGTTGGAATGAAGCCCTGTCCTTCTAGAGTTTTAGCTCAGCTGTGAGAAGGGCTCTGCCTCTCAATGCCTGTCCATACAACCCTCTTTTTCTAGCCCCCTGCCTGGCTCAAGGCAGCAGCACCTCTGCCCCGGAGTATTGCCATAGCCTCCTCACTGATCTTGTTACCCCCAACCTCTCCCTCTTATAGCCTCCTCCATCATGCTGATATGTATCCTTGTAATAAACAAACTGAGACACGATCTGTGTCAATGAAAATTTTAGAACAACTTCCCATTTCCTACAGAATACATTCAAACACTCTGAAGCTTGGCCTAAAAGAAAGGCCTTCCTCATTGAGATCCAAGCCTGACCATCAGCTTACTTCAGTTTACGTAGGCACAGTCTATGCCAACCCCACCAGACCCTGCACCTTCCTCATGCACCTCACACAGCATGCTTCTTCCTGACCCTACATGTAGTTCCTTCTGCCTGTAATATCATCCCTCTTTGGTTGGGTCTGGTACATTCTTATTCATATTTTTTAAAAATAAGTTTCCACTTTAGAATAGTTTTAGATAAACAGAAAAGTTGTAGAGGCAGTTTAGAGACTGCCCATATACCCTACACCCAGTTTCCCCTATTTAAGATGTTACATTAGTGTCATACATTCCTCACAGCTAATGCAATGTTTAGCCCAATTTCCAATTATACACAGCTGCAGTAGAAAGCATCTCCAGTGTCTTCCGTATTGGACCTCAGTCCGTGATCCTACTGTGCTATTTGGGTTTGTTATCCTGTCCACTGAGATTAAAACCTTGTCTTCATAAACTGTCTAGAAATTTGGGCCATTGGACTAGACCTTACCTTGCTTATTCTCATCTTAGAGTTTCCAACCTTGCTTTGAATGCCATGTTCTTCTCTCAAATGTCAACTTACTCTGTATGGTAAAGATTTGGGGAAGAAGATAGGAACTTGGAGATATGAAGGCAGCATATGTTCAGTAGTCAGCTGACTGATATTCTGGTTGTTTCTACCACTTACCTGAACGACCTCAGATAGCATGTTTTACTGTGGTGCTTAAAACACAGAAGGCAGTCTGCAAATATTTTTTAAATAAATATGACGCCATTGAGATTCCATTTTCTTGTATGAAAAGTAAAATAAAAGTAACTTCCCTGCCTACCAAATGTTCAGGGGCTATTCAAAAGAAACAATCACTTTGAAATAATCTGTTATAAAATAATAATGACAAAGTAAAGAATCAGGATATAAAAACTGTGCAATAAAACCTTAATTATGTTTCTTTAAAAGGGTGGTGGTAAAAATGGGAGGAGCTTTGTTAAAATGTAATATGGGAATATATTCAGGTGGTGGAATTATGAATAATCATTACGACTTCTTGACAGTGTTCTATGTTTTCAACAGGTTTTTCACCTACTTACACAGGAAGGAAAATAAGCTGTTGATTGAAATAACTAGTATATGTGACAAAATCCTGTCACATGTATTTGTATGACTAAGGACTGAATGGAGGGGAGTGATCAAAGTCAAATAATTTGTTTGTTTGTCAAGGCCAGTCTGAGGGTCAGAATCCAATAAATCAGTCCCCTTGGCTGCCAGGAGCTGTGGCCAAGGGGTGCCTAATGCCTAGAAGAGGCAACCGTGGGTTTATCCAGCATGACATCTCCCATTCTATGACCTCTCCAAGATGGTGTGGACCCCATGAGCCTACTGGGTTTGGAGATGGGGAAGTGGCCACTGCTGAGGTCTAGCTCCATGAAGACAATCCTTCTCCACCAAGAAAGAAATACAGCAATCCTAAGGCAAAGCCATTTAAATCAAAGCTCAACTACATGAGAGGGAAAAAAATCCTCCAAGCCTGTAATTACCCCTATTTTTTGTCTGAAAGTATTTAGGACTTAAAGGTTTTTATTTTTGTGTGTTTTTGTTTTTTAATGTAGACCTCTCTCTCCCTGGCCTTCAGGGCATCCTGTACTCTGACAGAGAAAGAAAAGATACTTCAAAGTGAAACCAAAATTCTGCCTTCAAACACATCAAAATACAACCATGTTCCAGGATCCAAGATCCTTCAGTTGGGCAGGGAAGTTTATTATTCCCTCACATCAGCCTGAAGCCGAGTGCTCCAGGCTGAGTGAATCCCCCCATTTCTACAAAGCCTTGTGTTCTTACCCGAATCTTAAGACGAGAGCAGTAAACCTTCACCATTTCTAATGAGACAGAGAGAGAGAGAGAGAGAGAGAGAGACAGACAGAGACAGAGAGAGAGGAAGGAGTGGGGGAGGGGCACAGAGAGGAGACACAGAACTCAAAGCAGGCTCCAGGCTCCATGCTGTCAGCACAGAGCCCAACGCGGGGCTCAAACTGAGGAACTGTGAGATCATGAGCTGAGCTGAAGTCGGATGCTTAACCGACTGAGCCACCCAGGCGTCCCAAACCTTCATCATTTTTGAGCCATCCCTCTGAACACTTGATATATAAGACCAGAAAAAGCATGGTCCAAACAGAAGACTCTAGGGGGATTTTTCAAAAAATAAAATAAAGCCTTTAAATAGATTTCCAAGCTTGCCGCCGATCAAAATTAGGAGACTGTATTCTGCCTCCTTCCTGAGGCTGCCTGGTTCTCTTGGCTCAGAATACCGAGGAAAAAGTTTCAGTCAATGAAACCAAATGAGGCTGATAGGCTTGATAAATGGGAAGCCAGAAAAAGCTTTCCCCTGTAGAAGTCCTGACACTTACTCATACAGCTGCAGACCATTTCATTTGTACATAAGTGCATCTACTCTGACTTCCCCTTGTATTTTGCAGACAGAATTTTGTTTATGGGATCGATGAATTTTATGGCCACAGACACCCACTTTTGACAGCTGACCTGTCAAGATCAGTGCCTGAAAAACTAATTTCCAGCACTGTTAAACAATACGAGAACTGCCACTATTTGATAAGACAGCTCTGGTTCTCATTCATCCAGGAGGTCTGCTCTACCCAGACCAGAAGCATGGATGGAGCCAGAGGTTAGGGCACAATCATCCCTTGAGAGGAGATATATGGTCTCAAAATCTGATTATGACAAACAACTGTTCAAGAGATCAGCCAATTGGAGAATAAATTTCATAACCCACTGGTCTCAGGAAAATATATTTCCTGAGTTAATCGGGGTGTTCTTCACATTAGTGTTTGAGTTGTGAGATGTGGGGATTTGGGACTCTGTGGCCCTGTATTTAATAAATGCAGGGCTATTAACCATAAATGGGACAGGCCTCCTTTGGAAGACTGGGCTTTGTGGTCTATAATCTAGTTACAGAGGTCTCTTGAAGTGCCATCTCTTTTCATGGGGAGGAGGGACGAGAGGAGAGGCAGTCTAACTGCTTCACAGCCCAGACACAGGATATGACCAGTTCCATATACAGAGCCTCACCAATTCCTGGGGAGAGAGTGAGGGAAGGAAAGAAAGTAGGTTTGCTTCATCTCAAATCTCATATTTAACTATATCCAACAAGACAGTAGATCAATAACCTATATTTCACATTTTACAACTAGTGACCAACCACTTCGGTGGTAAGCTTATCTCAAGAGAGCACTGAAGGAAGGAAGTGAAGTTTTTACGACCATGTTGGTCATACCTCACAGCCATTGCTGGAATCCAATTTGAGCTATACCCTCATTGGCCAGTGACTGCTTTCAGCTGAGCACACAGCCCTGGCTGGGATATGGGCATCAGTAGTGATAGCCACAGTGGGTTTATAATCATGGCAGTGCATGGACTTTTCTAAAACCATAATCCCTCTATTAGCTTTTGTTGCATCATCCCTTTTTATTAGAGAATAGATGAGTTCAGTATATGTTTGAAAGGATCATGGCCCTGGGTGGGAATGGCGTAAAGGGGGAACCCACATCTTGAATCAACTTGAGTTGGGGCATTCAGCCAGCAATGATTTCAGAGAGTCAACTGCACATTTTAAGCTTCTAAATGCAGGGACATGTTTAGACACAAAAGAGCATCTTGGAAACAGAATGTAAGAATCTGAGCATAGAAAATAATTTGTAGCCAGGGTTTCTGAAGTATGGTCTAATTTAAAAGTTCATTTGGGAATTCCAGTATATCAGGGCCACTAAGGTATGGGCCTTGGAGAGTATGAACCATAGAAGATGACCATCAGGTCAGATCTACCCATTAGACCACTCTTGAAGTGCCAGATGTACTATAATGAGAAGAGGAGACTCACATGAGAGTGAAGGACTTACAGTGGAGAACTTAAAGTCTCAGCCCAGGACCCTGTATGCAGGGAATTGAGCATGTGGTGAAAGTTACACACTCTTAAAACAAAATCCCTACAGAATTTGTGTTAAAGATCCAGAGGACAGAGCCATGAGAAAATGAAAAGAAGAATAAAATAGGCCAGAGAGCTATCACAAATGGGGGCTTAATGAAAAACCTTTAGCAAGGATGAGAGAAAGATATTCCCTCCCCCCCTCCACAATGGTACTGGAGAGGAGAACCAGGAAAACTAGCAGAAGTGCCATCAATATTGGCAACCAGGTCATTCGTGATGGAGACCATGAACATGCCCCAGTGCTAGCCTCCATTATCTAAAAGGACAGACACACAGGACTCACTGTGCCCACAAAGGGATAGAAGGACTGCCCAACTCCAGTGGTGCCAGTGATGGAGTCTTTCTGTCACATTAACAGTAAGGACAGAGGCAGTTCCACTCTGCCTAAGATGTAGAAATCAGCCAGACAATGTTGCATTCATTGAAACAAACAAAAATTCAGATAATCAACAAAACTATATTTAAAAAAATTTAGCTTCTAAGAGACCTGTGGTCACACAACCATCATGAATTTCAAAAGATGAGAAGCCCCTCCAAAGAGTCACAGGACACAAGAAATGTTTCATCTTTGGCAGAGTATGGAACAAGAGATGTAACAGTGGATAAGAAGGAAAAGGACTGAAATTTTACCAAAATTTTAAAGGCCAAGTGTGGGCTAGCATGAGAGTGAGGCTCCCTGGGAGCCTAGACACAACAGAGGCCACACCCATTCATCAGCTCTTTCCTCCAAGCCTTTAGGGAATGGAGTGGAAGAAGGAAAAACAGAACAGAGCATCCAAAAGTTGTAGGACAATATCAGATATATGTGTATCTATAATATTATAGGACTTGTATCTGCTATATATGAATAAATCTTATAACTCAATTATAAGAAGAAATTGCAATTTTTAAAAATAAAGGATTTATTTTTCCAATAAATATGTGGAAGGATAATATGAACATGAAACTATATATGCTCAATATCATACGTCATCAGGGAAGTGCAAAACAAGACTACAAGGACATATCACTAACCTCCTTAGAGTGGCCAAAATTAAAGACTGACGTTATCAAGTGTTGGTGGGGATCTGGAAAGCCAAGTTACAGCCACACTGATAGACAGTTCGGCAATTTCCTAGAAAGTTAAACACTTCATATTAAGTATGTCCACACAGGGGTCGGTATGTGGATGTTCATAGAAACTTTATTCATAATAGCAAAAAACTGGAAACATTCCAAATGTTGATCATGCTCATCAGTGAATGGATAGACAAAATGTGGCATACTTATACAATGGAATACTACTCAGCAATAAAAAGCAATAGGCTACTGACATGTGCAACAGCACAGATGAAGCTTAAAAGCATCACACCTAGTGAATGAAGCCAGCCACAAAAGACTTTATGACTCTATATACATGATGTCCTTGAAAAGGCAATATTGTTGGTCCTGAAAATAGATCAGTGGTTGTCTGGGGTCAGGAGTTGGAGGAAGGTATTGAATGCAAAGAGGAAGAAGGGCTATGTGGAGTTGTCAGAGCTGATTGAAGAGTGTATACCTAAAGTAGTGAGTTTATTGCACACAAACACAAATACACACACACATTGCTAGCGATTTGGAAAGGGATGAAGCCATGTGCTGGAGAGATGAAGTAGTGGCACTAACCTCTCAAGTGACCCACCTATGACCTTTTGGCAAGGATGATGACTTTTAAAGCAAGGATGATGATATGATACTAACTCTGACTGATGTCAGTACACTTGTTCATCATTCTTGGACTAGCTGAAGTTAAATAAGTATCAAGTGGCCAAGAAATTACCTATCAATCTAGAAGAACTGAATGTATCTTTATAAAGGTTTAGGAAGAACATGAGTGCAGCTTTACCTTCAAATAGTTCCTCAGTGTGTGGGGGAGAACATATTTCATAACATTGTATGTAGTATGATCTACCTTTTAAATGTTTATTTCCTTTCGGGTGATAGTTCACATGCATACCTAAGACAAAAAGGTAGTTTTAAGTGGCTATTTCTGGCCTTGGGTAGGACAATGGGAATGTTTACCTCTTGTACTATCCTATCCCATGATGTATGGATTGTTTTATGGATAGGAAGCATCGCTCTTATAAGCAGAAGAAAAGCAATAAAGCTATTTTCATTTTGAAACTGCACTGCAATCTAGCTTGTAACTGTAATGTTGATTTTGTATCTTTCTCTAAATGTTTTAGATGTATTGGTTTTGTCTCTCTAAATAAATGGTATGTTCTAGTGTTTGCAGTGAGCCAAGCCAAGCTGGACACCTACGGCAAGTTACTTGAATTGGTCATATGCTTTCTCTGGCATCAAATATCCCCACCTATTATCAGTTATTAATAGACATTAGTTATTGTTATTGTCAATACTCTCTTTGCTCTTAGGTCTCTACTATGCCCAGGTCCATACCAGCAGCTTACAGAATTCTTGCCAATTTGAACACACTAGAATCACTGGCACCATCCACACTATCTACATTCTACGTCAGTCTGAAGTCTGACAAGGTTTATCTCCCAACAGCCAGCACTAGGCGTCTTTGCATTGTTAAGGGAGCATGTGTTTCTCACCATACTCGCTATAAACTCTTGGCTCTCTCCTCTCCCTGAAACACTCTTCTCTTTCTTTGTTCTCTGACTCCTAGTCACCATTTAAAGATCACTCCTTGCACCTTATACCAAGAGTAAGTGTCTCCCTTTGGCAACCCCATCCCATAGCACTTGATGCTGGTGGAAATGCTTTTCATGATACATTCAATTCCATGTCTATCTATTCACAAATCTACTATATCTCTTGTATGGCAGGGATTATCTGTTCTTCATTTCAACTCACTCAATAAAATTTTATTAGAAAAATTAATGAAATTGACCATCCCCTGCGTACTTCCTCATTAACTGGTCAGAATTTCACACTTTTCTGAAACTCAAGCCTCCAGGTACGTCCCATGTCTCAAGTTCTGCAAAAAGGCTTTCTCAGCACTGATTTATTTATGATGGTTGTAAGTGCCCAGGCTGGATTTCTCTTTTTCCTGGTTTTGTTTTGCCAATTTACTTTAAGACTCTGAGTCATGAAAAAATGTTAGTAAAATGAACAATTCAGAAGACATTTCTTAAAACCCACTTTTTATGTCTTTACCTCCAGACCCTCATTACACAATGTGTGGTCTATGCCAGGTCACCTGGGAACTTGTTTAAATCCAAGAATCTTGACTGTACTCCATGTCTATTGAGTCAGTGTCTGCATTTTAATAAGAATCTCAGGTCACGCATAGGCACGGTAAAGTTTGAGAAGCACAGTGTCTAAATTGTGCCATCTTTATTTCTTACCTGGAATCTTTTTATAAGTTGCTTTACCTATTTCTCACTGCCTCCCTTAACTGCCTTTTATCGAAACCCCACACGGAAGCCAGAGTTTTCTTTCTTTTTCTTCTTTTGCTGAAAATTATTTTATTTCACTCTCCTTTTTAAAATTCTCAAGTGGCTCCCTGTGAAATCAGATTAAAAGCATATATCCTTTTCATAGCCCGTATAAGTCTCCAAGCCCTGGTCCACGCCTGCCCTTCAACCTCATCTCATGCCACACGTCCCACCTGCATCCACCGATGCTGGCCACTTTTCAGTTACTCTTCCAAACCAATGTCTTTCCTGCCTTGGGAACTCTGTGTGTGCCCTTCGCTTCCCTGATAACTCTTATCTCTATCCTTCACATCCTATGGTTGGCTCTTTCCCATCTGGCAGATCTTACCCAATGAGTTATCCTTCTGATAAAGCCTCCCAGGTCACTCTTCCAAATTCTCAAGCTCAAGACTTATTTTCTTTATAGCTCTCAAATGTTATCATTTCTAATATCACCCTCCACGATAGGAGGGTGTTTTGCTTGGGTTTGCTCAGCACCATGCGTTAAACATCTGATACAATTCCTGGCATATAGCAGACTCTTAACAAGTTTTTGATGAATAAACAAATAAATGAGTAACCTAGTCTAGGGGTCAGCAAACTTTTCTATAAAGGGTTAGAGCAAATACTTTAGTCTTCTTGGGAAATATGGCCTCTGTGGTCAACCACCCAATGAGTGTCGTTGGGTTCCAATAAACAAAATAAATGGCAGGCTGGATTTGGCCCAAAGGCTATAGTTTACTAGTCTCTAATAATTGACACCTTTATTTCTCTTGTTCCCTCTGTCTAGAGAGCTCTCCCCTCCAGCTGAACCTTTCAAAACATTATCCTTCTTTCAAGATTTAATTTATCATTTAAAAAATTGTTTAATTGTTATCCTTTCAAGAAGCCTCATTTTATCTCTCCAATCAAAAGTGACAGATCCTCCTACATCCTTACAGCCTTACCCTTGCTCCTTTTTCATGGCACTGATTACATTCAGGTTTCCTTGACAGTTCCCATAGCAGATTGTATTTTCTAAAGAATGTTGTGACAATATTTCCCACCCCACCTGCTCTTCTATAATGTGACTTCACCACGCCCTATCAAGAAGTGAAGTTTAATTCCTCTCTCTTAAAATCCGGTCTGAATCTGATGCTACTTGTCTTTGAGGCTAGGTTTTTTAAAAAGGCCATTAAAGATTCTGCCCGACTCTTGAGATACTTGCTCTAGGACAAGACTTCTCAACTTTGACATCATTGACATCTGGGGCCAGATAGTTCTTTGCTGGCGGGGCAGGAGTCGGGGGGCGGGGGCTGTACTGAGCATTGTAGGATGTTCAGCAGCATCCCTGTCCTCTACTATATGCCAGTAGCATCCCCTCCACCAGAATAACAACCAGAGATATCTCCAGACATTGTCAAATATCCCCTGGGGGATATAATAGACCCCCATTTAGAATCATTTATCTAGGAGAATCCAGCTGCCATGTAAAAAGTTCAACACCCTGAAACCACATGGGAAAAACACCGGAAAAATCACATGTAGGTATTCTGGGTAACAGTTCCAGATGAGTACAGCCTTCCAGCTACCTCTGCCAAAGTGCTAGACATGTGAGTGAAGCATTTTGAACCCTTAATACCAGCCCATCAGCCGGACAAGTAGCACCAAATGATTTCATATAATGTTAAAAGATTGTCAAGCCAAGCCTTAACCAAATGTCTGACATGCAAAATACATAAGATATGATGAAATTGTTGTTTACAGTAATAAATTTGGGTACATTTGTTATGCAGTAATAATAACTTGAACAGAATTTGGTACCTGAAATGTGGTGTCACTATAAAAAATATATAAAGTATGTAGAATTGGCTTTGAGACGATGTAGCAGAAAAACCTAGAAGGACCTTGAGGAGACTTTTAGTAGAAGCAAAATAAACCCTGAGGGCACAGATTATGAGAGTTTAAAGCAAAGCGAGAAAATAATACTGGAAGTTGCAGGAAACAGTACCATTGTGATATAGTGACAGAAAATTTAACAAAACCATCACCTGCAATAATAAGGAACATCTACTTAATAAGCTGACGGATCTGGCTAAGAAAGTATCAATCAGAATTTTATAGTATTCTGTTTCCTCTTAGCTGCGTATCATCTTGTAAGCACAGATGCATAAATGGTTCCTAGGTGAACTACAGAAGGAATTTTTTTTTCAAGCAAAATTTAGAGAAAATATATAGAAGCCAGGATTTGTAGGATTCAAAAATGAAACTTTCTCAACCCCAGTCTCTTCTAGCCAAAAATTCTAAAATAATAGAGGTTCTCAACACAAAGAACAAATCCCACATACTACCCAGAAAATGTGGCCCCATGAAATCAAGGGTACGACTATAAAATCCTTTCTTAAGGTTTTAGAAAATACTCAGGAAAGCATCTGGTAGACCTTTTAGGGAGACCAATCTCTACAATCTGAAAGGTGTGTGTCTCAGACCATCTCTGTTAGACAACAGAGCTACTGTGCCCCATCACAGCCTGTTGGGGAGCTCCAGATGGAGATGAGCCCGACTCCAAGAAAACTGTGGGTATGGTCTGCATCTGGTATAGCGAACAAACGACACACTTAATAAAAACCCACACAATTTTTAACAGAATTATAATGACAGAAGCATATCCAGGTCAGACTAAATGGGACAGAGAGAATGAAAAAGGAAGAGAGACTTCGATCTCCAAGCTCCTACAGGCAGGAAGCAGCTGTGAAAATGACACAGCTGCAAACAGAGTACACATTTTGTGGAAAAGTAAGGATAACTTAGGAGGCAGAATCAAGAGCTCAAAGGAGATCAGACAGAGGATCATTTGTGGGAAGCAGTAACAGGCCCTAATTAAGGAGCTAATGACATGAGCCCAGGTGGATATGAGAATTACTATGGCCCAGTGACCACTATGTGCCTCCTATCTCCTCCCTCTCTTATGAATGGGGATGTTTATTGCAGTAATACTACTGTGGTCTTATCGTTACATATATTGAATGTGGAGAGGTCAGATAACTTGTCTCTTTAGACTGAGGTCTTCAGATTGAGGGGAACTACACTTGGAAAGCTACATCCAAGAATCTGAACCAAGGAACTTCATTTTTACTTTGACCTAATCTAGATGACAAGATCCTGGACTTTGAGCCAACGCCACAAGGGAACAAGGCTCTGGGCTTCTTGAGGGAAGGAATGAGATTATTTTTCATGTACAGGGGTGTGTGTGGATCATTGTGGTCAGACGAAGGAATGAATCTTCCAGATTGTGTGTTCACAAGAGTAGCAACAAAATCATCTATCTCATATGCTCTTCTAGAATGTGGCTTTACCATGTCCTCATCAACACGTGGAGCCTAACCCCTCTCCTCTCCCTTGAATCTTGACTGGTTTCATGTGTAATTTATAAATTATGGTGGAAGTAACACCTGTGTGATTTCTGAGGCTACATTCTAATGGCCATGCAACATCTATTTGGTTCTATTGTGACACTTGCTCCAGGAAAAGCCAGCTACCATGTAAGAAATCCAACCATACACTGAAGAGGCCTCACGTAGGTGCCCTGGCAGATAGTTCTAGATGAGCTCAGCCTTCCATCCTCTCTGTCACAGTGCCAGACACGTGAGTGAAGCCCTCTTAAACTCTCCAGACTGGTCCATCAACAGGCTGTGCAACTAAATGATCTCAGTCAATGCCACCAGGAGCAAAAAATCACCCAGCCAGGCTCTACTCAAAGTCTTAACCTGTAGAATCTGTGAGACACTGTTGCTTGAAGCCACTAAATTTGGGGGTAGTTTGCTATGCATCAATAATAACAGTTTGCCAAGCATTTGTCTTCATGCCCATCTTACAGGCATGCCTGGGTCATTCCTCTCTGTGTTCTCACAGCACCTAACAGGTGGACTGATGGCACACAACAGGTTAACCTACAAAGGGCTACAAAGCACTACAAAGCACTGCCACACATAACATCTCATTCGAGTGCCACCAACACTTTGTGAGTGAAGGAGAACAGGAATTATTATCCTCAGTTTTGCCAGTGGAGAAACTGAGGCTCAGAGAAGTTACATGACTTGCTGTGTGTCCATTAAATAGTTTTAGGAGGCTGTAAACTCTGGACTTCTGAACCCAAGTCCACTGGACTTCTCTTATAAAATGCTTCCTCAGCACACAGTAGGGTCTGCATGAACATTTACTCGTTTCACAAAGATAGAAAGAATGAATGGGCCCAAGATGTTAATTTTGATGGTAATGGAATCTCCTCTACACTCTGGAGTTACTAATGAGGCATTGAAAGAAGGCACCTCCCTGAAGTCAGCATTTTGCCCGGTCCCATTTTCCCCAAATTTTATTTGATTTCTGCGAGCCAGATCATTGCACCAGTATAACTTGGAAACCTCACAGGCCTCAGACCTCCTTCTTCCTGCCCCTTGCTTTTAGCCCAATACTTTAGAGATCTCTCCAACTGCACAGAAGGCAAACGGACTCTTATTCCCTTAGCACCAGACTCAATTATTCTTACCCAGAAAATGTATATAAGGGTGGCGATAAGAGAACTAAACCCATCCCTGAAAGTGGTTTGTACAGATAACCTGGAGTTGATATTAGGAAATGGGTGTCAAGAGATGGAGATTTTGAGAACATTTCATGTTAAGTGGAACAGTGGAAGCCTAGAGCAGAGACAGTGTGGGAGGAGAAAGACAGCTCTTCCCATTTCTAATTTTCCCTTTCACAGTCCATAATCAGAAGGTAAAATGATGTTTGCTTCTGTACCAGTGATTCTTATTTGTATTACACATGTAACTCAGATCTGAAGGTAGCCAAATAAAGCATCTTTGCTTCTACAAGAGTGAAAACACAAAATGATCAGTACTCAACTCTGTAAAATTTGGAGGGTGCTCTGCATTTGATGAGCTTCAAGACTGTGTGCAGGGAAATGAGTCACAGGAATAAAAGACATCTGGCCATCTTGGCTGTGTGCACCTGAAGGTTGGAAACCAAAGAGTGCCTCTTGGTGGCCTCTAGAGACTCTGGACTCACATCGAATACTCAGTAAGGGCATTTCATAAAAGGACATTGACAAGTGAACAGAAATGAATAGAATGGCACAGAATGTTCACGTGACTCCTTATTGAAAGGCACTATGGTAGAGTATAATGTGGTATGGTTGAAAAACTTGCAAATCAAGGGTATGATTGCCTGGAACATAATATATGACCTTGGTCAATAAACTTGAATATCCTGTGTCTCATTGTCATCACTTGAAAATTGGGGTAGGAATTTTTTATATCTACCATCTCTCCTAGTGAAACCATGTATGAAAAAGCAGGTTGAGAGAGCTATAAAATGGAACAAAAAGTTGATATTGTACTAATAATATTAAAGCAATGTTTATCTTTTGCAGAATGAGTTTGGACTTGAATTTGAATCCTACCTCAATCATATGCTAATTAAGATAATGAGCAAGCTGCTTAACCTTTTTTAGCCTCGAGCTTTGCTTCTTTAAAGCAGGGGATATAATAGCACTGATAGCAGGTTTTTATGAGTTTACAGTCCACCAATGCTCTCTGATCACTTCCAAATTTATATTCCTAGATCACCTTTCCTTCCTGGACTCCAGACTCCAATGTTCAGATTCCAAACTGACATCTCCATTTGAGTACCTCATAGATAACGCAGAGTGAAAAATCTCCAAAATGTAATTTTTCATCCTCAAACTCCCCAAATATACATGATGCTCTGTTCTTTTGCTTTCTTCCTTGTCTCAGTTAAAGCACCATCATCCGCCCAGTGGCTTAAGCCAAAGATGGCAGCATCATCTTTGATTCTATCTCCCATATACAAGCCATCTGCTTCTTACTCTACTTCTGAAATACATCCCCAAACCATCTCTACTGCTGCCTTGCAAATCTCAGCCACCATTATCATTTAGATCACTGAAACTGCTTTATAAATAATCCCTACTACTACTTCTGTTCATGGCCAGGCTCATGTGGTCACAGGCAGTTATAGTTGATCAAATATCAATATGTTCCCCTAAACTTCTCAGCCTCAATGAGGTTAGGGCTACCTCTAGGGAATATCTTCTCCATGCAGTGACTCAGGGATCCACGCTACATCTATCCTGTGATTATACCTTATCGACATACGACTTCCATGACACCAGTGGAGAGATGAAAGAATAAGCACACAAACTCTCATACGTGCTGGACCAAAAGTAAGAATCTTCTTGGCAAACATTCTCATTTGTTTGACCTCAGGCACAGGGCCTCATGACGAGTGGATGGATTTCTGCAGGAGGTGAAAACCAAGGATGACTGAAGTTTGCTTAAGCAACCAACTTTGTGTGACCAAGAAATAAACTTATTATATCAAGCCTCTCACAATAACACACTCTGGCTTATCCTGACCATAGTGCATCCTTCACACAGCAGGCAGAGTGACATTTCAGAAGCATCAATGATTTCATATCACTCCTTCATTTAAAAGGCTCCCTGAGCTCCCAATTAAAATAAGATCCAAGCGCCTAAGCATGACCTATTCTCCAAGATCTGGTCCCTGTTTCGTTCTCTCATAGTATTCTATCACTTCTTCCTAGTTATGTAAAACAGCTACACTGGCCTTCTTTCTGTTTCTCAGACATTCCAAAACTATTTCTAGTTTAGATCCTTTGTACATGTTCTTCTTCTGGAAGCGTTTTTACCCTGAATTATTCTGAGTTGGCTTCCGTGCATCATTCGGTCCTCATTTTCTCCAAAGGGATTCCTTGCCAATTCTATCCAAGCAGACTCCCTCTCTATCCTGTTTTCCTATTTCATTTCTGAATAGTATGGATGACTACATGAAATTATCCAACTTATTATTTAATTGCTAAAATGTATATAAATGTATAGTGTATCTCCCCTCACTGGAATACAAGCTACATGAGGACAGAATACTTTTGAACCATGCTCAGCCAGACCCTCAGCACTTATTAAAATGCGGAGCACAGAGCAGGCACTCAATAAAAACTAATGATTATTACCATCATTAAAACAAACAATGCAGAAAGGCATGCTTGTTTTTATAGTTAGCTGAATTCCAACAGGAACATCTATCCCAGCGCAGACAGGTGACTGGAATGTGGATCTGGATGAATCCTAATTTAAGATCATATGGAGCCTTCCCTCACCTAAAATTCAGAGAGGATTCAGCCCTGCTCAGAAGCACATGACTCTTCTGACCCACTATCAAATTTGGGCATCTGATTACCTGTCATGATTGTTTGAAAGGTGTGATACTCTTATGTCAAAAACAGGGAGTATGACCTGGTCTCACAGACAGAATGGCCCACAACATAAAACAGTTTTAAAAACTGAAATGAAAGGGAGCCAGTAATTTTATGGGAAAAAAAACCCCAAATATATCCACAAAAGAGAATATGCAATTATCTAACAAGGATGGGAATATGTTCAATTTAATATCACGAAAAAAATAAGTTGTAGTCATGTGCTATCTCTTGCTTACAAAAATATTTTTTAAATTGTAAAATACCTGGTGCTGACACAGTAAAATGAGCACAATTATAATACAGGCTAAATTGACCCTCTGTGGAGGGTACTTAAGAGCCTAACAAATATACCTCTTGACCAGCCGTTTCAATTCTAGGGGACTTTCATAGGGAAGGAGTTCTATATATGAATGACCAAAAAAAAATACCCCCAAAAATGATCCTCAGAGAAATAAATATAATGGTGAAAAGAAATAAAAACGAAACTTTAATGCCCAATTATATGAGAATTGTTAAGTAGTTATGGTCCACCCCCAGGTATATTATACAGCATCAAAAATGATTATTAGAGATTGTGATAACATTAGAAAATATGTCCCTAAATGTTGGGTGGTAGTAATGAGAAAGGAAATCTTGTCACTGTTGAAGAAATGTTTAGTTAGTAGGAATAGAATGTGCTCTGTCAGTGGTTTGAGGGGAAGCTCTGGGAGACAAGGACATGAGATTGAAGGAAGATTCTGGGTGTTTACATTCTTACAGTCTCAGGAAAGAAGGGAGCCAAGAGTGGATCAGAATCCAACTAAATGGAGCAGAAAGTCTGGTTAAGTCTGAATTGCAAAACCACCTCTTCTGGTTGCCCCGGTTACTGCCCTCCTTCTCTGGATAATGACATTATAAATGGGCCAAATCACATGCAAATGAAGCAGGCAGATACTAGGGAAGAAAGAGTTGGCCCTAGGAAGCTGTGTTTTGGGGCAGGTCTGAGGAAGTCTGGGAAGGGTCTGTGCAGGAGACAAAAGGTGGCATTAAGAAGAGACGATGGCAGGGGGCGCCTGGGTGGCGCAGTCGGTTAAGCGTCCGACTTCAGCCAGGTCACGATCTCGCGGTCCGTGAGTTCGAGCCCCGCGTCAGGCTCTGGGCTGATGGCTCAGAGCCTGGAGCCTGTTTCCGATTCTGTGTCTCCCTCTCTCTCTGCCCCTCCCCCGTTCATGCTCTGTCTCTCTCTGTCCCAAAAATAAATAAAAAACGTTGAAAAAAAAAATTAAAAAAAAAAAAAAAAAAGAAGAGACGATGGCACATTCAGAACGTGAAGGGGTTACTACCCCGAAGCTGGAGAACACCATATCTGCTGTCACTCCCACCAAGGTGGTCCCATCACAGCCTGGGCTCACACACCTCACCTGTTCCGTCTGGTGTCTTTTGTTACGTGGAGAAGATACCTCAGCTCCAAAGAATGGGACAGCTCACTGTTCTCAGTGGTTTTGGGGGTCATTGTAGGTAAAGGTGGGGAATCAAAACTACATGATTTCAAAAGAAAAAGAAAACGTAAATGATAAGTACATGCTCTTATTACATCCATATATATTTAATAATATATGTATGGTATGTGATATGGGGATATATATTTCCAAGATTGATAGATACAAAAGTTAGTAATTATTCCTTTTAGTAATGAAATTATTCCTTAATATTTTTCTTTAGAATTCAATGCATTTTTTAAATGTTTTCTAATGATCTTGACTTGCTTTTATAATGAGAAAAATAAACTGTAATTTTAAATTAGGCCATGCTTTTATGCAAGAAAGCTCAGTGTTCATTGGCAGAGAAGCCCAGGGATAAGGCCATGCCAGTGACCAGCTGAAAGTCATCATCCCCACATTTGTGCTAGCCAGCCCACTCTGGCCAGGGAAGAGCCACATCAGGTTCCCCAAATGGCCTTTCTTTAATCCACATTCCTTAATGAAGCTTGGAATAGACAAACTGTAGAAAGAGTCGATGTGCCCCATGAGTGTATCTTTATGATCCTTGTAATTGGTACAAGACCAAAGCACACACAATCCCAGCACTCAGGCCCTTTATGAGCTAGGATTGTTGGGGAGCACAATCCTGGGCCAGCACTGAGCTCTGCTCTTGGAGACACCCTCCAACTGGAGAAAGAACAGAAATCTTGGCCTGCAAGATTGGGGTTGAGATGTGTCTGACCACCTTCTCCAAGGTTGGGAAGGTTTTGAAGGTGACCTCGTGCCAGGGTCTCCACACTTCCTGGATATTACTCCTTCAGTGAAAGAATGTTAAGCCTCAAAACAATATATGAATGCTTATCTGTCATATGTAACTATATCATATATAAGGTACATATATACAAATATATTATATATATTATAAAAGAAATATAATGTAGAATTTCACAAGTGGAGATACAGGTACAATAAGTTATTGTTAAATGTCTTGTTGGACTTGATAGATCATATGATTATTGGAGAATAGTTCAAGAGTCAATATACACTTAAGGCAAGGTTCATTATTAACTACTATAAATTTAATTTGTCATCATAAATAGTTCTATTGATGACTTGGAATTTGCTTTTAAAGTTTATTTATTTTGAGAGAGAGAGAGAGAGCAAGCAGGGGAGGGACAGAGATAATCCCAAGCAGGCTCCGCACTGTCAGCACAGAGCCAGACGCAGGGCTCAAACCCTGGAACTGTGAGATCGTGACCTGAGCCGAAATCAAGAGCCAGCCGCCTAACTGACTGAGCCACCTAGGTGCCCCGATAACTTGGAATTTTTTAAACCAACTTCCTGTAATATCCGGACAAATTATCATTGTTTTTGCTTCCTTATATGGTTGACAGTGAGCTCAGCTTTAGATCTGAAGCAATGTCCACTCTGCCATTTTCATACTGTTAGCTGTGTTTGCCTTATTAGTATTATCTTTAAGCTGTAAATTATTAACAGGTAACTTTTAAGCTATTTTTTTCCTCATTCTTAAGGATTATTGTAGTTATAAATTCAGTATTATCCATAAATTCTTAACGGACAAATATGAATTACAATATATTATAATTTACTGAAATCAGATAAAAACTTGGGCACTCTGGCAAACCATCTGTGTTCTGAAATCCCTACTTTCCCCTTGGGGTATCCCACATTCCACACATCAGTGCTGCTTAGAGTGTCATCCGTGGAGCAGTGCCAGCCCTCAAACTGTTTCTAGTCCTCAATGAGATAAGCAGAGAAATCAGAAGAAAGTGTGTATAAGCACCTAACACTTTGACAGGTTACACTGTGAGAACTAATTTATTAACTAAGAGAGGTAGGAGGGGCCTGTATATTGCATGTCTTTTTTTTTTTTTTAATGCTTATTTTTGAGAGACAGAGCGTGAGCAGGGGACCAGCCGAGAGAGAGAGAGAGAGAGAGAGAGAGAGAGAGAGAGAGAATCTGAAGCAGGCTCCAGGCTTTCAGCTGTTGACACAGAGCCCAATGCAGGGCTCAAACCCAAAAAACCACGAGATCATGACCTGAACCGAAGTAGGACGCTCAACTGACTGAGCCACCCAAGTGCCCTGCATGTCTTTTATTTCATTTTATCTTTTCAGGAAATTCATTTTATTATGCTTCATGAAAATGTTGGTTGGTGGCAGATCAAGAATAAGAATAATTAGTCCTTTATTACAGATAACTGAGAAGCACTGCCATATGACACGTGGACAGTCGGGTATGTGGACAGAGGGCAGAGTCAGGCACACAGGCAAGGCCAGGGCCAAGGCCGAGATTGGCGGGGCTGCTAAAGATACAACAAGCCACCTTTAGATTCAGACAGTTCATTACTTATATGGATAGAGATAGGAAGAGTAGCCAAATGTGCTAGATCCTGGGTCTTTTTGCCACACACCAAAAATGATGGCCCTGAAACAAAAGGGCTTGCATGATTGTATCAGGAACCATGCAGGTGCCCTGCTGCTAAAGAGCCAATTCTAGACTTCAGTTAAGCGGTTTCATACCCCTCAGCTATACTCAGTACACAGAAAGCCCTGTAACTCATCACCGCCTGAGAAGCAATGAGAAAGCATCTCAGGGCAGCCCCCAGGAGAAATAGGGAGGGCGGTGGGAGATTATTATAGCAACTCTTCCCAGGTGTCCCTTCTTCTCCTGTTCCAGGAGGGTCACAAAGTATTCCACCGACATGTACGTTAGCTGCAGTTACAGCCTCTGCCTGTGTGGCCTGTCTGGATATGTGCAGGGATGTGAGAGCATCATGGGAGAGCTATTCCCTGACATGCACATAGCAAATACTGTAAAGCTTCATTTCCTTCTCAGGTTTTAGGAAATTAAAAAAACCTATAAAGAAATGTTCTAATTTTATCCTCTATCACCCAACGGTCCATTTTGCTCCTGAGATCATGATCTCGTGAAATCCGCACATGACACCAGAATCCACACGACAGCAGCCTCAGTGACTACTTAGACACTCAACGAGTGGAGGTGGAGGGAGCTCACTTCTATCACAGGTGTCATTTTCCAAATCTGGGCAATGGTTCACAGAGTTATTTCTTCTATTGAATCTTCAATATATTCATTAACTAAACAAGCATTTATTAAAGCCTGCCACATGCCAGAACCTGACAGACACAGGTCACAAAGATGAATGAAGCATAGTCCCTGTCCCAGGGAAATTTATGATCTGGAAGGGAGAAAGATACAATAATGCAGAGTAATTAAAATCATGGGGTACATATAAAAGGAGGGTTTGTCCATTGCATTGTGGAAAGTCTGAGGAAAGAATGATCCTCTAAGCCTCGAATACTAGGGAAAGTTATGGCAAAGAGTGAGATATGATATTAAAGAGTGAATAGGATTTCCCCAAGCAACGAACAGCAGAAAGGTCCTTGCTAGTTAAAGAAGACCATACACAACATCATGGAGGTCAGAGAGAGCATGCCATGCTGAGAGCACCTCCTTCCATCCAAAAAAAGTCCCCCTTTCCTTGGGTTCCATCCTGTGGACCAAGAAGGAGACTGCAAGGCATAATAGAGGGAGGAGGTTATTCTTGGGAGTCAAACTCAGGTTCAAATGCTAGTTCCCCTGCCCCACTTGCACACTGCGTGATCTTGGGCAAGTAACCTAGCCTCTCTGTTTCTGTTTCTTCACCTGCAAAATAAAGTAATAGCTAAAAGAGTTACTTACAGGATTAGGGTCAGTTGTATATAAAATGACTGGTGTACTGAAAGTACTAAACATATTTTTATCGTTGTTATGGTTTTTCTGCAACTACTTGGGCTGTTTCTGAATCAGTCTAGTTTTTCTCACACATGACAGCCCTCCTGGTACACTCAAAGCAGCCTGCTCATGCACCTGGGAGGTTTCAGGCTTTTCTTCCCACCAGCTCCTCCAACTGTTCCTCATGAGGCATGTTTCAGGGTGACCCTTTGCAAACACAATCCAATATTGCTTCATACGTTGGTAGACGAGCACCTAGAAAAGGCCCTGGACTCCAAGCCTCGTCTGACCTGAGCAGGTGTTTCTGTTACCTACTGCAGCAACACAAACCACCCAAAGCCTACTGGCCTAAAGCAGCTACAATTTATGATTTCTAACAAGTCAGTGGGTTAATGGGGCTCGCTGGGGACTGCATTCAGCTGGCGGACCAGCAGGGGGCTGGGGTCACAGGGCCCTGCTCTCCTGTGGTTCCAACTTGGGGTCCTCTGGGTGTGGCTCACTCAGGGTAGCATCCTAGTGCATGACGCAGAAGCTGAGTGGCCTCCTGAGACTCTGAAACTTCCGCAGTGTCCCTTCTGCCACTTCCCACGTGTCAAAGCAAATCACTGGCCAGCCTAGTCTCCTGGGGTAGAGCAAGAGACTCCCCGTCTGGAAGGAAAGGAAGGCAAAAAGCAAGCGCCAAGGGCGCACATGCTAAACTGAGGAACCTGCCACCCTTAGAGAGCCTAACACAGCAGGGGACAGTGGCATTCTCACCCTTGGGGCTCTAACTTGGCACTGTGTTCAGGCACACATGGGCAGCTGTGCAGGGGGCCCAAGGCACAGCAAACCCCAAAACACACATGATAGCGTGGCTCTGATGCCCAGCTCCCTCCAGAGATCTGCATCTTGGTGACCTAGACAGGAAAGGTCTGACATGACTTTACTCCAAATGACATAGGCCTCTCCCCCGGCCCCCCACCTCAGTCCCCTTACTTTAGAACGAGGGAGTGGCATCCAGACTTCTCAGAGCCCTTCCATGCCTCTTCGAGGACACACTGAGCCACCCAATGAACTGGATACTACCAGACGTACCTTTGAAACTTCCCTCACTGTGATCTCCCTCCCACCCACTCCATCCCTCTCTCTCTCTCTCTCTCTCTCTCTCATCCCCCAGCTACACGTGTGCAAAGGCATCTGGCCATTTGTCCATCTGTCCTGTACACCGGCCTATCCACCTCTTCTCTGTTGATTGAATCACCAAATATATAGGTTATCCCAGGGGCTGCTGAGCCCTGCACAAATATGAACCCCTCGAATCCTCATGACAACCTAAGGAGGTAGGTACCATTCCCGACTCCAGGTACAGTAGGGAGACAGAGGCAGGGAGTCATTTTCAAGCATAAGGGGGGCGGGTGATCGCATGTATTTTTTTTTTTTTTTTTATCAAGATGTGCTCATGGTCTGCCAACTACCTGCACAGAGACCCTCTAGGGGTTGAGCTGTTGGGTTGTGTCCCGAGCTAAGAGCAGGATCTAACACATTAGAAACAGGCCTGGGAACTCAGGATCCCCCCTCTGCAGCTGCTTCTTCACTGGCCTCCTCCCTGCCTGAAGGCCTCTAATGTCTGTGGGGGCTCTGTTGCTCCCTCCCTAGGAAGAATCAGCCCTTCCTCTAGGAGCACCTCGCTGTTCATTATCTGGGGGTAAGAAGTAAAGACTTCAAGGCCCAGCCAGGACTCCATCCTGACAAAGCCCAGCTGAGCTCTGTTAATGCTGAGTGGAGCTGATGCACACGGGCAGGGTCGGGGCAGGAAGATGGGGGTCGGGTCGGGTCGGGTCCCCCATCTGTCCTCTGGGGGAGCTGGCAGGCACGGAAAAAACAGACACCGCAGTCTCCGATCAGGGAGTTGAGGAGAGGTTTCCAAGTCCAGGTGGTCTTACAAACTTGCAAAGCATCTCCCGGTAGTAGCTGCCCTTAGTCCTGGAGGAAGTGGGGAGGAAGCTGAATTTCGACACAATTCAGGAACAGCTTCAATGGCGTGACAGCCTGTCTGGGGGCACTGGAGAGTGGATACAGGAAGTGAGGGGGGGCATGTACTATGTACAGAGGTTGAGCTGAACCAGGTTCTAATTCTAGCTGCACTCCAAACATGCCGTGTTAACGTGAACAAATTCTTTTTTTAATTTTTTTTTTTTTTTGCATTTATTTACTTTTGAGAGACAGAGAGACGGAGCACAAGTGGGGAGGGGCAGAGAGAGAAGGAGACAGAATCCAAAGCAGGCTCCAGGCTCTGAGCTGTCAGCACAGAGCCCCGACGCGGGGCTCGAACTCACAAACCACAAGATCATGACCTGAGCCAAAGTCGGACGCCTAACCGCCTAACCCAGGCGCCCCTAACCTGAACAAATTCTTAACTCTCCAAGCCCCAGTTTCCCTCCCTGCAAGGTGGGGGCAATCATCTCATCTGTTCTTAGATTACATTATGAGGGCACTAAAATGTATCTAGCACATCCTTGGAGTTCAGTAAGGCCCGCACGTGCCTCTATGCCAGGAAGTATTCTAAGGGGGAGTGGAAGCTCCAGCCAGACCAAGAAGGCCCAGTAGGCAGGGCTGGGGTCACACATCTGAGTACTCCCTGCACAGCCTCACACAGACCAACTGTCCTTGGCACCGAGGAAATCCTTGAAGAGGCACCAACAGAGGGAGTAGAGAATCATGGTCAGAGGGTATCTCTGCACCCAAATTCCTTGATTCAATTTCTGTACCCGCCACTTCCTAGCTACGTCATTTTGGGCAAGTTCCATAGCTTCTTTATACCTCAGATTTTTCACCTGTAAAGTGAAGTTAATAGGTGTTTCAATTACCTTTTGCTGCATTGTTGAACAATTGCAAAACTTAGTGACTTAAGACAAAAATCGTGTTCAGTTTTTTATTTGCTCATGCTTTTGAATTTGGACAGAGTCTGGCAATAGCTCATCTCTGCTTCATGTGGCATCAGCCAAGAAAGGTCGCTGGGGTGGCAGGATTCACTTCCAAAGTGGACTCACTTCCAAAGTGGACTCACTTCCACAGGCTGCAATGTGGTGGGCTATCAGCTGACAGCTCAGCAGGAGCCACTGGCCAGGGCCTCAGTTTACCTCCACACAGTTTCTCCTCACTGCTGAGCACAGTGGCCTCAGGGGTCATCAGACTTCTGATGGGGCAACTGGTTTCTGCCAGAGCACGGAGTAAAGGCTGACAAGTGTCATAAGGCTGAGGCCCAGAACTGTCACAGTGCCACAGTGTCCATTTTGCTACATTCTATTGATTAAAGCAGGTCATAGGTCAGCCCAGGTTCAAAAGGGGAGGGACAAAAAAGGGTACAAATACCAGGAGGTGTGAGTCATCAAAGACCACCAGAGAAACACTCACCATCGTCCCATCTCCCTCACCAAGAGGATTAAATGTATGGCTCTTGACAAATCGTGAGTGATCTGCTCATACTGAGAGGTGGGACAGTGGAGTAGCCAAAGCTGTAGAATGTAGCCAAACTGCCGGAGTCTCACCACTTACCAGTGATGTGACCCACGACATCTAGTTACCCCTATGCCCCCCAGAGTCCTTATATATAACATGTAGGTCATAACAGCACTTGCTTCTAGAATTGCTTATGAGGATTCGGTAAATGGGTGTTTGCAAAGTGTTAACAGCACACTTTAAGGGGCACCTGGGTGGCTCAGTTGGTTGAGCACCCAACTGTTGCTTTTGGCTTGGGTCACGATGCCCAGGTCATGGGACTGAGCCCCACATCGGGCTCTGCTCTGAGCATGGAGCCTGCTTAAGATTCTCTGTCTCTCCCTCTCTGTCCCTCTCCCCCCACCCTGACTTGTGTTCTCTCTTTCTCTTTTTAAAAATAAAAAAAAAGGGGGGTGCCTGGGTGGCTCAGTTGGTTAAGCCTCTGACTCTTAATTTCAGCTCAGGTCATGATCTCATGGTTTGTGCGATCGAGCCTGGCTTCGGGCTCTGTGCTGACAACACAGAGCCTGCATGGGATTCTCTCTCCCTCTCTCTCTGCCCCTCCCCTGCACACGCTCTCTCTCTCTCTCAAAAATAAACATTTAGGGGCGCCTGGGTGGCGCAGTCGGTTAAGCGTCCGACTTCAGCCAGGTCACGATCTCGCGGTCCGTGAGTTCGAGCCCCGCGTCAGGCTCTGGGCTGATGGCTCAGAGCCTGGAGCCTGTTTCCGATTCTGTGTCTCCCTCTCTCTCTGCCCCTCCCCCGTTCATGCTCTGTCTCTCTCTGTCCCAAAAATAAATAAAAAACGTTGAAAAAAAAATTAAAAAAAAAATAAATAAACATTTAAAAAATAAATAAATAAAAATAAAAAAACACATACGTTAACACTAAAATGAACAAGCATTAGTGTTTAACAACAACAAAGTGCCTGCCACATAGCACATGAGACAGAAGTGCTTGCTGTTATTATAATCCTAATCAAAGCTAAGTCTAGTCTCAGAGTCTTCCCCTTGATGAAGTCACTAGCATCAGCACTTCCCACCAAGCAAAGTGACTTCCACAGAGATATTGTCTTCTGCCTCATCCCTGAAGATCAGTCAAGGTCGCTGAATGCCTTTCCTGCCCTCTACCATCCTGGCGCTCCCTGCCAGGCAGTTCCGTTTGATGGGACTTGCTCCTGGCTCCCGGCCTGCTATATCCTTGCAACCTCTGAGTACACTAGAGGTACTGCTGCTCGGCCTGCTATATCCTTGCAACCCCACCAAATGGCTAAATGCACCTGTTCTTGGGGAAAGACCGGGAGCCCCACCCAAGCCGGTCCCCCCCACTCTGTCTTCCTGAGTAGGAGCACACTTGCTATGTTTTCTCCTCTTCGTGAGCAAGCAGCTCCCTCTAGAAATACATCTCCCTGACTTTTCTTTCACTAATCACAGCATGGAAACAACCTCTGGAAAACCAGAGAGAACTGTCCTCCTGGGTGGTAAAAGGCGATTTGCTCAGTGATAGAAAAATAACATTTTTTATCCAATCCATAATTAGGTCTAGGAGAAACAAATTAAGTGAAGGCAAAATTATGTTTCTTTAAAGCATGAATACTGATCTGCATAATGATGTACATTTAATGGTTTTAATTTCCAAGGGAAACTATTTTTAAAATGAGTTTGCAAAATGTATTTTTCCCTTCAATTCTGTGTCTATAAAGTTAAGTCCCCAGGCCTGGTGCTGTATCACTCCAGCCTGTAATCCTAGCTAATTAGTGATGACATTTTAAACTTAATACAGCAAACCATCTCCCACCTCTGAGGGCACCCTGCCATGCCACGTGAAAAATTAGCGCAAGAAAGGAAGAGTCTCTAAAGCATGGTGCCTGGGGATGTGCTCTCACGTCCCATGTCCCCACCATCTCCTACCATCCCCAGGCCCATGTCTTCTCGGGCGGGGAATGGGGGGCCTTGAGAATACCGATGGTGGTTAGTATGAATACATAAAATGGCAATGCTGACATCCTGTTCTGTCAGGAGGTCTGTAGCTTACCTCCTCGGGAGATGGTGTCATAACAGAAAACTTGGAGACAACCAGCCCTCCCTGACCCCTTAGTTCAGCCACACGTGAATAATATGAAAATGCTGACCTGCAACTGTTTTTGACCACACATGGCAATTTTATAGGGTTCAGCTTTACTAAACGCCTACATATGGGAAATGCTCAGTAGATTTCAGATGTTATTCTTACTCTCATTCTTACGAACTGCATGATTTCGGCCACTTACCTGGGAATTGAGACAGTAGCACCTACTTCTCAGGTTGTTTGGAGAATCAGATGAAATTACGTGAGACAATGTACTGAGCACTCTGCCTGACACACCAGCCTATTTCCCAACAATTTCATCCTCCCGCTTTGCCAATTTTGGGTTGGCTCCATTCGTTTGCTGCCAAGAAAACTGAATTAACTACACACAAGTCATAGGGACCTTGCACCCCTCTACCGGTAAGCCTGCCCATGTCTTGGAAAAGCAATTGCAAATGGTCACACTCATTGTATTAGCTAGTGAGACAGAGGTTGACAAAAATATGTATTTGCAATGTTCTCCATGGTTTCTCAAGCACCACCTACATAATTTTCCCATTTTCTCTCTCTTAAGAACTCCATGAGGGAGGGGTTACACCTCAGTTCCCAGTGTGGTAGCCATTCTGCTTGGCCATAGTGATTTGAGGATCATGGACCTTCGTAAAACACCCTTGCCAGGAAAGCTGTATCACATGGATGCCAAACCCCAGCAGGGTCACTGAACCCCACCTGTGGCAATGAGGTATTCAGCCAAAAGCAGAGGCAGAAGGTCTTGCTACAATATCCACACATTTTCCCACTCACCACTCACATCCACAAGATGTGGCTTCAGCCTCACGGCACTGATGATCCACTAATAACACTTTTAACCCAAAGTTAAAGGTTCTGGCTTTTGGATCCCTAATAAATTTTTGGTAAACTCTTTAAAAGATAAAGAGAGTCTGAGCTCAGCTGAGCAAATAAAAAGTAACTTTTTGTGCATATCCCAGGAAGGCCAGAGCACCTGCTACATGCTATTTTGGTTTGTCCTCTTAAGGATGCCTGCAGCCAGCTTTACAATCCTCATTGAGCCCCAGAAAAGCTAACCCATTAGCTCCTGTCACACGTCAAGTGGAAGATCCAGGTTTCAAAACACTAATGTTTTTGCCTCAAGTTTTATAGATCACACCCCCAAACCGAAGACCACAGCTTTTGATGACAGCTTGTTAAGGCTTCTGCATGGATAAGGATGTAGTACAGAGGGACGAATGGACTCCTGTTCCTTCCAGTTTTTGATCATCCATTCAAACGGATACTTATGGAGCCCTTTCTATGCTGGGGTGGTGCTGGGAGCTGAGGAGCCAGCGCGCTGAGCAAAGGGTGTGGCTACTTCTCTCATGGCAGACAGACGTCCCATGGTGAACAGAAGAGACAGGCATATAAAGTAGCAGTGGTATTGCTGTGCTGTGCAAGTCAGTGCACGGCAACCAACCCAACCCAAGGTCATTGGGGAAGCCTTCTAAAAGAAGAGACAATGACAATAGGTCCTTAAGGTTAAGTGTTAGCCAGCCACAGGGAGGAAATTGGGATGGAGGCCATGGGACAGATAAATCTGACATGAATCCCCAGCAGGTCAGCCCCCCATAACATAAACTCTGAAAACCTTGGAATCCACATTGCTCTGGTCTATCTGTCCTCCAGTTTAGCAGCTCACTTGACTATTTCTAGCTGAATTTGGCAATTCGGAAGAGGTGAGGATACCACAAGAACACAGGACAAAAGAAATGCTTAAGACAGGGAAACATTTTTATCAGCCTACTTGAAATGTAGTTTGCTGCTCTCCAGTATGTTGAAAACATTGAAAAGCCTTTACAAATATCTCAAACATCTGCCGAGTGGGCCAAACGCCCCCCTTCCCATTCGCTCCACCCACAATCTCTGTATCCATCAAGCCTCATATTACACGACGCTCAATTACAACATGTATAATTTTGCACCATGTTCCTCAATCAAGGGCCCTTGCTGGGGCAGTCTTTCCCCCACTGTCCTCTGGGTGCGCACGGTGATGCTGATGAAATGCACGTGCATGATAATTAAATTTGGCATAATTACTTTTCCAAATGATCACTGACACTCCATTGTTCCAAAAGGATTAATCCTCAGAGCCTTCCAAATGCAGTCTGTTTCCTGGATCTAAATGAGATTTCAAAGAATTTATAATAACCACAATCCCTAATGCACACTTTGATATATCCTTTCTTTGTTACAGTCACTTGCTGGTAAAATCCTGCTGAATTAGAATTCTCCTAGGGTGATGAGGTACCTGTCCACGGATGCCAGCTACTCTGTCACAGACATTTCACTCCCAGATCGGCCCTGCTGGAGGGACTATGCCTCAATCCACTTCTTCCTTTCTACCTAAGCCCTGCCTACTCCACATGCCAGGAAGAAATAGAACAGGCTGCTTGCTCCCTTCCTGCTGACAGAAAAAGCTAACTGGGGCTTGCCAGGACGCAGGGAAGGCAGAGGAGAGAAGAAGAGAATCCTCACTCTTGAGGGTATAAAGACGCCTGATAGTAAGGTTGGAGCATGTGCAAAGAGTGAGTGCCAGCTATGAGACAGGTGATTTGCAAGATGCCTTATATACATTAGCTCACTGATGAAGCAGTGTGATCCCAGGAGACAGCTATGTCTCCCCCCACCTCCCACCCTCCCCACATACAGGAGGCCCTGAGCAGCCTCGCTGTCAAAACCTAGCCTAAAGCCACACCCCTACCACACCTACCTCGGGGCAGACTAGAAATTGCAACTATATCTCTGGGGCTAGAAATCTCATGCTCTTTCTGGAAACCGGGAAGCCACAGCAGAACACAGAGCATCTGGGAGAGGGGCTGGGTGGGGCCCCTCCTGCTCTGGGTGTGGCCAGAGCAAGAGGTGCCACTCTTCTTCAGAACTTGAGATTTGACTTTCAGAGGACAGGCAGAGTGCCCCGGACTCTTGTTCTCCATTCACCAGTGACCCCCGAGCCAGCTGCCCAGGCCACAGCCCTAATCCCCATTCTTTCTGGTTTCCTCCTCCTCATGTTCTCTGTGTTCTACTCCACAGAAAGGATGCTATGGCCCTCTGCCCAAGGAGGCCCCCTGGGACTGTAGCTAGCTACATCTTATCGTACGAAGAAAAGACACAACCATAGATCTTCTTCTCAAGGCTATGAGAGGGGAGGACCCGGGGAGGCTCATTTGCCCTATCATGGAAGGCCCCTGGCATTGGGTTGTCTGACTCTCCATTTTCCCATCACACCTGACAACACATCACTATCCTCCCACCTTCTGGTTTCCACAACGCAACCTATCTCACAAAGCATTTCCCAAATGCTAGGTAGATTTTTCATAACAGTACCAATTTATCTGGCTAAGAAGACTCCAAAGTGACAAAACATCAGCAGCAGATATCGCCAACATGGGTCTCATTTATAATACACGTTTGTACCTTATTCACTGAAAATGGATAGCACAAATGGCACTCACAAGGAGATTTGGGTATTCCTGCAATTTTAAATAGCATCCTCTGCATTAGTTAGAATCTTCAGTATTTAGACAGATTTGAATATGTATAACATTTATTAACTGTAACATTAGCTCTGACATTTCAATTTAATCAGTGTTACTACAGACAAGTAAAGTAATTCTCTCATACTCATACATAAACAGTATTATCTTTTCATTTCCAAAAGGTACCATTTTGTGATATAAGACGCTTGGGGAATAATTTTGTCTCTGTGTGAGAAGGTAGATGAGGAAAACACAGCAAAGTCTCTATGAGACTGCATTTAAAGATTAAATAATACATAAATTACAGAGGAGGGCACAGAGAAGACCTCTGGAGACTGCAGGATGCTCCCACATTAGTTCGTAATAAAAGTTAAATAAATATGTTTTCTGCCCACAGAAATCCAGTTTGTTCAGGAAAAGGATGATGAGACTCTCAAATGATGACACTTTCCATGAAGAATGACAAGAGGTGATCTGAGATGCTCAGTAAATCCTTCCCAGGCCAAGGGGCAGCCGCATTTAATAATCAGAGAGATCCAGTGTCTCTCCACACTGCTGGGTGCTATCCTGCAAAGTGATTGTTCTCAAGGGCAGCACAGAGTCCCTGTGAGGTGCACCATTTTTAGTAGGGGTACATCTGGCAAATCAACCCATCACAGGCCTGAAATAAATGCAGGGCCTTTGCCTGGAAACTCATGGCACTTTTTGGCAGTATTCACAAACCCTCAGTGAGACACTACAAGGACAGAGAAAGCAAACCCAGGAGGAAAAGGCTTCCCTGGTCCCCTGAAGAGCCAGCCTTCAGGGCATGGAGAAACCCAGCCACTGGGCTACTGTAGGAGTCCACAGGTGCCGTAGGGTCCAGAGCAAACTAGAATCCAGGATATGGTGGGTAGAAAGAGGCAGATGGAGGCCCAGCCTGTGCTAACGGGGTTGCCCCAAACCCTTGAAAACATACTTAAGACTTTATTTCTGAATCTACTCTAAGTTAGTAAACCTGTGTCCTCGAGTTAGCCTTCATCCATCTGTACTACGTTAGTACCTTCACCCCAATCACAGAAAGCAGCCAGAGTTTGCTCTGGTTTTAACTTACACTTCTGGTTAACGTTGGATGTTGGCCAGAGTATGGGCACAATTCAAGGAAAAGAGAAGAGGAAAGGTGAAAACAAAAATCAGGATCTACTTGTCTGAAGGCAAGACCTCTATGGTTCTAGAATATTAAAGGGTAGTTTGACTATAAAGCACAGATGCACCAGGCATTTTTCTTGGTCCCATGGAGGCCAAAGTAGTAATGGTTAAATGGTCTCTTTCGAAATGCCTGGTGTATCTTCATACATGGTATTAATTTAGAGCTTATGATGTGCTACACAAAGCAACCGACATATGTCTCATTTAATCCTCAACCTCATACATTCATATGATTATGATGATCTCAATTTTTAAGCTGATGAACTGAGGCCCAGTGAAGTGAAATAACTATCCCACGGTCACACGGCAACATATTGGGATCTGGTGTCTGCCTCCAAATCCCTTATGTTAAACCCCTCAGAGTGCACAGGAAGCGATCGATCGTGGCTACCCCCCATGGAGTTCTGCATGGGGAGGGAGATTTAACTAAAGGGAATTACTTGGGCCCATGGCTCTTCTGTTGGTCTGGCCTGACCAACTGCTGGGGGCAGGGGGAGGGGGGCCAGCTATGTTCCCCCCTGCCCTTTTGGTCTTATAAAATGTGCAACAGTTAATATGTTTAACTGAAATCAATTAAGACCACTGTTCCTCTCCAACTCTCTTTAGTCACTTGCTCTTACATCTACTGCTGGTGGAGCAGATGATAAAAATTTGGGGAAGCCAAGTTTTGGTACATTTGGTTTGAGTTTAGTGGGACATATTTGTGTGGTCTAATGTCACTTCGGTGCAGAGTTAACTTATTGCCACCTGACTCAGGGTGGCAATCCAGAATTACTTTTAGCCATGCTGTGTGCTGACTCATCTGGCCTCATAACACCAAGGTGCACAAGTGAGGTCATGTCCAGCCTTGGCCACCAGAAGTATGTGGCAGTGGTGGAGAAACTAGGTTTGAAATCAGAAAAATGGAAAAATGTTCCAGATCTTACAACTCACATATAAAAACCCCAAATTTGACAGTAATCTTAAATTTATAGAACTGCGACAATGATGGGAAGCTAAATAAAACTTTTCTAAATAAATGCTAATATAAAAAACTTTCAATCAACCGTACCGGAGAAAAGATTTAATTATCTTTCTATCCTTGCTATAGACAAATAAATTTAAAAAGATCATCATATGAAGGTAAAATCAAACATTAGCCAAAAAAAGAAAGGGGAAAAAGTATTATAGAACTGTGCACCAGGCAGAGTGTGTGTGTGTGTGTGTGTGTGTGTGTGTGTGTGTGTGTGTGTGTGATTTTCTTGTATTTGTCAATTTTTTCATGTCTTTTATGATTTGTGTTATGATTTATATTCTCGGTGTATAAATATTCAATTTCACACCTGATTTTATATTCACAAGTTCATGTCCTTTTCCTTAAAAAACAATCCTTTGATGTTGCATATGCTTCATGTCTCACAAAACGGGGACCTCCCCCGCCTGCGAAGCTAACTAGAAGTGAAGAATCTTTCCTTCACGGGGTAAGGATATATCTACACTCCTCCTGTTTCCTGTAAGCAAATCCACATACGTGATTGTCAATCCCAAGCTCTAGAATTCCTTTATAATGAGCTTTTGGACCTGAGAGAGAACTAGGTCCCAGGCCTTGGTATCAAGGCAAGCTGGACTCCTCACCCACAGTTCTTTATCTTATTGTAAAGGCTGTAACTAGTATTTCCATTTTAGCTTTGCCTGCCAGAGCCAAATCTGTGTGCAAGGTAGCAGGTGAATGAACTTGTATAATCCACATTTCTGTGACTCTACCCTCCTCACACGCCACCATCCCCCACCCCCGGCTTTATTAATCTTTTGTCCTTCATGATCTTGGCTCTAATTCCACCAGCTACTCTTATCTTTTTTTTAACTTTCTTTAGCTGCTTCCTCTTCTTTAGTGAATCAGATTCATGAAAAGTGCACAGAAGTTAAAAAGCATATCTATATACAAGAAGCAAACTTATCTTTACAAGGGGGCGATAAACTTTATACAGAGATGCATAAATAGACAAACAGGACCCAGAAGTCCTGAGTCATCTGCATTTTGCTGGAGTTTTCAGCTCATTGTTAATCATTCCATCAGCAAGAGTTTTAGACCAGGGGACGGATAAGGGCGAGGTGGCATTCAGGGAAGGGACTGGGCATTCCTTCTGTTATCTTTTCATATGCTTGACAGCTGACATTTTCCTCCACCTTTATGCTCTCACTTTCCAAATGGAGCCTCTATTCCACCTGTGGATATTTCTTTGGGCTGGCGGCACCCATCCTATCCTGAGACAGAATCACTTGGTAGAAATCAACAAGCCATGGAGTATTTGCCGAGAGCTCTCTGCTAGCAAATGGCTGTGGCTGGTACTGGTGCTGTAGCCACCATGAAGGCACATTAGACACATGGAGCATTTAAGGTGATTTTTTTGTATGAAAAGAAGATTGTGGCCCAGGCAGGCAACCACAAAGGCTTGGAAACCCAGCAGGTGATGAAGTTGAGGAGTGCAGAGTAATCCCGGACAGAACAGGAAATGCAAACACCAGAAGCCCTGACAAAAAGATTTATCACCTTCCTAGGAAATCCCAGGCTAAAATCCATTAAGGCAGGATGAAAGTTGAGAATGTTTTGCCCTTAACCAAACCCTAAGAAAGTACAGGAAATATGAATTATTCAATAAACGGTATTGGGACAACCAGGTGGCCATCTGGAAAAATATTAAGTGGGATCCATTCTTTACACTAGGCACACAACACACCACAGTGAATTCCAAAAGGATCAAAGCTTCAAATGGAGTAAATTAAAACTCCAAAAATACTGGGAGAAAACATGGAAAATTATTTAAATCTGGAGTCCATAAAGAGAAAAGAACAGTAATTGGACTACATAAAAACCTTCCATGTGGTAAGAAGGTAATAATAACAACAATAATAATGATAATAAATAAACTACCAATATTCTGAAGAAAATATTAGCAAAGCACAACACCATGGGTAATCTCTCTTAAGTGTAAAAACACCGACAAATGAATAAGAGTGAGACACATCAAAAGCCCAATTTTTAACATGGAAATGTATATGAATAGCAGTTAACAGAAAATGGTTCTAAAATATCTTGGACAGATACACAGAGTCTTGTTGGAGAATAATAAAAAATACAAACTCCAATTATTCTATGTTACAAATTTTCATCTGTCACATTGGCAAACATATCAGGTTGGTAATGCACTGTGTTAACAAGGCTGTGGGGAAATTGCTCCCTCCATACATTGTTGGTAGATGTAGAAAATGACTTGACCCCTATGGAAGGCAAGTTGGCAATATTTAGCAAAATTGCACACAAAATAATCCTTTTAACCAGCAATTCTATTTCTAGGTATTTCTCTTAAAGTGATTCTCACACTCTTCTGAATTAATATACGTTCAATGTTGTTCATTCAACGATGTTTCCAGTAGCAAAAGATTGGAAACAGCCCAAATGTCCCTCTATTGAGTACTGGTAAAATAAATCATGGCCCGTTCACTCACAGGCAAGTACTGCAGCAGTAAACAGAAAAAAAAATCTGCAGTAACGCACCTGTAAAAATAGAAATTGAGAAGTTCTTTCTGAGCTAATATGACGGAAATTTTCACTCTACACTTTTACACGCTTTTCAAAAAGAGATTTTTTGAACCATGTAAATGTATTACACAATCAACTATTCACAAGTTAAAAAATTTCTAACCTGATGAACTTTTAGAGTAATATTTGCCTGAGTTCTACACCATCAGAAGTACAGGCAAATACTTTACGCTAGTGGTGGTGTTAGTGAGGTGGCTAGATGGAAGCTGTGGACTGAGAGACTTAGGTGTGCCTCCTGACCTTGGCACTAACCCTTCCTCGTTCCGGGCCAACCCACTCAATACCCCTGGGCCTTACATGCTGGAGGAGACAGTGGGTAAGTAAGGACCTTGCTGCTCTGAGGGACGGCTATAAAGATTTAGCAAGCAGCTCCTGATAGTGCCAGCCAAGAACGAGCACTTGACATGTGTATATGAAGTAGAAGCTTACCTTCAAAACAATTCTGTTTTAAAATAACAAAAGCGAAAGCTTAGATCAACTTCATGATTTCCTCAACAAAGGACAGGGGAGACAATTGATAGAAGACAAAATATAAAAGATTAACAAATAAATAAATAATACTCTTCCACTCCCTCCACTTATGAGAAAAAATAGAAACACGCTTTTACAAGACAGGTCCAGGATCTTGGTTGGGGCAGAGCTGATGGTCACCTACGCAAAGCATGGGCATGAGCTGGTGTGGCCTGTGAAACTTGGTACTTACAGTACCAAGGGGACAAAGGGAAGCTGGAGATTCCTAGATGGAGGGCATCTACCAAGCCCCAACTCACGCTGTCATACCTGGATCCTCCTATACAAACAAGCAAGCACTAGTGGTGATCAGAGTGCCTGAGGCCGGGGGTCCATTCCGCCCTGGCCCCTCCTTTCTCACAGGCAGCCAGTAACTTTGTTACCCGTGCTTTACCCACCTTCCACCTATAGTCCACTCATCAAACCCATTCACAAATGTGTCCTCACAATTCCACATCACAGCGGTCCCAACTCTGCTCAACATCAGAACCTCCTGGGAGTCTTTAAAGTAGATGAATGGCCGGCTCCCACCCCCAGACTTAAGATTCAAGTGGTATGGAGTGGGACCTGGACACTGGAATTTTTAAGAGCTCTCAGAAACCCATATCCTATTGCTATCTAATTTTATTTCGTTGAAGGTGTCATTATCTGTCTTCATGGAGATTATAAACTACTGGAGGAGCAAAGATTATTATAACGGCAAATACCCTGACTTTCTTCTACTAAAGAGAATTCTTCATTGGCCACAGCTCAGGATAGAAGGACAAAACAACCCCAGGACTCTGCAAGTTTGATCACTTTTCAAATCCCATCTTTCAGGCAAACTGGGGAAGTTGGTCACTGTAGCACAGGATAGGACATCAGTCAGCAGTAGTAGACAGATGTTTAATATCATTAGATACACACAAAGTTTATACCTGAAATCATGGGAAACATAGAGGAAAGAACAAATCCACACCCCAAATGTATTTCTGTCCATGGCCACCTCGAGACACATTCACTCAACCAAATTCTTGGGCATCTAAGTACCAGGTTCATGTTGTCCACAGGATCTACAGATGAGGCCATGCCCTCTGTGGAATGCCTGAGATGAGTACACAGAGGATGAAAGCAGGATACAATGGGATAAGGGTGATCACGGAGGAGGGAAGAGGTTCTGAGGACCATGGGGAGCCCCAGCTCCAGTAGAAGGGGCCCCAGAGACATGAGACTAGCTGTGAGCTCAGGCTCTTGGGATGGGCACATCCTATGCACCATTCCATCCTCTGAGGCAGGAGGGAAACCCAGCAGGGCTCACACGCAGGGGAGCAGGGACATGGAGTGATGGGGTGATGAGCCAATGGCTCGATGAGGTAAGACACAGGCAGCAAGGGAAGCCAAGATGAGGTGGCAGTGGATGACACCTGGCAATGAGACTACAGGTCCAGGTTGTCAAGAATTGTGTAGTTATCCATTATATATACATACATGCATGCATATCCACACATGTACACGTACATATACACATATATGCAGGTAGTTCTAGTCACAGCTAGTCACTGTAGGTCCTTGAGACATTATGATGGGCAAAAAAGATACAGTTCCTGACCTCAGGAAGCTCACTTTCCAGTGGATGAGAGAAACCCATAAGACATAATTTCACAGCATGGGGACAAGCATGCCTCACATGCTGTGCTGACATTTTGGGGGTTTAACTCATAGTCAACAGGAAACCAAGAATTCCAAGCAGAAAGAAAGACCTTTCTCAGCAATGACCTTTGGAAAGACTCCTGAGCTGGAAGACAAACATGGAAGCTCCTGAAAGCTGGGGCGTGACAGACATGAACTGGGAAGAGTGTGGAACAATACAATATCCCCGGGACATAACAATATTTGGAAGGGTGTGAAGGGGAAGAAAGCACCAAAGTCTGACAAGGAGCCGACTATTTAAACAGAAATGTTTTTAAGCTGTCATCCTTCAAAATATTTTCGGCGAAGCAGGATGCCTTTCTTTTCTTCCTGCTGTTCATGCACCCGAGTTGCTGCTGGAGAAAAAGTTGGGTGAAGGTGCTCCGACACCTTTCATGTGAGGGAGATGTCATAGCTCGTGAGCCCCTGTCCTTGTATCATTTGCTGGTGTCTCTCACTTCATGAAGGCTCCCAGGGCAGACACACAAAACACATCAAATGGAAACAAGGCTCGATTTTTGTTTCCCTGCCTCACTCTTTCAAAAGACTCCAAAGCCTGCTTTGGGAAAGTGTAAACTGTGTTACCCAGTAAGAGCTTTGCAGTTCTCCTGCCAGGGTCTCATCCCCGCCACTGGGCTCAGATGCTTACTAAGCACTGACTCAGGGCCAGGCTCCCAGCACCCCCAGCAGACACTACTCCCATGTTCCAGAAGGACAGAGACCAACAGGACCATAAACTGCTCAGCAAATCCCAAAGGACAGGCTCAGCCACTCCTCTCCCTGCCCAGCTCGAGCTTTTCTGTTTTAATTAAAACATGTTGAATACCAGGAAGATTGGACAACGTTTGACAGCGTTATCTGCTCTACAAGCAGAAATGTGATGAGGTTAATCACACCATCTAAAGAGGTCCTAACTGCCCCTTCCAGGCATGTTCCCCTCTCAGTGTGCCCCCGAGAGAGCAGTTGGCAACATCAGCTAATCTCACAGCTGCAGAGACAAGGGTGGAAAGGGAAAAGGAAAGCTAAATGCCGAAATGATGGGTGGCTCCCATGATGCCACCATGTTGACAAAGCATCGGGACCTGCTTGGCTTTGCACACGGGAGCCTGGCGGGGTGATGGAAAGATGCCTGCCTGGGAAGGGCAGGCTGCAGCCTGGGGCAGATTCTGATTTTATCTACCTTCCACAGGCACGAGCCCCAACCGGGTGCTCTGTCACAACTCAGGTGGGGCCAGGTCAAGACAAGGTGAAATAAAGGGAGCAAAGCAGCTCTACCTCATGGCACTGCGCAGAGTGGGAAGAGCATCACAGGCCCCTCGCCCAACCCCAGCCCAGGGTCTCAGGGTACATCTGCTAGGTGGAAAAGAGGGTGTGCTAGACCTCCCATGGGCACCGCAGGCCAAATGGACTCAAAGCCAAGGCTACCAACAGCTGGAAATCTGGAACATGCTGACCTTCAACTTCCAACAGATCACCTCAGTCCCAGAAATCAAGTGTGCTTGGAGGAGAACCACTGAGAACCTGTGTCACAGGGAGAGTAAGAGGCTGGTTCTCATCCTTCCCCACTCGGCTATAGGCCCTGTCTCTCCCAGCCACTGCCCACGTGACCTTGGGTGCACCACTTAAACTCAGTCTGCCTGAGTCCCCCTAGCAGTAAAATGTGGATGATAATCCTTCCTAGAGGGTAGCTGCCAGGACTGAGAGGTGATATGTATGAGGTGCTGGGAACATAGCAGGCCCGACAAGAGATTAGATGGATCAGTGACACTCATACGCCAACTTCCTTAACACCCCATCTGGAGGCAGACCATCTGGGTCCAGCCCTGTCTCCACCCCTTTCTGAGCTGTGCGATCCTGGCCGAGCTACACCTCCCTGTGCCTCAGGCCCACATCAGTTCCTAAGTCACAGAAAGATTATGAGGACTCAATCAGCCATTAGATATAAAGTGCTTCGAAGAATTTCTGGCACATAGTAAGGGCTTAATAAAGATCTGCTGTATTACGACTTCCAGGGTATGTGGTCTTGTTGAGAGAGACCAGGATACCCTGCTTGGCCCAGAGGGTGGTTCCATATGGGTACACATGTGCTTAGAAACTCAGGCGGCAAGGGAAGCAAATAATTCTCTGTATCACAGGAAATGTTTCCTCCCATCCCTGCTGAGTGCCAGGAGCTTCTTCTTAACACCCCAACCAGAAGCGGAGACGAAAAGGTAGGTGCTCCCAAGATTAAGAGCTGGCATTTGAATCTCTGCTCTCAGATTGAGTGTGAAGGCAGCAGAGCTCAATTTTAAAAAGTCAGTATCAAATCAAGGATAATTTTTCCTCTTCTAGAAAGAAACAAAAGCTAATTGCCCCAGACTTCTGAGTCCTAATATCATTTGAAGAAGAACATTTCCCTTCAAATATTGAGACACCTCCACACGCTCCCGCTACACTATATAAGCACTTCTGGTACCACCAGAAATGAATTCTTTGTCCTCTAAAATCCACAGTTGTTTTTTTTTTATAGTGTCTCTGACAAATGAATAATCTTTACTTTTTTTAAATGTGGCACTATTGATGACAGAAGCTACAATCTAGTGGTGGTTGACCAGAATAAACACACAGTTCAGATAAGAAAATGCTCATATGATGTTAATGAGCAGAGTGCTCATTGGCTCTGGAGTCTTGGCTCTGGAAATGCTAACTTGTTCCTCTAATAGTCTTGAGTAAAACTTGTACTTAATGAACACTTACTACATGCCTGGCCCTGTGGTAGGCATTGTACACAAAGAATCATATTCAATAAGTCTGTGAAGTAAATGCCACTGTCTCCATTTTCTGGCAAAGAAACAGGGATTGATTGTGCATTAAAAAAAAATAGTGCAGACTAGTTTTTCACACAGTCAGTGACTGATTGGACCTAGATTTGAACCCGGAAATGTCTGGTCTCAGAAGCCATGATCTTAATCACTAAGCCCTGACAGGGTCTGACAGAACTTGCTAATCGTTCAGGAGGCCAGGAATTCTCAATAGCATTGGTTTGACCTATTTTTGTTAGTCTTTTGTCACAAAATTAATCTTCCTCAGGGCATAAATTAAAAGTTTAATTATAGTAAATCCAAATTAATATTCTTTTAAGTGTTTCATGACATTCCTATGTTAAAAAGCCAACCAGGTCTGAGAACCACTAGAGTGAGCATAAAATGAAAATGAGAGCAACAATACTAATTTCAACAATTAACAATTAACCTTCAGATTAGAAAGGTGTCTGCACACAGTAGTCTGAATCTATATCATAACATTATGCTAAAGAAATGCTTGAATTGTCAGCAACCAATGTCTTTCATGAGATCTCTGTGGGATGGACAGTATTATTGCCTGTTGACAGCCTGAAAACAGAATTTCTTCATTTGGAAAATGTTGATTGAACATACCAGACATTGTTCAAAACCTAAACAAAACAAGCAAAAATCACAGCTTTCCTGCATGCTATAGGCTAGTGGAGGGAGTTAGGCAAAGAGCAAAGCAAAAAAAGTCAAAATAAAGAGTGTGTTACAGAGTATGATGGTTAGTTTTATGTGTCAATTTGATTGGGCCACAGGGTGGCCAAATATTTGGTGAAACACTATTCTATTTATGTAGGGGTGTTTCTGGATGAGGTTCACATTTATATCTATAGACTGAGTAAAGCAGATTGCTCTCCCCAGTGAGGGTGGGCCTCATCCAATCAGTGGAAGGCTTGCATAGAATGAAAAGGGCTGACCCTCCCCAAGTGAGAGAGAAGTCCTCCTGCCTGACTGCCTTGAGACTGGGTCATCAGCTTTTTCCTGCCTTTGAACTCAAAGTAAAACATCAGCTTCTCCTGGGTCTTGAGTCCGCCAGCCTTCAGACTGGAAGTATACCTTCAGGTCTCCTGAGTCTCCAGCTTGCCAACACAGCCTGTATATTTTGGGACTTGTCAGCCTCCTTAATAATATACATTATATGTGTTTAATATGTGTATAATTATATATATTTAATAATATATTCCTATTTAATATATTTAATAATAACATATATATCATATACAGAATATTTATTTGTCTGTTTATTTATTTCTCCTGTTGGTTCTGTTTCTCTGGAGAACCCTAGCAGACTAATACAAATGGTTGTAGGGGAAGGATGGTGAATGTTCAGGTGTTGACATTTTAAGTGAAGTGAACAAAAAAAGGACTCATTGAAAAGGAGATATTTAAGTGAAACCCTGAAGGATTTGAGGAAATAGGCCAAATGAATATCAGGAAGAAGAGCCATTCCAGGCTAAAGGAACAGCAGGTGCAAAAACTCCGAGGAGGTATGTGCCTCATAGATGTAAGGATCAACAAGGAGGCCAGGGCAGCTGTAGTGATGTTAAAGAGGTCAGAGGTGACAAGTCACCATGGTCTCGGGAGCCATCCTAGACAAGATTCATGTACAAGCCTGTGTGTATGTCTGTGTATCTGGGTAGGTATAAACCCTCTTCCAGGAGAGATTTAGGCCAACTTACAACGCTAACTGCAATAACGCTGCATACATTGACATGGGATCAAAAGAAAGAAAGTAAGTAAGGATGAAAATACACTGGGGCCAGCCCCTGACTAGAAATCAAAGATGGTCTCCACATCTCCAACAGGTGAGCCCCATTTTTGCTCCCAACCTCCTAGCAGTCAGCAGGAACAGGGGCATGCTGTTAGTAACCATGTTCCTCATAGCCGGAAGATACATGCAAACAAATAGCTCTGGGGATTATGACTATTTTCGGCATGATAATCAGAAAGACTTTCCTGGGGATCATAATCCCAGACTGTGAAAAAAGTGGCCAATAGCAGTCACAGCCTCCTTGCAATGAATGCAATGAAAAGCTTTCCAGATCCTGTTTCTTAGGTGGCAAAGTAGAAGGCACCCTAACCAGTTCTGCCAAGTGTGCAGGGAGGACTGGGCATTTAAGGGTGCCATCTTCAGATGCACAGACTGACTTAAGAATTTATTTTAGTGGCGCCTGGGTGACTCAGTCGGTTAAGTGTCCGACTTCGGCTCAGGTCATGATCTCACAGTTCATGGGTTCGAGTCCCACATCGAGCTCTGCACTGACAGCTCAGAGCCTGGAGCCTGCTTCAGATTCTGTGTCTCCCTCTCTCTCTCTTCCCCTCCCCCATTCACACTCTGTTTCTCTCTCTCAAATATAAATAAACATTAAAAATTTTTAGAAAAAAAGAATTTATTTTATAATATTGAGGAGAGAGACCTCTGCTATTCATGTAATCCTGAGTGGGGGGGGGGGGGTTGCAGCTGATTTGTGGACAGAAAGAGTGAGGGTGACCTTGGACTGTCCAGGCACTGCCCACAAACCCTGGGAGTGTAGATCTCTGCTTGCTGGTCAAGTAGTGACCTCAAAGCCTTAGCAGGAAATACAGCCAGGTAGAGATGACATTCTTTTGTAGAAACCATGGGTGCTAACTGACAGTCTCACCTGTGCCCTGAGGCAAGCCAAGGATTATCTCTGGTGGGACCAGGAATCACCTCAGGAAACTACTGGGAGTCAGCTTCCGTGCACAGGCACTTGGGCAATCAGGGACTGATTTCATCTAACATGACCAGAATTCTTTTACTCTGAAAAAATATAGTCATCGTCACCAGACACTTGCTTGAGCCAAAATAACCCCCCACAAGAGCACCCAGAGAAGTGCAGCCTTTGAGAAAGGATAGCCAGACCAGAACACATGAGGAGACCATGTTATGTGGAAGAGGTTGGCTAGTTCAAATTGGGGTGCCCCTGACATGGCAGGGTAGATGTGGGCCTGTTAAGGACAAGAGGATGCAATGTTTAATTTCTGGGTGGTTTCCTGCGTAGGGTCTGTGATGTAACTGCCCTCCATCATATCAAACGTTCACTAAAATCTGCTACAGATGAAAAAGAGCTGGGGAACACGTCGCAAAGAAAGTAAACGTAGATTTTAGGGAAGTTGAAGAAATGTGGACCTTGTCTTAGAAGAACTCTTTTGGACGGCTTATTGCTTGACCAGGAATCTCCCAGTTCAAGATGTTAAAAGCATGTCAGCTCCATGTTAAAGAACGTTTGACTCTCGTCTCAATAGCGGGGTTCAAGCTTATCTAGTAATATATGTATATACATCAAACACAAGCTCTGATCATTGGTTTATATAAACTGATCCTCAAGCCCCTAATCATACACGCATACTCCTCAGCACCCACCTTGGATGTGGCCATGGAGGTTGACGGGTAAAGGACAAACCTCTAGAGAGAGAGTTAGGAGCCGCAGAGGACATGAACCAGGAAGTTCCCCCAGAGAGCAGAACTGGACTCTGACTGAGGAGCTTTGTCTACTGCCAGGGCAAAAGAACTCACGGGGCTGCCCTGGGGATTCAGCGTAGCTCCAGATGACTGCTATATGGCTCCTTTTCTTCCTCCTCCTAAGTGGGAGTGTTTATCACATTCATCTTGTCCCAATTCCAGGACTATGGATGAGGGTTTGGGGGAGAGGGCTGCAGACAATCAGAGGTACGGGCTGGCTTGTTTTAGTGCCTAAGGCGCAGCACCACAAGGATCCTCATCATAAACTAATGGAATCCAGAATCCCTGTCCTTTGGACCTGATCCAGAGACTGGATGGGACCTGAGTGTCATTTTTGATGATGGAGTGCGTACGTGCTATAAGAGGGAAGAAAGATGAAATATTATATGGTGACCAGAAGGGCGGATGGTGGCACTGTTGTAACTGACTACCAAATTCTTTTCTCTCTGAACACACAGTTGGACTGCATTCCAGCCTCACTTCCATTTTAGCATGGCCATGTGACTGAGTTCTGCTCAGTGAGATATGACAGGTAATACTTCCAAGCCTGACAACAATTCTCCATGGAGATTCTTGTGCTCACCCCCATCTGCAGACAGGACACTCTTGCCCTGCAAGCATTGCTTTGGGACAAGCTGTTCAGTCTGGGGCCAATCACATTCTGTCTCCGACACTCACATGCAAGAGCACACGTTGTATACACATACACACATGATAGTGATCAGGAACACCCATTGTGGATTTTATACGAATGAGAAACTTGACAAGGGTGGAGAAGCTTTTATTTTTTATTTTTAAATTGTTTAAATATTTATTTATTTTTGAGAGAGAGAGAGAGAGAGAGAGAGAGAGAGAGAGAGAGAGAGAGAGACAAAAAGCATGAGCAGGGGAGGGGCAGAGAGAGAGGGAGACACAGAAGCCAAAGCAGGCTCCAGGCTCTGAGCTGTCAGCACAGAGCCTGACGTGGGGCCCGAACTCATAAACAGTGAGATTATGACCTGAGCTGAAGTCAGACACTTAACTAACTGAGCCACCCAGGCACCCCAAGGGTGGAGAAGCTTTTAAATGCTAAGGCTAAATATTCAGGTAGGCAATGCCCTATGCTGGTCTCAGCACACCCCCAAACCTTTACTGAAACTCTGCTAATGCAACAGCCCTGTGTTCGGGTCACTTCTGTACCTCAAAGGAGAAGAGCCTGGTTCCACAGTGATTCAGAGAAACCCCAAGGAAAGAAATGCACAGTAGGACATTGAATGAGCATGAGATGAATCCACGGATGTGGGGAAGAGAGGAGAAAGACAGTGACGGGGAGCAAAGCAAGCTTCCCTGAGAGGCCCAGAGCTCCTGGTGTGGACAGGGGGAGGGATGGGGTTGCCACCACAGCCTGGATGAGGACTCAGCCATTTTTACATATTGATGGAAGCATGACCTCCAGAGTCTGAGGCTTGCAGGTGGAAAGAAATCTGTCTCCACCAGTCCTTGAGGACAAAGCTGGTGACTTCCTTTTTCCCTGTTTCTGGTGGCCTGTGCATCCAGAGAAGCAGCTCCATTGGACTTAACGGCAAAGTCTCCAGTAATAAATGGTTGGCACTCGACTCTACCACCACGACCAGCATCATCCTCAGACTTCCAAACCCTGGAATTGCCCTGGGAAATTTGTCTGGCTCAGGATAAGATTGAAGACAGAACATTAGCTCCCTTTCAACGGGAGGAAAAGGAAAAATAGCCACCAAGGTACATCAAACAAGTGCACACATACACATACAACACACCATACTCACATGCTCACACACACACACACACACACACACACACACACACACACACAATTTCTGGCCCAACTACATAATGCTAGATAAAATGAAATGTTTTTCATAAGTTTTTCCACCAAGCAATCATCTTTCCAAAAATGCACAGGCAGTGAATCCCAACTCACAGATAGAAAGCTGCCCAGATCAATGGCCAGACTAAGTGGCATAACATTTTTTTAATACTGCTTTTATGTCATTTGCCAAGCACTCATTAGGCACCTACCATGTGCCAGACATCACGTTAGGCATTTGAGAAACTGGGAGTAGAGGAGGGCATCCCCATCCTCGGAGGACTTCGCAACCAGACTACAGTGGCCACCTCCCGGGAACTGGAGCCAGTGGTAACTCTGGCTCTCACGTCCAAAAGGACCCTGTGCCTGGGGAGTCACGCCTAGAGTTGATGTGACAGTCCTGCCTCTTTCCCAATGGCTCATTGGGCCACCCATCTGCAGGTACGCTGGACTCCAGAAGAAAGTGGGGGCGTCCTGGGAAGGTAGCAAGGAGCTCAAAAAGGCAAAGGTAGTCTCCACGAGCTGTGAGGCAGGCTTCTCCCCTTCATCCCTCCCCACTCTCCCACCTCACCCAGGGGCTTATTTCTATTGGCAATCTCAGTGGTGCACATCCACATTTAGATAAGTGGCACTAAAATAAAATGGACTGTAATTATTGTTATAGATTACAGTAATTACAGAGGGGGAAAGGGCCGATTAGATTAGCATGCCCACCCCCCACCAGGACCCGGCTGATATGAAGGAGATTTGTGCAGAGGGCGATAAACCTGCTGTGAGCGTTGGATGTCACTACAGCCTCCCAGGGCCCAGGCTGCAAAGGGCAGGGAGGCTGAGGAGGGGCAGTGGGAGGGAGAAGCTTTTAACGTGGAAATAAATGAGCCATGAGAGAATGAGTCCTCTTGTCAGGCTGCCTAGGGGTCACACGTAGCCAACCCTGCAGTCCATGTGAGGGGCAGAGTGATGGCTGGGCTTCGCACCATGATCTAGTGCAATCAGGGACTGAGTCCTCCCAGCTCCAGTCTGCCATCTCCCATCAGGGCTACAGAGGTCTGTCTAGAGCACAAGACCTACCAAGGATGACTGAGATACTGTCAAGTGACTTAGACTCTCTCTGAGCCTTGCTGTCCTTCTTGGTGGATGCAGAGACCATTCTCATTCATGCAACGTTGTAGTGAGATCACAGAAATACAATGTCTAGGACAGACTATGCCTCGCAAGGAGAAGGGTCTGGTAAATGTGACTGCTCCTTCCCCTGTCCCAGCCACTCCTGTCCCCATTGAATCTACTGGGACTGTCATCCTCAGGGCCAGTCTGGCCTCCTGACCTGAACAATGCTGACCTTGGGTGGAAGAACACAGCCAATGGTTGCCTTGGCCATGAAATCTGCATTGTCCTCTTAGTAATGGCTCTGCTGTCCACCTGTACCCCATTCATAAAAGGTCCTGTGGGTAAGGCTACCACCTGAGCAGCTCCTGGCTTATTCATGGATTGGGTATCCACTTTGGTGCTGGCCTCCAGTGTTCCCTCTCATTCATCTGTCCTATAGGAATTACAGCCCTATTTTGAGTCCTGGGTCAGGATAACTGGGAGCTGATGTCATGGGTATCTCCTACCCAACCAACCCTACTTCTCTTCCCAGAGCCTGCCTAGCTTCAGTGACACTTACCACTACTTGGACACTCAGGGCCACCCATTTGTCTGAAACAGGCATATGCCCAGCCAAGCGTACTGCCCCACCTGCTGGACCCCCACCATCTCCCAGGTCAGACCATCCTTTGGCCAGCCTCAGTAGGTGTGTCTACTGCCAAGGCCCAACACTTTATTTTTTTTAATGTTTTATTTTTGAGAGAGAAAGAGAACTGGGGTGTGAGCAGGGGAGTGGCAGACAGAGAGGGAGACACAGAATCTGAAGTGGGCTCCAGGCTCCGAGCTGTCAGCACAGAGTCCGACACAGGGGTCAAACTCGTGAACCGTGAGATCATGACCTGAGCCAAGCCAAAGTTGGACCCTTAACCCATTGAGCCACCCAGGTGCCCCAAGGCCCAACACTTTCTGATGCTCTGCCTTCTGACACGCATCAGCTGAGGGCCCCCCAGAATTCCTTCCCATGCATGATATTTCTGCCCCTGGATCTGAGAAGGGGATCTATGGCTCACAGAATCCATTCCAAAATCACTGCTCAGGGTTTGCTACTGGTTACACTCTCTGCCCTCATCTCCAACTACGCCTGCAAAATGCTCATCACATCATAAGTATCTGCTTACTCATCGGTCACCCTCAGAAGGCTATAAACTTCATGCAAAAAAAACGTTATTTTGCCTTTTAATTACCACTTAGCAGAGTGTCTGACACATGGTAGACTCCAATTAAGAGTTGATGAATGAATGAAAAAAAAATAAGAAAGTATTAATGTCTAGAATCTTCCCAGCCTTTAACTTTCTTCATTTACTTCTTCTCTGTTGGGGGAAACTTTCCTTATGGAATGCAGTCAGGGGTAGGGAGGCTCAGTGAGTCTGGCCAGAGGCAGAAAGTGCTCAGTGCAGGACTATACGGTGCACTGACAGACAGTGATATGAGTACAATGCTATATGGTGCACTGGGCCCAGCAAGTCAGGAAGGAAGGAGGATGACTCCCATTCACTCTGCGGAAATAACACATTTGAACGGAGTCTGAAAGCACTGGAAACTCTTGGCTATGTCAGGCTTATCATAAGGCCTGGAGACACAGTCTTCGTCAATGTAAGTAAACTAGGAGGTCTGAGATTCTATATGGCCTCCTCTTACCCGGTAAGGGTGGAAACCCTAGGCTTGACATGGGGCTTGTACAGCTTGGCTTGTGTTGCTCATCATCTCTGCTCCTTATGTTCACCAAGAAAACTTGAATCCAATTTAAACGCTTTTCTGAGAATCTGCAAGTGGCTACCAGGCCAGTTTTTCAGGCTCGGTGTTTTGCCTGTTGGCCCCTGCCCTCTGAATAGAAAAACAAAGTACTGATATAGCCATGAACTGAGAGCATTGGCAATGCTGCCACATCACCTCACCAACCAAGCTCCCATCCCTATTTCCCACTGTCACACATCTTTAGGCTAGCATTTCCAACACATTCAACCAACCTTGACCCAGGAGCATCCGCAGTGATATAGAGCCTCAGAAGGATAACTGCATAGTGGAAAATCTTGGAACCCTGCCTCCCATGGAACAGACCCCACCCAAGGTAGCCTCTCTGGTTGCCCTCCACATTCTCATGATGTCCCTGTTGGCCTCTCTCAAAGCTAATATCTGATAAGGTAAGTCTGATGTGGGTCCTTCTGTACCATGTAATGCCCATGATCAGATCTCACTAGTAGGAGGAACAAGGCAAGGTCAGTCACTTTCCTCCATGTCCTAAATATACTGCTGAGTTTGACCCCCGTGGCCTTGGTTCTCTACTCAAATCCTTATCCCCAAATCCTTAAGAGCCCCCTCAGGAATGCAGGCTCCTATGCCAGCACTTTGCTCTTCTCATGAGGTGGAGGCGGGGAGGGCAATCATGACCAGAGAAGATGAAGTCCCTCTGTTGAAACATAGCTGCCGTACCCCGGCATCCACCCAGCCAGATGAGCTCCCTCTGCTTTAAGAGGCAGAACCATCGAATGCTCCTGAGCCCCTCATGCCTCCAAGAGGACCCAGACTCTCAACTGGACTAGTCTCAAAGTCAGGCTCTCAGGCAGAAGTCCCTGGAGCCCTTGGGTAGAAACAGAAGTTGCGAAGCCAAAGACATCATAGAAGCCATCCAACTTCCATCAATCCCTAGAACTCTCAAGATTTGTCACACCTTGGTGCCTTTGTCTCTTCCTTTCCTCTGCCAGCAACATAGTTCCCAAGCCTCTTTATGTGGATTTCATCCACTCAATGTTTAGGCTTCCATTTGTATACTACATCTTCAGAAACAACCCAGCAGAGCACCAGTGGGAGCACAGCCTGCCCCATCAGAACTGTCCCATCAGTTCTGTCTCCATCAGAATTCCTCCTGTTTCCTTCTTAGCATTTATCACGACCTTTAATTCTTATGTTTAGGGTGTTCTTGCTATGGTCTGTCTCCCTGATGTCCTCTCTGCAGCACCTGACACAGTGGCTGGACCAGAGGAGGGCCAGTGACAATTCGCTGGCTGGTCACATGAATTTATTCTCTGATGGAAGGCAAACACTAAATGTTTCTAAATATAAATCATCAATTGAAGATGTCTTCAGTCCCGACTATCTGGGAAAGCTCATCACTTCCTGGGGTACCTGATTTGTTTTTGCCATAGAACACCCTGGTACTCTGACTGGAACTTGTTTCCTTCTTCAGTGTGGTTAGTAGCAGGCTCCCAGGTACATAAGAAGTATCTGCAGCTGACCTCTAATAACTGCACCATCTGAGAGGGTTTGGGCAGCTTTAAAGGCTTCAGCTCAAGTCAGGACTTGCCTGGGAAATACAACTGGGCTAGAGAATGTGGGAGGTGGCAGGCAGAGTGGGCGCATGCGTTTTGTATTCTAAGTTTTCAGCTGGCTTCATCTCGCATCCCTGCCCTCATTTCTCTTTGCCCTGATTTCCCCCATTTCTTGATTATGGGGGCGAAAAACCAACTTCCAGTTGTACATGAATATTTCTGTAAGCTGCCACTAATCCGTTTTTGGCATGAGGCAGGATATAAATAAATAAATATAAATAAATAAATAAGCTCTGTCTTCCCCCCCAGGGTGCCCCACTCCACTTGGATTTAGGTCATCCACATGTCTATGATCTATTTTCGAATTTCAGGATTCTGGCTATGTAAGCAGGAGCCACAGAGCTGGCTCTGGGACCAAGACACCTGCCAAAGCTGACACTCCGCAGGGCCCTGCCACTAGTGTGCAGGCTGAGACCAGCCCCAAGGGTCTGGGGAAGATGCCAATGTAGCCCAGAGTGATGGGCAGCCCACAGGGACTGGCAGCACAGCAAATCCAGAGGAATAATTGGGGGTCGCATCTCTCCCTGGCCTGGAAAATGGGGCTTGGGGACAAAGACGGTCTCTGAGGGTGAAGAGAAGGTTTCACAGCTCCTGGTGCAGTGGCCAGGATGAAGTGTTGCACCTGGTATCCAATACCTCACCTGGCTGCACAGGTAGGTTTCAGGTGATGACCTCTAAGCACGGCCTTATGGATTCCATTGCCAAGGTTAAAGCAGCAAGCACCCTCAAGTTTCACAACAGAGAGGGAGGTTTGGGCTGACTTCAGACCTGCCCACGGGGTGACAGTCACGGAGGCACCCACGCGATTTCGGTGCCTCTCAAGCCAGCTGGCAGGGGTTCACAGCAGAGGAGCAGCAGCAGCCCAGGCCCCAGCCTGAGCCAGTCCTCAACATCCCCACGCTGTGGCAGAGGGAGCTCTTCACATGCAAAGCCTCCCTCTACCCTGGGAATACAGTCCAAGTGCACAAGTGTGGTTTACAAGCAGCCGAGCGGTTTGGGCCTGCTGCTCTCCTGCTCCAACCACCCTGAGGAGCCTCGGTTCCACGATGGCAGCAACCCCCCTTCTCGTGCCTCTCAGGCAGTCACACCTGCTCCACCACCTGCAGGGAGGCCTCTCCCTCTTCCACAACCTTACCTGGATCGGCTCCAGGACTCCTGGCTTAGATGTTACTTTGTCCAAAAGCTTTTCTTGATGCCACCCCCCCCCCAAGCTGGGCTGGGACCACTGTTGTATGTTCTGTAGCACCCTGTCCCCCCCTCACCCCCCAGGCACAGCACTTAAAGCATCACAAGAAACATCTACCGGATGGGGTAAGGACCAGCCTCTAAATGTGGGAGGGCAAGGCCACGTCTCCTTTTGTCCCCTGCCATTTCCCTAGCATCTAACCCCATGACTGGCAGATATCAGGAACTCAATAAATACAGATTGAGCAGCAGAATGATTAAATGAGATGACACTCCGCCAAGCAGCAGCACTTTGTCACCAGGCAATTGTCCTCAAGGGACCTAGTTCAACACTCAGGGGCCATTTCAGGCCCTGACAAAGGGAAACTGGCAAGAAACAAACAAGGTCTAGGTCTGTGGGGGGACAGCAAGACAGAGGAATTACAGGGGAGATTAGGAGCTGGCCAAAAGTTAGCAGTCATAGAGAATGGGGCTAGTGGGGCAGAGAGGAGGGCAGCAGGTGAGATAAGGTGGAGACGGTTCAAGCCCCATCAGGAAGAGGACCAGGACACATTGGAGTCACTGGCTTAAGTGGGTCCACACACTGGGTCAGACCAGAAGATGCCTTGGAGGAAGTGGCCAGGTGCTTAGTCCAACCTGCCTTCTGGCTTGATCAGGCCACAAGGGGATAGACACCACCCTACTCGATGAATAGACACCCAGAGGCTGACAATGGAGGTGGCTGCTGAAAGACATGAGGCTTTTACAGAGTCAGGCACCTTGTTGTCCTAGGGATCTCTGGCTTGTCATTCCTCCTCCTCAAACCCTTCCTCCCTTCCCCCCACCTACTGCCCTGACCAAGCCCTCATCACGGCCTGTGCAGAGTTTTCTGCCCCTCAGCTCTCACTCTACTGTTAGAGAAGCCCTCTGAGAGGCCAGCTAGCCACATTCCGGCACTTTCCAAGCAGGGATGAGAGGCTCATCGCCTGTGGCTCTGGTCTTTCTGTGGGCCTGGTGGAGGGTGGGGGTGGGACACACTCTATTGCCTCCATAATCTGCTTTCCTTCGAACTCTTCCTTTCCCAGAGATGATGAGGGACGCTCACCCCAAGGTAACTGGAGCACACCTGCTGGGCAGTGGCACTCGGGTGAAATGACAGATGCTAAAGAGCAGAACACAGGTGTCCCCACATGAGTGTTGCAGGGAGCCCATGGAAGAAGCGAGTAATGTCACCTAAGAGGCCAGGTCAGGCCCCCCCACCCCACCCCAGCACAACAGGGGGCTGGGCAGGGGAGAGGCCATGCTGCGGCCTCTCCCAGTCCCAGCCAGGAGACATGCTTCAAGATGTGGTGGAGCGAAGGAGTCGAGGACAAAGAGCTCAAGTCATAACAAGGAGAACGTAGATCTGAAGGCAATATTCTGAAAGCCCCTTCAAATTTTGAATGCTTAAAATTATGGAGACAAACACACCTTGCACCAAGTGAGCTCAAACTCTGTGAGAGGGCATCACCAGTTCCCACGGAGCCCAAGCATTGCCCCAACTCCCCCAACCCCAACCCCGATCCCTCCCCTCACTTAACAGGGAGCAGGTGCCCCTCAAAGAGGGGCAACAACCAGGAAGGAATCAAAAATGAGCAGAATTTTCCCCCAAAATGGGCAGAGGAGGCAGGGGTAGGTGTGGGGAAGAAAGGAACATCTCAAAGAGCAGACGATAAAAATATAAAATCCACCACTAGGGATTATCCTTCAGGGAGAGGAAAAACAAATACAAGGATAAAGAGTTTAGACAAATATTCTCTCCAGTCTAAGAGACATTGTAGACAACACAGTCTCTGAAAGGGAAAGGAAATCTGGAAGACTAGAGTAGAGGGAAGAGAGATTATAAAACCACAGAGACGATGAAAGGAAATGGTGGGGCTCTGGAAAGAGAAGCCTGGGAGACCCTGGGCCCCAGTGCAGGGGCTGCAGAGGGAGGGCAGCTGCGAGGTCCCAGCCATGGGGCAGAGAGCAGAAAGGTGCATTTATGGGCTAGGCTGTAACTAAAGCTCTCTGTCTACTTCCAGCCAAGTCACAGAGTACACCTTTCCCCAAACCCTCCTTCCTCAGGCCTGGGACCTCGGCCCCCACTGGAACTGTGGCCCAGCCTGCTGGATGATCATGACGATGATGTCCCCACTGTCAGTGCCACCGGAGAGCCATCTTGACGTGCAAAGTTCCTGAAGGCTGCCGCAGGAGAAACAAGCTGTAGCTGTCAGTTCTGAAATGCAGACAGTGTTGTCCCTGTCTCCGGATGATGCCACAGGACCTGGGGCCTCAAATAAATCTTGTATTGATATTTCCACCAGTGGAGGGAGCCCTGGCGAGGTGCCTTTCAATATTTTTTAAATGATTTTTCCTCTTGGCTGTACTTCATAATAAGTCATCAGACACTGAAAGCCAGAATCCTCTTTCTTGCTGAAATGATTTGTTCTCTGGCAGGAGGCAGGGTTTATTACTCTGGAATACAGCTCACGATCCAAGCTGAGAGTTGCCGAAGGCCTCGGGCCCCAGTCTCCCCCTGCCCTCCTCCTGGCATGGGCTAAATAGAGCAACAGCTGCAGCTCTGTCTGGGCACCTAGATCCGTGGGGCAGGTTCCGAGGCAGGGCCACCCCAGGCCTTCTCAGTGGAAGGCGGAAGCCTCTCCTGCATGACACCCCCGTGGCATAACAGAAATAACACCCCAGAGTTCTGCAGGGGGAGCCACCAGTGACTTGGGTCTGACGTCCCTTCCAAGAAAACCACACAAGAGTGCAGGGCTCCTGAGAGAGCGGGCCAGCAGAGCAGAGGGCGATTCAGGTCCTTGCCCAACAAAAACACAACAGTGGCCCTGCTGCAGATCAGCTCAGATTTAATCAGATGGCTTCTCGGGCTCTACCACACGCTCGCCCCACCCCATTCCCACTCAAGGCAGGCACCCGGCAGGAAGGAAGGAGAGCTGCCCGTGGAGAGTGGTGTTCCCCATGGGTCAAGATATCCAGGTCTCTGGGAGCCCTGGCACCACCAAGTCCTGCTGAAAGCTGTTGATATGGCCCCTTTCTTTTTACCACCTTCAAACAAGATAACTGTTGATGGATGGTGTGCTTTATGCTCAGACTCCACAAAGGAGGACATCCATGTGGGCATCAAGGAGATGGTATGCAAAGCCCATCGTACCTGGCTCTGGTCTCTAACACGCACTGAGGTTGCGATCCCACAAATGGTGAGCAGGTACCTCATCCTGCCACCAAGCACCCACATGGCCTGATACAGGTATTAATAGGCTCCCAATAGGCTTCCAATATCAAGGATATGAGATTGCCCAGCCTGGATCCAAATATGCAGAACCCTCCATCGTGACAGATAAGAAAATGCTGTGTTGCTTGTTATTTGTCCGGTGTGGTCTTAAATCTGTCTCCATCTTTATGACTGGTTTTAGGAACCACTGACTACCTCAGAATCTGGAAGAGGCTCACAATTATAGAAACTTAGAATTGGATGGACTTTTGGAGGCCAATAGCCAAAAATCCCACTGGCAACAGAAATCCCCTCATAGCATCTGGACTCTACTTGAACACCCTCAGTGATGGGACACTCACTACTTCACAGGGCAGCCCCCTATCTTCTGACAGCTCTGTTAGAAACTTCCTTTAGTTGAAAACTGTCTTCCTATAATATCTTCCTTCTGGAAAAACACAGAGCACACTCCCCCTCGTTTCTAAGACATACTGTCCCAGGACTACTTCTAGGGACATGTGTGCTTTTAGGAGGTAAGGCCTTAATTATCAAAGGTCACCTAATCCTCCCAGGCAGTCTCAAGAACCATCTCCTTTCTTGGATTCCGTCAAACCCTTCAATGCTTTCCAGCATCTCTGCCAGAGCCTTGGTGGATGAACGTCTCTCTCCTAGACTATTTCGGCCTCCACATCTTCCCTCATGCCTCCAGGCTCTCTTCTCCCAACCCCTCACCACACAAAGTGATCTTTCTACAGTGAAACCTAGATATTATATAACAGGTAACCTGCATGGAACTCAGAGAATATGACAGGCGCTGGGCTAAGCCCACCATCTTACTTTAAAAGTCCCCATTTAATAAGTGAAGAAAAGGGTCTTTACCACATCTCTAAGTAGCTTTCTCAAGATTAACCATCTGGCAAGTGCCAGATGTTAGCTCCCAGCTCCAGTGTTCCTTGCACAAAGTGGGTGCACCCCCACCTGTTGTAGGTCAGCACCCGAAGATGGCCCTTAGCAGCCTCTTTAGGCCCATTTTCCATCTTCCATCTTCCTTTCCTCAACGGTTCTGTGTCTGGCCACCCTGAACCCACTGCCCCCAGCAGCAGCGGCTATGGCACTTTCTGACACACACCTGTGTGCTTCAAGCTGCACACCCATGGCCCCTGCTTCCTCTGCAGGGAGTCCTTAGCCTGCCACCACCCGGCAGCTCCCGTCCACCCAGCAACTCAGGCGTGGTCTCCTCAATCAAGTTTTTCCTGAACCTCGAATAATCACTTCCTCTTCTGGAGCCTTCTGCCCCAGCCCCTGTTACATGGCAGGCCCTTGTGTGTTCATGTATCTGTCCCCACTCCAGATGTGAAGCCCTTGGAGTCCACCCCTACCTTTTATTCATAACTTTATTCACAGAATCTAGCACAGGCCTGGAAGGTCAATGAAGATGTGCATGAAGGAATCCAGTCCTGCTTCTAGACTGCTGGCTGTCACATGCTGTTCTCCAACCTCAGCGCAAGGTGGTCTCTGCAGGGCCCCGTCTTCCAGGCTTCTTGTTTTGGTTTAATATCAAAGTTAATCGATATTATCTTTGCCCAAAGCGTAACATGTCCTAGACACCCCATAGATGGTAACTGCTACAGCTATTGCAAAGAAAACAAAGTTCCAGGAAGATAAGGAAGAGTATATTGAAACGTAAGAGCATTATTATCCTAGGAGACAGCCCCTGGTATGAGGAAAAACCCACAGGTCTTAGGTTGAATGATTTAACCCAGCATTTTCTAAAGTGCACTCTACAGAGCACCCCTCAAACAGTACCGGATCCTACGTGGGGGATAGTAATGGCAGCAACAGCAAGGAAAGTCCTGTGAAAAATAAACTTCGGAAGAAAAAAAAATGGTCATGATGAAAATTAAACAGATTTCTTTACTACAAACTTTTCATATGCTAATGTGTGCTGTGAATCATCATAAGATAGATTGAACATACAGCGTTCCTCATACTTAGCTTTCCCCAGAGTCCCCTTCCTTTGGGAAGCATCTTCTTGAAGTGCTGTTGCTCAGAACATACTCTTGGAAATGCTGTATTAATCTCTCTGTCAGGACAGGTGTTTCAGTGGATTGTTTTTACCCAAACGAAGGCTGTAGATTCTCCCCTGCTGAGGTTATTTGGTTAAGCCTCCACCAGTCTGCCATAATGATTTGAATATCAACTCTGTCACCCATCATTTTAACCACTTAACATGATCAGTTATCTAATCATTTACACAATTTATAATATCATAGGACAAAGACATGCATAGCTATTTCTATCCCGGAGACTGAATCTCAGTGTGTCAGTGTTTACGGAGAAAACGTGTGTCAGACAGAGTTTTCAAGCTCATGTGCACAAAGAAGTCAATCCTGACTTCCTTAATTCTTAAGCATGTTTCTAACCCTGTCCCTCGGCGACAGCCAATGACATCACACCAAAAATATTTCACGAAATAGGTGTCCATGAAAGAAAGCGACTCTCAACAAAGGAGGCATGCTCCATGTCCGTTTCCTCAGAATATAAACATTAGAATGTCTAAAGGATTGATACAGTGAAGAGCTTTCAGGTAATCTACTAACTGTATCGGTTCTCCCCCCCCCCCCCCACCTCTGATGCAGATGTAGTGACAAGTTCATGGTTTTACTTCTAAACAAGTACCTGGGGTGCAGCCAGTACTTACACTGGGTGCCAATAGAGCCAGGTGCTCTGAAAGCAACTGAGCCAGAGATAAGACCATGCATTTGCCTGCTGTAATCATGAGGCCACATAGCTGTGCCCTTGAGGTCAAGCACTCATGGAGAAGCAGAAGCTGGCACACTTCCAAGTGATTACTTTCCCAGCCCCCAAAGAGATAACAAGTTCAGTGTGGATTATTTACCAACCTTTTGCACTATTTAGCTAGGTCTCTGGGTTTAAAATGGCAGATGGCACATTCTCCCCCAAAATCTAACTAAAGTATTTATGAAGACACAGAAATGATTTTTAAAAAAATCGGTTGAGCATCTGACTTCTGCTGAGGTCATGATATCATGGTTCACGAGTTCAAGCTCCCACTTCGGGCTCTGTGCAGACAGCTCAGAACCTGGAGCCTGTTTAAGATTCTGTATCTCCCTCTTTCTCTGCCCCTCCCTTGCTTGCATTCTGTCTCTCTCTCTCAAAAATAAACATTAAAACGTTTTTTCAAAGAAAAAAATGAAGACAATGCTGTCAATTCATCTTATTGTAAATATTGGGGAAATTTCCATTGAATAGAAGTTTGATGGATAAAGATTGAGAAATACAATCAGTGGACTGCCTATACTTTTCTGCAAAAGACAGGACAGCCTCGCTTTTCTGAAACATCATCAGTGGATATTCTAACATCCACTTCTTTGCTTGCTCTTGAGATTGGAGCCAGGGTCTACACTAACTTGAATAGTATGCATCAATTCCCTTCATGTGTGCTTCCTGCTCCTGGGTGGCCAGATGATTTTCTAGATTTTCCCAAACATGTGACAGCAAAGGTAACCAGAAAGTGTCCTGTAGAACATCAGTCTTACAAGGGGCATCTCAAAGAGCTTCATCTAGCCCCCATCCCAATGAGCTACACAGCCATCAAAGGCTCTCAGAAGCCATTTACCAAAAAGTCTTTTAGAGTTTATTTCATTCGATTTCTTTTTTTCCTTTTAATTCACATCCAAGTTAGTTAGCACATAGTACAATAATGGTTTCAGGTATAGATTCCAGTGATTCATCCCCTATGTATAACACCCAGTGCTCATCCCAACAAGTGTCTTCCTTAATGCCCCTTACCCATTTAGCCCACCCCCTGACCCAAACCTCTCCAGTAACGCTCAGTTTATTCTCCGTATTTTCTCTGTATTTTAAGAGTCTCTTATGTTTTGTCCCCCTGCTTGTTTTTATATTTTGTTCAATATTTATTATATGCATTTGAATTCATGGCATTTTTACTTTCCACTTAACATCTACACACATTCGGAAGAACTACTGTTCCCTGAAACATATTTTCAGAAAACGCTCTAAATTCATTCAGGGAAAACAGTTTCCAGAGAACTACAGGGCAAGAAGTGGAGAAGAAAGGGAACAGGCAAGGATACACTGTATCCCAAGAAGCGTAGTCCCCACCAGCAAAGCTCATTTGGCCAAGACACTTTCAGAAAGAATCTTAACATCTTACAGCAGGCACTGTGGTGATTACCAAGTAATCTGTGTCAAGTGCCAGGGAGAATGACCATAGATAGAACAACGTATAATATAGTAAACAATGGCTGCAAAATAATTCCGAGGACATTTCTTTTTTCATAAAACTGTTACAAAGAACCAAAAGAAGAAAACCAGCTAAGAGAAAAAGTCACAGGAAAAGACACAAATATAAAAGCTGAGCTCAAGAGGGGAGTTGGTGAATTAAAAGAGGGAAGGCTTGCAAATAAAACCAAACCTCTAATCTCCGTGTTCAAGTCTACACTGGAATTGACAAAGAAGCTATAGAATGGGTGCAGTGACACCTCCTTTCCCTGGCAACGTGACAGACAGAGGTGACAAGGGCTAGGGTGAAAAGCAGGGGGAAGATAGAGAATGAGGAGCAACACCAGAATTACAGAAGACTCTTGGGAATATATGCACAAACCAGCAAATACGCACAAACGTTAACAAAACCAAGGAAGACACAAAGAAATGCTTTTTGAATTTTAAACGAATCGATGGTAAATCAAAAGGATTTATAAGCCTCAAAATGAAATCATTTCAATTAAATCTAGACGCATTCTGGTAAAAAAAAATACTTTAATTGAACAAAGAGTATATGCTGCAATAAATTCTCACAGAAAAAAAATACTGTTGACTAAAATGCATCTGATTTCAGATTTTCCCTTTTTTACATTACAAACAAAAAAACCCGTAAATGTCTCCAGCTTGTGTAAGAACACAAGAAGTACATTATAGGTTAAGGAGGGCACTGTCAGATATAAAAGGCTCAGAAATGAACAAAAGGTGACATACTTGGAAAAATTCCAAGCATATAACCCAGCCACCTGAAAGAGATAACAGGAGTCCAGAAATCAAGATTTGCAAATCATGGTAGAAAAACGATGACACTGAACACTGAAATAACTGAAGCAAATAGTTTATATGTCTTAATCTCTGCCTTTCCGATAATTATATGCCAATCTGCCTCTTTCATCTGCCATGCAAGGAGAATATCAAAAAACAAACAACAACAACAAAAAACCAAAACCCATATTAAGTGCCCTCATTTGGAACACCAGAATGCAAGGGGTGGGATGCTAGTAGAGGCCTTCCTGGGCCATGCTGGTCACCACAGAGAAGGAGAGGAGAAGAGCAAAGGAAGAAACGGGAAAAAAAAGCAGTCTAGGGGTGAGGGGGTGAGGCATGGTGGAGGAGAAAATAATGAGGGAAGTCTGGAGATAAATTTTTCAAGACTTAAATAAAGACCCTGAATGCCCTGGATTGAAAGCACAACATGGTTAAGACACAGGGAAGTAACAAAACGTACGAATCGGTATTGTAATGAAATTTAAGGATACCCAAAACAAAGGAAAATATTTGAACTGTTTCCTCAAAGAAAGAGCAAAAACCTATCAGAACCATTCGACATCAGACTTCTCAGCAGCAACGCTGGGTTCACGAGACAACGGAGTAATATTTCTTAAGGCTTTGAAGCAAAGGGACATTAAATCTCGAATTTTATATCCAGCCAAATTGCCTTTCAAATACCATAAAATAACTGTCAGACCTACAAAGCTTCATTAGGTTTGTCGCACAAGAGCACATTTTAAAAAGACTCTGTGAGAAAGTACTCAAATAAGAAAAGGAACAAATCTAGAAGATGTTGTAAGAGATTCATCAAGTAGGGGAGAGAAATACCTGTAAAATTGTTTTTTGTATTTCAAAAGGATAAGAGCACCCCCAAAAGAAAAGGACAAAGTGATCCATAAGAAACCAAAATGAAAATTCTAAAAAATAGCAAGATGATGTGGGCAATGGGAAAAACTAATAGTACAAAGTAGCTACATATTTATCATTTGGGAAAAGGCAAAAGACATTTTAATTTTTTTAATGTTTATTTATTTTTGAGAGAGAGAGAGAGAGAGAGAGAGGGAAAAAGTGCGAGCAGGGAAGGGGCAGAGAGAGACGGAGACACAGAATCTGAAGCAGGCTCCAGGCTTTGAGCTGTCAGCACAGAGCCCAATGCAGGGCTTAAACTCACAAACTGTGAGATCATGACCTGAGCCGAAGTTGGACACTTAACCAACTGAGCCACCCAGGTACCCCTAAAAGGCAGAAAAAGTCAATAATTTAAATCAAACCTTCAAATAATAGAAAAATCCATATTTCTTAGTAATCATAATAAATATTATTTTCAGTTCAAAGACAATGATTGGGGGGGAAAATCTGCTGTGGGTTGTTTACAAATTGTGTTTTAAAGGACACAGAGAACTTAAAAGAAAAAGGATGAGAAAAAAATATATACCAAGCAGTACTAATTAAGAAAAAAAAAATTAAACCAACATTAAGGCAAAAAGTATAAAGAATACAGAGAGTCACTACAAAATGTTGAAGAGTTTAATCAAGAAGATATATGATATGTCTAAACAAACATATACCTAATAATTAGCCTCAAAATGTATAAAGCGAACATATACAGAATTGCAAAGAGAAATGTAAAAATCTAGCAACATAGTGATTAATTTCCAAGAAGCTACTTCAATCACTGGTCAAGTAGACCAAATAATTACCAAAAATGTAGATGTGAACAGCAAAATTTAATAAACATATAATTACTCACTGGAAAATTTAAAAATATACATTCTGCTCACATAATGGTATATTTTTAAAAACCAGTGCATACTAAACATGAACAAATTATTTTTGACCAAAAGTATAAGTTAATAATAAAAACATAAATAAGATATTCCTGTGTGTGTGTGTGTGTGTGTGTGTTAAGTACATCTAAATAACTCAGAGATCATAAAAAAAAACTCACAGTGGATAATTCAAAACCATATAGCACTAAATAATCACCACCAGCACTACCATATAACACAATTTATAGGATGTAGCAAGTGATAATATGAGGGAAATATATAGCTTCCAATTCTTATATTGAAAGAGAGAAAGACCCAAACATTTAGAAAGAAGATGACAATAATCCCAAAAACATATAAGAAAGGAGATAAAGGTAAGAACAGAAAAAAACAAAATATGTGTATTTATTTACTAAAAAATTATTCTTATAGAACTATTTGCCACACACTGTTTTAAGTGTCTTACATTTTAGTAACTCATCTAATCCTCATAACAACTATATTCTTTAGGAAAAGGTGGAAACTGAAGCACAGAGAGCTTAATTAATTTACACAAGACCACACAGCTAATAATTGCTATAGCCAGAATGTGACTACAAAGTCTGGGCTATTTGTTTTGTTAAAATAGAAAGAATCAAATCAAGGATGAAAGTTATTTTTTTAAAAAAAGAATAACAAAATAGATACACTTCTTGTATTATTGATTTTTAAAGAAAAAGAAAGAGAGGGAGAAAAGGTACACATAAAAAATATTATGGGGATGCCAGGGTGGCTCAGTTTGTTGAGTGTCTGACTGGATTTCAGCTCAGGTCATGATCTCCGGGTCATGAGATGAAGCCCCGCGTCAGACTCTGCACTGAGTGTGGAGCCTGCTTGGGATTCACTCTCTCCCTCTCTGATGCTTGCTCTCTCTCTCTCTCTCTCTCTCTCTCAAAATAAATACATAAACTTAAAAAAATATGAATGAAAGGGTAACCTAATTACCAATATAGCAGAGATTAAAAAGATGAGAATATTAACTCTTTTATGGGAATAACTTACAAAAATTTGAAAAAACATTTGTTAAAACTAACACATAAATAAGCCAAGAAGAAATAATACATGAAAGTTTCTATAACTCTTACAGAAATTTTTTTTCAGAAATTTTAAAGCAGTAAAATTTTTCCCACACATAAGTTCTTGACGGTTTTATAGGCAACTTACAGTAAATTTATAAAGCACATGTTCTTTTTTTTTTTTCAATATATGAAATTTATTGTCAAATTGGTTCCCATACAACACCCAGTGCTCATCCCAAAAGGTGCCCTCCTCAATGCCCATCACCCACCCCCCCCTCCCTCCCACCCCCCATCAACCCTCAGTTTGTTCTCAGTTTTTAAGAGTCTCTTATGCTTTGGCTCTCTCCCACTCTAACCTCTTTCTTTTTTCTTCCCCTCCCCCATGGGGAAGGGAAGTTAAGTTTCTCAGGATCCACATAAGAGTGAAAGCATATGGTATGTGTCTTTCTCTGTATGGCTTATTTCACTTAGCATCACACTCTCCAGTTCCATCCACGTTGCTACAAAGGGCCATATTTCATTCTTTCTCATTGCCACGTAGTACTCCATTGTGTATATAAACCACAATTTCTTTATCCATTCATCAGTTGATGGACACTTAGGCTCTTTCCATAATTTGGCTATTGTTGAGAGTATAAAGCACTTGTTCTATAAAAGATCTAAGAGGGAACAGACCTAGCCCATCTCCTGATCCAAGATAATTCTGATCCCGAAAGACACAAAAATAGTGCAAGAAAATTTCACCAAGCCATTTCTCATTTATAAACACAGATGCAAAATACCTAAACAAAAATATCTGAAACAAAATTCTGAACAGCTGATGGAAAAAGCCATGTCATCACCTCACAGAGGCAGAAAAAGCTTTCCATGATACTCAATACTTATTCATGATGACAATCAGGATACATTAAGAAAAGTTCTTTAATCTGATAAAAGCTATCTGCAAAGTACCTTTAATAAACACAACTTTAATGGGAAAACAGAAAAGCAATCACTTTAAAATCAGAAGGATGAGAGGATGCTCACTATTACCAGATTATACTAGAGATTACAGAATATACAATAAGAGACAGAGAAAAAAAGACTTAAGTATTATTGATGAGGAAATGAGTCATTATTTTTAGACTACACATTCATTTATATATAAAACAAAATAATCTTCAGAAAAATTACTAGCTGTAACAGATGAATTTAGCAAGGAGAATGATTATAAAATCTATTCCATCTGAAGTCAATTGCATGTCTATGCACCAAACCATTAGAAAAAAATATATTTAAAGGACAGCACTTACAAGATAATTCTATGAAAATATGTACAAGATCTATATGGAGAAAGTTATAAAAAAAATCACTGAACATCATTAAAGAACTGAGAAAGTGAATATTTAACCCATGATGAAGGAAAGACAGACATAATATGCTGAAGATATCAATTATCCCTAAGTTGATCTACATAGGTAAAGAAATTCTAACCAGAAAAGCAATATTTTCCAAGGAACTCAGAAGAATAAAGAGCTAAGAATGCCTAGGATATTTCTGAAGAACTCAAGGAGAGGACCCAACTTAAAATATAGTATAATTCATATGATTCATTATCAGGCCATAGAAACTATGATAGTTCAGTATTAGTACAGGGATAGACCAACTGGCCAACATAACAGCATAGAAGGCCCAGAAAAAGATCCACATATATATGGAAATTTGTCACGAGGGAAGAGGAGGCATGATGTATTATGCACAAAAATCACTTTCTGATAAATTCAGACCTTAAGTTTCAAAGGAAAACATTTAAACTTTAATAAGAAGTACTCTTAATCCAGTCATAACAGAGTAATCAATACCATATTAGCCCTTCCAACACAAATAACTAAAAAGTTGCACTAAATAATATGCAACACCTATTTCAGATATCAGACAAGAGGCAGTGAAGAACTATGATCCTTGAGAGGAAAGAGACAGATGAGGAGAGCCTTACAGAATCAAGCAGGGTAACACACACACACACACACACACACACACACACACGTACACACACACACACACACACGTCCCACCGAGGCACATTATAATCCAACCGCTAAAAGAAAGAGAAAATCTTAAAAATCAACCATAGAAAAAAGAAATACTATTTAGAATAGGAAAACGTATGAAAATGCTACTGCAGACGTTTTACCAATCCCAGTACAGGCCGGAAGATAATAAAGTAAAATTGTTAGTGGCGAATTTTTTTTTTAATTATTAAAGTAGAATTCTCTATGTGGCAAAAATAAAATCCCTCCAAAAATAAGAAAAAGTAAAGCATATTTACAAACAATGAAACTCCCAACAAAAACTTTTACAGGAAAATTTTCAGGCTGCTGGAAAGTCATATCACATTGAAATGTGGATCTATAAATAGATTTTATCTTTGATTTATCTAATCAATAAGGGGCGAAGGAAACGATATATAGATATATGTGATTTTTAATTTTTTTCATTTTTAAAAGACACTTGAATGCGTAAAACAAAATTAATAACAGTAAACTGTGGCTTTAAAAAGTAAGTAAAAACAAAATTAATGACAATAAAGTATGGGATGGTGGAAAACGGAAGTATATCAAGTGTTCTTACATTGTACGTGAATTGGTACAATATTATTTGAGGGTAGAAGGTGATAAAATGAAGATTATTACAAATCCTATAACAAGCATTAAAAATACATGTAAAAATTAAAGACATATATCTAATAAACCGATAGAGGAGATAAAATGAAATACTAGACATAATGCAAAAGAAGATAGTAACAGAGAAACAACAAAAAAATCCAGATGATACAGATAGACAAACAGCAAACTTGTAAGTTTGGACCTAGTTTAGTTTAGATTTAGTAAGTTAAACTTACTAAACCTAGTAAGTTTAGACCTAGATCTAACCATATAAACACTTACAGCAAATGCAAATAAAATAAACACACAAATAAAAGCTTAAGGTTGTTAGAATAAATTTAAGCCAAATATGTTGTCTAATAAAGAAGTGTTTACATATTGAGGAGAGCACCTGTTGGGATGAGCATTGGGTGTTGTATGGAAACCAATCTGACAATAAATTTCATATTAAAATAAAGAAAGAAAGAAACAGATTAAAAATACAAAGATTAAAAAAGATATACCATGCGAACCCTAACCATAAAAGGGGTGGGGGGTAGTGGCTAAATTAATATCTGATCCAGTACCCTGGAGAGCAAGAAATACGGATTTTTCTTTTCTTTTCTCTCTCCTCTTGCCTCTCTCCTCTCCTCTCCTCTCCTCTCCTCTCCTCTCCTCTCCTCTCCTCTCCTCTCCTCTTTTCTACCCTCCCCTCCCTATGCCTTCCTTTTCCTTCCTTTCTTGCTTACTTTCTTTCTCTTTAACTCTCTGTGTCCAAGGACCAGCAAGCAAAAAGAGAAGACACCACACTTATGGGGAGGTGGTATAACACTATTTACATGGTGGGGGCAGAGAGGAAACCTGTGATCCATTTGGGTGCCTCTTGGTGCTGCCTTGACCAATTGTGACTGTGAATTACAAAGTACAGCTACCCAGCCTGAGAAGTATTATTCCTAGGAGCTCAGACTTCTTAGGGTTAGGGTTTAGTTCATACCACTAGATAAACCGTGGAGCCCAGCAGAGATGATATATGAGGGCAAAGAGAATTAGAGTGGATCAAGAAGTGAGGGAAGGAAGCAAACCATAAGAGACTCTTAAATACAGAAAACAAACTGAGGGTGGATGAGGGGGTGCAGGAGAGGGGAAAATGGATGAGAGGCATTGAGGAGGGCACTTGTTGGGATGAGCACTGGGGGTTGTATGTAAGCGATGAACCATGGGAATCTACCCCAAAAAACCAAGAGCACACTTTACACACTGTATGTTAGCCAATTTGATAATAAATGATACTTAAAAAAAATAAAAAATAAATAAATTACATTAAAAGAAAAGAAGTGAGGGAATGAGCACCAGTTGTGGCTCTGAGTTCAAGGCCTTTTTATTTTTTATTTATTTTTTTTTTAATTTTTTTTTTCAACGTTTTTTATTTATTTTTGGGACAGAGAGAGACAGAGCATGAACGGGGGAGGGGCAGAGAGAGAGGGAGACACAGAATCGGAAACAGGCCCCAGGCTCCGAGCCATCAGCCCAGAGCCTGACGCGGGGCTCGAACTCACGGACCGCGAGATCGTGACCTGGCTGAAGTCGGACGCTTAACCGACTGCGCCACCCAGGCGCCCCTCAAGGCCTTTTTATAGTAATAAAAGTAATGATGCATCTATGTATGCACCTGATAAAAAACTATTGAAATACAGGACCGAAAAATGACAGAAAATTCTAATATCCTTTTCTCAGCAATTGGTATTTTAAAAATATCAGTAGTTACACAGAAGACTGAAGCAATACGCTGTACAAACTTGACCTAACAGGCATGTATGGACACTCCATCTAACAACTACAGTGGAGATGAAGTCTACTCACCCAGATAAACTATTGTTCTTCCACCAAACAAGTCTCAATAAATTTAAAAGAAATGAAATCATACAGATAATATCCTGTGACCAACAAAAATCAGTTAAAAAATTAGTAACAAAATATTTTTTTAAAAGCTCTAAATAATGAAAATGTTCAAATATATGTATAAATAAACAATGGGTCAAAAAATCACAATGAAAATTAGGAAATATTTTGAACCAAAACAAAATGTACAACCGATATAGCAAAGTTTGTGGGAAATACCTAAATCAGTACTTAGCAAAAAAGCATAGTTATAAATACTTAGGCAGCTCTAAAAAGAAGAAGGCATGAAATCACTAGCCCAAACTTTTCTTTAAGGAGATAAAAAGAAGAGCAAATTAAAACAGAGTAGGTAGAATTCAGAAAATATTAATATGGGAAATATATGAAATTGAAGAAATGGAAAAAAATATAGTCATAAATTGGTTCTTGAAAATGTCAATTAAAAAATGATAAAACCCTTTTGGACCCATCAAGGGGAGAAATAAAATGAAAGAAAGTATAAATTACCAATATAGGGAATAAAAGAGGGGACAGCACTACAGATTCTACAGAGATAGAAATAATGAACAAATGCTAAAAATAAAATATGCTGATAAGTTTGAAAGCCTAAATGAAGTGGAAAAAAACACTTTGAGATTAAAATGACCAAAACTGGGGGCGCCTGGGTGGCGCAGTCGGTTAAGCGTCCGACTTCAGCCAGGTCACGATCTCGCGGTCCGTGAGTTCGAGCCCCGCGTCAGGCTCTGAGCTGATGGCTCAGAGCCTGGAGCCTGTTTCCGATTCTGTGTCTCCCTCTCTCTCTCTGCCCCTCCCCCGTTCATGCTCTGTCTCTCTCTGTCCCAAAAATAAATAAAAAACGTTGAAAAAAAATTAAAAAAAAATAAAATAAAATGACCAAAACTGACATTAGAAGAAATAGGAATTCTGAATAGATCATAACTATTAAAGAAATTAAATTCATAATTTGAAAGTTTCTGACAAAGAAAACATAAAATTCCTTTTGAGGAAGAAAAAAATATCAATTTCACACAATTTTTTTTAATTTTTACTTTTGCTTTTTTTTGAGAGAGAGAGAGCACAAGCAGGGCAAAGGGGGAGAGAGAGAGAGAGAGAGAGAGAGAGGGAGAGAGAGAATATCCCAGACAGGCTCCAATGCTCAGCACAGAGCCCAACACAGAGCTCAATCCCATGACCCTGGGATCATGACTTGAGCTAAAATCAAAAATCAGGTGCTCAACCAACTGAGCTACCCAGGTGCCCCTCACATAAATAATTTTAGACAACAGAAGGATACTTTCTAACTCGTTTGATATGGCCAGCAGTATCCCCATTCTAATAATAAAGACTTTACAAGAAATAAAAATGACAGATCCATATCCCTCATAAAAGTAAATTAAATCCACCTATGTATAAAAAAGGATACATCATGATAATGAGGGCATTTATCCTACAAGTCCAAAGTTGTCTTACCATTCAAAAATCAATCAATATAATTCACCACATTAACAGAATAAAGCCACAAATTAACATGATAATCACAATAAGTTCAGAAAAAAACTTGATTACATTCAAAGTTTATTTACGATAAAAGTCTCAGCAAAGTCAGAACTGGATAAGAGCATGTTGAAAAAACTTTCATTTCACGTCATACTTAATGGTAACAGTCTGAATACTTCCCCACTAAGATCAGGATAAGGAAAGAATATCAACTCTCACCATATCTTTTTTTTTTTTTAATTTTTTTTATTTAATGTTTACTTATTTTGAAGGAGAGAGAGACAGAGTGCGAGTGGGGGAGGGGCAGAGAGAGAGGGAGACACAGAATCCGAAGCAGGCTCCAGGCTCTGAGCCACCAGCACAGAGCCTGATGCGGGGCTCGAACCCACAAACCGCGAGATCATGACCTGAGCCGAAGTTGGATGCTCAACCGACTGAGCCACCCAGGCGCCCCTCACCATATCTTTTTGACATCTTATTAGAGATATAAAAGGAAAGGTGGGGAAAAGAAGAGAGGAGGGAGGAAATAAGGGAGGCGGAAAGAAGTTGGCTGCCTTTTTTGGTCATCTATGTAGAAATCTAGGAAAAAACTACTAGAACTGACATATAATTTTAACAAGATCATTGTATATAATGTCAATATGTAAAAATCTAGTGTATTTTACATACCAGCAGTTACCAATTAAAAAGTGAAATTTAAATAACATTTGAAACTGTACAAAACATAAAATACATAAAGATAAGTTAAATAAAGTATATGTAAGACCTATATGTTAAAAACTTCACAATATTGGGGCGCCTGGGTGGCTCAGTCAGTTGGTGTCTGACTTCGGCTCAGGTCATGATCTCACAGTCTGAGTTCGAGCCCCGTGTCGGGCTCTGTGTGACAGCTCGGAGCCTGTAGCCTGCTTTGGATTCTGTGTCACCCTCTCTCTGACCTTCCCTTGTTCATGCTCTGTCTCTGTCTCAAAAATAAATAAACATTTAAAAAAAAATTTAAAAACTGCACAATATTGTTGAGAGAAATGAAATAAAACCTAAATTATTTGCTATGTTCATGGATGAAATACTTAATATTAAGATGTCTAATAAACCCTGTATTGATCAAAAGATTTGACAATCCTCCAAAATATCCCAGCAGGCATTTTGAGAAACTGACATTATAATTCTAAAGAAATTTTATTATTATAAAAATGTAAAGGACCTAAAATAGATAAAATAGTTTTTACTGAGGAGAACAAAAGTACAAAATTTTTATTACCTAATTTCAAGGTTTACCATAAAGTTTCAGTAATAAAGTGTGGTATTAGCATAAGGACAGATGTATAAAAAAATGAAACAGAATAGAGTCTAGGAAAAAAAAACCCACATGTACATGCTCAATTGATTTTCAGTGAAGATACCCAAGCAATTCATTAGAGCAGCTTTTTCAACTGTTAGATAGCATATGTAAATAAATAATAACCTAATAACCTTGATGCCTACTTCACACCATATGCAAAACAATAATTCAAAATAGTTAACAGACAGAAAAGTAAGACCTAAAACTACAAATTTTCTAGAAAAAAATGTAGGGGACAACATTTATAGCTTTGCGGTAGGTAAATATATATATATATACACATATATATATATATACATATATATATATACACATATATATATATACATATATATATATATATATATATATATATATATATACACACACACACACACATACACAAATTGGATTGCATCACCATTAAACACTTACCCCCTTTAAAGAATACCATTAAGGAAATAAAAAGGCAAACTATAGGCTGGGAAAAATATTAATATTACATATATCTAAAAATGACTGGTATCCAGAATATTAAAGAAACCATACAACTCAATAAAAGAAGACAAGGAACCCAATGTTTTAAATGGGCAAAAGATTTGAATAGACACTTCAGAAAAGAACACATTAGGAACTGCAAATAAAATGATGCTCAAAATCATTAGTCATTACAGGGGAGGGACTGGAAAACACAGAGATGCTACTGTACAACTCCTATATGATAAAAAATGATACAAATTTAGTAGCCATACCAAGTTTTGGCAGAATGTGGAACAACTAGACCTTTCACACATTGCTGGTGACATTGAAAAATGGTATAGTCAATCTGGAAAACAGTTTGGTAGTTTCTCAGAAAGCTAGACACACAAGCGCCATACCCCTAGATATTTACCCAAGAGAAATAAAAGTGTTAAGTTCACATCCACATCACAAATTGTATGTGAATGTTCTTAGTGGCTTTATTCATGATCCAGAATTGAAAAGAATCCAAATGTCCATAAAATTGTGCTTCTATTCATGTAATGGAATACAATTCATCAATAAAAAGGAACAAACTACTCACATACAATACAACGCAGAAAAACTCACAAACATCAGGCTAAGTAAAGAAAGTTGATAGGAAAGAGGACTATGCACTTTACTTACATATTCCAAAAATAGATAAAACTAATCTGTAATGACAGATATGAGATCATCACTTGTGTATAATGTAGGTGGGCACTGAATTCAAAGGAGTATGGAAATGTTCTACACCTTAAACAGAGTGGTGATTCTCCAGATGAACACATTTACTATTACTCATCTAAGTGTGCAGTTAAAATGCATACATTTTATTGTCTGCAAATTATGTCTCAACAAAATTTATCTGAAAAGCTTTTAGTAGAGGGGCGCCTGGGTGGCTCAGTCAGTTAAATATCAGATTCGTAATTGGCTGGGTCATGTTCTCAAGGTTCATGGGATGGAGCCCCATGTAGGGCTGTGTGCTGATAGAATGGAGCCTACTTGGGATTCTCTCTCTGCCCCTCCCCCGCTCACATGTGTAGGTGTGCGGGCATGTGCTCATGCTCTTTCGCTCTCTCTCAAATAAACATTGAAAATTGTTTTTTAAATTTTCAAACTTTTACTAGAAAATATAAGAAAACATCTTTTTTACCTGAGATTTAGACAAAAAAATACTAATTTTAAAAGTAAAGAGAAATCAGCCTTGCTTTATTAAGAATTTATTTTATTTATTTATTTTTAAAAAATTTTTTAACGTTTATTTATTTTTGAGACAGGGAGAGACAGAGCATGAATGGGGAGGGTCAGAGAGAGAGGGAGACATTTAATCTGAAACAGGCTCCAGGCTCCGAGCTGCCAGCACAGAGCCCCACGAGGGGCTCGAACTCACGGACTGCGAGATCATGACCTGAGCCGAAGTCGGATGCTTAACCGACTGAGCCACCCAGGCGCCCCTATTTTATTTATTTTTAAGAATGAATTATTTAAAACAATTTGTTAACGTTTATTTTTGAGAGAGAAAGAGAGAGAGAGACACACAGAGTGGAAGTGGGGGAAGGGCAGAGAGAGAGGGAGACACGGAATCCGAAGCAGGCTCCAGCACAGAGCCGTCGCGGGTCTTGAACCATGAGATCGTGACCTAAGCTGAAGTTGGAGGCTCAACCGACTGAGCCACCCAGGCACCCCAAGAATGTATTATTTTAAAGACACCATAAAGATATGGAAGAAAAAAAAACCCATGATACTAAAGACAGATGATAGCTGCATGACTTAAAGCCAAAATGGCATAAGTTCCAGGAACAGATGAACACTGAAGAACTCCCAGGAACCAGTGAGAAAATCAGAAATAATCCAATAATCAATAATAAACAGAAAAAAATGAGAAGTGAACATTAACAGGAAAAATGTGCACTAAATAAACATGTGAAGAGACACTCAATCTTCATGGTGATCAGGAATATGCAGATCAAGATGGAAACATGATAACAGCTGTACACGGTCTTGACCGGCAAAAATAAGAAGTCCAAGATATAGTCAGGGTTCAGAAGATGCAGGGCAATGGGGTATCATATATACTGCTGGCAGTGTAAATTAATACAGCCACTTTGGAAAACAAACCACTATTATAAGTTGATTTTTTAGTTAATTATTCACAACCCAGCAATTCCATGTCTGTACACAGTCAAGGGAGAAACTCTTCTATATAACCACATGTATGCCAAATAATGTTCAGAACAAGAAGGTTTATAACAATGAAAAAAACAACTAGAAATAAATCAAGTGTCTATGTCCAGGCAAATAGGTAAATAAATCATATACTCCGAAAATAAAACATTATACATTATACATCTGTAAACATTAAACAACTTGTCTACATGTAACAAACCTCATTAACATAATGTTAATTTAAAAGTTAAGTACCAAGAGAATATTATAACATCATACCCTTATTTGAAAGTTCAGGGGCGCCTGGGTGGCGCAGTCAGTTAAGCGTCCGACTTCAGCCAGGTCACGATCTCGCGGTCCGTGAGTTCGAGCCCCGCGTCAGGCTCTGGGCTGATGGCTCGGAGCCTGGAGCCTGTTTCCGATTCTGTGTCTCCCTCTCTCTCTGCCCCTCCCCCGTTCATGCTCTGTCTCTCTCTGTCCCAAAAATAAATAAAAAATGTTGAAAAAAAAAAAAATTTAAAAAATAAAAAAAAAAAAGAAAGTTCAAAACTATTTAAACAATGCATCAAGCTAGGGTGCGGGGCACAAATAAATATGTGAAAAATCATAAAAATAAGTAAACTACCATGAAACTTATTCAAATGCATAAAATAACCATTTTCAGGCCTTTATATACCAACCAATACAAGACTGCGTTTGAGATAATGAAAAAAAAACAAAAACAAAAAAACATGAGACGAGCCTGATATTCACACTAGATCTTCTTACCTGAAGAACTTTTTCCATCCATTTTGCATGGAAATCAAACAAGGGCATGGGATGGCAATCTCACTAGGTGAAGAGAACAGTTTGTAGTGCTGAGGTGAAACAAAATTCTGAAGGATGTTAAGAAAGGGAAGAAGCTGAAGTGACAAAGTACAAAATACCTCTGTATAAATTATGCACATGTTCGTAGATGACTCCTAAGGTATGAATCCAGCTTGCAAAGAATCTACGAGGATGTGATTGATGCACTGGGAGAATGGAGAAATGAGCAGATCTCTCAGAGGACACAGAATAGTAGAGACATGTTAAACCATAGGCTAAAAACTTGAGTTTAAATATCTTGATGCATACCAATCACTTTCAACTGAGACCACAGGAGGCCATGTCCTAAGTCTAAGAATCCAGTTCTAAGAGTGAGGGAAAGACTGCAATAGAATCATTATAACAAATTCTAAAACTAATCTCAATAGTATTAAGATAGTATGTTGGTTACTCAGATGTCTTCAAGTACAGCATTTCATAACCATCAGAGAAACACAATATAAGCCAGATCCTACAACATAAATCCCATACTGTCAAAGATAAAACAAAAATTACTACTATAAGTGTTTAAAAAAGAGTAACCAATAATCAAAAAAAATAAATCTTTAGTAGATTAATACTGGAGATAACATACCAAGATTTGAACATAAATAGTACATCTAGGTCATGTCTATATGTTAACATAAACAGAAGAAATGAGAAAGAGTCTGGATAGTTGTAATTTTTATACAGGTAATCTGAATCCATAAAAAAAGAATTATAAAGACAGTCAAGAATTGTAAAATAAAAATGTAAAATTAGATATTCACTGAATCAGTGTAAAAACTGGTCCCAAGAGAAGATGGGGCTAGTTAACTCAAAGACATGTTTATACCTGATATTCAAATAAAGCTCAGAGAGTGGAAAAAAAGGGGGAAATACAGTACAAAAGACATAGGTTCCTGTTAAACATATCTAATAAATGTTTAATTGTCTGAAAAAAAGAGAGAAACTGTCATAAGCAACATTTAAAGAAATAATAGCTGAGAAGTTCTCAAATCTAATGAAATACATCAAACCATTGAATATAGCAGGATAAAGGGGAAAACACTATACCTTCCTAGATACATTATACTCAAACTTCTGAAAATCAAAGATGGAGAAAATCTTAAAAGCAGCTTAAAAAATTGTACACACACACACACACACACACACACACACACATACTCCCTGGAAAGGTGCAACAATAAGAATGGTGACTGACTTTTCAAAATAAAATTTATGTAGATAAAAGACTAATGAAATTATATTTGTAAAGTATTTTTTAAAATAACAGGAAACCTGATTTTGATACCTGGAGAAAATATACTTCAAAAAAAAAATGATGATGAGGGTACCTTGTGATAATGGCCATGAAATAAAATGGTTGCAGAAACCCTCTTGTAGCTAGCAAATTATAAGCACTTTTATTAGTTATTTTCTTCTCTTAATTTATTTAAAAGACCAATGACTGGAGTTCTAGCTAGTTCATGTTGGCATAAATCTACTCTAGCCCATAGCTCCTGCTTGATGGACCTCTAATTTCTCAGCAAAATGCAAAAAACAATCACTTGAGGACTCTAACAGGTGACAAAAAATGTAGGCAGAATGTGGAAGGGCGTCCAAAGTTAGAGAAGCAAACTGCATGCAGACGAGCTTCCTCTCTGTCTCTCTCTCTCGACAACAGACAAAGAGATGGACTAGACACAGATAGAGATATATGTATTACTTAATTGCACATATATGCATATGCATGTATATATAATATATATGTGTGTATATATATATATATATATATATATATATATATATATATATACACATATAAACCCCACTCCCCATTCTTGCTCCATTTTACCCTTTAGGGGGCTCTTATTATGATCAACATGGTGGTGTTGGTGATAGCAATGGTACCTAAAGGTAGCATGGAAACCTGTCATTGCTCTACATTCAGTGACCCTGAACATAGAACAAACAAAAATTATCCAATCTGAAGAAACAAATAGGGGCAGAAAAGGTTGAGAATGAGAGACTCTGAGAACCTATTGGACAATATTAATATTGATATATGTACCATTAGAACCCCAGAAGAAAAGAAAAAGGTTTTCACACAGACACATACACACACACACACACACACACACACACACACACACGACATTTAAAGTAATAATTACAGAAAATTTCCCAGTATTGGTAAAAGCTATACATTTGTGAATTCAAGACATTCAATGAACTTCCAAAAGCATATACACAATACATCTTAATCAAGTTGCTGAAAACCAAAGGAAAAAAATTTTGCAGCTGGAGGAAAACAACACGTTACATACAGGGGAACCAGGTTTGGGATGACCATGGGTGTCTTGCAGAGAATACAGAGGTCAGGATAAAAAGCTGTCAACTTAGAATTCTATACCAAGTTAAAATATCCTCCAAGAATAAAGAATTAAGATCTTCTCAGAAAAAGGGAAACTAGGAGAATTTTTTGCTAGAAGACCTGCACTACAAATAATGCTAAAGGAATTGTTACAGGCTAAAGAAAAACAATTTCAAAGGGAAACATGGATCTCCCAGGGTAAAAGGTGAATAAAAAATAAATGGTAAATACTTAAAGATTTTTTTTCCCCACCGGAAGTACTTTTAAACAAGTATGACTGCTGAAATTTAAAAAAAATCATTATATTGTATACTTTGGGTTTCCAATGTATGTAGATATATATAACTCCTATAATAACACATAACAAATTAGAGATAAGCTGAGAGAATTATAGGAACCTATATGTTACAAGGTTTCTACATTTTATGTAACATAGTGCAATATTAACTCTAAGTAAACTGTGAAATACAGATAAATATAGATACAGACATATAGGTATATAATGATAGATCCCTAAATAAGGCCCTTAAATATTGGTACAAAGAGATAAGACCCAAAATGAAATAAATAAACTAAAATGGAACATTAAAAATATTCAAATATGTAATCCAAAAGAAAGCAAGAAAGGGGGCACAAAATACCAACATAAAAAGAAAATAAAACAAATAACAAAATTGTAGACATAAATGCAACTCTATCGATAATTAGCTAAGATGGTAATGGTCTGAACAGATCTTGACAGGGTGGACAAAAAGGAGCACCTTACTATGAGCTCCCTATAGAAGTCATAATTTAAACATAAATGCTAGACAGATTGAAAGTAAATAGGTGGATAATGGCAAAACTTATTAAGTTTTATGGAATGTAGCCAAAGCACTGTTTATGGAGAAATGTGTAGCTTTTAAAGCTTACATTAGAGAAAGACTAAAGATACAAAATTAGTAACCTGTTTCCATCCTTAATTGGAGAAAAAAAAGAGCAAATTAAACCCAAAAAAAACAAAAAAGAAGGGGAATAATAAAGTTGAGAGAAGCAATCATTGAATTTGAAAACAGAAGAACAATAGAGAAAAATCAATGAAATTAAAAGCTGGCTTTTGAAAAAATCAACAAGACTGATAAAACTAGTAAGACTGACCAAGAAATAATGACACAAATCACCAATATGCCCAGTGAAAATGAGACATCACTACAGACTTTAAAATGATAAGGAAGTATGGGGTGCTTGGGTGGCTCAGTCAGTTGAGCATCTGACTTTGGCTCAGGTCATGATCTCACAGCTCGTGAGTTCAAGCCCCATGTCGGGCTCTGTGCCAACAGCTCAGAGCCTGGAGCCTGCTTTGGATTCTGTGTCTCCTTCTTTCTCTCTGTCCCTCTTCCATTCACTCTGTCTCTGTCTCAAAAATAAATAAAACATTTAAAAATTTGTTACATAAAATAAAATAAAATAAGTAATAAGGAAATATTATAAATAATTATATGCTCATAAATTAAACAACTTATATGATTAAGGACCAGTTCCTTAAAAGACATAAACTATCATAATCCCTCATGAAGAAATAGATAACCAGAATATCCCAAATATATATTAAATGCATAAAATTTATAATTAAAAACCTTTCAAAAAAGAAAATTTCAGGCATAGATGATTTCATTGATGAAATCTACCCAACACTTCAGGAAGAAATAATGGCTACTTTATACAGTCTTTTCCAGAAAATGGAGGGAGCACTTGTGGGTGTATGACACAAAAATATTCGTTGTACAAACTGAATAGTAATAGCTTGTAGGGTTTTAAAATACATGCAGATCAACAGTTATGAGAGAGAAAATAATATTTTAAAAGTAAACCACTCAAGGCAAAAAAGGAAGAGAAAACAAAGAATATGAAGTATGTGGATCAAACAGAAAATGAATAAGAAAATGATGACCATAAACCCAAACAGATTAGCCATTACTTGGAATGTAAACAGACAAAATAGCATCAATCAAAAGTCGAGAATTGTACTGTACCGAGAAGGGGATTAATAGCTTTCAAAGAAAAGAAGAAAAACAAAATTAAGTTATGTAACCAAACATATCAAGAAGCCATTGAAAAGAATAACAAATCATAGTAAAATAAATACAACTAAAAGCCCTGGACATTATGTAAGAGGCAACCAAAGGAGACCTTTGAGAGATAGGAAGCAGACAGCAAATGGGTCAGGGACCTTAGGACTGGAAGCACACAGTGGCAGAGTGTCTTATGGCCCCCAATCACCAGAAGAAAGCATCTCAGGCCTGGAATTGGAAACTTCCAATCTAGCCCGAGGAGGCTATTTCTTCCCCAGTCAGCCCAGCCCAGAAGCACTGGCCTGGGAAATCCCTCAGGAGCTTCTCCAGCAACAAATGGCCCAGCCTATGAAATGCTTCTCTTCCACATCAGCCTGAGTCTCTGGTGACCCATCATGAGACACCTGGGCAGTTGGGCAATCACCAACAGGGGTGATTCCACCACTACAAGTGCCCAATCCACTAGGCCTCATTGTCTCCATAGGTCTGAGAATCCCCATCTCACTGACAGTCACCAGGTAGCATTAGCAGGGTGAATCCTGCCATAATCAGGGCTCAGCCAGGGAAGTGCCCTCTATTCCCCAGAGGCAGGGTGATCTGACCACAAATGCCCAGGCTTGGGAAGTGGTCTTCACCTTCATAGGCCAGAGACTCCCTTCCTTTAACAAGAGGTAGCAGGTGACCCATTCTAGAGAAAACGCATTCACTCTCTCAGGAAGCCTGAAGAGGGAACAACAGAAACCCCCGAAGCACCAGATAAACTAAGCCAACCAAAATAACATCAGCACTTAAAATTAAGTAGTCATTGGAAACACAGCAGACAAAAGTAGGACAGACTTATGTGCTAAAACTAAAGAGGGTAACTCCCTACTAAAATAAAAGATTTAAATAGAACACAGCCTCCTAAGAAAATTACCACAATGTTTGGAATATAGTAAAAAAAAAATTACCCATCATACCAAGAACCAGCCAAATAACAATTTGGATGAGAAAAGACAATCAACCAATGCTAAGACCAAGATGATCAGATGTTTGAATTATCTGATAAGGATTTTAAAGGTCACCATAAAAATGTTGCAACATGCAATTACAAAGTCTTTTGAAACAAATGAAAAAAAAAGTAGAAAATCTCAGTAAAGGGAGTATAAAACAGAACAAAATGGAAGTCATGCAACTGAAAAAATACAATAACAAAAATTTTAAAACTCACTGGGTTGAATCAATCATAGAATTTAAATGGCAGGATATAGAATTGGCAACTGGAGAACAGAGCAACGAAATTTATCCAACATGAGTGGCAGAGAGAAAATAGACTGAGAAAGAGATGAATAGGACCTCAGTTAGGGACTTGAGGGACAAAAGACCTAACCTTCATTCCACTGAAATCCTGGAAGGAGAAAAACAAAAAAAGAAAGAAAGAGTATTGTTAGCAATTTCCTGAATTTCATGAAAGACATATAAACCTACAGCCTCAAGAACATAGGAATGCAAACAGGATAAATTCAAAGAAATCCACATCAAGACACCTCCTGAGAAGACTTCTGAAAATCAAAGATGAAAAAAAAATCTTTAAAGCATCTAGAGAGAAACTATCTAGAAGAAAACCAATTTCAATGACAGTGCATTCTCCTCTGAAACCATGGAGACTAGTAGAAAATGGCACAACACTTCTCCATGTATCACTTCTCCAGAGGAAAAATAAGAACTCTCAACCACAAATTCTGTATCTGGCAAAACTATCCTTCAGGGATGAAGAAGAAATAAAGACATGATCATATGAAGGGAAACTAAAAGAATGTGCGGCTAGCAGACCCTTAAGATTGCCAAAGGACATTTATTAAACAAAAAGGAAAGGATAAAATAATTCTTGGAGCATCAGAAATACAAAAAAGAACAGCAAAGAGCAGAAATGAGCATACACATACCATAGACCGTCCTCTTCCTAAGTTTTATAAACCATATTTGATGATTAAGACATAAAATATAACACCCTCTGCTACTCAAGACAGTGATATTTGAAAGTGAAGAAGGGAGAAGGGATGTAAATGAAAGGAAGATTTCCAGACATCACTTGAAATGACAAAATGCTGATATGAGTAGACTGTCACATGCGCGCGTGTGCGCACACGTACAAATGAAACTGAGGAAGTCTGAAACTGAATCGGATTCATAAACTGTATCAATGTCAATATCATGGCTGCTTTGCTGTACATGAGTATTACAAGATGTTACCACTGGGAGAAACTTAATAAAGGGTACACTTGATCTCTATATTTCTCTATATTATTTCTTATAATTGAATGCTAATTATGTTAATCTCAAAATAAAAGTTTAATTTAAAGAAGAATATTCTGAGAAGAATGAGAAATCAGAAGGTACCAAACTTTCCAAATATTGGAACATATTATAAAATATGAACATATTATAAAATAATAATCCAAACAGCAAGGTATAGGATTGATATAGAAAAAGAAAAATCATAAACAGCATCCAAAAGGGAAAAAAATCTATATGATTTACTATATTTACAGGAAAAAGGAAAAATATAAATTTTATAATTATCTTAGTAGATGTAAAAGAGCCTTTGACTGAATTAATACCCCTTTCTTTTTTTTTTTTAATTTTTTAACGTTTATTCATTTTTTCATAGAGAGAGATAGAGGGTGAGTGGGGGAGGGGCAGAGAGAGAGGGAGACACAGAATCTGAAACAGGCTCCAGGCTCCGAACTGACAGCACAGAGCACGACGCGGGGCTCGAACTCACAGACCGTGAGATCATGACCCGAGCTGAAGTCGGGCGCCCAACCAACTGAGCCAACCAGGTGCCCCTTAATACTCCTTTCTTGATAAAACTGTTAGCAAACCAGAAACTCAGGGGAATTTTCTCAATCTTAAAACAAACACCTACTAAAAATGTGCAGCAAATATAATGTAAAATTGTGCATTATAAAAAGCTGTCCTCTGAGACCAAGAACAGGATAAGAATGCCCACTATCCCTACATTTATTCATCTTGAATTAAAGACCCTAAGTAGTGTGATAAGGTAACAGGAAGGAATAAAGCTATAAAAATGGGAAAGAAAAAATAAAATTCTCATTTTTCATATATGATGTGACTATGTATACACAAAATCTTAAGAATCTGTAAGTAAACTATTGGAATAAATCTGAATACTTCACTAGAAGCAAGTTTAATATACAAAACCAATATTTCTATATACATACAACAAAGAAGTAGAAAAATAAGTTTGATTATATACTATCTACAATACAATCACAAATATTAATATGGGGTGGGGATCAAACAAAAATTATTCAAGATCTCTACAGTACAAAACTACAAAACTTTCCTGAGGGAAATTAAAAATCTAAATAAATTGAGGGGTATAGTATGTTCACGAACTGGACCACTCACTCAATATTTGTAAGATGTTAACTCTCTAAGGTGATCCAGAGTCCATGCAATCTCACTGAAAATCCCAGATTTTTGTGGGGTGCCTGGGTGGCTCAGTTGACTGAGCATCCAACTCTTGACTTTGGCCCACGTCATGATCTTATGGTTTGTGAGACTGAGCCCTGCATCAGGCTGACATTATTTCTTTAATATATCTTGCCTCCAAAACACACCATACACAGAGACTGATTCCAGATGTAATGGAGATACAAAGGAGAAGTGTAAAACAAAACATTTAGAAGAAAATATAGGATGACAGCTTCATGTTCTTAAATAGGTATACATCTTTTAAACAGCACACCAAATGTAGTAAACAAATAGGGAAAAAATAGTCAACTAGATAAATGAAACCACATTAAAATTCAGAATTTCTGTTCATTAAAAGATGTCATTAAGAGCATTAAAGAGGCAAGGCACAGCATGTGAGAAAACAATTCCAATATATATAAAGGACAACATATCTAGTTCACCTACAAATCACTAAGAAAAAGGCTGAAAACCAAGTTTTTAAAAAAAATGCATGAAAGACCTGAACAGGCATCTCACAAAGGAGATCTCCAAATGACCAATAAACACTTGAGAAGAAGCTCAACATCATTAATCATCATGGAAATGAAATAACCCCAGTGAGAAACCATTACCTACCCAGCAGAATGGCTAACATGTGAAGGACTAACAATCCACGTTAGTTCACTGAGGGTGAGTGAAGGACAGATGATGCTCTTAGGAAAAACCCATAGGTATGTAAGCCGATAACAAGCATTTTAGAAAAGTGTTTAGCAGTATTTGTTAATCACACACATACTTTCTGACCTAGTAATTCCATGCTCAGGTATATATACCCAACAGAAAGACATATATAATACATCTAAAGACAAAACCATGCACCTAAGAATGTATGTTCCCCAAAAACATACATCTAAGAACATTTAAAGTGGGATTGTTGGTAATAGAAAAATCTGGAAACAGCTCAAGTGCCTTCAACAACAGAATAAAGTACGAAATAGTCACAAAAGGTATATTATACATCAATATATATTTATTATGTCTTTTTATTTTCTGTGTTTCTGATGCTTTGCTATCCAGGGTCCCGCTAATCCTTAGAGAGACTGCCCCTTCTAGGACTAGCCAATTCCCAGTGACAGTAAATGACTCTCTTGCAGGGGTGCCTTTCATATGCAAACTAACCAATCCAGAGCCTGTCTCACCACCCCCAACCACCTGCTTTATGGAGCATTTTCACTCTGGGCTACTATTCCTTTGCCCTCATCCTAGGGTGAAATATCAGACAACTCAGAGCAGCCCCTACATCCCAGACCCTGTTGAAACTAATGTCATTTCAAACCCAATACTGACTCTGCTTACCCTGTCTCACTATTCCTGCAAAAACCACCATAAAGGATCTTGTCCACATTTTCCCCCACGCCCTTTGCCTCCTGACTGACTCTGGTGCTTCCCTTTGTAGCCCTGTGTGGTGTGACATTTGGCCACCTCCAGGGAACTGTTAACAAACTATCTTTTCAACAGTAGGCATCTCCTGATCTGGTGTCCTCACCATACTTGATTAACAATAAAACCTACATTTAAAAAAAATTTTTTTAATGTTTATTCATTTTCGAGAGACAGAGACAGAGTGTGAACGGGAGAGGGGCAGAGAGAGAGGGAGCAGGCTCCAGGCTTCAAGCTGTCAGCACAGAGCCTGATGCGGGGCTCGAACTCATGAACTGCGAGATCATGATCAGATATTTAACCGACTGAGCCACTCAGGTGCCCCAAAACCTACATTTTAAAATACAGTAAGAATGAATAGACTAAAAGTACATACAATAATAATAACGAAACTCACAAACGTGACATTGAGCAAAAGAAGGCAGTTACAAAAGAGTATGGAGTGCGTGCATTAGATGTCAATAGTATTTCTGCTGGTGGATGTAGCAACAAGAAGGAGGCACAAGGGTTATGCTGTAGTCACTGACGATGTTCTGTTTCTTGATGGGGATGTAGACATGCATGAGCATGTTCATTTTTTGAAAACACACTGTGATTTACTCATGATTTAGGCACTTTGCTATACGAGTGTTACATGTCAGTTTACATTAGGAAAACGACTAAGATTCAGCCACAATATTATTCCGAATAAAATAGAATGCATTCCAAAACGGGAAAGAACAAATTATCTGATACCTCATGGAATAAGTTTAAAAATCAACAATAAGACAAACATTAGGCAGCAGGGAGACACGAAGAAAAACAAATCAATTAATTAGAGAAACATAAAATACAACAAAATTGATTAAACAAATTAGACCTAGTTCTTTGAAAAAGATCAATAAAGAAATTCTGTCTAGTCTAACCAAGAAATAAAGGGAGACAACACAAATACACAACAGTAGCAATGAAAACAGAAATATTTCAACATATAGATACTTTCTAAATTATTGCAAATATTATACAGAGTTTTAGTAATGAATTTGAAAACACCAGTGTTATACAAGATTTTCTGTAAAGTAGACTACTAAAAATTACTCAAAGAAATGTAGAAATCAGGAAAGAGAATTTCCAAAACATCAGAGTAATAGCTCTAAGACCGACAACCAGCCCAGGTAACTTTAGGAGTTAAATGCTTTCCAACTTTACAGAGCTCTGTCCCTCTAAGTGCAAAAGAGTGAACGATTCTCTACACATGTTATGCAGGGAGTACAAGCCTAACACAAGTTGAACACAAGCATCTGAGAGGGAAACTATAGGTCAATGTCACATATCCATGTAGGTGGAAAATCTCAACAGCAATAACAAAAAAGCAAAACCATCACTATATAAAAATGGGTGGCCAGGCTCAACTCCTGGGAGAGGTTTCCTCATTTATAAAAAGGAAACAACACACACAAAAAAATGACCCTCTTCTTCCACTTGCTACTGTCTCTCTGGGTATGACAGCTGGAACTACCACAGCCATCCTGAAATTATGAAGAGAGCTCAGACTACACCCTGGGGACAGGCAAGTAGAAAGATGAAAAAGACCCAAGCCTTTGATCTGGGCACAGAACGTCTGCCTTGGCCAACTCTGGAGCTACCCTAGCACCAGTTCTCTTTTTATGTGAGATAATAAGTCTTCCTTATTGTATAATCCACAGGAGATGAGCATTCTGTTACCTGCAGACAAGTGCATTCTAAAAGTATACAAAGATTAATTATATTGAGCCTGAGAGGGGAAAAAAGGGAGAAAAGAGTCTAAGAATGTTTTAAAAGTCAATGGTGAGATATGGCAAACTTAGCAGAGCACATGATAAATGTGATGTTCAAGTCAACAGGGAAAGGAAGGATTCCTGAATAGTAGGAACCAATACTGAATAACCTAAAAGTTAGGTCATGACATCACAATTTATCCCAAATCAATCCCAAGTAGATGGCAGATTACACGGAAATAAAATCAAACCGTAAAAATACTAGAAGAAAGTATGGGTGAATAGTATCTACTCTGTGAATTGGGTACGACTTTCTAAAAAACAAATACATAAACTGTTAAATGACTCTATGTGAGGGGCGCCTGGGTGGCTCAGTCGGTTGAGCGCCGACTTCGGCTCAGGTCATGATCTCGCGGTCCGTGAGTTCGAGCCCTGCATCGGGCCCCTGTGCTGACAGCTCAGAGCCCGGAGCCTGTTTCAGATTCTGTGTCTCCCTCTCTCTGACCCTCCCCCATTCATGCTCTGTCTCTCTCTGTCTCAAAATTGAAATAAACGTTAAAAAAAAAATTAAAAAAAAATGACTCTATGTGAAATTATTTTCTTCAGAGGCAAACAGTTAATGGGAAGAAAATATTTGACACAAATAACTATCAATTCCCTTCTGAAAGACTGGTTATAGGAACTGACAAGAAAAACTTCATCCCCAATATAAAACAACAAAGGATCTAAGGTGTAATTTACAAAATACGAAATACAACTGACCAATGACTATATTTTTAAGTGCACAATTCCACAAGAAATGGAAATTTATCAACATTATTTTTACATGCTGCTATCAAATTGGCAAAAATGTTTAATATATCACTCAATGTTTTAAGCATAGGATCCAACAGAAACTTCCATATACTACTAGTGGATGTGAAAATTATTAAATCTTTCTAAATCAATTTGAAAATAGGTATCAACTATATAAAGAACTTTAAAAAATTATTACCCTTGGTTTGGTAATTCCCCTCCTTAAGAAGTAGAAAGACATAAATATAGATGCAATAAAATTGCATCTATTTTGGAAGTCCATTCCAACATTATTCCATAGTATTATGATATAAATGCCTAAACATTCACCGTATAGGAAGACAAAATAAGTGATGGCTCCTTGTAAGCTGAGAAATGTGTTTCCATTAAAAATCATAGTAAAGAAGAGTGAAAGCAATGAGAAAATGCTTCCAATATAGCATGAAGTGGGAAAGTTAGGATATAAAATGTATGTACAATAAACAGCAATTTGATCAATATACATATCACTTTCTCTATCGCTATGAACAGAGCAAGGGAAAAAAAGAAAAAAAAAGAAAAAAGAAGGCAAAAGCACCAGAAATGCCAGCAGTATTTATTCCTCAATTCAGAGATCATGGCTGACTTTTATATTCTTCTTTTCATTTATCTGTATTTTCTAATCATTCTACCCTAAATGAGCATGTATTGATGCTATCTTCAAAATGAAGTGATACATGTACTTAAAATGAAATACTTAATTGTATCTTTTCCTTATCCCTTTACTCGGATCAAGCTGCAGGGTTTGTTTTGGTTCTCAGTTCTATCAAAAGTGGTTCTGCACAAGGGTTGGGAACGGTTGACATTTTACTCGGGAAATATGCTGCAAGAATGCTAATCCATGACGAGACTGAAGTTTATTTCTCTTCTATGACTCACTGTGCACAGCTGGGAGCCTCTATCAGAGCAGCTTCATAGACACACTGCACAATACTCTGGCTGGATTCTCCCAGCCCCACCACTGCCCATCTCTCTTTCCTCACTGCTCAATCTACGACGTAGTTCCTGGTACCAGCTGCTGGAGACGCCAGGTAAAGGATTCCACCTGTGCTCTAAGAGGCAGTCTCTACTTCATCACTAGAGCTATCCTGTCTACTGGCTGCTGCCTCTTCCACCTGGCCTCACTGCTTAGAACTTCTGAACCCTGAGAATGTGGGACGATTTGTTAACACAGTGTGGCAGACCTGGGCAAGAATGTTAATGATGCATGTTCAAACCCCTGGAGGGCTGGGGTCCTAAGGCATGGCGATCACTACATGATGAGCAATTATGACTCTGAATTATCAGCAGTCACGGACCCTCCCAGGGACATGATATCAAGGAGGGCATTTGATTCCTGTCCAAAGCCAACTTTCATGAAGAATGGAAATTGACAGAGAAAACGGAAGAAGCATCTTAAACTGGTTAAAGGAGAATGAAGGCCTCCTATTTCCTCGGGTAATTACTGGAATGAGGAGGCTGAGCCAAAGGCATTGGTGGAACTTCAGCAGGCTCTAGACCAACAGGAAAGGGCTCTGAGGCCCTAATGCTAGCTTTGGAGGTGGTGGGTAGGGTGGGGTGACAGGAGGATGGGGTGGAAAGTAGAGTGAGGGGGTCATGGAACCGCATTGTCCTGAGTTCAGAAAAAATGCCCCAGGTCTTCTGCTACAATCACCCTCAGGTAATCTGCCCTCCAGCCCCAGCACAGTCACATGATTGCTGGTGCTACATAACTGAGTCTTTCCAGTCTCTGGGCTTCAGTTTCCCAAGAGGAGCTGCTCAAAAAACCACAGAGATACTGGGGATGGGAAAGATGGTGCAGGGGCGCTCAGGGTCCCCTACCCCAATTCCCTATCTATGGCAACCACTCCATGTCTGCTTCTACAACTATTTAATGTATTTGGGTTCCAAGAAGATTCTGCTGGAACAGATTTTCTAGGAACAAAGTAAAGCTTGAAAACACTGGACTAAATTCTTTCTCAGTCTCTTGGCTCTCTGTCACAAGGAACAGAAACAGCCCGTTCTCTCTCATCACACCAGAGTATTCTTTGTCCTGGAATGCCAACACATACAGCAAACTCATAGGCTTTCCTGATGCTTTCTGCCCACCTTCCCACCCTCCTGGCCAAGGAGACAGGCCAGCCTCCACAAAGCCAGTGAATCAGGTGGATAGCGCCCATGGGAAATGAAGCTCAAAGGGCCTTCGGGCAGCTGGCAGTTTCCCTAGGGTGTCACTGCAGCAGGGACTCTTGTGTTAGTGGAAGGAAATGTGTGTCCCACATCAATATCATTGGGATGGAAAAGGGTGGAGATCCTCAGCAATCATGTCACAGAAAAATGTTTCTGCAAGGCTGTAGCTTGTGTCATACTTGTGGGAAAAAAAGACACCCACATTTTCCTTCTTCCTTTAATCACACCAAAACAGTTCTAAAAACAAAATTTCATCAGAGGCCAAGTTCCCAGCACACTCTCCCTCATGGTCTTTATATAAGGAGTAGATATCTGGTCCCATGCATGGAAGGGGGAACGGTCAGTGCCGGTCACACAGAGCCCTTCTCCTGTCTCTGGCCTCAGGCTTTGGGTATAGCCCAGGGAGCTTCAAGGTGGAAGGCCATGTTCTTTTTTTTTTTTTTTTTTTTTTAAGTTCATTTATTTTGAGACAGACAGAGACAACATGAATGGGGGAGGGGCAGAGAGCAAGGGAAAGAGAGATGTCAAGCAGGCTCCACACTGTCTGCGCAGAGTCCGACATAGGGCTTGATCCCGTGAACCGTGGGAGTATGACCCAAACCGAGACCAAGAGTCGGATGCTTAACCAACTGAGCCACCCAGACACCCCATGGAAGGCCATGTTCTAAGCCTGCCTAGAAGTGTCTGCTCTTTTGGGGTCTGGGATAGAATGCTCGGAGATGGGGTGTGGCCCCACCTGCCAGAAGCTGATGGCCCACACCACACAGGAGAGTACTCACTGCCCAGCGCTGTATCAGGGTCATTACACCAACTGACCCCCTGATTCGACCAGGAGACCTGTATTATCTGCACCTCCCATCTGAGAAAATGAAGGTTCAGAGAAGGGAAGTGGCTGCAAAAACTCAGGAAAAGCAGATCCAGGTGTGACACAAAGGCCCCCAAGTCAGTGAGACAACATATGTGTAAGGCACCTATGTTCACAGTAGGTGTTCAATAGTCCCTGCTCTGTTCCCTCCTGTCCTATGCTAAACAACTTTCCATATCCCAACCTTTGGTAACTTCCTGACAGGTGGTTTCCCACAATCCCACCCAGTTCATGTCATAAGCTAAGGACATTTGCCTGAGTAAGCCTGTGCGTGGGACTCTCCTTTGCAGATTTCTGTCTGAACAAAGAGAAAGCCAAGTAGAAATCTGTGGAGCTCTGATAGTAACAAGCATGCACCTCCAGGTAAAATGCCAGGCCAAGTCCTGTGGGAGCCTGACGTGACTTTCCAGCAAAGCCTGCTCCCCATGGGGTTGCTTGGTGATCACCCATGCCAGACAGCTCCAAGCCGAACACAGAGATGATTGATATTTTGCCGGGAGTTACACAGCAGGCTCGTGACATAGACCTTTGATTTTGCCATCCAGCACTCCCTCAACAAGAATGCACTTCCTGGATGAGATAATTTAATTAGTATTTGTCTAGCACCCTGCAGCGAAAGGCAATCACCTACCCCTTCCATCCTCTGAAGGGGCTGAGTAATCCACAGTCTCTTGATGCCATTTAATCTAAAACGTCTGGGTGACTCACCCTCCCTGAGATTTCCCTCCAGAGTATTTACCTTAAGAAAACATCCATTTATTCCCTAATTTAAACAATTCCTCTTGGTTCAAATCTTAAAGAAGCTACTTGGTTTTTGTTTTTGTGCCCGTGTTTGTTTGTTTGCTACAGTTATTTTTAAAGTTATAAATACATATGCGTATTTATATATACCTATATACTTGTATATACATATGTACATATAGGTATACATATATAATTAAGATATATTTATTATAATAACAGCTTATAGAATATATAAGATATAGAATTTATATAAATATAAGTAGAGAGAGAGAATAGAATATATACATATATTGAGATAAGCACCATTTTTGCAGAAAACCCCTGACCCTGCTCTAACATGACAGCATCTAGCAGTCAGCCCAATTGGCTCCTGTAACCATTCTGAATTGGGTGTGGCCAAAGAGATGCAGTTGAGGGGGGCTCCTCAGAGGTGCCCCTGCTTCCTTAGAATGAATGGTCTCTGCCTTTGTGTGTTTCAGGACCCTAACCCTCAAATCTGCTCTCCACCCTAAACTTTACTTTTAGGTCACACCAATTTCCCAGCCCTACCCTTCACAGCTCTGTCTTCTACCAGGAACCATAGCCCAGAGCTGCCTTCAAATGCTGCCCTAAGCCTAAGCACTCTGCCCCAGTCCCCTTGCCTTGCTTCATCCTGAAACCTCCCAGACCTTGTTTGAATGCACCCTGGGCCTGAATAACAAACATTTGCTATGGTAAATCCCATTCCCCGCTTTCCAGATAACTTCTCCTTAGCAGAGATAAGCTGCCAGGCAGACAGATAACAACTGGGATATGCAGTTATTAAGGTCAGATTTTAAAATGACAAAAGGATACGTTTTAAAATAAAGCCCACTTGAAAATCAGCTTCCCTTCCAACTCAATTACATTCAGGCCTCCTGCTCTCCGAAGCTCCTTAGACTGAGAGATTCCAGCTCCCATTGGCTTCGGGGGTATTGAAGGAGAGTTGCCATGGCAACATGGAAGGCCCAGACACCTGAAACAGGAAGTGGAGGACACGGTGCCTCTGGGTCTCTCAGGCACCTGGAGCTGCCAGTGTGGCCCTATGAGGCAGGGGCCCCCACAGCCAATGTTCCCACCTACTGTGGGACCTTGTTGAAGCTAAGCTAAAAGAAGGGTGATGGGGACAGCAAGGGAGCCAGCAGGCAGGGCCTGAGTGTCTCCAGCCTCTCAGGACCACGGGGATGAAGGCACGTATGGTAGCAGATGTGAATAGTCGCTTCAGCAGGTAGCTACACTCTGCAAGACCGTGTTGTAACAGAGTGACTAAAAGGGCTCCCCGATGCTGGTTTCTCCTCACCAGGTGGAAGTCCTAACACAAGCCAACTTCTGTTGCCATCATGACTGACCCAGACCAATGCTGACCACCCATCCCTGGCCCCAACCAAGCCTCACAGCTTTGGGCATCCCTAGTAGACATCACAAGCCACCCCTGATGCCCTTGACATTCCACATCACACCTTGGTCCTCCAGGGTTATCACACCATAGTAGCCAACTCACTTTACGATGGCACAAACAAACCTCTGAGCTCGAAAATATCATCAAACCATGTTTGTCACTGTTGCACCATGACCAATTATTGAACCTCTTATTATTTAAATGACCAACCTATGACTCCACCTTCTGTCATAAGATGGGCTGAAACCCCCCAACTCCCACATCACATATGGACCCCCAGCCATCCCAGTCTCTTGGTGGTGACAACCATCCCCAGCATGTCCTCTAGCCCTTACACCCTCCACCATTCCATACATGTATCCTTCTACCTGCTCCTCAAGGACCACAGCCAAAGAATCCCCTCACCCAGATTCTCAATATCCCAACAGCACGTTAGCCTTTCCTGCCCCTCCACCACCCCCAGCTAATGCTGGAGGCCAGGCTAGAGGGCTCATTGCCAAGGGTTTATCCTGCCCTGAAGACAGCTCACTATGCCCTATTCATCTTTTGGGCACTAATTAGTAGAGATGTCCTCCTTTCAAGTGTATAGAAATATATGTGTGTGTGACTATATGAGCCTGTGCCCAAGTGTATGCCAACTAGTTAATGGCCCAACAAACACTGGGCCTTCTATGAGGACCATTCCTAGGAGTGCATCTAAGCCAGCTGGGTGACCTGGCCCTGGGCAGCCAGCCACAGGCCTTTACCTGCAACCCCATCATCAGCCCCACACTGGCTCACAATGACCACATCTGAAGTTCTTGGATAACTGTTCCAATAACTTTCTTGCTACATTGACTTCTTGGTCCTAATGCCTACCAGGCTCTTGACTTCACAAGCCTCCCCTTAACTTTGGGGTTCCAACTCTGAGGAAAGGCTACCTTCCTCACCCCCAAGTCTTCAGCCCTGAAAATCTCCCATAGGAGGAGAGAGAAGGCAAAGTATCACCAGAAAGAGACCCCAGGCCAGCCACTTGCATTAGCACCAAATAAAGTAGCCTAACCCCACCCTGAGCTATGTGGCTTGTCTGCCTCTCCCATCTCCCTCCACTGGGCTCCACTGCTCCCTGCTTCCCACACTCCTCGTGGCTCATTTTTCTGTTCTTAGATCTGGGGGGAACTGGCCGTAACCGCAGACTCCTGCCCCAGCCACAGTTACACCTGTCCCTGCGGTTGGGCTAATTTTGGCCACTCTGGGGAAAATACATTGTCCCTTCCAGCCTCAGCCTAGGCCTGCATGGTTGGCCATCCAGGGCCAAGCAGTGAGACCAGGTGGTGCCAGGGGCCCTGCTGTACTCAGAGACTGTATTAGCAGAACTTCCTGGCCGAAAACTACTCTTAGCCTTCTCCACACTGTGCCCCATAAACACCAGCATCAATGGCAGCATCATCAGAGAGAGACAGGAAGAGGGGATTTTTGTGCTGGTTAACACCTGCTCAGAACACAGAGCCAGTGACCCAGCCACAGGAGGAGAGGGAGAAGAGTGCCCTGATGCTTACCTTCCGCATGTCTTTGCCAAAGGTCTCACTATAGGTTGTGCCGAGGATTTCAAACTGGACGTAGGGATTCGAGCTGTCCTCCCGAAACTCCATCACCCCTGTGAGGCCAGTGATGTGGCCCTGCAGGAGAGAAGGAAAACCGATTGAGGAAAATATGGATGGAAGGGATAGAGTCCCAAAGACAAAGAAGGGAAGGAAGTGTCACCAAGAAGGGGACAATCAAGATCTTGAGGAAGCACCAGACAGGCTATAAATGAGGACTGGGCTGCTAGCAGTCCTATAGCCACAGAGCAAGATTGACACTTCCTAGACTGCTGCTCACAGGGGAAATCCCTAAGGCTTGCACTTGACATTCATGTGGTCAGTATGATTAGAGCACATGCTCTGTGCCACATATCATGCTTGCTATATAGGTCAAAAAGTGACAGTTCTGTCTCCACCCTCCTGGAGCTCACAGTCTTCCCATGCATCCTGCTCCATGGGTCACCTTAGCCTGAGCCAAAAGAAAAGTCAAAGGTCAACAGAGCCTTTGGGCAGCAAAGTATGAGCACTAGAGGCCAACACCAGCTCAAGTCCTGGCTTTGCCACCTGTGTCACCTTGGGCAAGCCATCTCCCATCATCTCCAGCCTGAAGTTAATTAGATCCACATCACAGGGCCTGCAAGGGCCAAAGGATAAAATGTGTACAAAGCACGGTGTCTAGCACAGACTGGCTGTGGTGGGTGTGCAAGCCCTGCCCCCTTCTCAGGCCATTCAGTGGGTTCTGTAGAAGCAGGTGGCAGAGGGGCTGAGGGAGCCTATGGCAAACCCCCTCTCCCTTCAACCCCCCCTCCCTAGGGTAGCAGTTCCATCCAGCCTTGTTCTCCCATAGACCATGAGCTGGGAGAGTCCAAGATCCTGAGCTGGCCAAAGAGGGGCCCCAGCTCTGGCTCAGGCTGCAATAGATTCAACCAACACCGGAATACGTTCACTGCTATTGACAGTGCACACAATTTATTGTGACTACAATTCCTAGCACTATAGATTTCCCTAAATGCTCTTTTGAAGCCTCTGAAAGCCAATTCACTCTAACAAGTCTTCTATGGATTACCCAATTCACTTCAAATTCAGCCTTCCAACTTGGTGTCGTGCCTGAGTGTGTGCGACAGGTCATAAATGCAGAACACATGTGCACACACGAACACACACAAGCTAAAGTCTTAGCGATAAGCACGTGTACTGCATACTGAGACAGCCTCTCTTATGAATAGTGGCCACCTGCATGGTAGGGTATCTGGCTCACAGGAGCTGGGCAGTTGCCTCCATTGGTTGCTTAAGCAACTCTAAAGTCCAATCTCCTTATAGAAAACAGAGAGAACAATAATAATAAATCTATGAAGCCCAACTCACCAGCCCTAAATGCTGGGAAAGGAAGAGTGGCAAGGAGGGAGGTCTGTGGGGGGCCTGCAGGGACAACCACACAAAGAGCTCAGTTTCAGACCACCTGCTCAAGGGTGTGTGTGTGTGTGTGTGTGTGTGTGTCTGTGTGTGTCTGTGTGGGTCTGCACACATGTGCATGCAAGGAAGGACCTGTCTTTAGCCTTAGCCCAATGGGTGTCCCCTTACACACACCTTTTTGATCGTGTCCAGCATGGACCTTCCTCCATTCCATGGCTTGGTGGACTTGCGTATACAGTTCAGGCTCGCCATGCTATGCCACTTCCGGTCCTCCAGCTTCCGGTGGAAGGCATTGGCCAGCATCAGGACACTGTCATACAGGTAGAGGTTGGAGATCTGCAAACACAAAGGCAGTGAAACCCTTTTCACTGATGCATTTTCAGAGAAGGGGAGCAGCAGAGGCCTTGGGTGATTCAGGATGCCAACACTAACAAGTGGTGCCAGTATCTATACCACAATCCTCTAGCTTCTAGTTGTTCATTCAAAAACCTTGGGGCAACTGGGCAGAGCAGTTGGTTAAGCGACCAACCTTGGCTCAGGTCATGATCTCACGGTTCGTGAGTTCAAGCCCCACGTCAGGCTCTGTGCTGACAGCTCAGAGCCTGGAGCCTGCTTCTGATTCTGTGTCTCCCTCTCTCTCTGTCCCTCTCCCATTCACACTCTGTCTCTGTCTCAAAAATAAATAAACGTTAAAAAAAATTTTTTAAACAAAAAAACCAAAAACCTGGCCAGGCACTGGAGTCTTAAGCAGAATAAGAACTAGCCCTGATTCAGGAACTAGAGTGGGAAGTGGATCTGTACATCATGAGAACCAGCATGGTCATCACCATGGTTGAGATTTGCACCCAGGCTTTGTGCAAGACTGGAATGGGGCATCCTGCTCACATAACACAGGATGGAGGGAAGGATAGACAGAAAGCTTGGTCTAGAAAGATTAGTAGGATAAAGGGTAGAGAGCATTACAGGGAGGCAGAATTATGCAAAGGCATGAAGGTACAAAGGAGTAGGGTCAGGTAGGGCAGAGTCCACCAGCAGTGATCAGATCTGAAAGATTTTAGACTTTGTGGACCTTATAGTCTCTTTTGCAATGCTCAGCTCTGCTCTTACTGCAGAAAAGCAGCCAAAGACAGTATGTAACAAAGGATGTGCCAATAAATCTTTATTTTAAAAAATAGGCAGTAAGCTGGATTGAGCTGAAGACTACAGTCGGCCAAGCCTTGGGGTAGAGGGATTGAAAACAGTGCCAAATATCTGTATTAATGGGTACAGTAGAGATGAAGTGGGATCAAGGGGGAGGTAGGGATCAGGGATCTAGCCATGTTGAGCCTCATGGGCCATGCTAAGGAGTAACAACATAGGTGACTTTAGGGAAAAGGATGCCATTGGTGGGATCTGTGCCCAGAAATCAGATATGTGCCTTGGAAAGCCTGCTCTGATCCCCAGATAGTCCTGGGGTCAATGATGGCCTGAGTGACACTGGCAGCTTGTGGTTATAGAATATCTGAGGACACAGAGCCTGCTCTGCATTGGCATCACTGCCAGCCAGGGGATACGTTTGGGAATTTCAACTGTGCACATATGAGAACTATCCCTCTGCTTAGCTGCTAAGTAGAGATGGCTCATAGAAGAAACAAAGCCCATCTCAGAGCTCTTGAGAGCATGACTGCAAGGGAAAAGCTGGTACACTGGTGAGGAGAGCTGTACAAGAGCCCTGGTATCCAGGGATGGGACAGGTCCAGCTCATCCTCCTGACTACAGTTCAAGACCCTGATCCAGATGAATCTGAACACCAGCACCTGCCTTCTCAGGGGCCCATCAAGAGTCCTCTGTAGGGTGGAAGGCAGCCCTGTTCTCAGATGTTACCTGCACACTATCCCTCTCCTCCAAGGGAGGTGTCATGAAGCACAAAGGTAGGAGAGTCAGGGGAGGGTGTGGGTAGGAGGTAATGTCCACCCTTGTTCAGGTGTGTGGTCCCTCCTGGGTAACTGGTGCACAAACAACCATCAGCGAAAGTGGGTCAAGGGGATGATTCTCTGCACACCTAAGCAGCAAGGTGTCTGCTAAAAATATTTCAGAAAAACAAAATCACTGGATATAAATAGGAAAATGTGTCAACCTCTTAGGACTCCTGGGAGAATCAAATAAGATCCTTGGTCTGCAGGAAGAACCCCTGCTGCCTTCCAACTTTACCCCTCACCACTCCCCAGTATGGCCCTCACACCCCAGTATCTACATGCCTTATTCTCCACCTGCAGTTTCTTTCCTCACGTGTCTTGGACTGGGTGCTCCCAAAGCACAGCCCCAGGCAAGAGCTTGGGTAGCATGGACCATTTTCTACAAGTGAAATCAGAGATGGGCTAAGAAAGCTGGTACTGGACATCACAACCATCTGCTCCATCACAACTGTCCAGTAACTCATGCTAACCAACCCTCAGGGGCATTTCTGCTACACCATGTCAAGCAGAGCTGACTATTTCTTCTGTGGGTGTCCCTGTGTCCTGCCCATTCCTACAGAGCCCTGCCTTATCCACCTTCAACCTATGTCCTTACAGTGGACACAGGGATGTATGCCACTAAGGCCTTCATAAGAAATGGGTGGAGGATGGACAGGCAATGTTGCAGATGTGGCAGGAGTGTGCCTGGGACACCTGAGTACCGCTGACTTAACCAAGGCCTCCAAGTATTTTGGTGCCTGGTGACATTTTCCGGGGCCCTGAAATACACGTGTGCTTACCTGACAGCAGAGAGAAGTCACTACCATCACAAAGAATTGACCTCCTACCCTACAGGCAACACCAGGGTAGAACCGTACCTCTCGATGCTCGAGCCCTGAGCAAGTATTTCCCTCCTGAGAAGGACTAACCCACTCTCTGTGCTTGTCAAATCCCCAACCCTCAGGAGCCCCTACCACTGCAAAATTATTTTTGACAAGTCCACCTCCCCTCTGGAATACAAACTCATAATGGAGATGTTGTTTTAGGGCACTTGGAACAGCACAGCCCCAGTTGTGACCCAGACCAGCACCCAAAGGAATCCCTTTTTGCCTCCAGCACTTCTATTCACAAGGAATTAAGGTACTTAACAAATGAATGAATGCAAAGAGGCTGGCAATGAAGAGGTAAAAACAGGATGTGACTCAGAAAGGCCAAAGGAAGCCCTCAGCCTTCCCACAAGTATGTCTGCTGGGAAGGATGAACACATTTTAGTTCAAAGGAACAAGCCTTTCAGTTCAAAGGCTTTAGCAATGTTCTTTTCCAGATAGATATATGTATCTGGAAATATATATATATATATATATATATATATATATATATATATATATATACAAACATGCATATATACAACTTTTATATAAATATGTATATATTCATATATAACTTGTATATAACTTTTATAAATGAAACGTGTGTGTGTGTGTGTGTGTACATAATGTATGTATGTATACAACTTTTTTCTTACTATCTCTAAACACAGCATCCAGCACCAACCAAAGCATACAGGTGGTGTTTAATATATGTTGGATGGATGGATGGATGGATGGATGGATGGATGGATGGATGGCTAAATGAATAGATGAATGAGGGGATGGGTAGGTGAAAGGGAGGAGGAGTGGATGGATGGAAGGATAGAGGGGGAGATGGATGGGTGGATGGATGGATGGATGGATGGATGGATGGATGGATCTCCTGCTAAGAGGATACACACTGATCTTGGTTCCCCAAAAGAGAAAACAGTAGGAAGAAGAGATTGGGCACCTCCACTTTGACTTGGCAGAGAACCTCCTTTGTTCAAACAGCATCTTGCTTTTCATTTACAGCCTGCTCAAAATGTCTTCTCGATCCCCACTTGGAGCTCCACCTTCTCTCACTCCTGTCCCTTCTCCTGATAAGATGCTATGTCAGTACTTCTCCCTGCTGTGGGCAGACACTAACACCCTGTGTTGATCTGTGGCCCTATCTCTGCTGTTCAACTTCAGCATCCTCTCACTGAGAAGACATGTGTGGGGATGCAAAGGGAGAGCACTACCCTCACAGTCTTGTTGTCTGGAGACTGGAGACGGGACCTTTAGGGGAAAAGATCAAGAGCAGATAGCAGAAAGGCAGCCTCTGCTTGGGGCTCTGTCTGGGTCCTGATAAATATAAGGCAAGCCTTTTCTCAGGGTGGGTGGGTGGAGACCAGCATCAGGGCATGGTCACGACCAGCCCCTGAGCCAAGAGTGGTCTGGAAGGAGAGAGGCTCCCAACCGTATGAACACTCACTCAATGTCAGGTTCAAGGGGCTAACAGCCCAAGCTGGGAGCCCAGGCCACAAGGGCAGAGAAAAGGGGCCTGGTTTGAGGGAATGCTTGCCTCTTTTCCCTTACTTCTCAGGTAAGACACAGCACAGTTCATTCAGAGCAGACAGACAAGCAGAGCAGATACTGTCACTATTTAAACCCTCATCCCCTCTGGCTGGCCTAGGGACATTGCAGCACAAAAGTGACAAGGAACAAAAAAAAAAAAAAAAAAAAAAGACATTTCAGGTGAAAGTAGACCTGAAAAGAAGACAGACCAAAGTTTGAGGCCAAGGGCATGGCAGAATAAAGACCTGGATGCAAAGCAAATGACCTGGGACCAGGTCAGACAATATAAAGTCAGAGGCAGACAAAAGCCACAGCCAGGCAAGGGGCCTGAGGCTGGAGCCTATGGCCTCCATTCTGAGTGGGGACAGAGCTAGAATGGAGCCCAGCTGGTTCAGTTAGCCACCTTAGAGGTGTATGCCTGATCCCTCTTTCACTGCCGTACAGCACAACTCTTACTGTACTGAGTGTGCAGCTTAGCCGGGTGGCCTTGCAGGATGAGCAAGAGTTTTGGATCATTCCTATTCCTCCTCCAGTGCATGGAGACAGCAGGTGCTCAATAAATGCTTATTGAATTAGTGAATTGAATCTCCACTTGCACTCATGCAGAGTGATGTTGAACAAGTCATTTAATGCTTAAGACTCACCTTGATGACAAGAAAATACAATGTGATCAGCAGCCCTGGAGAGGTGCACCCTGGAGGGGTGGCCCTGAATAACTCCCCTGAGAACTGCGGGATGGTAGTACTCATGCGTGCCAAGTACTGTCCTAACTTCTTTGTGTGCAGCTTTATTTTAGGAAGGAGAAGAAACAGGAAGAAATGGAAGGGGGAATACAAGACCTACACAGGCTGCTGACTTCAATGTGGATGGTCTGAGAGCTCCTCCAAGGTGCCCCATCTCTGAGCTCAGCATGAGTCTGGGACACAGAAGCCTCAGAACCACTGGGAAAAGAACTTGTATCTGCCAACACCACTCGCCCTCTTCCCCAATGCCCCTTGGCCTGAATGCTTTTCAAGGAGGAGCAGGAGTTGTATCTGGATTTGTAGCTTGTGGCTGGGAAGACTGAGCAAAGATCCCCCTGAGCATTATATCCCCAGTTCTGCCTGCACACTGCTCACCTGGACACATGTCCCTGGTCTCCTCCTTGCCCCAGCAGCCCCGTCACAGCTGCCATAGCCCCCTGGCCTGAGCCAGACCTTTCGGGTCTGCAAGGGCTGAGGCGCTGCAGAGCATCTCTTTATGGGAAAAGCCACTCCTCTGCCTCTGGGGTGTTCTGTAAAAGGTTCCAATATCGGAAGGCCCAGAGTGGGGGCCTCACTATGCCTGACTCAGGCTCCTGAAAGGGAGGTGGCTTGGCCCATTGCAGTTGAAGGTCTGACATGTGTCCTGCAGGGCTGGCTCAACCACAGGAGACCACCCACGTGTGCAGGAGAAAGAGGGAGGCAGGCAAGCAGGGCTAGAACAGGGGCAGCTCCAGCCCAGCCCTGTGGGAAGCACCATGCTCTGTACTCTGCCCTGTCACCTGTCCCTCACCCAGGCTTAGGGGCTTCAATCCCAAGGAAGCTTCCTTATGTCCTGTCTATGTGGTCATCTACAACCACAGCGTGGTTCAAGTGCCCTCATTTCTCCCTGAGGAAATAGTAACTACTGGTTACCTTGTCTCCCAGCCTTGGGCCCTCCCCCACCCCTGCACAGAGTTGTCTTTCCTGGATGCACATCCTGCCCTGTCACATCTCCAAAGGCCACACCCTGGTCCTCGGCACCCTGGCGGCTATCCCCCTTTCTGACTGAATTCCCAACATTTCCCACCTCCCACCTCTAGCATCAGACACACTGAACTCTGTCCCTGTTCTCCTGGGCCCCTGGGCTTTTGTATATGCCATTCTTCCTAACTGGTACCTGCTACGGAATAGAGATGAAACTTCCCCATTTATGCAGAGTTTGTGGGAATTAAGACAGAGAGCATTTTTGAATGTCTAACATAGGAACTGTCACATAATCAGCGCATAATGAGGGTTTGTGGAATTAATGAATGCTGAATGAATAGATTTAAATCTGTTTTTAGGACAAAGAACACCAAAGTAAAGATATACCAAGGTATTTGCAAAAAGAATGCTTCTCAGAATACGACTGATGGAGGGGGCACCTGGGTGGCTCAATCGGTTAAGCATCTGACTTTGGCTCAGATCACGATCTCACAATCCATGAGTTCGAGCCTGGAGTCAGGCTTCGTGCTGACAGCTCAGAACCAGGAGCCTGCTTCAAATTCTCTGTCTTCTCCTCTCTCTGCCCCTCCTCTGCTCACACTCTGTCTCTCTGTCTGTCTCTCAAAAATAATAAACTTTAAAAAAAAAAAGAATATCATTGATGGAGGATACAAGCCATGCTGAGAAAAGGGTATAGGAGCTCTGGACCAATATATTCTGTGGGGAAGTGTCCATCTCCAATCAGAATCTGGGGTATGCATTTCCAGGAGATGGGAGCATCCTAGCAAACTTGTATTTCCAAAGCCAATAACCTGTGCAGGAAGTGGGTCTTTGGAAGGGAAATGGGAAATGTGAGGACACATTTCTCGGAGGTAGAGGAGAGAATTTGGCCAGGGGGCCTTGATTGGGGCTTACAGCCCTTGAGAGACCCAGGTAGACCTCTTGGCTGCCCAATGATCAAAGACCAATCCCATGAAGCCAACTGAGGACCTTGGATATGGAAAAACAGATTTTATTCTTTTAAGAGTTGGCACCAGAATCCCCACTACATCAGTAATTATATTTTATATAGTTATATTTTATATTCCTGTGTTAGCAGGGGCAAAGGCTACCAGAAAGATTGTTAAGTTTATCTTCATGAAAAAATAAGGAGAATTTACTTTGGAGTCAAGACCCAGAGGAAGAAAATAGAGGATGGATAGAGAAGTCAGCAGGAAAGAGAGTGTGAGGTCCCAGGGTGGGGGGACAGGCAGAGAACATTCCTCAGCAGGAAAGGACTGAGGACATCACAGGCTGTCTGTGCCACTACAATGCCAATACCCTACCCTGACTCTTACCATATGTGACAGCATATTCAAGACTTAGATTTGTAGGCAAAGCCAGGAAAGGTGCTGGTTTCACATCTGAGTCAACCCTAATTTGAAGGCAGCCCCATGAGAAGGCTGGATGATCTGTTTACTTACATGAGTCCCCAGAAGCAGCATTAGGACCAGGAGTAATGAAAAGATAAGCCCCCCCACCCCCACCCCACTCATAAAATATGCTAAAGAGACCTATACTCTTCAGATCCTATTTGGACCCTGCAGGCCAAGACTTGTGTCCACCTCCAACAGACTGGAAGAGACAGGCCCCCAAAAGACAATGGCCCCGTTGTGGAGCCAGCTGCCTGACTTCCCAGTGCTCCGTGCATGTTTTCCTTTAGTAAGTGTGAGGGTGCTCCAGCCGTGTCTCCGTTATACTCCAGGGCCCAGGGTATTTGCTGTGCAGCCACATTATCAGGGGAAGAATCATGCTTGAAGGCAAAGGAAGATGAATGGCAGGCCAGGGTCACAGCCACGCGAGCCAGCTGCATCTCAACACCAGACCATTATCCACCCCACACCAAAGATAGAAACATAAGAAATGTTTTCATTAAGGAAGTCTGCATTTCCTCCAGGCTTCTAAAGAGCCCAGTTTTCTCTTCCCTCCATCATTAATCAAGCCAAGTGGACTGTTCAGGGAGACCTCACAGGGGCAAACAGCAGGAACTGACCTCCGACCAGATCCTCAGACAGGCTCTGGTCAACCAGCAAAGTCAGACAAACAGCCGGCAGAGGGTCCAGCTGGGAGGACAAGCTGACGCCCAGATGTCGCAGCTTGAGAAATCCATCCCCAGGCGAGGCCTTTCTGCCAGACTGCTGCCAGCCTGCCCATCCTGAGACAGGGCACCACAGCCAGGCCTGGCGAGGGAGCAGATGGTGGCAGAGGGCAAAGGAGCTGGGGCTCTCTGCTCATCGGTGAATCCAAGGGGATGGAAGGCAGAGTGGGGAAGGGCATTTGTCCGTACCTGAGGCTCTCTGGCCTCCAAATGTGCATGTGGACATCTGTGGCCAGAACAGCAACCGACTGCAGCCAGAGAGACCACCTGCGCAATTGTCTCTGACAAAGGCATTGAGGATCGTGCCCCGCCATGCTCCCGTTATGCTTCATGACTGACTGTTGCTACATATTCCACCAGGGTGTTTAGGGTAAAAAAGGAAACCAGTGAAAGTGACATAAAGTCCAAGATAGCTATGGTGTGGGGTGGCCCACTGCTACTCCAGAGAAAAGGATTCTACTGGCAGGCTGACAAACAACTTGTAGCCAGAGAAGAATACAGAAAGCCCTAACGAAATAGGGGCATGTGGGAAGGGGGGGTTTCCACATGTTTTAGTAGACTGAGCAAGGGAAGAATTATTCCATCTATCAAGCCATTCAACAATTTAGAAATTCACAAAGAGGAGAAATTCCAACCCGAGGGAGCATTTTATAATACACTTGATCTTAGCCAAAAGGCCGAGAAGCGATACGAGGGAGCATTTTATAATAATACCACATTAGCCCCCACAGCTTAATTCAAGGATCAGGCTCCATGGTGACCAGACAACACAACTTCTATCAGTTGTCTGTCCCCCTTTGGAAGCCCATTTGAATAGAAATGACATGACAATGTGACAATATGTCTGTTGCAGCCCTGAAGTCACCGGACAGGGCAGTCATGGAGACCGAGTGCTTTACAGATTCTCCTCTCAGCAAGGCTGCCCGTGAAATCTTAGCAAAGTCTCAAGGTTCTTCCAGACTGGTTATCACTTTTATTACTGGCTGAGTCAGACAAGCTCTAAACCAACTTGTCAAGGGAACAAGAATGAGAAATACCCAAATGAGACAGTGCTTTGTAGGGGAAAATAAACAACAGCACACCGGCAAATGCAAAGCTTTTGGAGCTACTACAAGTCACTTATTTTGGTATTTTTCCTCCAAGGGACTTTGTACTAAATAGGAATCAAATTGATTTGCTATAATAGTGCTTGGTTGGCTCTGGAGCACAGAAAGCTCTGACCACAGGACTAATAGAAGAAGATGGAGTTTCTGAGACCAGTGCAGTGGAGAAGCCAAGAGATGGACGATCTTGTAAAAACTCCCCATTCTTGATGGTTCTCCTGAAAACATCTAACCCAGAATTATCATCCCAAGAGCAGCCGTCCGGGGGAAGAACTAAAAGATGGACTTGAGAGCTCCACTTCCCAAAGGATCTTCATTAATTTCATCAAGACAAAGTTAATAATCCATGACACAAATGTTTTATTTTTTCTTGAGTTAGTTGTTCTAAACATGTTAGAGTCTTCTCGATAAATCTCACAGCTAGAGGCTAGTAGAAATTAGTTTGTCTTCTATACTGTCATTAAGAAATAAAGAAGTGGTAATAGCTACTTGGGAAACTCGAAGAGAATGGCTTATAAATGAGATGAATCTAGGAGCTGCCCAAATGGTTGTTGGGCGGGGTGAGTAAAGTAAATCCATGTATTTTCCTCTCACCACACCCCTTCTCGAGGCAGAGGCAACAAATGGAGATGGAGATTCTTTTCATAAAGTTTTTCATTTATATAAATATATATAAAGAGACTTCTAGAGACAATTTAACTTGTGTTAAGATCTGCATTATTAACAGATCCACCCCATCAGTCCTTACTGAGGGTTTCCAATGAGCAGAGTCTTGCAAAAAGGGCTCAATGGGTCTCCCCAGACATGGCCTCTCCTCTCCCACAAAAGGCAGCTCTGCCTGAGTGCCTGCAGGAGTGGTGTGGACAGAAAGCAGTACACAAGGCCTGTGATATGGGTCTAGACCCAAAGGAAATGCTCTCCTACCTGCTGTGTTGCTCTTACAGAGCATGCTCAGGGGGGTGCCTGGGTGGCTCAGTCAGTTAAGCTTCTGACTTAGCCTCTAGTCATGATCTCGGGGTTCACGAGTTCAAGTCCCGCATCGGTCTCTCTGTTATCAGTGCTTTGGAGCCTCTGTCCCCCTCTCTCTCTGCCCTACCTCCAGGGGTTCTCTCTCTCTCCCTCTCTCTCACAAAATAAATAAATAAATTTTAAAGAGCATGCTCAGGAAGACAAGTGGATTATACCTTACAAAATTAAAAAAAAAAAAAAATGAGGGGTGCCTGGGTGGCTCAGTCGTTTAAGTGTCCGACTTCGGCTCAGGTCATGATCTCACAGTTTGTGAGTTCAAGCCCCGCATCGGGCTCTGTGCTGACAGCTCAGGGCCTGGAGCCTGCTTCGGATTCTGTGTCTCCCTCTCTCTCTGCCCCTCCCCCGCTCATGCTCTGTCTCTCTCTCTCAAAATAAATAAAGATTAAAAAATTTCTTTTTTCAAATGAGACCATGTTTGCTGGAAACCCCGAACACACCTGACCACCTCCTCTGTAATGACATGAATAGGTCAGTCTTATTCTAAATGCTTTCTATACATTCCCTCACTTAATTTTTATTATGCCCCTAGGGGGTAGACACTTTACATTCCAATTTACGGGACAGGAAATGGAGGCACAAAATGACAAGTAAATAATAAATATTTCGTTAGTTACTAGAGTTCCTGGGATTTGAACCCACACAGTATGGCTCTTGAGCTGCTGCTGCTGTGCGGCTGCTACTCTTACTATTATTGCTGCTACTGCTATTACTACCAGTACTGTTACTGCACTGCTATTACTACTCCTGCTGTTATTACTACTGTTGCTACTACTAACACCACTCCTGCTACTACCACTGCTGTCGCTTCCACCACCACAAGATGTCTCTGATGTCACTCTTCCATCTTGCTCTTGATGGAGTGCCTGGGTATCAGCAGGAACAGACAGAGGGAGGTAGGGTGGCCAGGGTTCCAAGTGTGATATTGCATTTACCATATTTGATAATAACCAGCCACACACCTCGGAGCTGTGCCTTTGTTTACCCTCTTCACAGCTGTGGGTCATGTTAGTATGCTCTCCGCCAGATTCCTTATCCAGCCTGCCGGTCTCCTTTTCTCTCCTGTCCTCCTGGACACATGCTTTGCATCTAGAGTATCTAGTATACCACCAAAGAGCCCACATTTTAGTCCGTGAAAAAATAAGCAATCATAGGCCTTAATAACAAGAACTTCCATTCTCCCACCACCCACAACCTATACAACACATACTTGTGCAGTGGAAAGGGGCCCCTCCTGCTCTCCTCAAGTAGAAAGAGTGCAGTGACCAGGCAAGAACTGGGAAAAATTGATGCGGCGGTGGCGTGGAGCAGGGACAAGGCTGGAGAGGGATGAAGCCCATCAAGGGGAGACCACGCCTGGGAGTAAGACCCTCCTAGGGTCTGACCACCCAGAGAGTGATGGGGTCCCTACACCCTCCTGCCCCAGGTGAGGATACAGGGATGGGCACACACTGACTGGAGTCAATCATCTCACTCTGCTTCCATCCATGTCGAGAGTGCGGAGATAAATGCAGAGGCCCAGTGAAGGTGACTTACTTGGTCCTGACCTCTTCTTCCAAGCTCCAAAAAAGGAAGAAGGCAGAACAGGCCAGCAGCATCCAAACATATAAAATCTTGCATTAAGCACCTTCCACCCCTGACCCATATGCCCAGGACTCTCGGGTCCATGAGCCCTGTAGGGGCCTTGGTCCGCTCTCTTGGCCAATCCTTCACCATGTTAGAAAGACCCCAGACGTTGTGGTGGCTCCCGGGAGCAGTGGACATGGGGGTAGTGGGAATTACTCCAGCTAAAATCTGTGTCTGCTACATTCCCTCCTCAACCAAGAACATATTTCTAGTGTTTACCATCTTTTAGGGCATGTTTCCCTTCCCCCTCCCCAAACATAAGATTATAGAATGGATTTGATGCTTTGGCAAATTACACATGTACCCAGACCACTCCAGAGATTCTAATAATCCCCCTCCCCAAAATGTGTGCCTCCTGATAAGGTTAATACCAAAATGTCCTGGGATGCAACAGATACTCAGGTGGTAAATACAGCATATCTCTGTCCTGAAACCTGATTTCCACTCGTCATGCCTGGCTGGGTAAAGAAGGTTTAACTAGTTTCAAATGCTGAATGGCAAGCATATCACATGCACAAACTTCTGGGTAATTTCTGCAAACCCAACTGGGAGAAATTTCCTTCTGTTATGTGTCTCCCACCAAGCATCAAGCGAAAGTTTCCTTATGCATGGAAGTCTTAATGGAGAAGTGGATTCTGAGCTGCCATTGGGCAGTCTCCACTGTGTTTCATTGCTATCCTCAAACATCCAGAGGGAAAACGACCTCTCACAATAGGTACACAACTCGCCATCCTACTCCCTGGCCCCAGAAGAAGCTAACACTGATTGCATATATGGCATCAGGTGTGGTAGAAGCACTAACCAGAAGCACTCTGTACCTGTTGCGTTGGATGGAGTACAAGAGCTAGGCATGTCATGGTCCTGCCCTCGGGCCTCCCCCCGCTCAGCCGGGACTCCAGGAATGTCCTGGTTGGCCTACACCTTAGCACTCAGCAGATGAGCTGGGACACTCCCTAGTTGTTTCACAAGAGCTATGTCTGTATTACTGACTTTCTACAGGGAAGACCCTAAAGTAGTTTCAAAATGCTGACTCCCCACAGGAAGGCTCCATCTCCAATCCTGCCAGACGAACCCATCACCCACAAAGTAGTCAGCGCAGAAGCTTGAGAGACAGTAATGTCTTTACTCCCTGAACATGTAACTTTTAAATACAAGAGGCACCCAGTGAGCTCATATGGCCCGTCTGCTGACAACAGGCATAATTGCCTGCTAATGCGGCTCAGAGGCACTGCCCAGTTGACTGGTTTCAATTTCAGCAAATGACAGGGTTCCAGTAATTAAAGTTGGTGGGCAATAGTGCTCAGCTGAAGCTGTGGCACATCTTTGCCCGTTACCTGCGGCAGGCCAAGGGCATGAGTGAGACTCCCTTCTGGAGGGAGCTTGACAGGTGAGCACTGACCTGCAGCATCTGGAGGTAGCCTTCCTGGGGGTCACAGAGCAGGGAGGAGATGCGATGGTTGTTCCTCATGCATTTCTGGTTGTCCTTTGCAGATGGGAAGATCTGCCTGACCACAGTCATCCTGCCAAGGGCGCTGTGCACCAGATCCAGGATCTCTGGGTCGCTGATTTCCTGGGAAGATAATCAGACCCATGCTTACCATAGACTCACAAACTGCGCCTGCAAAAGGCCCATCAGGAGGTATCAATGGCCAACAGCCTAAATAGACAAAGGGGTCAAGGGACTGGGCCCACGTCACACAGTTCATTAATAGGTTATTTTTAAATAATACTTGCTAACCCTCAAAACCCACACAGAATTACTCAACAGCTGTCCTGAAGACCAGAAAAAGATGTCTGTGGTCAAGCCACCAGTGCGTTAGCTTCTATAGGGTCAAGCTCTGAAGAACCCATGCTGTCAATGTCGTGGTAGGCATCAGTTGGAAGTAAAAGCTAAACTTCCTGTTGGGGGTAGCTCTGAAGAACCCATGCTGTCAATGTCGTGGTAGGCATCAGTTGGAAGTAAAAGCTAAACTTCCTGTTGGGGGTCATCTCCCTGAGAGAAACAAAACTGGTTTTCTCAGACAAAACTGACCAAAATGCCATGAGTTTCCCCTAATTCTTTAATGATTAGCTTTGCTTTTTAAGATCCGCATACAAATTTTGAAAATATATCCACTCATTCATTCACTCATTCATTGCACAAAATCTGCCCAACATCTCCTGTGTGGTTTGTTCTGTACTAAGCACTGGGGACACAGCCTTGAATGAGTCAGGCCTAATCCCACCCAGTAAAGCTCAAGATTTTCGTAGCATGAAATAGGCTGAGTGCTGCAATAAGGAAATCTAGGGGCACAGGAAACCCATTGTGCTTCCATGTTAGATGTCTGCTAAGCTCTTTACACACATTATCTCATTTGGTGCTCACAACAATTTCAGGAATTCTAGGAGGTACATCCTATTACTATCCCATTTTCACTGAGCACTTTCAAGCATGGAAATAGTAAAGGCAGCTGGCCACAGGGAGCTCCTTCCAGAACGAGGCTTCGATGAGGAATTAGCACTGAAGCTGAACCTGAAAGATGAACTTGTTAGGCAAAGTGCTCAGAAGTATATGTAGAGGGAAGGGGCAGTTCAGAGCTGAGTCGGTGGCAGTGCTGCTGAAGACAGAGGCAGCTGGTGACACCCTGTGGCACCGGATTCCTGGGGCGGCAGCAGGGCATGTGAGTGCCTCGGGCAGAAAGGTGCAGTGGTCAGACGCAACCCTCAAGCTCCTGTTCAGGGCCAGATGTGGGGGAAGGGAGAGTAGACCCAGCTAAGGGCAGTGAGGAGCTCTGGCAAGGTTTAGGTACAAAGCAGCTACACTCAGATTTCCATTTCAAAACCCTGTGGCTGCTTGCCATACAATGATATGAGAAGACAAGAAGGAATTAGAACTGCTTCAAGGCTAGGAGCAACACAGGAATGACAAAAATACAAACTAACACAAATAAAGGGTTTTAGAGGTGGAGTCGGGTTAAGAAAAGTTCTTGTTTATTGTCTCTCAAAAGGGATGGCTAAATCAGTGGTTGGTTGCAAGTCAAAATTTGAACTGTGACTATCCATGTTTTAAAATAGGTCTTAAATCTTCCTCCTTACAGATGACACATTCTAGCTTTGAGGCAATGAACTGGTATAAGTGGAGGTAATAAGGTTAGAAATTAGTGATGGGGAGGGTTCAAATCACTTAAACAAGAATGTTGATGGGTGAACTGGGGTAAAGTCTCTGTTCCAGGAACTCTCTTAGGAACCTGACATAAGCATGAAGACTGGCCAGTTGAAACAACATGCTGGATCTGGGAGAAAGTAAGACATTGAGAGTCATATCCTTTTAGAATGATCGATAGATATAGTTCCCAAGGATGTGGAAATGCAGTAATCTCAAAAGAATTCAAGTAAATCTGGGTTTAAACTACTAAACTTTGTATTTCAGACCAAAGACTATTTCAGGGAAGATAATCTTGTTGGATTGGGACCAAAAGCCCAGAGGTGGGGGAAAGTGCAAAGGTGAGATGGGCCCAGAACCAGCTAGGCTTCAGGAAACAGAAGACAGACTATAGTTGAGCAGGATGTTTGTACTCTGCTCATAGCTGCCTTGCTAACAGGTCCCCTGCCCTGAGCATCCAACAGTGGGGTGAGGGAAATCACATTCTGATCGAACAGTATGTAGGACCGTACGAAAGGGCAATGATGGGCCAGTTAGCTCTACTTGGAGAAGGAATACAGAAGATTGGGGGAGGAAATTGTTTTTAACTCAAAAAACCATGAGGTCAGGAAGAACATAATTTGAACTATGCATAAGAGGGTTAATCAGAGCCCGCACACCTTGGAGAGGAAACGGGAAGTCACATACCTTTTGTTTTTCTCACATACTCATTGATTGCAGAGCCATTGTAGAGGCTCTTTTAATGAACCTCTCCTGCATTCTCAACTTCCTGGTAGGTCAGTGACACTGCACCCCAAGCGGAAGCGGGACCCTGCAACTCTGTAGGGAGTCTGATTTACAGGGTACATAATACCTTTCTGGAAAGCACGCCCATCATCTTCCCTGGCAACCTGCAGCAGAATCAGGGGTGAGTGGCTAAGTGAGCCAAGGGCAGCCCCAACATAATGCGGTGGGGGACTTTGCTTCTGCTCCCAGCTGCTGTGGTCTCTATACTGTTCTTTCTCCATTCTTCCTGCCCAGAAATCCTTACAAACTTGGCACAGTTCAACCCAACCCATTAGCTGCATCAGTGAGGATCTCTGCAGACCCCGTCTCCTATGGCCCAGTTCTCATCCACCCCCTCTGGGTCAAAGCACACACACCATCTTCCAGTGTACTCCTCCCTGCCTCCCCATCCTTCTGGGCCTATTCTTAGTGTCCAACACAGAGATAGTTGCAATCAGAATGTAAGAAGTGCAGGTAAAAGAACAGAAGAACAGAAGCAACTCCCTCGGGTCCCTTGAGGGCAATGAAAAGAGTCACCTCTTCTCCCAAGGATGTGTCCCTCCCCTTGGAGAATTCCAACCCTACACCATCTGTCAATTCCAGGAGCTCTGTGTCAGGCTCTCTCCCGTGCTGTTGGTACCACTGTGTACCAACAGAGTACAGACAGGGGTTCACTCACTCCCTGCACCCAGCCTCCACAGTGGGCCAGCCTCTGGACCCATGTGAAGACATCCAACCTCTGGGCCTTCCTATGGATGCAGAAGGCTATCCACACAGTCACTTTATACAACCCACCTGGAGAACAAACTTTCTCTTTGTCCCAGTTAAACATTCCTTCCAGAGAGTGCTGGTGATGAGCCGCAGAAGAAAGACAATGTGTATATATATATACTGTGTGACCTCCACTACCCTCACTAAAATCAGCAAGTCTGCAGTAGCAGCAATAATGTGTCATACCCAGATGCCTACTGGGGTGCACAGGCTCAAAATAAATCTTGCTTTTGTTTTATGACTTTGTAAGTTTACACCGCGAAATATATATTAGGCACAAACATTACATACATTAAGTATGAATAATCAAATGATCAGTGTGCCTTCTGCCAAACTAAGAAATAAAGTATACCTTGCATCTTGGTTGGATCCCTCCCCCCAAATGCTTACCCCTTCCTCCTTACCAGCAGCTAACTTTGTCATGCGATGAGTTATGTGTATAGCCCAAATAACGTATAACTTTGCCTTACACATTTTTGTTTAGCTTTGTGCAAACTAAACCACCTGCAGGTCCCCTGTGATTGTGTTTTGACACAATTGGTTCTCAAACTTTGTTGTGTATCTGCATCACCTCAGGAACTTGATAAAATGCAGGTCCCATTCTTCACCCAGCAAAGTTTTCTGTTTTCTCCATGAGCTCTCCAGATAATTCCAATATTCAACAAACATTTAAAACCCACTGGTTTAACATTTTCCTAATCTGTTCATGGCAATGGGTACAGCTTAGTTTCATCATTTTCTTAGCTGTACCCTACTGCCCTGTATGCCTCTGTCACCATTAATCCACCCGAGTGTTGCTTACCATTGGAACATTTGTGTCCATTTGCTACTACAAAGCTTCTGTGCACGTTTTCCTTGTGCACGTGTGTTGGTGACTTGTATGAGAATTTCTCTAGGATATATACCTAAAATTAGAATTCCTCAATAGGAGAACATAAATATGTTCAAATTTACGTAGTAATATCAAATCTCCAAAGTTATTGTACCAATTTATAATCATGTCTGGTAAAGAGATTTCCTGCACCCTTCCCTGCACCTGACATTATTGTAGGACTTCCTAATATTTGTCATCCTGGTGAGTATGAATTGGTGCATGATTGGATTTTGATTTCTACTTCCCTAATTCTTAATAATATTAAATATCTTTCATATGCTTATGAATTATTTGTGTTTCTTTTCTTGTATTTGTGTTTTTGTCCAATTTCCATTGGGTTGGGTCTCTTGCATATGGATTCATGGGACCTTTTTTTTTTTAATTCCAGATAATTCTTTGTCACATGTTATAATTATCTTCTCCAGTTTCTAGAACGTTTAGTAGAATTGGCCTATAAACTCATCTAACCTGGTATGTTCTTTGTAGGAAGTTGCTTTATTACTCATTAACTTTCCTTTTGTATATAGGGATTTTGCTCATTTTTCCTTCTGTCCTTAGTCATGTTTTCTTCTAAAAATTCAGCTATGTTGTCCAAACTTTCCAGTTGATTGGCATATGTTGTTCACAATGTCTCTCTACTTCTTCACTCTCTAATGTATCCAAAGCCATGTGCTCCCATCCATTGCTAACAATATTTATTTGTGCCCTCTCTTCCTCTGATGACAGAAGTTTATTTTATAAATACTTTTTAAAAGGTAAGTTTTGACTTAACTGATACTTTTTTATGTGTTAGTCTTCTGTTTCATTAATTTCCACTCTATTATTTTTCTAGTTTCTTTGGATTTATTAGGTGTTATTTCTCCAACTGTTAAGGTATGCAGCTCAGCTGTGGAATCTTACACGTTTTTTTCTTTTCTAATAAAGTGGTTAAGACAATAAATCTACATCCAAACATTGCTTTAGCTGTGTCCCATAAATTATACATACAAATTGTATCACTCATTTTAAAATCCCATTTTGATATATTTTTGACCCATAAGTCATTTACTAGGGATTTTTCAAAATTTTCCAAACATTAGGGTATTCTTTTTACTATCATCCTATTGATTTCTAATTTAAATGCATTGTGCCCTGAGAACATGGACTGTTTGAAGCTAATCTTTTAAAATGTATTGAACTTTTGCTCTGTGGCTTATCACGTGGTCAGTCTGCATGAATGTTTCATGTGCATTAACTGTCCTGCTGTTGTTGGTTTCTGTGGTCTACTTTTAGGTCCATTAGATTAGGAATTAGTCTATTTCTTTCTGTATTCAGCCTATATTTTCAAAAATTCAAAAAACATATTCTCAGTGTTTTATTAGTTATGCATAAGTGGAGAACTATAACTCCTTGCTGAATTGAATCTTTTATCATTATTTAGATATCCTCTTTATTTCTAGTAATTCATCTTGCCTCCTACTGTATTGTGTCCAATATTAATACAGTGACACCAGTTTTATTTTGGCTATGAGCTGCCTGCTCTAACGTCTTCCGCCTCTTTGCCATCATCCATCTTTCTCTGTCTCACACTTAAGTTGGAGACTATTATAAACAAAATATACTACATGTTTTTTACATCCATCTTTGACTTTTTAGTAGAAATCTCAATCCGTTTGTATTGGACTATGATTATCTATACATTTACATTGATTTGTACCATATTATTTACATTACATCTTATTGTTTCTTTTTTGTGTGTTTTTTTACTTCCCCTTAGAATGATTTTTCCCCTATTTTCATTATTTTACCCTCTTTTGGAAGTTTTGTTCTCTATATTATTTTTTTCTTGGTTATCTTAGATATTTTTAAATGCATACTGAACAAAGCATGAGGCTAATCAGTATTTTATTCTCTTCTCTTCAACATTTCTTTCCAATCACCATCATCCTAATGTGATAATAATATCCAGCATTTTAATTCTTTCTTTATGCCTTCCTATTACATATAATTCCTATTAATTTCCCATTACTTTTAGAATTTCCTTTAATGTCGGTTTGTTAGTGATAAACTTAGTTTTTATTTGCTGGAAAATACCTTTTGTAATCTCACTCTTGAAAGACAAAAATCACAATTGATTACTACTTTCTCTTAGCACTCTGAATTTCATATGACACTATCATCTGCCTTCCATTTTTGTCCACTATATCTGTTTCCTATGGTTGTAATACCAAATTATCACAGACTTAGCAGCTCAGAACAACAGAATTTTATTCTACACAGTTCTGAAGGCTAGAAGTCCAAAATCCATTTCACTGGGCTGGAATCAGATGTTGGCAGGGATGTGCTCCTTCCAGAGGCTCTACAAGAGACGGTTCCCTGCCTTCCACAGCTTCTAATGGCTTCCAGCAGTGCTTGGCTTGTGGCCACATCACTCCAGCCTCTTCCTCTGTGACCAATTGCCTTCTCTTCTGTATTCTTAAATCTCCCCATGCCTCCTTTTATAAGGACACTTGAAATTGCATTTAGGACCCACTCAGATAATCCAAGATAATCTCTCTACCTCAAGATCATTAATTTAAACACTTCTGCAAAATCTCTTCTGCCATGTAAGGTAACACACAATTTCCAGGGATTTAGGCCCTGGATATCTTTGGGAGCCATTATTCAGCCCACTAACTCCAGACATTAGGAATCCATTTAACTGCCATTTCTTTGAAGAAGACCTGTGTTTTCTCCCCGGATGCTTTCTAGATTTTTCTCTGTCTAATGACGTCTCTAGGCATGGATGTTTTACTTTTATTTTTATCCTTAGGATTCCTAGATCTGGGATTTAGTTTCTGTCAATAATTCCTGAGAATTCTTGACCATAATATCCTTTCATATTATTTCTTCCTCATCATTTCCTATTTCCTTCTAGAAATCCAATATTATCATTCTATCTTCCATGTGTCTATATCTCCCTTTCATATTTTCCATCTCTTTGTATCTCTGGTATGCCTTCTAAATAATGTCTTCACATTTTCCAGTTCACCAATTCTCTCTACGTATGTGTCCACTTTGATAGTTAATTCATCCTTCACATTTTTTAATATCAACTATTAGTCTTTTTAATTTCCTGAAACTGTTTATTTTTCAATTCTGCCTCATTTTTAAATAGCTTTTATTCCTTACTTATGTTTCCAGCATATATTTTTAAACATATTTCAGCATACTTACTTAATAGTCTATGTCAGATAGTTATAATATCTAAAGTTATTTGAGATCTGATTAAACTGTCCTTTTCTCCTCCCTGGCTCTCACTCATGGTGGTTTGTTTCCTTCTTTCTTTCCTTTGTCTCTATATTCCTCTTTCCTTCCTTCTCTCTTTCTCTCTCTTTTTCTTTTTTTCTTTCTTTCCTTCTCTTGTGTGTACTCTTAGTTTCCTTAGAACTTCCTTATGAATTCCTTGAAGTCTGACTGGAACTCACATTACTTTATTTGCATTCACTTCTACAACCTAATCTACTAAGGTTAGAGCACTACTGATCTACAGCCATTGAATTTAATATTAAACCTTCCTCAGAGCTTCATTAGGCACCACAGGTGGTATGACTTGGGTCACAAATTCACATGGGACTCATCAATTGTCAAGAAAATTCATTCCCATCATGCAACTCCAAAGTCAAGAGAGAACATTTCCTTGCTATTCCCTTCTGTGCAGTGAGTTCATTTCTAGTTAGTCTGTATACCAAGGATCTAAGTTTCTAGCTTTATGAGGAAATCTCTCATTAGGCCCCACATCTGATTGGTTCTTACACTGATCTCATGTGTTTTGTGCCCCCAAACAGCCAGAAAAATAAACGTTCAAGGTTTCTGCAGTTTGACCAATAGATTCAAGGCCAAAACTAAATTTGAAGCTCATGTATTTCCCAAAGTTTCAATTTTCACCTCATATTAGTCCTCTGTGGACATTACTTTTGACTGCTAAGTGATCCATTTCAAAATACTTTTAAAGTATATTATACCCTGCTTTTCTAGTTCTTTTCCATTTGGGGGCATCATTCAGGCTAAATACTACTAATCCTTTTATACAGAATTTTCTTTTCTTAGAAGAATGACTCCACCCTTTTCCTGGGACACACACCCACCTCCCAAACTCCTCATATGTTTTGGCTGTATGACTAACTAAACCTCAGTTGTCATGCTACAATTTCTATTTACTTTATTTGACTGCCTTTCTCTAAGTTCTTTGTCATTAATATTGGAAGGAGAGCCATTTCTGAGGGACCCAAGAGAAGCACGTGCAATCTTCTCCATTTGCTCAAATCCCAATTGTATTCTTCAATCATCTCCCATTGTGCATGCAAAAAGGTAACTATTCTGCAGGTCCCAAATTAATATTTTGTCTCTTGCTCCAGAAACATTTCCCTAAATTACTGTTACCTTGCCCTCCTGCAACCTAATAGCTTCCCCCCATAAATCATCTCTCATCAATATTGCTCACTCAAGAGATCATCTCTGTGAAAGATGATGGCATCTTGGACTAGGGTTGTTGCAAATGGACCATCTTTAGACAGAGCTTAAATGCTGAAGCTAGAGCACATGCTGACTATGGGATTGGGTGAGGACGATGGCAAAGATCGCTGAATCTTTTTTCAATGTAAGAAATATTTGTAGTTTGATAACAAAAACATTGTAACAGCTAAAACAAGCAGAGGAAGAAAACGGGGATAGAATTGCCAGTGAACACCCCATTCTTCAAGTTATCAGCGGGGAAGAAAGACTCTTATGCCTTGTAGCATACTTAAAGGAAGATTTCTATGAACACAATAAAATGTGAGACCGAATAATAAAAATACTCACTGCCTCTAATTTTGTCCTGAACATGCACACTGAAACCTAGACTATCTTCATTTGGAGGCAAGTAAATTATCAGGAAACCTCCACACATCTCCTTGTACAAAGAGGTAAGACTAAAGAAAAGTCTGACAAATTCGAAAGAAAAACCAATCCTCACATCCTCTCAGAAGGCATTACTTAATTCACTGATTGAAAGCAAAATTGTCCCTCATAGAGGGCACAATAAGGAACCAAATGAGACCTGATTGTCTCCATTCAGAGACAACCTGTGTCTCTAGCCAGGGCCTCTGGCTGCTTGGGGCTGGGGGTGGCGGGGGGGGGGGGGGGGTGCTGCCATTCCAAAAAAATGTTAAGCATACAAGTATGTGTGAATTTTCCTGTGGAGAAAGCGCATGAGCTGTATTCAATTTTCAAAGAGGCCTTTGACCCCAAAAAGCTGAGGAACAAGCAATACCAAAGCCAGTAATGGTTTTGAAAGTGCCCCTTGTTGCTAACTATGGGAAGAACAAAAACGATGAGGAAACATCAACAGAAAAATTGGGAGTTTTCATGTCTTTCAGATTCCTCTGCTTCCTCCTCACTTCCACACAGGCCTCTGAGGTAATAACAAAAACCAGAGGCAATGGGATTTACATGATGAACTATGATGCAGCTATAAAAATCACTGAGTAAACCCATAATACTACAGTATCACCTGCACCATGCAGATAATAGAGTTAAGGAAGACAGACCAGAAAGGAAAAAAAGGAAGAGCAAGTTACAGAATGATACATCAAACACGGTACATTTATAGTAGAGATATGTGTAATGCAGTAAAAACAAATGTGAAGGACACATGGCAGCTTCAAGAGAATGGTTGCCATAGGGGAAATAGAGGGGAATAGCAAACCGATTTGCTGCCTCACTTGCAGTCTTGCCCCTCCTCCCCTATGCTGCCATAACCCTAGGGTGAACAGCTGCCCTTCCCTCCACCATGGGATTTGGGGTGGTGGGACATCATGACCGCTGCACCCACAGCCACAGGTGCATCCTGCTTGCTCTGAGCCAACCTGGATGGTCCTACTACTTTAGGCAGTCCTTGGAGAGGGGACACAACTCTATTTCTGTTCAGATGTGAAGGGGGGTTCTCCTGGAAGGATTCTGAGATGGTTTGTTCAATCCTAAAATGACCACCAAGAAAAGACAGCACCTTTCAGCCTCTGGAGGTTGACTCATGGGGAAATTCCATTTGATGGTGGGCCAAGCACACTGAACACAACAGACCCCTGAGGAAACTAGTTAGCTTCTGAGTCACCCTGCCCTGTAACCTCATGACCTACCTATGAGCCTCCTCTAAGGTGAAACGATAAAGCTTCAGACCATTTAACGAAACTAGATTCATACTTTTCTATTACTTGTGGTAAAAAAAAAAAAAAAAAACAACCTGACTGACACAGAATTTAATGGGACTTAATGTAAGTGTGTATAGACAATTATATCTGAAATGGTCAGCTTCTTAAAAATTGAGATCTCAAAAATGGCAACATTTGAATGATGGACAAGGTGTTTAGATATCATGCCCTGTACCTCTTGGAAATTTTTATTTAAAACAGAGAGAATTACTGAAGAAGCCTCACTCCATGTCTGCTTGAGTAGCAAAGAGGATAAATTTTCATAATGAGGAGAAATCTTCAAAATAGCAATTAAAATGGTAAGGATCTCCTTTTTCTAAATACACGCTTGGGCAAACCTGATGCAAAACTCATGCACAAATAAGTTTCTGTCTGATCTTTAAGACTTCAGTAAAATTTCTGAACCCTCTGATACCAGGGGAAAATATTATTAAACATTTATATAGAGCTCTAAACTTATATAGGGCTGTGTAATCACATTATTAGTCATTTCCTTTTATTCTTTAGAAAGGCCTAGATCTATCAAACATCTGTGTGATACCAGCATTATTCCATTGCTGGAGAAATAATAAAGTTTGTTTCCCTCCTAACAACCATAGTGCCAGTAATCTAAAGTTGATGATAGTAAGGAAAACTTCACAGACAAAGCTGGCTTGAGAGAAGTTGAGAAAAACAGAAGGAAGATTCAATAAAGTCGTGATTAAAGATTTCCTCCCACTGAAGTCAACAGGCTTTTTAGAATGTCTGCTGTTTTCAGATCCCCACAGAGTGCTTAAGGCAAGGCAAGCTAAGGCTCCATAGAGACTAGGACATCCTGGTGAGGTGGAGAGGGTGGGAGGAAGCTGCCGAAGCTTGGTGCTGGTTACATTTCCAAGACAGAGAAGGTGGGAGGAGGGCACTTTCTGCATGGTGGTTCTGACCAGAGACATCCTGTCTCATTCATCATCCCCTAAAAACTCATGGGGTATGCAGCAGTCTCCCTATTTTACACAGGATATGGAAAGTTGCCATAGAGGATGCCCTTGCTCCCCAGAGTGTGGTCCAAGAGCCAACAGCATCAGTATCAACTGGGAGTTTGTTAAAAAAAAAAAAAAAAAGGCAGAATCTCAGGCCCCACGCTGGACCTATGTACCCAGAATCTGCATTTTGACAAGATTCTCAGGTGACTCATAGGCATGTTCAAATTTAAGAAGCACCGGTCTATATTATACAGTGAAGTGAAAAGAGTGTCGAATCTGGAATCAAGTGTGTATGGGCTCCAGTCCTAGCTTCTCCTCTCCCTGGTTGTAGAACTTGGACAAGGAACTTAATTCCTTTGAGTGTCATCTGGAAACGGGGTAACTACTTCCCCAGGGGCTCTGCCTTAATTCAAAGACTTTCATCCAATGGGACCCAACATGTCTAGCACAGAGTCTTGCGGTGAGTACTTCTTATCCTTCTACCTCAGAAGCTAAAGCTCTCTGTACAGCCTTTGAAGGCTGGCAAAACATCTGCCACAGCCTGGCCTCAAGGAAGACAGACGAGCCCTCTTTCTGCCCCTCTTTCCACTCCATGGCCCCATGCAGCCTCATGCACACCCCTAAGGGAGCCCATAGCAGACCACCCCAATCTGCACATACGGAGCTCTTTCCTGTCCCTCCTCTCCAAGAGATCCTGGGGTTCACTTGACTCCCTGCCAAGACATCAAATCAGAACTCAGCCATCCTATCACTAAATATAATGGCCCATTAATTGAAAATTCATATGGCTTCTTTTATTTTCATAAATGACACAAATGGGTTCTGTTCACAGGAAAGCCAGCATCCTATTCTGCCTGCCCTTTTTACCCAGGGCTGCCCAGACAGGCGGCAGAGCTCTCCCCGCATCCCACCGCCTCCATCACAGTCCATTTTCCTGAGTGGTCCAGTCAGAATGGCCAGTAGTGAGCAGCTGGCCCTGTTCCCTAAAGACCTGCCCCTAACCTTGGCCCTAGGGTGAAACAGATGTCCCCTCAGGTTCTCCCCAGGCCTACCGGCTTATCAGGAGAATCTGCAATCTCACCCAGAGAAGACCAAAAAGTCCCCTGGGGTCTTGCATTTTTAGTGGCTCTTTTGTTCTATTTCATTTAATTGAGTTTTTATTTCATCACATTTTATTCTATTATATTTGACCATGAACACAAGGTGGACATCTGCCCTCCAATGAGCCAGGGGACCCACACATGTCCCCAACATTTACTGGAGACAGTCGGTAAAGCTTCTGGCTGCAAGTTATTTATGGATGACAGCTGGGCTGGACTGGGCTGTCTGTGAGATTTACCCCTGCTCTCTCTCCTTTTTTTTCTTTCATGTCTCTTACTTCCACTTTCTCCTTTTCCATTTCAACTCCCTCTCCTGGATCTCACTCTTCCTTCTTCCCTGTGTGCCCTGCCCCCATCTTCTCAGGTCTTCCTGCTCCCAGCAACCTTGCAAGTTCTGAATTCCCACAACCGGTATCACTCACCTCTGCTCAGGCAGTTTCCCTTAATTCCAAGGGACTCAGAACATCTGAGGTAGGTCAAAGCAATTCCCAGAAGTGGTTCGCTGACTGCTAACCTTACCCTCACTTCTTCAGATGGGATATGCCTGAAATATCCTCTATATTGGGCCTGAAACCTATTCTTCTGCGGGTCTAGGCCCGTGTATTAAAAGCACTAATAATTGTAGGGACAAGCTAAAAATAGTTAGTCTGCCATTTGGAGGGAGGAGCAAATCTAGTGTCTACACAGTTCAACAACTCAGGTCAGAGTCTGAGTAAGAGTTCTCCAGGTAACAAACCCGGCAGGCAGTCACAGGCAGAAAAGTGATGCTTCACACAACCATATGCCCCCAGGAGAACACTACAGATGTCACCTGGAAAAACGGGTGTCAAGAGCTGAATAAGGCAACTCCATTAACTTAGATCCAAAATCCATAATGAGCCTCTGGCCCTTTATTGTATACCCACAACCCTGATTCAGATGTGGAGGCACTGTGAATTCTGTGTTCCCCACAGAACCAGAAGGAAGCTGCAGGTGCTAATCCATTGCTCCATCTACACTGGGCTCAGAACTAAAACCAGCTCCTTGAGGCCAAGGTGTATGTCTCTCATATTCTGTTGTCTTTCTGATACTGAGCACCAGGCCTGGTAAACACTTAGGAAGAAAGAAGGGAAGAGAAGGAGGAAGGAAAGAAGGAGGAAAAGGGAGAAGAAGGGAGGGAGGGAAGGAGAGGAGGGAGGAAGAGAGAAAGGAAGCAAAAGTGACCCTCAAAAATTTTAGTATTTGAAACTCTGACCTAAGTAATTCTCTAACATAAAGCCAACGCTCTTCAGTCTGTTGTTAAATTTTTAAAAGCTGATCGGGGTTTCAATTTTCAGCTTACTCCCCAGGCAAATATTCAAACAGAAAAATAAATATAATAGCCGCTGATCCTTCATGGCATTCATTTGCTTGCTTGCTACAAACCACTTCAATTATTTTGTTTGCAATACCTATTTGTTTGTCTCAGGAGAATATTTAAATCTGCTTTTATTTGTGCACAACTCTCCCCACCACCAGGAAAATGTTTCACATTACCACTTCATGGTTTTTTAATCCCCAAGGAGCTGATAGAAAATTATAATTGTTAATTGCATTATAATTTAAAATCCTGAAATATTATTTAAAAAATTTCCAAATATGATTTTAAAATAAGACTTCATGACTCAGAGCCCTGGACTGGATGGCTCTCAAGTTTACAGCCCCATGTTTACCATATCAAAGCCCTTACATCTGAACTGGAGCCCACTGTGTAGATTTAAATGTAAAGATCTGAGAATATAAATTTGGAAGAATAGAAGGTATGTAGCATGGTACTTAACTGATCATGATGGACTTATAGGGACTGAACTTACCATTCACTTTAAATAAAAAACAAAACATGAAATGACAGTTTTCAGACATTAGACAACAGGCATAACTAAAAAGTGTTAACCCCCAAAAAAAGAAACAAATGAAGTGAGCCTGAACTTCATGCTAACAGAGACTTTCCAGGTTGCAGCAGAGGAAAGGGAAACCTAGGCAGAGCCTGATGGTCTCCATGAGTTGAGGAGAGAGTCTGGGTTTTGAGGAAGCCAAAACAATTGCAATTCATAAGGCAGAATTCCAGAGAAGCGAGAGCTACACAGAAAATGCCCTCCAGAAATCTACTGAAAGTTCCCTTTGAATCTTCAGCTGAGTATTGGTTAGTGCATGTGAGTGAGGTAACTACCTGAGTCTAAGGAAAGAACCACCTGGTAGGATCAGGTTTAACAATCCGTAATAATAATGGGTCACATTAGCAACAGCAACAGACTAAAACTGTTTTTGACCTAACAAAGCTTCAAAGCAATTCTCAAAAAAATCAAAATGTTCCAAAATAACTTAACCCTGTCCTGGGGGAAGAATAGAGGTGGGGGTGGGGCATACTTAAAGAAGAAAAGGAATCAAGCACCCAACCATGTAAAATTCACAATGTCTGGCATCTAATCTAAAATTACCAGGCATGCAAAGAAATAGGAATATACTCTCCATAATGAGAAGAAAAATCAATCAGTGGAAACAGACCCAGAAATAATACAGATGGCAGAATTAGTAGAACAGGACATTAAAACAGATATTATAAATAGTATAAACACACACCATATGTTCAAGAACATAGAGGAAAGTATGTACATGACAGGGAGAAAAATAAAAGACGCAAATTGAATTTCTACAAATAAAATATGCAATGTCTGCAATGAAAATTACTCTAGATGAAATCAACAGCAGATTAGAAGAAAAATAAATGAACCTGAAAGTACCAAAACAAAAACTCCCAAAATGAATCACAGAGGGAAAAAAAAAAGACTGGGAAAAATCAACAGAGCATTAGTGAGCAATGGAACAATTTTAAGCAACCTAATATACATGTCATTTAAGTCCAGGAAATAAAAGAGATAAAGGGAAAGACAGAAAAAATATTGGGAGAAATAATGGTTAAACAGTTTCTAAATTTGATGACATCCACACCTAAGCACACAATCAGAGAAAAAGAAAAATCTTAAAACAACCAGAGGAAAAAGATCCAATATGCAGAGAAAAATGAAGATAAGAATGATAGCTGATTTCTCATCAGAAACAAGGTGAACCATAAGTCAGTAAAATAACACCTCTAAGGAATGAAAAACAGAAGGTGAAGAATTTATCAGAAGCAGATCAGAACTATGAGAAACTTAGATACAATGGACAACTTCCTTGAAAGGTGCAAACTACCAAACCTCACTTAGAAAAAAAATGTATAACCTAAATATATCTACTAATAAAGCTGGACTTGTTGTTAAAAATCTTCCCATGGTGGAGGTAGGTGGGTAGGTGAGGAAATTTCAAGGCCCAGGTATCTTCACTGGTGAATTCTACATATCAATTCTACACAAATTCTTTCAGAAAACTGAAGAGACGAAACAGATTCTTGTTTCAGGAGGCTAGTACTACCCTGATAACAAAACTAGACAAAGGGTTTACAAGATAAGAAAACTACAGATGAACATCCCTCATGAACATAGATACAAAACTTCCTTAAAATATCTTTGCTAATATTTTAGGTAAGTATAAATCCAACAACTCAAAACAAAACAAAATAAAACCCAGAAACATGATGAGGGCAAGTGGGGTTTACCTCCAGGCTGTAAGGTTGGTTTCACATTTAAAAATGAATTAATTTAGTACTCCATATCAACAGAATAAAAAAAGAAAAACCATGTGAATATATCAATAGATGCATAAAAAAACTGGCACAATCCAGTCTCTAATTCTGTTAAAAACCTTCAGGAAACTAATAACAAAAGAGAACTTCTTCAACTTTATCAAGCATATGTATGATCAACCTATACCTAACATCATAATTAATGGTATAAAGCTAAATGTATAGCCCTAAAATCATGAAAGAAGTAAAGATGTGCAGTCTTTTTTTGTTTAATTTTCTAATGTTTATTTACTTTTGAGAGAGACAGAGACAGGGAGTGAGTGGGGGAGGGGCAGAAAGAGAGGGAGACAAAGAGTCCAAAGCAGGCTCCAGGCTCTGAGCTGTCAGCACAGAGCCCAATGCAGGGCTCAAACTCATGAACTGTGAGATAATGACCTGAGCTGAAATTGGACTCTTAACCAACTGAGCCACCCAGGCATCCCCAAATATGTGCAGTCTTAATAGTTCTATTCAACATTGTGCTGGAGGTTCTAGCCAATGCAGTAGGGCAAGAAAAGAAATAAAAAAGATCTGGATTTGAAAGGAAGAAGTAGAACTGTCTTTATTCACATATGACATGATTGTCTATGTAGAAAACTGTAAATCTACAAAATAAAGCCACTAGAACTAATGTATAAGTTTAGCAAGGTTGTGACACAGATGCAAGGTCAATATTCAAAAGCCCTTTGTATTTTCTACATGCTAGAAACAACTGTAAACTTAAATTGAAAAAGCAACACCATTTACAATTATATCAAAAATATTAGAAACATAGGGATGAATTTAACAAGACCTGTGCATTTAACATTGCAGAACATTGCTAAAAATAATTGAGGATATACATAAATGAAAATATATACCTTGTTCATAGATCAGAAGACTCAATGTTGTGAAGCTCTCAATTCTCCCTCAAATGAGCTCTAGACTCAATACAATTGAAATTAAAATCTTAGCAGGCCTTTTGTACAAACTGACAAGTTAATTCTAAAATTTATATGGTCAGGGCACCGGGGTGGCTCAGTCAGTTAGGTATTCAACTCTTGATTTTGGCTCAGGTCCTGATCTAACGGTTCATGAGTCAAGCCCCACATTGGGCTCTGTGCTTCCAGCACCAGCATGGAGCCTGCTTGGAATTTTCTCACTGCTCTCTCTCTCTCTCTGTCCCTTCGCTGCCCTGTGTGTATGTGTGTGTGTGTGCGCGCGCATGCGCATGCACGTGGGCACGTGTGTGTGTCTCAAAATAAATAGTTTTTAAAAATAAAATGTATATGGAAATGCAAGGCAAGAACTAAGGTGAGGTACTTGCACAAACTTGAGGGTGAGTTCCCCCTTAAATTTTTTGCCTTATTAGGTGCCTCACTTGCCTCATCCTAGTACCAGGCCTGTGAAAATGTGAAGGATGTAGATGGGTAAAAGCACATTTTTAAAGAAGAAAAAGGTGAAAAACTTACTCTACTTGATTTCAATACTAACTATAAAGCTACAAGCATAAAGACAGCATGGTACCAGTGTGAAGATAGACATATAGGTCAATGAAATAGAAGAGAGACCCTAGGAATAGATCCAAACACTGAAGGCCAATTGATACTCAATGAATGATCCACAGGGGAAAGAGTACTATTTTCAACAAATGGTACTGGAAAAATTAAATATTAATGCAGAAAATAAATCAGAAGAAAATAAAAATTAATCTCAGCACTTACTTCACACCATATACAAAAATTAACCAACAAATATACATAACAACATGAATGCATTTCAAAATTATTCTGAGTGAAATAAGCTAGACAAAAAAGAGTATGTGCTGTATGATTCCACTGATCTAAAATCCTAGAAAATGCAAAGTAATCTACACTGACAGAAAATGGATCAGAGGTTACCTGGGATTGGGTGGAGAGAGAGAGAAACTGGTTACGTGGGAACAGGAGAAAACTTTTGTGGGTAATAGAAAGGTGCATTTTCATGATTACTGTGATAGTTTCACAAATGTATATGTCAAAACTCCAAGACATAACTCATCAAACTGTGCAGGATCTTTAATGTCAGTTACACTTCAAAAAGTTTGTGAAATAATAAGAGTGTATGCACTAGAGTCATACTGCCTGGTTAAAATCAAGAACACCCTACATAAAATACCACTCCCCCCCACAAACACCCTAAAGCCTCCTTTTCCCTTCCTCAGCCTTAACACTTGCTACATGCTTGCCCTTTGGCTAGTCATTTGTCCTCTGTGTATACCAGTTTGGTCAGCAGTGTCTGTCAGCCCTGTCTTCAAACTTTCAGAATCTGAGTGCATCTTACTACCTCTGCTCACTTATCTCATCCTGGTCCAAGCCATCATCATCGCTAATTAAAGGCACTAATTTTTAAGCTTTCTTTTTCCTTTTTCTGTCCTTTCCCACCCTAATGCCTACAGTGTATTTCCAACACAGAATTTAGGGTGGTCCTTCCAAACCATAACTCAGATGGCATCACTCCTCAGCTCAAAATGCTCCAGTGGCGCCTCAGCTCACTCAGGTTAAAAGCCCAAATCCTTGTAGGAGCAGATTCAGCAGAATCTCCTCGTGCCCCTCCTCACATATTAGCACCCTGCACTCCAAACCACTGCCCAGTTAGATGTCTACCCATAATTTCATCCCTCAAGCTCACCACACTGCCCAGGCCTACAGCTCGTTGCTGTGACTACTTTTCACCTGAGGGGCACATCCTTCCCTGGGCTGTGTTATGTGAGCAGAGGTACAAAAACTTAATGGATAATAGATCCCTTCTTCCTGAAACCAATATCTGGAAGAGGAAACAGCATTTCATATTAAACGAAACCATTATGCTAAATTGGAATTTCCCTTGGAGGCACCAAGCTTTAATGATATGAAATTCCATAGTGAAGAGCCTGGCACACATGCAGATTCGCCAAGGAAAATGAGAATTAATTTCTTGACTAAAAAACCAGAAGAGTCAAAATCGAGGGAAAGATGATTTAGTGAGGAACGTTTCCTTGAGGGGGAAAGGGGAACAGGGATGTGATTCCACTCCTCATGAAAGGAAGGAGGGTGCCTGCTTCCTCACTGCAAGTCTGCTTGGGGGAGCTTCACTGGGGCCATTGAAGACTCTCACAAAACAGAGCCAGGGCCTTAAGCACAATACTGTGAGTTTAACATTTTTTTTTTTTTTTTTTTTTTTTTTGGGACAGAGAGAGACAGAGCATGAACGGGGGAGGGGCAGAGAGAGAGGGAGACACAGAATCGGAAACAGGCTCCAGGCTCCGAGCCATCAGCCCAGAGCCTGACGCGGGGCTCGAACTCACGGACCGCGAGATCGTGACCTGGCTGAAGTCGGACGCTTAACCGACTGCGCCACCCAGGCGCCCACAATACTGTGAGTTTAATCATAAAAGCTACTTTATGTGTCTTCTATGAGCCCACTGATGCTGCTCATTCCCTTCTATTGGATAAAAATTAGAGAAATTTTCATGACTTTTCTGTGTATTAACCAAGGTTAATAGAAAATTCTTTTTTTTAAGTTTATTTATTTTGAGAGAGAGAGAGAGAGAGAGAGAGAGCAGGGGAAGGGAAGAAAGAGTGGGAGAGAAAGAGAATCCCAAGTAGGCTCTGCACTGTCAGAGTGGAGCCCCATGTGGGGCTCGAACTCATGAAATGTGAGACTATGACCTGGACCAAAATCAAGAGTTGGACACTTAACCAGCTGAGCCACCCAGGTGCCCCAAGGTTAACAGAAAATTCTGTCTGGGTACTTGGGTGGCTCAGTCAGTTAAGTGTCTTGATTTAGCTCAAGACTCTTGATTTTGGCAAGTCATGATCTCACCGTTCCCAAGATTAAGCCCTGCCTTGGGCTCGGAGCTGACAGTGCAAAGCCTGCTTGGGAATCTCTCTCTCCTTCTCTTTCTGCCCCTCCCCTGCTCACTTTCTCTCTCTCTCTCAAAATAAATAAATAAACTTTTTTTAAATATGTAATTTATTGTCAAATTGGTTTCCATACAACACCCAGCGCTCATCCCAAAAATAAACTTTTTTTAAAAAAAGAAAATTCTATGCCACTTTAAGTTGTAAAACCAACTTTTGATTCAGGAATTGATCTAATCCAATATAACAATTGGAAGATTTATTTCTTCAGTGCAGAAATTTTGTCCCTTATAAGATAAATGAACATGCATCTCCATTTAAGGCAGGACTGGACTGGCTCAAAGGCAGCACCACATTGAACAAGACCAACTTGAGCTTAAAATTCCAGCTTGTCTTTATACAGTTGTGAGACCTTAGGCCTTTTCTGACCCTCAAGTTTATAATCTTTATTCCAGTGTTAGTAACATCTCTCTCAGAAGGTGGATGCAAGGGTCAGTCATATAACAAAAGACTAATATCTCTGCACAAAAGACATGAGCAACTAAAGTCACAAAATTAGAAACATGCATGATCAAAAATTAAATGCCCAAAGTGTTTGGCTTGGCTAATAAGCAAAGAAATACAAATTAACACGATGCAGTGAGCCTTTTTATCTATAATATTGATAAAGATGAAAAACAGTGATAGTCGTGTTCATAAAACACAAGAGTGGGACGAGACAGGCACTCTGATAAAAGAAGCTTAGGCTCATTGAGGGCTCCCATACTTTGAAACAATATTTTTACCATCACTAGGAATCAGACATGTCAGATCTAGGTTGAAGTATGTTGAATGCAGCATTATTTACAACAGCATTAACCAACCTAAGTTTCCAAAAGTGGAGAAGGTTTGCAAAAATTATGATTCCTCCAAATGACAGACTACTACAAGACCATTAAATATTATTCTGAATGCTAATTACTGACAGGATAAATTGTGAATGATACATTCTTAATTGAAAACAATAAGATACAAAGCTGAACATAACAGAGAAACCTCAATTTGGCAAAATAAACTACATATATAAGGCTATTGGAAAGGATAATTCATTAGCATCTTAATTTGTATTTTGTTTTACTATTGCAGAAGATTCAGAAAAGAATAGAGCAATTTCCCCCTGCTTTCCTTCTACCCGTGTCCTTCCCTCCCTACCATGCATGTGCCCACATATATACATGGAAGTAAGCAATACTACAGACTCTAGAAAGTTTGTGCTCTTCTTTCTCCCAAGATATTTTCTTTCAACAAAGATGTGAACTGACAATGATATTGGCTGGGAAGTTTCTGTGGCTTAGAGAATGGGAGTAGTCAAAGTGGCTTCAGCTGGGAAGCTTCCAGTTAAGATAGAAAGGGGACAGTAGAGGGGTCTGTGGGTCTTCCCACTCCCTGATACGTGATAATCCAGGATGGGGTATCAGACAGGAGTGGCTGGTAGCCATGTAGGAAGCCTGAGCCCAATGCCTGGGGTCCTTCAGGCTCAGAAAAACAAACAAACAAACAAACAAAACACCATGTCCAAGCTTGAGACCCAAAGTGGGTTGAAACTTCCTGTGTATCTAGACAGATTCTCTATGATTGATCTTGACAGTGCAAAATCCAAGGACCTTTGCACAACCTTCAAGAGGAAAAGGAGGAAGCTATCCTGTTGTAATGGGTTCAAATTTCTTGCCATCCCTTTAAATGGGATTTCACGGATAAATTTAATTTGTTTTGAAATAATGTCTACAAAGCATCCAAAGCAGGGCCTGGCACATAGTAGGTACTCAAATGTAAGTTTCCTGCTTCGGGGAGCAACCACTTGGCTCACTGTTCCTGCAGTACCCCACAGCAGATAAGCAGAGATCTGAGGGTAAGAAAGGAGGCCATTCAGACCCCACTGGCCTCACAAGGTGGGCTCTTTAGCAATTCTTGACCAGAAGCCCCACTCTGCAGCTGACCAGGAGGAGCACTTGGCTCCTCAGCCCTCATCACCTTGGCAGCCAGCAAGCCAGTCTTCAGGACTGCAGGAAACTGCGGCCTAGTACTGATCAATGACAAGTAAAGGGTTTCTTCCCTCCTCTTGCTGAAATTGGACAATATTCATATGGGATTCTTCAACCAGCTTAAGAGACAGTCTTCCCCAGTGCACAGAACATCTTCTGGTTTGAGACAGTGGAAAAAATAACCAAAGCAAAGCCTACTGTCTTTATGAGCCCTTGAACGTTATTTAAGACACTTCACAAAAAGTTTTGGTGGTCTGAATTGTTTCCTGCCTCCACCTCTGCTTCTATGTTCCAGTTTTGAAAGCACACTCCTTGGGAACCCCACCAGGAGCCTCCTATCCCTCCCCCGCCCCACGCTGCGTAAAGGCGGTAGCTGCGTGGCGCATGAGCATGCACGCATGTGCTTGCTGCTCGCCTCTCCATGTGGTACACGGTGATTAACCAGCCTGGCACAGGAGGTGTAATAACAGACTAGAAGGCACAGATAATAGGATCTTTCTGGCATAAGCAGTGAGTTCATCGGAATCCATCAGAACCCATTTGTGAGAAGAGCGATGGATGGGAATGCACAAAGGTAGACGCTAACCTTTAGTTTTTGGATGCATTTGCTGCACATGGGGAGTAAAGCTATTTTTAAAACTCCCTAAGTGTCAGTACTCCCTTTCCCAAGCATCCTTCTGTCAAAACTCTGCAAAAGGATAACGTACTTGTTGGGGACAATTGATTCACATCTAAAACGTGGAGTCTGATTCCACATCAATGGCAGGAATCTAGCTGAGCCGTTCTGTCTGCAGGAAGCTTGAACTTGGTTGCAAAAGGTAGAGGATCTGGAGTGGCCCCTACAAGCATTGCCTAGCTGTAGGTTTGTGATCCAAGAGCACATGTTTCTCACCCATGATGCCATAAGCTCTCTGAGAGTGAGGAGGATATCTCTCAAATGTGCAAGAGCATCCCAATGCCTCAGGGGTGGTCAGTATATGTATGACAAACGAATTATAGATTGTCAAGAGTTGCAGATCCTGGTAGGGAGACAGGACATGGAGGAAGAAGTTAAGGACCAATGAAGAATCACTGCCTGAGTTCTCTGGGGGAGTTGGAAAAAAGAAAGGTTATGGAAGAAATTCATAGGTGTTGTAAAGTGAGAGGAGGGTAATTGGATGGAGTTTTAAAGGATGTATAGGAGTCTGAAAGGGAGAACTAGGGCCCCAGGAAGCCCCAAGCACAGTTAGAAATGTTCCAATCCGAGGTCACCCAGACGATGAGTTAAGCCATGGCTCTGTCCCCTGGCACTCCTCATGAAGACATGCACTGACCTGTTATCAATTCCTCAAATCTGGGTATTTCCTTAAGTTCCAAAGATGAACTCCCCTGCAGGACATTAGTGATTGGTTAATAAGAGGAACGCTCCTTCAAGAGTACTTGCTGTGTGCCAGACCCTGTGATGGGTCACTTCTGGTGAGTTATCTCACCTAATCTTCACAACTTTCCTAGGAGGTAGTATCATGAACCCCATTGAGCAGATGAAGAAAATAAGGCTTAAGGAAGGAAGTATCCATTGCGTGTTCCCAAAGATTGATCTAAAACACAAGGGTACATCACTACTCTCTTAGTACTATCCCCCAACTCATCTGTACGGCTCCAAGTACTTTTCCCATGGGGCTCTGAAAAGGGCTGGAGAATGATGTTAACATTATACACAATGACAATTTCCTCATGTATCTACAACCATAAGTGTTAAATTTCATAGATTCCTTTTGGCTGAGGAAGGATAATAGGTACATTCTGAGTAATGACTGGAAGTACATTTTTAGCAAATATGGTTTGTTCCCTTCAGATACTACTCATGTGACAGGTATTAGCTTAATTGTATGGGCTTTTGCAGGGCTTTCATTATTTCCACAGGAAATCTAAAACAAACAAACAAACAAAAAAAGGTGGTACTATATAAAGTAACATAAAGGGAAGAACTCTAATAAAGGTTTTATAAGAAGAAATTTCCATAAATGAGAACTGTATTACCACTTCCAAATGGTAAAAACATTCTAATATTACTGGGGTTCAGTCACGTACTTAGTGTTTAGTTAGTACTGAGTATGAGGAGGAAAGGTAAGAGAGGGGCAGTGTGGCATAGGTATTTATTTCTTAAATTTGGAGTCACCTACACCTAAGTTCATATCCTGACTGCCACTTCCTAAGTGACATTGAAAAGTCAGTCCATCTCTCTGAGCCTCTGTTTCCTTATCTGTAAAATGGAATAATATAAGTTGAGGTACATGGAGACTTGGTCCTCCAACTCTTTCCAACCATTGACCCCACAGGTCATCACATCCTCATAACAATAGCACTTGGCACCAATGTTCTCCCCCTCACCTCAGAAATGGTTTTTTCATTTGACTTCCAGGTAAAGAAACCATAGATACTAATCATATTAATATTCACATTAAATTTAAATCATCTAAGCACTGCAATTAAAAGGCCAAGTGTTACAACAGATAAAATAGCAATATCAAAGTATGAGTGGCTTTCAAGAAACATGCTATATTTTAAGCACAAGGAAACAAGTAGGTTAAAAGTAAAAGAATGGAAAAAGATATATTAGGCTAACACTAGTCAAAATAGATCTGTAATAGCTGCAGTAATATCAAATTATATTTCAGAGTGGAGAACATTTCAGAGCAGAAGGATAAAGAAGGTCATTTTGTAATGATAACAGATCAATTAATCAACAGGACATAAAATCCTAAACATTTATGCCTCTTGTAACGAAGCTTAAAAATACATTAAACAACAACGGATAAAACTACAAGGAGAACAGACAAACTCACAATTAAAGTTAAATATTTTGATACTCCCCTCTCAATAAATGATAGAACAAATAGACAAAAAGTCATCAAGGATACAGAAGACATAAACAACCCTATCAACTAAATTGACCTAATTGACATTTATAGAACATTCCACACAACAACAATAGATTACACATCTTTTTCAAGTGCACATAAAACATTTATCAAGACAGAAAGTGTACTGGACTATCAAATAAGTCTCAATAAATTTTAAAAGGTGTAAGTATGAGAAGCTATATTCTTTGACCACAGTGGAACTGAATTAAAAATCAATAAGAGAAAAATCCTTTAAAAATCCCCAAATATTTGGAAACTAAATAACACACTTCTAAATAACCCATGAGTCAAAGAAGAAATCAAAGGGTAATATAGAAAGTATTTTAAACTGAATAACAGTGAAAACACAACATAGCAAACTTTGGGGGATGCCATTAAGTCACTTGAGGGAAAGTTTATAGCACTAAAGAAAAAGTTCTCAAATCAATGATCTCAGCTCCCCCCCCCAAGAGAGATATAGATATAGATGGCAAATAGACACATGAAAATATGCTCAGTATCATTAGTTAGTAGGGAAATTAAAATTACAATCATAATGAGGTACCATTACATACCACTATAATGGCTAATATCAAAAACCTGATCAAACCAGCTACTTAACATAATGTGAAGCAATTGGAATTCTCATACCACTTGAAAGATTCTTAAAAAGTTAAACATACATCTACCATATGGCCCAGCAATTCCACTTGTAAATATGTACCCAAGAAAAATGAAAGCATATGTCCATACAAAGGCTTGTACATGAACATCCACAACAGCCTTATTTGTAATCACTAAAAAATCTAGAACAACCCAAATGTCCATCAGTGAACAAACAGATACTCAAATTGTGATGAATTCATACACTTGAATACTCCTCAATTAAAAAAAGAACTATTGGTATACATTGCAATATGGGTGAATCTCAAAATAATTATCTGGATGGAAATAGCCATAGCAAAATAGGAAAAAGAGTACATACTGTGTGATTCCATTTGTATAAAACCCTGGAAAGTAGGAATAATCTGTAAGTGCCAGGAACAGATCAGTAATTGCTTGGGGAGTGGGAGAAGGTGGGGCTGGAGGTGGGATTACCAAGGGGCACTTTGTGGGTCACGGACATGTTCACTATCTTCATTGTGGTAAGAGTTCATGGGTGACTCATATGTCAAACGTAAATTGTACACTTAAATATATGCATTTACTGTACATGAATTAAACCTCAATAAAGTTGTAAAATTTAAGTGAAAAAATAGATGAAGAAAGGAATGCTCAAAACAACAGTGCTGGGTGCTTGGGTGGCTCAGTTGGTTAAGTGACCGACTTGGGCTCAGGTCATGATCTCATGGTTCATGAGTTCAAGCCCTGAACTGGGCTCTCTACTGTCAGCACAGAGCCTGCTTCAGATCTTCTGCCCCCGCTCTCTCTGCCCATCCCCTGTGCACGCTCTCTCGCCCTCTCTCAAAAATAAATAAACATGAAAAAAAAAAAGTGTCTGCATCTGTAATGTCTGATAGATCCGCTGGGGTTTCAGAGGTGGATAGGATGTGGCCCCTGTCCTCAAGGGCTCCTCGGTGGGGCTGAGGAGAGAAACAAGCGACCCAATTACAACAAACATAATTGGTTTTGAGTGTTTCTAAATTAAATTTGTAGACAGTAAATGGTACAGGGACTTCATATCCAAGCAGAATTGGAATCTTCAAAATGAAAGGAAGAAAAAAATTAAATCTTCTCCCGACCTTTCTCTGTGTCCCAAATAGAGATTTCTTAAAGCTATTTGATTCCATGTTCATATCATGGTCTTTCTTCTTGTTTTCTTCAATTAGTGTATTAGCATTTCTTTCCCCCTCATTATTCATGTATAGCCTCATCTCATTTTCATTTATTTGAACTCAGCATGTGTTTGTGGGTGGGGAAGATTTGGAAGTCTGGACTAACGTTTTTCTGGACTGCTGACAGAAATGCCCTTTGGGGCAAGCTGACGTCTGCACCCAGGGATCCTCATAGAGTATGTGTTGGTGGCAAACCAGTGAAAGTAATAAGGTGGGGGCTGAGGCCTGAGGGGTCACAACACAACAGCATTCTGGGCAGAGGCTCGCTGAAGAGGTCCAGACCCTAGGATGACCCTGTGCTTGGGGTAGTGATCTCTTAGGATACACTCAGAGCAGCCCTGTAAGATAAGAGGTGGTTGGAACTAAGACCAGAGAGGGCTCTGAGGTCAGCACATGAGCAACCTCATGAGTCATGTGGAAGAATGTGCACTCTAGCCTCCTGGTCCTGACACTCCACCACCTGCCAACAACCTATTCAAGAGCAGAGGGGAGCACACTGAGAGAAAATGCACGAGTGCAATTGGAACAAATGCACGTGACAGTGTGCACGGCCCCATCCTTGGAAAGCACAGCCGGCTTCAGAGACCGAAGATGCCTGTAGGAGACACCCATTTCTCACTCTTTAACTCTAACTTAGCCACCCTCTTTGATCACAGAATCCTTTTTCCACAAAGCACCTACAAATTAGCAGAACATATGCTCCCAAATGCAATTTGGAGACTGCTGTAGGAAGCCCAGCCAGCACTTCCCCTGCCCTTCTCCCTGGCTGCTCCGCCATCGGCTAATGGCTTGGACTGGGGCTGAAGGGAGCATGCGTGTGCCTCAGAGGAAGAGCTTGTGCCCCATGGGACTCATAAGTGCAGGGAAAGGGGATGCCGAGAGCAGGGGGTGCTGACAGCTGTAGCTCATAGAGCAGAATGACAGCTTTCTGAGTCCATGAAAGATAGGGACAGTTATAAATGCTCTTCTTCCACATGTAGGCAATTAGACAAGCAGAGTCAAGGTGAGGAAGCAAGAGGCCGGCCAGCAGCAGGAGCCTTAATGCACACAAATTCTCTGTGTGTGACTCCCTTGTGCTGGGAACTCTAGGCAGCCTGACAGAAAGGAGGTCCACTTACAGGTTGTTCAGGGAATCAGGCACATGCATCATAGTTGCATGCACAGGGAATCAGGCACAGAGCATCATAGTTGGGGCAAGGAGTGTACGACAGTAAGACAATGAATAACTCTAATGGGGAAATCCAGGAAGACTTTTTGGCAAAGGAGATGTTTAGCAGACCCCTGCTGGAATGTAAGACCTTGGCAATCAGACATTCAGGAAGAGCATGCCAGGTATAAAAGGAGATCCTGGCAAAGACAGAGCCAGGAAAGGAAAATAAATAGAGAAAACAAGTCACTCCTCTGCTTGCAGGGATGAGTCATGGGAGAGTGAGTAAAAGGGTAAGAAGTACATGAAGGTGTACAGGTGCATTAAGGTCATCCTAGACAGGTTCTGAGGCAGGGCCCATGATGTTGGCTTTTCTTCACTGAGTAGGAAGCCAACCAGAGGGGTGGAGACATGGGCCCCTGGGAATGGAACGCTGAGTGAGGGAGCATTGGGGAGAGATGCACTGAGCTGGAAGTGGTCACAAGGCTTCCAAGCAGCTGAGTCTAGAAGGCATCTGGACCTCTGGATCTGGAGCTCAGACACAAGTTCTGAAATGGGCATGGGATGTGGTGGTCATTGATGTCTGCTGGAAATGTGGCAGGGGTGCCTGCCAATTCTGTCTCTTCCACCTACACAGCCCAGAGCCTCACTCACTGAGAAACCTAAGAACAAGGGTTATATATGAGCTTCTGAACTGCTTTCTAAACATCTTAAACCATTTCCATCAAAACATGCTTTGGGTGCATGTCTGGAAGAACTACTCTAACAGTCTGAGCTGTTCAGCAACAAACAGAGCACTCCAAGTCCCATCACACTTAGTTCCAGAAGATGCTGAAAATTATATGTATATATATATATATATATATACATATATATATATATACATATATATATACATGTATATATACATATATACATATATATATGTATGGAATATATATATATTATATATAATATATATATATATAATATATATATATATATATATATATATATATATATATATATATTCCATAAAAGAATTTTCTCCAAAAAGTTCCCAAAAGACAGATCCTCATGGGAAGGGCATTCTCTTCTGCATTCAGACTCCACCTTGCATTGAGGACACCTGTCCTGCACACTGGCTCACCTGGGATCTGCTGAAAGCCATATGGAGAAGAGACACTCCAGACCAGCTGGTGAAGAGGTTCTGGAAGCTACCTAGCTCATCCAGAGCCATGTGTGACTGGTCCTCAACTGGCAACTTCTGGTGAATGACCCAGACTAGTCCCCTCCATCCCTAAGCCTCGAGTTCAATTGTTGCCTTTGTCTTTCCTCGAAAGCCTACTGAGAAATGTTCTTCAAAGGAACTTGCTCTATCCTAAGTATATCAACCTGCCTTCAACCAAACCTTATTAGGAACCTATTATTTGGGGAATGTTTGGGTGGCTCAGTTGGTTAAGTGTCCTAGTTGTGATTTCGGCTCAGGTCATGATCTCACAGTTCATGAATTCAAGCCCCATGTAGGGCTCTGTGCTGACACCGGGGAGACTGCTTGGGTTTCTCTCTCTCTCTCTCTCTCTCTCTCTCTCTCTCTCTGCCTCACCCAACCTCCCCTCAAGCATATATACATGTGCTATCATTCTCTCTCTCTCTCTCTCTCACTCAAAATAATTAAATAAACTTAAAAAAGAAAAGAACCTACTCTTTGCATAAGGCACTAGGATTCAGTGATTAGCTAAATTCTGACCATGTCTTCTAGGGACTCATGACCTAGTGGCCACCTTGACAACTGGTTCAATTTGCTTTCCACAGGTTTTTTCGAATCCCCCACCCTCCTCCAAACTAACATATAATTTAAATAATCAATGAAAATATAGTTTAGACCCAAAAGTACATCTGCTTGCCAGTGTTCCCACAGTCAAGCCCAGAGACCTGCAAAATCTAAAAACTATCAGTGAGGCTCACATGCTCACAAGCCTTTCTCTGCATCCAATTACCCCTTCTCCAAATGAAATAGACCTCATGTATACAACACCAATATTCACCAGTGAAGGAGTATATGTATTAAGAAAACCACCAGATTAAGGAAAAAACAAAACAAAACAAAATCACGTGCCTTTGAGTGTTTCTCTTGAATCCAGGAAAATTCATTAAGGAAGTCAGATATAGAGGGAGAAACTAGAAGACACAGCCTGTGAGGAATGAGGGAGCAGGGGCAGAGCTGGGGACCACAGTGCAGGCCTCCTTGGGGGAAAGACATGAGGGGAAGAGGCACCAACCTGAGTTTGTCAAACAAACTGAACTTGCTTCTAAAGAAGTAGGGAGCAGCTCAGGAAATGAGAAGATGGGGCCCCGATACTGTTGCTGAATTCTGGAGACCATGTCGGAAGCACCAAATGCCTTCCCCTGCTTCTCTTCTTCCCACTTTATTTTATCCTATCCATCACATACGACAAACAGCAAAGCAACTGGTAAACATTGTCTGTGGCTCTGTATTTAAATAGAGTCTAGAATGATACAACTATCATAAGAATAATAGGACTTTTGTTTCCAGTGGGGCCATTATGTAACAGGAAACAGCAGTTCTGAATATGGCTGGATCCTAAGGGTAAATCTACATACAATTGAGAGAACAGCTTGCTCATTAACCAAAGGCCACACTGGGACCTAAGGGTCAAAGCTTTATAGGACGACATACCTCCAGATCACAGACTTCAAGAATGTACATGAGCTGACACCAAAGCCAAGAGTGTCTCCATAAGTGTGCATACCTGAGTCCTACCTACTGGCCTCACTGAATTAGACCTTGACCATAGTTTAAGGATCTTTGTCAGGGCCGTATGCATAATAGCATCATTTGGTAGAAATGGCTTTGTAGTCAGTCTTCATACAGAATCCCAAATGCACCATTTAATCATTGTATGACCTTGGGCAAGTGATTTAACCTCTTGGGCCTGCCCTTTCCCAACTGTAAAATGGGGATGATAATAACTGTCATATAGGGTTGTTGATGAGGTCTAAGGATGGTCCCAAATATAAAACGCTCTGACAAGTGCCTGGCATATAATAGGTGATCAAGAAATGGTAGGTGTTGGAGTGCCTGGGTGGCTCAGTTGGTTAAACTTCGGACTCTTGATTTTAGCTCAGGTCATGATCCCATGGTCATGAGATTGAGGCCTGCATCGGGCTCCAAGCTGACAGTGCAGAGCCTGCTTTGGATCCTCTCTCTAGCCTTCTCTCTGCCCCTCCCCTATGTGTGCTTTCTCTCTCTCTCTCCTTCAAAATAAATAAATAAACTTTAAAAATTAAATAAGTAAGGGATGCCTGCTAGCTCAGTCGGTTAAGCATCCAACTTCAGCTCATGATCAGGTCACGATCTCGAGGTTTGTGAGTTCGAGCCCCACGTCAGGCTCTATGCTGACAGCTCAGAGCCTGGAACCTGCTTCGGATTCTGTGTCTTCCTCTCTCTCTGCCCCTCCTGCACTCATGCTGTGTCTGTCTGTCTCTCTCTCTCAAATATAAAAGTAAAAAAGGGGCGCCTGGGTGGCGCAGTCGGTTAAGTGTCCGACTTCAGCCAGGTCACGATCTCGCGGTCCGTGAGTTCGAGCCCCGCGTCAGGCTCTGGGCTGATGGCTCGGAGCCTGGAGCCTGTTTCCGATTCTGTGTCTCCCTCTCTCTCTGCCCCTCCCCCGTTCATGCTCTGTCTCTCTCTGTCCCAAAAATAAATAATAAAAAAAAAAAAAGTTGAAAAAAAAATTAAAAAAAAAAATAAAAGTAAAAAAAAAACATAAAAAAATAAAAATAAATAAATAAGAAATGGTAGGTGTTACCCTTTCATTCTGAAGAAGAATAGCCTCCTATAGAAAAGGAAGCCAAGAAAGGAGATCACTTCTGGAGGAGGATACACTTAGCCCGGGGATATTCACATGATGTGTGTCGCAGCCCACAATGTGCTGCTGACTGTCGTGGGGCACAGCTATCCTCTTGGATGAGGCTGTTCTAGTGTGGCTGACATCTGTCAGCCTGACTACTCCTGGTGACCCTAAGTAAGTCCTGGGGTCCAGCTGCCCCAGCAATGCCCTTGTGGGCGCTTCAGCACTAACCATTCTGAAGTCACTCCTAGCCATGAAGAGGGGCTCAGGAGGGACAGAGGACCCTGCAGGTGAGTCAGGATGCAGCGGAGAAAAAAAGCATACAGGTTAAAGATGCAAAATCAGAGTGCTTTTTGAAGACTGACAACAGAGGAACACTGACGATTCAGTTTGGAGGAGTCACCAAAATATTCAAGCTAGCACCAGACATTTGCCTTAAGAGGCACATGAAATGCATCCCTTCTCTGGAACAAAGGAAAACAGACTTTGAAGAACCCTAGAGAAGATGACAAAGCCCAGAGGATCAAAACTTCCCAGGACCAAGGAGGACTCCAGCAGGCTCTGAAGAACGGGGAGGTGGCCAACATGTCCCTTCTAATTAGCAGCACAACCAGCCACAACCCGAGGTAAATGGACAGTTAACTTGCATTGTCCAACAGGCCCGGGTAGAGCTAATAAGATGTGAATTTATGGAGGAAAGCCATGAAAAGTGGGCCTTGCAAAAGTTACTATCTGATACTACCTGCAAAATTATTAAAATAAGCCACCCAAAACTCTTCCAGCCATAGAGCACTGAGCTAATGAAGAAACACACATCATAAAAGAATAAATTACCTCTATAATAAACCTTGCATCTTCTAGAATGAGGCCATTAGAAATTGATCAGTTAATTTAGGAGAAGCTGAAGGCCAAAGCCCTGATGAAAGCATGCACCAGGAACCATCTTCCGGAATCAGCTCTGTTAACAGCATGCTGGGGTCACACAGGCTGCCCTAGTGGTGTTTCCTGAATGGGCATGTGGTTAAAGACCACTCACTTGGAATGTCTGCAGTGTGGAGGAGGTCAGAGCCAGGCAGGTAAAACAGGTGAAGAGAGGACCGGGCCACAGTGAAAACTTGGTGTTCCCCTTCTTCCCAGCACCCAAAGCAGTGGGATGGCCTGTCATGGGAGAGACTTCTCATCTACCCGCTTTAAATGGCTACACTGATTCCTGCCCCCGCTAGGTCCAGGGGCGTGTGCACACACGTACACACTCACACACATATACATCTACACTGTCACATATGCTGACATATGTGTTTTCACATATACTCCCACATGCAGGCACTCATACATACACACATTCACAGTCATGTAACACACAGAACTGCAAACTCCTGCATGAAATGCAGCCTCCTCCATCCCCCCTCACTCCTCTGCCCCACTCCCTCTCCATCCCATCTTTTAACCTGCCCCAATCTCTCCAGCCCCCAACCCCCTGACCAGCTGTCTCTCCTCACTCTGCACATCTAATGCCTGAAACCACTTCTCTTCTGACTTCATGTACTCCAATCTTGACTCTCCCTGGTTCTCACCTGCTCCCCTGAGCATCTTGGCAGGTCAGGTCCAACTCTCTGAGACCCTGTGCTGCACGGTGGGGCCCTGGAATTCACTCCAGCATCCCAAGTCAGAATTGGCCCCAACAGCTTCCCACTGAGCTTTCTCAAGGGGCTGGGGACTCAGTGCAGGCTGCACCCCTTCCCACTCTGGGGCTCTTACCTCATTCACAAAGACCCAGTGGCTGTCCTTGGAAGCCAGATTGGTCTCTACGGCCTGCAGAAAGAAAAAGAAAACAAACATGAATAGAAGCAAGCCAGAAGCTGGTAGACACGCAAGATGATTGCCGAGACGGGGTTTGATAAACATTGTTCTTGGAGATTTTTTTCTTCACAAAACATGCCATCCCCTGAGCTTTCGCTGCCTTAGCTACAAGACGCATCATTTGAACACAGATATCTGATTTCCTGCTGTTTTCCAAGCTCTTACGCACTAGCCCTCAGCAAGGTCGAAGCTCTGGTTCCTACAGGCATCACAGGGCCACCAAAGGTGAGGGCTTTCCTCTCCCCTCTCAAAAGAGTACCTGCAAATGCTTTTCTGAAGGGGAGCTTAGGGGGATGATTCTCATTACTACCAGAGGCTAAAAATCCGAAATCTGGAATGAGGGATTTATGGCAGCTTGTCCAGCTGCAATGAATGACACCTGGGAGAACAGCAGCTCACAGCTGGGGTTCTGAGCTGCCTTCAGTTCTAAAGAACCCATAAAGGACCCATAGAACTGGCTCTTTCTTGCTTCTGGGCAATGACCCTACTCCCATCATTCTCTCTTCTAGCACTTTGTTCTGTTTCTTTATAGCACGTGCTATTTCTGTGCTTGAATATTAGTGGCTTATTTATTTCGTAGTATCTATCTCTTTCACCAAGTTGGGGTCTCCATGACGACAGGGGCCACATCTTGCGTGGTATCCCAGAACCTTACCCTTTAACTGGCACATAGTGTTCAATATATGAGTGAATATTGTTGTTGAATATGTGAAGAAAGTGGAAGAGGGTGAAAATAAGGGTTCCTTATTTTGTTTCTCATATGTTTTATGGGTGCTTTTATCCTCCTTTAACTGGAAAGCCATCAGATTGAAAGGAGAGAAGGAACTGATCATTGTCAAGCATGTCCTGTGAGAGCTCTCACAGCTAGCATGTGTCAAGTACTTGCTGAGTACCAGGCACTGTGCCAGGCCACCTATGAACGTGGGAGAGAACTATCAGATTGTAGTCCTCTTTTATTTTTACTTTTTTGTGTGTATTTTTGTGATGTAATTTTTATTACTCTTTTTTATTTGAAAAAAACCACAGAGAAGTAAAAATGTTCAAAATCATCCCATAACCTTGCCCCCTTTTTAACAATGTGCTAAATGGGGTGCCTGGGTAGCTCAGTCGGATAAGTGTCCGGCTCTTGATTTCGGCTCAGGTCATGATCTCAGGGCTTGTGGGTTTGAGCTCCATGTTAGGCTCCATGCTGGCAGCACAGAGCTTGCTTAGGATTCTCTCTCTCCCGCTCTGTCTGCCCCTCCCCTGCCTCACATGCGCACGCTTTCTCTCTCTCTCTCTCAAACTTTAAAAAATAAACTTTAAAAGATAAAATAAAATATGCTAAATGGTGAAATGTCCCTTTTACCCCTCCGCATTTATCCTCCAGAGATTGTTAAGGTGTCCCCTTCTAGAAGGTTGTGGTCACATCTGCAAGTACATATCTATGTACCCATATCAGACAGATGTTTTTATTTAAATGAGATCACGAAATATGCATCAGGTTACAACTATCATTTTTTTACTTATCAATATATCAAGAATATCTTTCCTCATCAGTACACAGAGCTCTGACTCTTTCTCCTTAACCATGAGGCATAGAGGGCTAAAGAGCCTGCCTGCACCAGCAACCCAGCTATATGTGGGAGGTACATCATTGCACTGTCTGTGCACGGGCTTCTGTTAAAACTTCATCCACACAAAGAATGGACACGTTTGTTGGCCAGCACAACAAGCATGTGGAAATAGAGTCTGTGTGAGTGTCCCAGCTCTAGCATCCCAGTCCTTTACAGAAAGCTCCCACAGGGGGCGCCTGGGTGGCGCAGTCGGTTAAGCGTCCGACTTCAGCCAGGTCACGATCTCGCGGTCCGTGAGTTCGAGCCCCGCGTCAGGCTCTGGGCTGATGGCTCGGAGCCTGGAGCCTGTTTCCGATTCTGTGTCTCCCTCTCTCTCTGCCCCTCCCCCGTTCATGCTCTGTCTCTCTCTGTCCCAAAAATAAATAAAAAACGTTGAGAAAAAAAAAAAAAAAAAAAAAAAAGAAAGCTCCCACAGGACACCAATGGTGGGCACAGGGGCCTTTCTGGGCCATCTGGGGGTTAAAGACACAAACTCCCCTTCTCCAGCCTAGAAGTGAGAGGGTGCCAGCCCCTGTGAAGACAAATTACGATGGGAGTCTGGACTGGGCTGGAAAGGACTGCCTCCACCAGCTGTCATTTAACCCCTCTGGTCTCAGTTTGTTCATCTGTAAGACATATATAACGCTTGCTTCCTCTTGTCTGCCAATATCTTCAGTCCTCAATCTTAAGAAGCAGCAAATACAAAATGGCGTCCATACAAATCCCAAGCCTTTTTCACAAAGCAGAGAAGGGAAGTGGCCATCCCCCACCTTTTGTAGGTTCCACCCTTATTCCTTGATCCATCACATTCTTGGAACCTGGAAGTCTTCTGGAGCCACACAAGTCCTCCTCCTTATGAGCCGTACCCCCACAAAACTCTCCCCTCCTAGGCTGCTCCATCCCCCACCTCAGGAAGGAGGCTCCAAGTCTTCTCTGTTCTGCCCCTGAAAGAAAGGATCTCCAGAGATGCCAAACTCCTGTGGGGCCATGTCCCAAAGATACTTTCTCCCCATTCTACAAACTCCACAAACCAGGCCCTCTCCCTAGAAGCTATGAGGACTTAAGGGCCAGTTGCCCTCTGAGGAGCCTCAGATCCTCAGAGGAGGTAACTATCAGGGAACTTATAGGTTCCAGAACACTGTAACACTGAACTGAATCTAAAGAGATGTAGATTAACAGGCTGCACTCAAAGGCCTGCTCTGGGTTTCCAGGAACAGAAGGGCAACTGGGGAGAGGAGACTTAGAAGAAACACTGCTGGGGCCGGGAGTTGACTACTGGGCTACACCACTTAATGGAGGACACCACAAATTAGACTTGCTCACGGAGTAGGCCAGTGAAAGTATAGGTGTCTTTAGGCACATGAAGAACTGTCATGGGCAAGAGAGACTAGAATTGCTCTTTGCAGCCTCTCAGAGTTTATTTAGGACCAAGGTCTCCAGTAATCTGGGAGGCAGGTATCAACACTATGTAAGACAGAATTTTCTGATTTTCCAAGTAGTTCAAGATGGAATGGGGCTGCCTCAGGAGCAGTGAGGTCTCATCAGGGGAAGTGCCTTAGTGGAAGGTGAACAGCGTGTCCCTGAAAGGTATTTAAGTATCAGCATAGAAGCTGACCATGGGCAAAAGGCAAGACTTAATCACACACTGACATTCCAAAGCAATGATTTTCTTTTTTTTTTTTTTTTTTTTTTTTTTATTTATTTTTGGGACAGAGAGAGACAGAGCATGAACGGGGGAGGGGCAGAGAGAGAGGGAGACACAGAATCGGAAACAGGCTCCAGGCTCCGAGCCATCAGCCCAGAGCCTGACGCGGGGCTCGAACTCACGGACCGCGAGATCGTGACCTGGCTGAAGTCGGACGCTTAACTGACTGCGCCACCCAGGCGCCCCTAAAGCAATGATTTTCAAGTCTGGCTGCATGTAGGAATCTCCTAGGGAGCTTTTAAAAGTGAAGACCTTGAGGGGTACCTGGGTGGCTCAGTTGGTTAAGCATCTGACTCTTGATTTTGGCTCAGGTCATGATCTCACAGTTCATGAGTTCGAGCCCAGCATGGGGCTCTGAGCTGACAGCATGGAGCCTACTTGGTAATCTGTCTCCCTCACTCTCTCCCCCTCCCCCGCTTGCTCGGTCTCTCTCTCTCTCTCTCTCAAATAAAAACCTTTAAAAATTTTTAAAAAGATGTATTTTTAACAAATGTAGACTTTGGGGCCCAATTCCTTGGGATCCTAATTCACTGGGAATGGTGATATGCCTGAATCCTGTGTTATTTCAGAGCTCTGACCCTGACTCTTGGCCTCTGCAGCTGGGAACACTGCTCCAGAATGTTTGGTTCTGTGAATCTGAAGGTACAGGTGCACCTGTGCAGGAGAACGGTCCTCTGTGTACCCACAGAGCCAGCAGTGCAGAGGACCTGCCACAGCTGCTGGGACATCCCAGGGAACAGGTGGGACCCTGGCTACCCTCAGGGGTTTTTCTACCTGGTCTCAGACTCATACATAAAATATACTGATGGAGAGAATTGATCAGAAAACCCCACAGGACAACTGGCCAACTTTTCTGTCCTACTTTCCTCATCAATTAAGCTCAGCTAATTTGTTAAGCCTCTTTTCCCCACACAGAGATAAATAGCATTTGGCTGTAGCCTTTTCCAGAGGATGCAACTCACCCAGAAGCTGAGCTAGACTGTAAGAAGGAGAAGCTACTGCAGATTTGGAAAGAACACCTCCCCCCCTACACCCTAGTTACTGGTGAGCTGCCAGCTCTGTGGGAAGAGCCCTAAATGCTCACAGCCCAGTGGGCAGTGCCCCTCGCAGCACCACTAATTCCCCGTCTAAGCGCTATCCTTTCCTCTTCCTCCTCAGCCATGTCTGCAGCAGGTGCAGCTGAGTCCTCCCTTCCGTGACAGGGCCAGCAGGGTAAGGGGGAAGCAGGCAGGCAGAGCATGTTCAAATCCCAGTTCTGGCACTGCTTGGTTGCGGGCTGCTGGCTGAGCTACTCCACCTCCCTGAGTGGCAGCTCCACGCCTTTAAGGCGTTCGAATGCCAACAGTGCTATCGATGCTCTGCCCACATTCCCCCTGAATCCCATTAGGGTTTTTGAGCACACTGGCTCCCTGTGTGCATTCACGCCCAACGGCAGACACCCGTGGCTCAGGCTGCCGGAACCCCGCACAGCACTCACTGTGCCTGGGAATTTACACCCCTCAGCAAGGACAGAGAGTGTCACATATACAAGTCCCAGATGCCCTGTTCCCAGATGGGGACTGCTTCAAGTGTGAGCTCTGCTGGTTACAGAATTTCTCCATGGACTGAGCCCAAACTGCCTCATTGCTAGCACACCAGCTCTGGCTTCCTTCATTTCCCTGCCACATTCCCACTCCCCTGCTGTCTTTCTTTCTTTCTTTCTTTTTTTTTTAATTCCCCTGGGAACACTTCTTAATAAATCATTGTCACACAAATCCTCACTCCAGAGTCTGCTTCTGGGAACCCAACCTGAGACACACACCTCCCACCCTGGGGTTATCATGGGAATTCAATGAAATTATGTGAAGCTTCCAGCCCAGAGAGTTGCTCACTACAGATAATGAGTGAACATGAAGGTGTCCTCATTCCTTCCACTCAAGACCCCGGCCTGGTCTTTGTTCAATGGTTTCTTGAATGTGTAGACATGTATAGTCTCTCATCTATTCCCTCCTTCACTCAACACACTGTGCCTGCCACACACCAGCTATTGTCCTAACTCTCCTCAATACGGGTATGAGCCAGGAGCCTCGTCCGTGCCATCATGGAGCCAACAGTACCAAGATAACCGACAATAAACACAATGTGGCGAGTGTGATAAGTGCCCTCTCCTCCAGGAATCCACAGACCCTTTAAGGCAGCACAACGTGGGGCCTCCCTTCACCTCGGCAATGCTGTGAGTCCATTGCTATGAAACACCATCGGCACGGGCAGAGAAGTGTTGAGCTGACTAGACAAACAAAGGGCAGCCCTTCATTCTGTGGGTGGGGAAGGGAGTGGAGCGGGCTATTTGCTCTGGGTGGGTTCTGGTCACTCGTCTCCAGCAAGTAGGGAGGCTACGTTCCTACAGCTGGGCTTCTCTGCAGGAGCTGGGCACCAGGACTGTGGGGCAACCCTCAAAATAACACAATGGTAGGCAATAGAGTCCTGCGCAACAGTAGAAGCTCCATCTAGACCCTGTGGGAGGCAGGAACGAGGTCGCAGTGACCCCAAGGAGTCCCTGCAGTGTCACGATGCCTTGACACAGCACCAGCAGCCCTGGTTAAGTTGCTGCTGTGAGTCCCACAAGGCCTGGCCAAACCATCAGTGGCCGACATCCCAGCTCTTGTGGTCCATCAGTAGATTGGCCAACACAGAACTTTAGAAGAAGAGCTGAGGAGGTGGAACCTTCCAAGGCTCATGCTGACTCCTGTTTGAGCCACTTTTATTTTTTTAAAATGTTTATTCATTTATTTTGAGAGAGAGAGAGAGAGAGAGAGAGAGAGAGAGAGAGAGAGAGAGAGAATCCCAAGCAGGCTTCATGCTATCAGCATGGAGCCCAATGCAAGGTTTGATCCTACAACCACAAGGTCATGACCTGAGACGAAATCAAGAGTCAGACGCTAGACCAACTGAGCCATCCAGGTGCCCTGAGCCCCTTTTAAATAGAAGACCCAAGGAGCTTACCATGGCACGTAGCTCATAGAAAGGGCTGGGATGGTGGACACAGGTAGCCAGCGGTGAGGGGCATCACCTATAGAGACAGAGCCAGGTGTCTACACTTGTCCTGACACCCACACACCACCTTCTTGAGAGAAAAGCACACTGTCATAGCTACACGCCTCTTAGGGAAGTGGAAGGCATCTGTCCCTCCCACACCTAGAGAAGAGAAAGTGTCCCCTCATCCATGAGCAGCAGCCCCTGTCTGAACCTTGCTCCAATCGCATCACCAGAGCTCTCGTATAGGTGATGCAGGACACCAACAGGCCATCCTGCAGGCCCCCTGGAGGCCAGGGGACATTTGAATCCTGTCCTGGCTATTCAGCCACTCTGGTTCCACAGTTTCCCTAGAGAAGTAGATACAGACCAAAGCCCCTGCTCCCAGCTCCCCAAAGCTCTGGACAGGAAGCAGTCCCTAGTGCTAACGGGAATAGTATATGCAGGGTGGCCCGTCTTGGCCACATACAGGTGGAGATCAGTTCTAATATCCAAATCCCTCTAAGGAGGCTGAGAAGACAGCAGTTCTGAGGGGCCGGAGGAAGCACCTCCAGTCCAGTCCCCTGCCTCTGCCTGCAGCCTTTCGCACAGGACCAAGTCAGGGCCATTTCCTCCAATCAAGCACCCCACCAGACTCTTCGATACTACATCTCCCCCACTTCACAACACACACACTTTCCTTTACTCACACGCCCTAATGAGCCAGGCAGCGTTCTCATCCCCGTCTGTGTGGCAGGGAGCCGGGACCTAGATCTGGCCTCGTAGCTCACACAGGTCCCTCCGCTAGTACCTGGCAGAGACTGGATTTGAACTCGGGTCTCTCAGTCTCCAAATCCTGAGTTCTTTTCCATCAGTCACGCTGCTCCTCAACAGGCCCACATAGCTATCAGAGCAAGAATGTGAGCCTTTGGGCCTGTGCCCGGCCCCTGACAATGGGGACAAAATGATCTTTTTTCTCATAACCAAGAAAACGCCGTTAGGAGCGGCAGTGCCTTCCTTCTCCAGGTTAACTTGTTCTCATAAGCCTGAGACCATTATTCTACTTGCATTTCTTAAGTATGAGCCTGTTTCACTTTATCTTGGCCTAAAGGAATAGTAAATGGAGTGGAAAGAAACCTCCACATGGAAGCCTTCCAGCAGCATAGCTGAGGATTTATTTCACAAAGTGCAAATGCCACTGATTATTTATGTATGTGTTAATTGTTGGCCACTCTTCTCTAGGCACCCCCCAACACTGGGAGCCTGAGATAATGAAAACTTGTCAACAATTAGCATCTTTTTAAAACCCCAGCTTGTAACATTTCAGAACATTCCCTCCATGGAGCGCACAGCCTGGCATTTTCCCAAGGACAGATAGCACGCTAACTTTAAAGACCCACTGCTGCCTTTGCAACAACATGCTATTTAGGAACAATTCTCTGTGTGCGATGTCACCCTTCCGGAGCATGAGGGAGTGCAATGCCCCCCATCGGCAAAGAAGGGGAGTAGCTGGCTACAAGACTACGGATGATTCAAGGAGCCCCTTTACAAGGAAATCAGCAAAGCAGCCACCATGTGGCCCAACTTCAGAAGCTATGCCCAGAACCATGAGCAAACCCATAAAGGGCAGCCACTGCTGAACTACTTCTGGTCACTCTGGGCTTTCCAGAGACTTGCCTCCTCAAGAAAAGGGCCGGAGATGCTGGCCCAGCTACTTCTCCTGTTTACCCTAGCCTTGTTTCCAGAACTTCCTGGGGCCTTGCTCTTACTGGAAAACTGCCTTAATGTTCTCCCCAAGTCGATGGCTCTTACTGCTGGCTCCATCCTTACTCCTAGGTCCTACTGGGGAATCCTGGACCATATGTGGGTTTCTTTTCTAGTTTCTTCTCCCAGTCTCTTCCCAGGAAACAGCTCCTCCTGACCAAGCAGGAGTTACCTGTTCCCACCTCACCCATCACTCTGCTAGAGCTTTCTTGAAGCCGAGGGCCCTCACCCTTGGTGGAAGCAGGAAACACAGCCACCTGAGCACACAGACAGGCAGCTTAGCCTGTGTGAGTTGTTGGGAAGGTTGGTTGCTGGAGGATGGTGAAGACAAGGCAATTGCACCAGGCTACACAAGGCCATCTGGGGAAAGTGTGACAGAATTAAGCCTGTGTGGCTTTCCAACCCGACTCTGGGGGACACTAAGAGGGCATTTGCTGAGGGAAATCTGAGCCTGCTATTGGGAGTCTGGGGAAGGTGCTGGCTGCAGACTGGGCGCAATTGTTGGCACTTTGTGAACACCCCCCTCTACCCAGACCCTGAATTAAGCCCTCTGCACACAATACTTCAATGAGTCCTCACAACTGTCCACTGAAAGTGGCTTCTGATCTGAACAGAGAGATGGGGAAACTTGCCCAAAGCCTCCCTGCAAGTCAGCATCACAGAGGCACACAACCAACCCTTCTAGTGTGTCATGCCAACTTGAGGACAAACTCACTCTGGCCACTTCTTGGGGATGTTTCATACAAAAGCAAGAGTCGAGATGGAAGGCAATGCAGATAGTGATGAGGCCCGGATAGGAAATCTGGGAAGCCACAGAGACTTCTGCAAAGTTGGGTCCCGGATTCTACAGTTTCCTGCCACCGTCAATGCCGTGATCCTCCAAACTCCTGGGTCACGTGGTCCTCTGGTCGTACATGGGGAGGAGCCTCCAGTCCCTCACTAAGGGCTAAGGCCTGGTCTAAATACCATGCAGCCCCTTCCCAATACGGCACCTGACAGACAATGAACTTTGAAAGATGTCCATGGAATCAATGAATGAGTGGATTCACACTCCCGCAATACTTCCCTGGTGCTGAGTATGACAAAAGCCAGGGACATCAATAGGAAGCCCCCAGTACTCAGAAGGGGTACTGACATACAGGTATTTTTTCCTTTGCATGGTACTGTGTTAACAGAAACCCATGCATCCAGGACCTGTGTCCTCATTTTGCACCGTTTGGATATGCACTTGAGTTTTGGTTAACACTGTTCTGTCAAAAAAGTACCGCCTATTTGAAAATAGCACCCTTTTCCTACACATCTGAGAGAAGGTGAAATGAAACAAAGTGAACTTGAAAGGTGGATAAATGCAAGACATGGTGACGTTTGGAAACATGATCACATTTTAGAGTTCTGTATGGGGATATAACTGTTTCTTCATTTGGGCTGAGTGCTGGAACTCCTGATGTAAGCTCCCTTATATCCTGCTTAACAACATAGTAAGTTCTGGAGTAGTCTGGTAAATCAAATGGCATTTGAGGGAGGGGAGGGTGGGTGATGGGTATTGAGGAGGGAACCTTTTGGGATGAGCACTGGGTGTTGTATGGAAACCAATTTGACAATAAATTTCATAAATTTAAAAAAATAAATAAATAAATAAATAAGAAAGCCTTAAACTCAAAAAAAAAAAAAAAAAAAAAAAAAAAAAAAAAAAAAAAAAAAAAAAGACAGCCCTGTAATGTAGTTTGGTCAATCAGCTGGCATTTTAAAAGCACTGTAACACTGAAGAAAGGATACTCATTGTTAGGTTTTTTGGGTTTTTTTGTATCGTTGTTGTTGTTGTTGTTTGTTTTTTACACTGGCTTTGATCTCAGAAAAACTATTATGTTGCTATTTAAAAAAAAGCAAGCAAGCAAGCATAATTGACTAAACACATGTAAAAATCTGATAGATCTGGACAATTTCTCGTCGATCATTAGACCTCCCTGGCCTTCGTCTTCACTGTTTACCAAGTTTGAGATAAACAGCTCTTTCAAACCGCCTTCCCACTCTGTGTGGAGGGCAGAAGTGCCAGCTCACAGCCTCCGGGGATGAAGATTCATTACAGATCATTTGTGGATCCTTCAGATGAAATAGAGACAGGTTCCAGGGCTGTGCTGGAAGTGCAATTTACTGTAATAAAAAGTGAGAATATGCTACATGTGGACAATTTATGAGGAAACGTTAATATCAGCAGAAAAATGAAATGGAGTCTGCTCACAGGCACGACCTGCTTAATAAGAGCAACTTGGAGAAAGTAAAGCCAGGCGCTGCCGATAAGTAGCAACTGATGGATACTCGGATTTTAATAAATGGTCCATAATTTCCCCACCATCTGGAGGGCACAGACGCCAAATAAGACCCTCCCATGTTCGACTCTCACAGACACCCAGGCTTTGTCCTACTGGGAGGGCAACGGGAGCCGGCTTTTCTATCGGATCCTGTCTCACGGAGAAGAAGGGCATTCCCGCCATTGGCCGCATGGCCACGACCGAACAATTCCTTTTGAGGACGGAGAGGTACAAGAGAACAAATCACTTCTGAGCTTATTTACACTCCGGTTTGGCGAGAACAGCCGCCAGCCTCTGCAGCGGGCTGTGAACAATCTCGTGACGCGGTCCCCCAGAGGCCAGGGGACGCAGCTCTTGGGTGGCAGGTGGCTGCGCTGAGCCATTTCTCATACGCCCTGCTGTTCAGCTCTAGCTTAAGTGATTTTCAGATATAAGCAAAGCAAGGTCCAAACCTGATTAAAAATGTTTTCTTCTCCCTCCCAGGAGTATTTACACGTTCATGCTGGAGCTTGAGAAGGTGCTGCCTGCATCCAAAGACTGGCTCTAGGGACTCGCAGCATGAGGAGCTATGAAAGGAAAGGAAGGGGTGGGGACCATCTGGGGCAGAAAACTCCCTCCTAGGGCCACTGGGTCACATAAGGCCCACAGACCTGCCCCCCTGTGGGGCTGTCAGCCCCAGAGACCAGACCCACAGCAGACATCCACTGGGAGACTATCTACACTGCCGGGGCTGCTCAATTAAAGCATCAGCGTTCAAGGTTAATACCGTGACCCCTTCAAATCCTGCCAGGCAAGCGGCTTCTGCACACGGATCTAATTCCTTTTCTCAACCTAAATTGTTTTTAAAAGATGGAAGCGTTTGAATTCTTTTTAAGGCAATAAAGTTGAAAGTAGCAATTCTTTACCAAGCTGATAAGAGCTGCTGGGTGTAATTTGTATTCTTTTTTATGAGCCTGACTTTTTGGAGAATGGAATAGAAAGAAAAATATCTTCTTTTCAGTTCTGGAGACAAGAGCTGCTTCTTCCTCAGAGTGCCGGGGAGGAGTTCTCTGGCTCAGGAATTGTCAGGAAACAAGTCCCTGATTTGTGACATGGGAAAGCCAGGGAGGTGCCCTGCATTGGAGAGGGGGCAGAAAGCTTACCCAGGCATTCTGGCCCTAGTGAAAATGCTTCTAAGAGGCCATGGGCGGGGCTGTGAGGTCCTGGGGAGTAAGGAAGAGAGGATATTGCAAATTCACTGAAAAGAGAAAGGGGAGGATCTATTTCCTTTAGAATCCACAATATAAACTATTCTACAACCTTTGAGACAGTTTCTCTCCAAGTACAAAGCCTCTGTGGAGTTGGGTCCCAGACCTGGACATGGCAGGAACCTAATTTTAGCCCCAAATCCTCTGGGCCCAACAATAAAGACACGTTAACTCTTGGGGTATCTGGGTGGCTCAGTCGGTTGAGCATCCGACTTCAGCTCAGGTCATGATCTCATGGTTAGTGAGTTGGAGCCCCACATCAGGCTCTGTGCTGACAGCTCAGAGTCTGGAGCTGGCTTTGGATTCTGTGTCTCCCCCTCTCTCTGCCCCTCCTCCACTCACACACTGTCTCTCTCTTGCTCCTCAAAAATAAATAAACATTAAAAAAATTAATAAAGCCATGTAACTCTACATTCAGCTGCTAGAAGGGGTAGACACAGAAGCCAAATACACATAAGCTTTGTCCTCAGGGGGGTGTGGCCCACCTACCCCACCCTCAACCCCCTTGGATAGCACAAAGCACTTAGAAAGGCCCTACCCATGAATGAGGCATTGCTTGGAGATAAAACTCTGGGCACAGGGCTTCCAGGCTCAGTATCTCGAGTAGAAAAAGCAGTGAGAAAACTTACCATAACCATGTCCTACACTTGCCTCAGAGCTGCAGATCTGAAGCACTACACTGGTTTCATCTAATTTGATGATCTCGGTGACAAGCACAAGAGTAGGAGGCAATCCTATCTGACCCCCAGGGCAACTCTAAACCTTGAACTCTCCAAATACTCCCATCCATGTGCGCACACACATATACAAACACACACACACACACACACACACACACACAAACAATTCCATTTCATACACCTTATAGGGGGAAATGGGGCACAAGTAAAAAGATCAATGAAACAACAGGCACAAAATGCCAAGGGTAGGCATTATTGCATCCCTACCAAATTCCTATGTCAGATTCACACTGGTCTTTCTTGTTTTCACGACCAAATGTTCCACATGGCCTCCAAGGTGCTTATTCCAAAATGTAAGTTTTCTATCTGTATCGGCACTATTTCTTGCAACAAATCCTGAAAGGTGACCATTTATGATCCCCTTTGAAAGAAGAAGAAGGTGAAGCTTACAAAATAATAAATGTCCAAATAGCTAGCTCTTTGGGTTCACAGACAGGAAGAGCATCATCTCTGCCCAGACTGGAGAACTCAGGAGCACAGCTCAAATAATGATAGCACGAGATAGCCTGTGAGCACATCTGGAGTAGCTGTGTGTCCCACCAGACACCAAGGATGGGGAGACGCATGAGGTCTCAGCCCCTCCCCTCCAGTCATTCAGTGTAGACTTGATGTTTCTTGACTCTGTACTTCCTAGTACCAGGTTGGCTATAGCCCAAGGGAAGGGCCAAGTGCCAACCAGTGCTGGTCTGGCAGTTCAGGGCTTGGGGGGGGTGGGGAGGGGGAGGACAACTGGCACAAGCCAAGAGGCCTCAGGCTAGAAAGGGACCCAGTCCCTATAAGCTTCCTAAGGAATCTGCCTTATCTAGAGAAAGAGCAAGGCTTCAGGGAGGCCCAGAGGTGAAAAAGAGGCTTTTTGGATTCATCCACTTTGGGGAATCATGGGATTAAAAAGTCAAAGGAGCAGGTGTCAACCTTGAGAAAATCCATGAGCAGGTATGAGAGAGACAACAGCAGGGTCCACCCACCCATTTAACAACCATGTACCTGGGCTCCTAGGAGGGGCCAGGTGCTATAATCAATCTGGAAAAGGAAGTAAGGGAGTCTTGGGCCTTATCTTTGAGTGAATCCAACCCATTTCGAGAGACGACCCATCCAGAGAGAAAATTCTACTAGATAAAAGGAGAGATTGCAGTGATCGGGGAATGTTCAGTTAATGAGGATCGAGATACCAACTTCCTCCTGGAGAGTAGAAGTCCCCATGCTGGGGCTAGGCAGTAGTGGGGCAGATGGCTATCCCAGTCTAAATTGACAGCATGTGTAAGCCTGAAGGTGAGAGGGGCCATTAGGTTAGGGAATGGTGGCTGAGTCACATCTTGTGAATAAAAATTTGATTCTGTAGTTAGTAGGGGAGCCAAAAATCAATTATAATCAAAATTAGCCACGAAGACTTCTTAGCTCATGGATAAAGTGTAGTACAGAAAATATAATTTGTGTAAAGAATCCTGGATCCATTCCCCTCACCTTTATTAATCCACGTTTCTTTCTCACCCTCAATTAGAGCTTCATTTTCTTCCCTGAGTGTATCGACTAAACTATCATCCTCGACCCTTGTCCAGCCCTCGAAAGCCATGCTCCCAATCCTGTCCTGTCAGATTGCTGTTCTGTCCAGTCAATTGAACCAGATAGCTTTGGAACCTCTTCCTACCCTACAAGTGAAGATGGGAGATCTGCATTCCAGAGAGGTCAGATGGGCCATGTGGAGAAGCCCTGGACACTATGCATGCATTCTTTCTACCACTTTCTTTTACTGTGTCCAGCTCTACTGTGTCCATTGTCTATTGATGAGGTCAATTGAGAATTGTCTGGCCTAAGTACCTATTGTCTAGAGTTAAATCTGCACATGAAGCATCCCCACAAGTGGTTATTCTGTGGCTGAAAATCAAAGGAGGGAGGATCAGTGGCATGAGGCATGAGCTCTGACCTGAAATACTGCCAGGTCCCACACAGCAGGGCCTATGCAGTGGAGCCTGGCTTTTACTCTGTTAAATGGGAGCCCCAGATTGTGTCCTATGGAAGAGAAGAGGCTTAGGAGTTTCCAAGAGTTCTCCTATTGTAAAAGAAAAAAAAAATCTATGCTCAGAAAGTGTGGGATATACTGCACCCTGAAGAAACGCAAAGGACACTAACAGAAACATCCTTAGAACTTTAAGGGCTACGTTGTGGACCCTCCAGAACATTCATATGTTCAAGTCCCAATCCTCAGTCCCTCAGAACATAACTGTATTTGGAGATAAGGTATTTAAAGTAGTGATTAAGGTAAAATGAGGCCATTAGGGTGGGCTTAATCCAATATGACTGGTGCCCTTATAAGAAGAGTAAGAGATGCCAGGGTTACATGCTCACAGAGAAAAGGCCATGTGAGGACATGGGGAGATGACAGCCATCTACAAAGCAGGAAAGGAGGCCTCGAAAGAAACCAACCCACCAGGCACCTTGATCTTGGACTTCTGGCCCCCAGAACTATAGGACAATATATTTTTGTGGTTTAAGCAACCCCGACTTGGTACTTCGTTACGGCAGTCCTAGCAAACTGATGCTAAAAGTTGTCTTGAAAACAAATTGTGCTCAGAAAGTTTGAAGAACCACAAAGCACACTAACAGAAAAGTCCTCATATTACAGAAAATCATCGAACTTGGCTGAACCCCATGTTTATCAAACCCATCTCCCTGGAATACTAAGTTTCTTTGTTCAAGGAACATACAGGTATTTCACAGGATACTAAGGTTGCAAACAGTACAGGGTGGGATAAATGGTACTCCAGGCCTTGGGAGTCTGGGAGAGGACATTTGGATGGGAAGTATATGGTCGATGTGAATTCCAGATGGGCCAGACTGGCCACATGGAAGTTCACAAGCATGAGAAGTGTAGGGAATCAGTTGGGAAGCAGTCCCAGTGGTCTAGAAAGCTGGTGGTGAGGGCCAGAACAGAGTGAGGTCACCAGGCTGGAGCAGAAGGGATGGGGTGTGAAATGTTTAAAAGAAAAACATTAACAGGATATGGTCATCAGTTGGAAATTGAGCGAGGTGTGAAGGACAAAAAGAAATCAGAAATGACACTAGATGCAATCACATAAAAACAGAAGGTGGATCAGGCTCAGTGAAGAACATTAATTCAGGCATAACCTCCTGGACAGCAGGAAGTCAGATAGGTAAGTCCTAAAAGTTTGGAAGATATCAGTGATCACGGGAGTGAAGAGGGATCAGGCAAGGGCTTACCTCAGGCAAAAGGTGAAGGTGCACAGGACAAGGCAGATGACAAAGCATCAAGTTAACCTAGAGTCCCCATCTTCTAGTGTGAGCACCGGCAGTGTCTAGCTTGATCTACAGACACATTCAAGTGGCTCCAGTTGTAGGACCAGTGACCTGTGGAGGCTGGGAGCCAGACAAGCATGCCAGGAGGACAGGGACTTCTTCACCTTAACCTCTGTACCACTGTTGCTTCTACTGGTGCAGGTCAAGCCAGCACCTTCCTGGAGACTGCACAGCGCACACCCAGTTGTATCACTTTCAACCCCCAAGAATGTATTTTTTTTAAATGAGGCTTTTACACACACATGCACACACACACATACTCCTCTACCTCCCTTCTATACCCTGTACTGATCCAGAGGGTTCTAAACCTAACTGGAAGACTTCACAGTATCCTTGTAGATTTCATGCTTTTAGAATCACTCTGCCACTCTATCTAAACTGTTGAGACCACTTTGGAATATCTTCCTGCTTTGCAACATCATCAGACTTCTCTGGGCTTCATAGTTTTCATCTGAAAAGTCTGATAGATAGGCAAGAGTGATTCTTCATTCTCAGTATATTCTAAGATTCTATGGGAAGGTCCCTGATGGTTTGGGGAGCTGAGCGGTTTGGGAGAAAAGAAAAGGGTGTCCCATATGGGAATGAGAACCAGTTGTAGGGTCTTGGCCACCCAATACCAGAAAACTCTTGATTTGTAGAGATGCCCATTGTATGTGTCTGGGCCAGAGGTAAGGGGCTTCAACGGGAGAAGGACCCTCTTCCCAGCATACACAGGCCAGCACAGAACCTAAGCTTAGCACAGTAGATTCCCCTGAATTGTGAGAAAGTGACACATGATCTAATTGAAAAGTTAATCCCAGGGATGAGGGCAGTGTTATGAGTCCAATGATGGTGTCTTATCCAGACTGGGCTCAGAACTGACCTTGACCATCTCCCCATCATCCGGCCTTCCATAGGTTTCCAGCCCAGATTCCCCATCCTTCTGCCCACCTTTGTGAGCTGCCCAATATCATCTGAATACCTTCCTTTCATTTCCTATTAACTCTGTTTTAAAACTTTTTACAGGCAATAGGGAAAATAATACTTATTTTTAAAATCTGCCCCTATGCATCAGGGGCAGATTTTAAAAATAAGTATTATTTTCCCTATTGCCTGTAAAAAGTTTTAGAACAGAGTTAATAGGAAATGAAAGGAAGGTATTCAGAGCCTAAATGTCCATCAACTGATGAATGGATAAAGAAATTGTGGTTTATATACACAATGGAGTACTACATGGCAATGAGAAAGAATGAAATATGGCCCTTTTCGTGGATGGAACTGGAGAGTGTGATGCTAAGTGAAATAAGCCATACAGAGAAAGACAGATACCATATGTTTTCACTCTTATGTGGATCCTGAGAAACTTAACAGAAACCCATGGGGGAGCGGAAGGAAAAAAAAAGAGAGGTTAGAGTGGGAGAGAGCCAAAGCATAAGAGACTCTTAAAAACTGAGAACAAACTGAGGGTTGATGGGGGGTGGGAGGGAGGGGAGGGTGGGTGATGGGTATTGAGGAGGGCACCTTTTGGGATGAACACTGGGTGTTGTATGGAAACCAATTTGACAATAAATTTCATATATTGAAAAAAAATGGGGAAAGAACACGAAAAGGCAGTTATCAAAAGACATACAAATGGGCAATAAACATTTATTTTAAAAATAAAAAAAAAATAAATAGAATCTGGATATCAAACACTAGTAAGACCAATGTGCCGAACAAGAACATAATCAATATTTTTAAGGGAGAATAAATGGAGTAATTGCAAAGCACAATGAGACAATCATAAACCATAGTTTATAAACATATTATCCTTTACAAAATCATAGTTTAAAATGAAGTGGTATTAAAAGCCCTCCTTTGGCAGATGGCAATCCCTGGCCCTGCCCCTACCGCTCGCCCTGCCCTCCAGAGGCAAACACTTGTAACTCTTTTAGCTATTTCTTTGAGATTTACTTCCATGTTTTTCAATCTTATGTTCACACTGCTACACTTGGTTGCTCGATTTTAGACATTAGCATTATCCATTATCCTCCTGATATGGTGATGAGGACTTAACTTTCTACACGACCCCTCATCCTTTCATTTTCTGTCCTACTATTCTCCACTTACTTGTATCACAATTTTTAAATAAAATCAAAAGTGGTGACTTCATTAGGACTATGAAATACTATCCCCTACTCTCTCTCTCTCTCTCTCTCTCTCTCTCTCAAAATGAAGCTGCTTATACAACTTCAGCTTTTCTTGCATCAACAAGTGCCTTGATTTGTATTTATTTACACACGTGCTGTATTAAACGTGCCCAAATGCTCAACCATATGAAACAGTCTTCCAGTTTCCTTACATCTCAGAAATGGCCTGTCGGAGCCCTCCCTCCCCTGCTCCTACGCAGATGTCTGGTCTTCGGTTAGATCACCTGACCCCTTCCTTTCTGCTCTTCTGCTTGGAATTTCTGTATCTGTTATTGTTTACTTTCATCTTTTTGGGCTTTCATTTTATTTTTCTGAAGTCTATCCTACAGTATCTTCCTAAGAAATGGTACATGAGGCATAAACTTTTCAGGCTTTGCCTATATGGAATTTTTTTAATGTTGCTGCTATATTGATTGATTGATTGATTGATTGTTGATTGATTCACTTAGTACCCTTAGACACGGTAATCTGAATTCTTCCACAGAAAGTTTCTCCAGTATCTTCTAGCATCCGGTGTTACTCTTTAGCATCCTAATGCCATTCTGATTTCTCTTGTTCCTGTTCCTTTTACATCACCTGCTCTTCATCCTCCTCCTTCTCCTCCTTTTCTTCTCTCTGCCTCTGTCTCCCTCTCTCTCTCCCTCATGCTCTGAAACTTGCCATTGCAGTGCCTTGAGATGGGTGTTCTTTTCACTTATTTTGGCTAAGAGCTAAATGGTCCATGGGGCTTTTTAGTCTGGAGACACATGTCCTTTAGTTCTGAGACATTTTCTTGTTTGTTTCTTTGATACTGGCCTTTTCTCCATTAGTTTCAGTTCTCTCTCCAGAATTTTTCTTAGAAGAATATTGAACTTCCTGAATTAAGCCACTCATTTTCGTCAACTTTTCTCTCTCAACTTATACTATTACTTTACCCTTGGTTTTACCTTTCTCGATTTTGTCTAATACTTTAACTGGATTTTTACAATTTCAATTGTCACACTTTGTTAATTCAGTTGCTATTTGGTGTTCTCTGTTCTTTTTCATAGTATCCTGTTCATGTCTTAAGGATACACATTTATTTTAGCTCTTTAAGATTATCAGTGATAGGGTGTTTGACCTTCTGTTCCATGAACTAAGTTTTGCCCTGGATTCCTTTTTATGTTTGTTTTATATTTTTTCATTCCTCAAATGCACTGTGATCCTGAGCTGTCCATTTATATTTAAAGTGAGGCATTCCAGAGTGTAGCCAGTCTGGAAAACAGTATGGAGGTTCCTCAAAAAAATTAAAAATAGAACTACCCTATGACCCAGCAATTGCGCTACTAGGTATTTATCCAAAGGATACAAAAATGCTGATTTGAAGGGGCACATGCACCCCCATGTTTATGGCAGCACTATCAACAACAGCCAAAGTATGGAAAGAGCCCAAATGTGCATCAACTGATGAACAGATAAGGAAGATGTGGAATATGTACATATATATGTATTTAAAATGTGCTAAATGGGGTGCCTGGGTGGCTCAGTCAGGTAAGTGTCCGACTCCTGATTTCAGCTCAGGTCATGATCTCATGGTTTGTGGGTTTGAGCCCCTTGTGGGGCTCTGCATTGACAGCACAGAACCTGCTTGGGATTCTCCCTCTCCCTCTCTCTCTGCCCCTTCCCTGCTCATGACAGAGACTCAAATGTCTGTCTCTCTTGGAATAAATAAACTTGAAAAAAAAAGAATGCATTTTCAAAAGCTTTGGGGTGGTGAGGCAGCCTGCCCAAACTTTGGGGTGAGGGAGGGACAGCTGCCTTCTCTGCTCTAATCTCCAGCCTCTGGAGGCTGTTGGGGCAGCATGTTCTTTGGTAGAACATGCAGCTGAACAGGTACAATTTCACAGAGAATTCTTGATCAAGTCCACGGCCCATTTTAGGCTTAGGCTCTGTTTATCACTCCTAGAGGGGAAGGATGTCAGATTCTTATCTGACAACTTCATTCCACAGCCCATTTAAATAAACAGGCAACCCAAGGTAAGATGAGGAGAAAATCCATCAGTATCCTCAGATTGACATTATATCAATGGATGTGCATGAGGTCTGGGGATTTATAATAGCTTGTTCAAAGAAATAGTTCAAACATACTGGCTCACTTTGATCAACACATTCCTCTAGAAGGATGAATGATTTACAAATCTACAGAATACAGGGATCTGGGCTCCATCAACAGAAATCCAGGATGAGGGTTTCTTAAGCATACTGCCCTTGGTAAGGGTGAGCCTGAGGGCAACAAGGCAAGCCATACATGATGTCTCTTTCCCCAGCTGTTAGGAGGAGAGGGATGACAGACAGAGAATACATGTTATTTGTGGACAGGCGAGCTTTCTGGAGGGCATCTGACAGGGAAGTGAGAGAAGACTGGAGGAGTAGGAAAGGCTTCATGGATAGGCTGGGTTGGAAGGGTGAGGAGGCTCGGAGAGACTTGAAGGAAGAAGGAGGTCAATAAAATCCTGGGTAGGAAGAGTGATGATGAGTAAAACTGTGTAGGCAAGAGACCAAAACATCCCCTGCTCTCAAATATAACAAGTATACATACAAATTGCTCTGCATCCAAAGTGCCTACAGTATGCCTCCAAATAGTGGCTGTAAGTGCCCCTAGTGGCAGAGATGGGAAACACCAAAAAACCCACAGCAGAGATTGCCGCTCACCGAGAACATGCTCAACCAAAATGACGGGTCAGAGCTAGAATCTCGGCCATTCCTCTGAGAGACTCAATTCTCATGTATGGCCCCCAGCACCATGCATATTCAGGAGTGTGTCCCTCCAAGGCTAAGATTTCTTTGCAAAACCTAAACATATGGCTTATTCTTTGACTCTAGTACATGATATACTACAACTACAGTAACAAAATCACATTTTCCTCAACAAAACTACTTCATGTATCATTTCCTGTACAAGTATGATGAGAATTTAATTTTTCCTAATCCTTTCAAGTAAAATGCCTGTGTGTCTTTTAGAACAGAAGATGCAGTTAGTATGAACAAAGCAGTGAAAAGCTTCTCCTGACCTGGACGTACTCTGGTAGATGGGATGCCAGCAAGGTCAGCTGAGGTCACCAGCCAGGCCCAAGCCCAAGTGCCAGATAGCCTACCTACTGTAGGAAGTTCTTATGGGAGGGGGCGTGCGGGGAGGTCCTGTACCTCTAGGCTCAATTTGGTGGGCACTAACCCCTACCCACAATTGAGCCCCAAGGACCTTGGTTGGGATAAACCCACCTTGGAACTTTAAGGCTTCTTGAGTTTTCCTGGCTATTTTGACAAAGATGAATTCTAAAGTGAGTTCATGTCAAGAAGAAAAATGCCAGAGGAAGACTTCAGAGAAGTGAGTTTCACAAAGTCTAGAGGAATAGGTTCTTACACTGAATGTCCACTAATCACAAGCCATGTCCCAGCCAAGTGTTGTACATAGATGACCTTCATGAATCCACACAACAGCCACCTCCTCAGGGGGTACCATCATCCCTATCATTAAAGAAAAGACAGTTGAGGCCGCAGATGTTACATTACTCACCCTAGTTCACACAGGAAATAAGAGAGTGAGAGCCAGGAGAAGATCCCAAGTCTACTGGTAGCCAAAGATTCCTCAATTGTTTCCTGAGGGAAACCGAGGCAGGGTAAGACACTACCTGAAGAAGGCTGGAAAGCCTCAGAGATGGAGCTCCAGCCTAGGAATCACAATATCCTTCCTCTGTGTGGCTGGACAGGGAGCTCTGAGAAGGACACATGGGATTGCCCAATCTCTAAACAGAGGCAGCCTGGAGAGCCAGTGAGCACAGACTGTCAGCCTGGTTCCCAAGGAACAGGAGCTGTTCTTGAGTGACCACAAGTAAGCCTGTGTGCCAGGCCCAGCATAGGCCACAGCTCAGCCCATCTGTCTACTAACCCTGGTAAAAGAGCTGCTAGGACTTCAAAGATACCAGTCATCATAGCTAATTACACTCACAGCAATATCTATACACCAGGCACTGTACTAAGTGTGTTCTATACGCTGATTCCCTTAATTCTCTCAGCAATCTTATAAGGTGAGTACTGTTATTAGCTCCATATTACAGAGCAACAAACTGTGGCATAAAGTAATTCTTGAACTCATCCAAGGTAGCAGAGTTAGATAGTGGTAGAGGCCCAAATTTGAATCCAGCAATCTGGTGCAAACGCCCAGATTCTAACCATTCTCTGTACTACCTCTCCCTATACCAAAAACGTACAAGTTCTGACATGCCTAACTGATACACACAAAGGCCTATAATATCCAAAACCACTGTGTGAGCTGGGAATACAAATATGATAATGGCCACGCCTACCATTCAGGGTCTTACTGCCTTTAACACAGACAGAGAAACAGGTATTATGAGACAGGAGCTCTCTGGAGGGGAGGGGTACACAGGGCATTAGGGAAGTGCATAGCAAGGTACCTAACTTGACCTCAAAGAGTCAGGGAAAGTTTCTTGGAGCAGACCATGCTAGAGCTAGATCTTAAAAATGAAATAGAAGCTAGCCAGCAAGACAACCTAAGAAACACATTTTAATTCTTCTAAAGCTTTTAAGCTCTACCTTGTGCCAAGTCAAATACCTAGGAAGCTCCAAGTCTGAATGATATCATTTCAACTTTCCACAGAAAAATTTGCACTGAACTAGAATATCACATTGTTTATGCCTTTGGCTTTCAGCCAGGGCTGATATAAGAAGCAGTCATATGAATCACATTTGCATTGTTTGTAAAACTGCTAGCAAAGACACTATCCATTATGTTGTTCTATGTCCCTTATCTACAGACTGATGTGATAAATGTCTCCCAAAGCACTAAACTAAAAAAAAGAAAGAGAAAAAAGAAAAAGAAATAGAAACCTCTCTCCCAATGGATTGGTATTCTTCTTTGTAGTAAGCACTGAGGGTTATGCATTCTATCCGGTCTATCATTGTCCTGCCTACCAGGAAGCTCAGAACCGAGGTCAATATTAGGAGTTTCCTTTAGCTTATGTGTTTTGGCACAAATATCCCTTTTGCCCTTGATTATCTGGCTCTTAACATCATAACTTTATTTTAATGGATTTAAGGTTTTAGGTCTTTTTGTAACTAGGCCTCTACTTATTACTATTACTGTGGCACAGTGCAGCATATAGAAAACAGTTGAGCAGGCTGGCTTAACACTCAAGGCCATGCTGCTCCCCAGCTCACTAATACCTACAATATCCCATTATTTATTTTCTTCAAACCCTGAGTGTCCCTTCATAACCAGAAGGGATGGGTCCAGATCTACAGTTAAATATGAAAGGCCCACGAGCCAAAATGGCCCCCATCTGCTGCCTGTGGGATCTGTGATGCGGGGTCTCCTCTCGGAAGAGAAGAAAGAGTTGTACATCAAAACCCTGCAGGCATGACCCCCTTCAGGGCTTCAAGAAAATTCTGAGGACAGGTTTTTCAAGAACTCCAAGCATCAGCACCAGCTGCTGAGAGGCATTTGAGATAACTCTGGCGAAGAGGGTTGTGTAGCTAGGTTCACAATGTGTGTGCTCATGCATGCGTGTGTCTGTGTCTCTCCAAATCCCCCCTAACTCTTGTGTTCCATCTTAGCATGACCAAGGCTTCTTTTATCCCCATTCACAAAATGAGGTGGCTATGAAGCATTACAAGGACGATACATATGAACACCTGCCATCAGCTGGCACTTAATAACAATTACCTCTTTATTTGCTCTCTCCATGCTAGACTGCAGTCTCCAGGAGGATGAGGACTGTTACTGACTGTTTTAGTCCCCAGTGCCTAAAGCAGATCCTGGCCTTTAGAAGCCACCAGACAGATACTCATGCTAAGAACACAATACTCACTTGATAAATATTGCTGGAATGAATCAATGACAACAAACAACAGATCTAAACAGATGACATGATATATAGCTGAGTTGCAAATTTACTCCTTTACTCAATGTGCAAAGATAACATAGCCTCCATTTTCCAGAACGTTCTTCACAATTCTCCATCCCCACCCTTGAGCACCAGAGAAGCAGATATGTCTATATGTGTGTCTCAGGCACTTCGCCTTCAGCTGTCTCTAGCGGATGTCTTCTAGATATCTTCCCCTTGGCCCTGTTCCTTCTTCCCATGATGGGTTTTCATGACCTAGTGGTAGGGAGGGCTTCGGAATGGAACATCCAGCTCATCTGATCTAGTCTGTCTGTTCCTTCACCCCATATGATGGTCTAATTGGCAAGTTTGGTGGTCAGTTCCCTGGTTGGGTGAGGACCTGGTGGTCTTGCCTCGCTAACCTGGTTCCTGTGACATTCAGACTTCTCTTAAGTTTCTGCCATGTCTTCCCTTTGACCACAGATAACATAGTCCTGCCCCAGTACAAAGGACATTTCATCCTTCTCTGGGGCAGTTCTGAACCCAGTGGTTTTCCACCATCCCCAGAAGACATTTGGGAATGTTCAGCTCCCTTGTCTATTTTACATACCTCCTGGTCTGGCACTGGACACATGGATGGATAAACAGTCCTAAGGCATAGTGTATGTTCCTTGCATCTTACACAGTCTCAAAAGGCTGTTCTTTACCCATCTGCCTCCCAACTTCTACGACTGTGCCGGGCACATAGTGGGCACCACGGAGTCCTGTTAAACTCAAGTGAACCGTCTGGAACTAAAATACAACTGAACTGATTTGGAGTGGATATGGTTCACTCCTTATTTCTGAGTTCATATTAATGAAAACTAGACCTTTTGAATGCTAGCTTATAAACTCTTTTCAGGAAAAAAAACTTGGCTCTAGTCTGAGAGAAAAACCTTACATTCAATATTTTTAGTGAGCTATTTTGGGGTTCAATTAAAAAACAGTTAAAAGAGAGTGTGCTTTAAAATGATATGAATAGGGGCGCCTGGGTGGCTCAGTTGGTTAAGCGTCCGACTTCAGCTCAGGTCACGATCTCGCGGTCCGTGAGTTCCAGCCCCGCGTCGGGCTCTGGGCTGATGGCTCAGAGCCTGGAGCCTGCTTCTGGTTCTGTGTCTCCCTCTCTCTCTGCCCCTCCCCCGTTCATGCTCTGTCTCTCTCTGTTTCAAAAATAAATAAATGTTAAAAAAAAACATTTAAAAAATAAATAAAATGATATGAATAAAATCTCTTCTGGTACTAAGTTTTAAGAGTACTTTAATAAGTTAATTTTAATTCATATTTGTTTTTTGAATCAAAGGAGTTTAATTTTATAAATTAAAACAATGCTTTGGTTGCCTAGAAGTGGCCACTTCCCGACTTTACTGGTGGGAACCGGCCCAGCCCTGGAGAGCAGATTTTGAGAGATGCAGTAAACCATCATCCCCACCTGCTTCGCCCAAAACCTCCCTCAGTCTCTTAAAAGTACATCAGATTTGCCTAGCAAGCTTTAAAAAATATCTGCATCCAGACTCCACCTCTTCTGGCTTAATTAATCTGGGTGGGGTGTGACCAAGCACTAGCACTTTGAGAGAAGAGCAAGAAAGCTAGAGAGGTACTATGGGGCAATCAGAAGTGAAAACCTCCCACACTCACACACTAAAAACAGCTGTAGAAAGTCAAAATGTAGAGCAGTCTGGGGTCATTCGCTATAGGCACAAAAAAACAGCACCCTCTGATTGGCCCCTGTGAGTTTCAGGAAACCAAAGCTGATATTCAAAACACTGACCTATAATTAGAACAAATGAGTCTTCTGCCTTTGTATCCAGCAAAGCAGCTGTAGTGAAGGCATTGGCCACCCCCGGCCCATCTCGATCTTAAGAAAGATAAGGATCTCCCATATGGCTTCAGCCCAGTGGTTAGTCTGACTGTTACTCTCATGGCCCAATGCTTGTGGTGGGGGAGGAGGGTCTCCCCTCCAAATTGTGAGATTTCTGATGGCAAAGGTGGAATCTGATAAGTTTCTGTAACCCCATGTCTAGCCCAGTGGTCCTCAACCAGGAGCAGTTTTGGGCCCCCAACCCCAGGGAACATTTGGGAATATCAGGAGATTTTGTGGTTGCCACAACTTGGGGAAGGAGGTGTTACTGGCATCTAGCGGGTAGAAGTCAGACACACAGCTAGACATCTTACAATGTACAGGGCAGTCCCCCACCACAAAAAATTATCTGGCCCAAAATGTCAATAGTACCTAGGTTGAGAAACCCTAGTTTAGTCTAACACTTGACAGAGCTGACACTAAATATCAGAAAGATATTCCCATTAGGAATTTTTTCTTCCCATACATATCCATCATCCAGATAAGGCCAGCATGATCTATAAACATCTAGAATCCTCATGCCAGATTTGTTGGCCATCTGGTCTCAATTTGACAACATTTTGAACTTAATATATAAACCAACAGAGTTCCTTCAGGAGATCTGAATGCCTCCATTCCAAAGATGCTCCCAAAGCTCTTGCCAGAGGAAATGTGAATGGGAAAGACTGGCTCCCTAGGGCCAGTTCTCCAGGAATATCCACCTGAATTAAAGAGGGAAATACATGAACACATTTACCTATAAATAGGGTCCAATACTGAGGGAAGGATTTTGGTCACACTCATGACCCCCTATTGGATCACCAGCATCTAAATGCTCAGCTGGGATGAAACTCTATCCTCTACACTTGCCCTGACCCTCCATACAGCAAGTATTCTCCAATTTTTCATATTATAGATTCTAAATTTAGAAAAAAAAAAGAGAGAAACTGTTATTTTTATTTGAGCACTTACTACATGCTAGGTGATGTTTTATGTGGCTTAGCTCCTTGAATGCTCACAGCAACCCTATGGGGTGGTCTCTATGGTTATGTCTATTATACAAATGACAAAAATGAGGCTCAGAAACATGATAATATGCCATAATACAAAACAACCAGGATTTCACTCCAGGGATAGTGAGTAAATACATTGAAAATGTACAAAAGCCTTTCCAGTTATAACCCACAGTATTTAGAAGGTTTGAGTGGTTGTCAACAACCCAGTCCTCTATGGGACATCACCTATAGCAATGTAACAACAGTGGAGTGGGACAATCAGAGATAGTCACTTAACCTTTGACTCAAAAAGTTTTAAAAGATTAAAACATACCGGGACGCTTGTGTGGCTCAGTCAGCTAAGTGTCTGACTTCCGACACAGGTCGTCATGAATTCCCGGTTCGTGGATTCAATCCCCACGTAGGGCTCTGTGCTGACAGCTCTGAGCCTGGAGCCTGCTTCCGATTCTGTGCCTCCCTCCCTCCCTGTACCTCCCCTGCTCATGCTCTGCCTCTCTCTCTCTCTCTCTCTCTCAAAAATAAACATTAAAAAATTAAAAAAAAAACCTAAACGTGCTAATGCCAGCAATAAAAAAAAATCTCTCATATTGAACCCAAAGTAGTCACACAGAAATGCATTATGTAGTATTACTTTTTAAAATTAATTTCCTAAAAGTAACAAAAATTAATCAAATAAACTTGAGCATAACTGTTCAGAACTGCCAAGGGCTGGCTATTTTAAGAATGGGCAATGATAGGTGTAGCCCCTTAGAAAACTGGACCTTGCCAAAGGACTGTGCCTTGAGGTCAACCCTCTATAGATGGGTCATTGCTCAGGTCATGTTTCACCTGGTGCCTTGTCAGTAGGATCCCCTCTCTGCCAGCTCACCCAAACTGTGGAGGCGTGGAGTGGGGGGGTGGGCGCGTTCCCTCTCACCTGAGTCAACAGCTAAGTCCAGTCATTTCCTTCCCATCTCACTCTATCCAAGCAAGAAAGCCTTGCAGTGCAGACTGAGGTGTTCTTACTGGTTTAAAGGAAAGTCACCTATCTTAGTTGTCCATTAATGCTGCAACAAATTATGCCAGATTTAGAAGCTCAAACAGCACAAATTTATTATCTTGGGGTTCTAGAAGTTGCAAAGCCAATATGGGTCTCCCTGGCTAAAAATCAGGGTATTGGCAGGGCTGTATTCTTTCCTGGGCGCTCTAGGATAGAACCCATTTCCTTGCTCTTTCCAACTTTCAGAAGCCACTCTCATTCCTTGGCTTATGGCGCCTCAAAATCAGCAGCATTGCATCTTCCTGTGCCTTTCTTCAGGAGTCACACCCTCCTCTGACTCTTCTGGCTCCCTCTCTAACTTTTCAGGACCCTTGTGATTACACTGGGCCCACCTGAATACTCCAGGATACTCTCCCTACTTTACGGTTAGAGGATTAGCAATCTCAATTCCATCTGCAACCTCCCCTTTGCCATGTAATCTAATATATTCACCCATCCTAAGGGTTAAGACATGGCTTTGGAGAAAAGGTGACAGGGAGGCCGTATTCTACCTACCACACCACCTCTTAGATGGGTAGCAAACTGTCAGAGAACTTTGGCCCCCACAAGAATTTAATTGAATTTGAAAGCCTTGCTATGGGGACATGCCCCATCCAGTTTGCCCAGTTCCTACCACTCTCTAATTCCCCAGCCTCCTGTCCTCATTTATCTTATTTGTCTGGACCAAGGAGGCATTTGGGTTTTCCAACCCAGGTTTAGTTGAATCTTCAAGAGGGAGGACCAGTCTTGCTTAGCTTGGGACTCTTTTCTTAAGAAGCCAAGCTCACAGGCGTGATCTTGTGAATGGACCCCAAGAGCTCCTGGCACCATGCCATCCTCAGGGCTCTCCAATGCTACTGGAGTGAATAATGAATGTAGATTCTGGGATACACATGCGCTGATGTGACTTCCAAAAAAGAAACTGGAGAAGCATTTGTTTCCATCGATGTCTGGGTGACTTACAGCTCTAAACATACATCTCCAGGATGATTTATCTGAATTTTATAGATCCTAGACTTTTCCCAGCTGAAACCCAGTTACTGCTTCCACAATAACTCATTGGATTGATCGCTTTAAATTTAAAGGGGCACTGGGAGAACTCTGGCTGCCCGAACTGTTTAAATCTTGTCCTCTGTGGAAGGTTCTGTTATACTTCTGGATGATCTGAACACAAAGCACTATAGGTCCATGGTAACAACATGGCGCCAGTGGGGTGGGAAGTGCAGCAGAGACAGAGGGAGAGCTGGGATGGAGAAGGGTGTCAGCCAGAATCCCCGAGAGCAGAGCAAGGCAGAGGCTCTGGTGCCCAAGGCTCTGAAAGGAGCAGCTCAAGTGACAAGAGCTTCTGTGCAAGAGTGGTCATAAACCAAAACATAGAAGGAAGAACCTGGTAGGACCTAAGAAATGCCCTGCCTGGAAAAGGCAAGGCAGGATGAGGGAGAGGAATTTTAGTTATTAAGCACCCACACATGTCAGGTACTTTATGTCTACCTGTGACATTCATTTATTCTTCCAACCTCGGGAGGATTGGTCTTAACAGTTAGGAAGGAATAGGTTCAAATCTCAGCTGTAACTTACGCTAGCTGGGTGCCCTTGGGTAAGTTAGTTAGCCTTTCTGACCCCCGTCTTCTCATCTGTATTTAAAAACTACTATTCTGGGGCATCTCGGTGGCTCTGTCAGTTAAGCGTCCGACTTTGGCTCTGGTCATGATCTCATGGTTCGTGAGTTCGAGTCCTGCATCGGGCTCTGTGCTGACAGCTCAGAGCCTGGAGCCTGCTTCCAGTTCTGTGTCTCCCTCCCTCTCTGCACCTCCCCAGCTTATGCTCTGTCTGTCTCTGTCTCTGTCTCTCTCTCTCTCTCAAAAATAAATATTAAATTTTTTTTAAAAACTACCATTCTGTATTTAGAAATTATTATATATCAAATATAATATATACCTCACAGAGCATGTACCTTTTAAAGGGTGTTTTCAAAAAACATTTAATAGCATGGGAAAATGCCCTTTGACAAAATTAACAGGGAAAAAAAGTAGATGGCAAATACCAATATAATTCTTATTTCGTAGAAAGAATATATACACTTTGAATAGATGCCCATCTATATATTTTGAATACATATGCACGTATACATATGAAAGAAAATAAAAATATTAACGGTAGTTATTTTCATGGTGGGAATTCAGATGATTTAATTTTTAAATGTACTTTTCATATTTTCCAAATTGCCTACAATGAACATGACATACTTTGAAATATTTTTCTAGATTTGCATTTTTATTGCAAAAGTGATCCATGTTCAGGATAGGAAATTAAACTTTGCTACCACTGGGAACAGCTTGTTATGAATTCTTGCAGATGTTTTTCTCTGCATATCTAAATGTATATGTAGAGGGCATGAGTTTCACAGGCCAAAAATTCAGGTGTGCAAAAGAGGGCAGCTTTAGTTTTCTATAACCGAGTTTCCTTTCTGTCTCAAGCCCCCAATCCATCTAGTGGCAGAAACTTTATTTTAAGTAAAAGAAAGTACACGCAGGCAAATAAGGGTTTTCTCTGTGTATTTCACTTAATCCCCCCACTTCTACCTGGACTTGCATCTTCATCCAAGGGGGCTGACACGGTAGCCAGGTTTGTGGGGATGTCTCGTGCTGACTCACGATCCGATTTTGCTAAAGCGAGCAGAGGTATACCTTTTGCCTGGCCTTGGTCTGCAGAATCTATGCCAACTGACAGGTCTGGGAGACCTCAAGTTTCCCAAATCTACTTAGCAATCATGTTGAATATTCTGGAACACCCCTTTCTTGACTGGAAGCCCCCTTCTGGCCGAGCAGCTTTGGACCTCCATTTCACACGGAAAACTTCTGCATGCTCTCCCACATACCCCTGAAAGGTGCTTTCTCGGGCTCTCTCAGACTCCGAAAGAAATTTCTACTCTTCTGAAGCTGCAGCCACCTCGCTCCGCTCAGGAGACGTTTGCGAGGTCTGCCAGCTCACTGAGTTCTGGTGGGGTCTCTTTGACTCACATCACCAGTGATCTGGGACCTGTGACCCAGACTTCCCTTCTTCACTCTGGGAGAGACTCAAAGACAAGTCCTCCCCAACACCCCACTACACTCCAAGATCACTCTCCGCTCAGATCCTCCCCTCTCTGAGGCAGGTATGATCTGTGATCTTCACCTTCTCTCTCTGGGTCAGACAGCCAATTTGGGTATCTGAGGTGTATGACATGAACCTGATGTCGAGAGCCCTTTGACTCAGCCTGGAGACGACACAAGCCTTTGCTTCTGGCCAAGACTTTTATACTTTGCTTCACAGAGTATAAAATTTGTTTTGAGATTCCAAAGCTGAAAATTAACTTTGGTCCTGTGGTCTCGTATTCTGCACTGGCATTATACCCCTTCCTTGCAGCAGGACCAAGAAATGATCAAATTTGAGGGGGCTGCAAGCGGGGAGGGGCTTGGCACAGAAAGAACAGAAAAACAAATCTGTGAATATTTTAGAATACTCACTTTATTTGTGCCTTTGGATATGGGAATATAAATACCCTGAGAGTTTAACAGTAGTATAACACTGGAATCATACCACACATACTTTCCAGAGTTCTTTTCTTCACTGAACAATATGTCTGGAAATTATTGGGCAAATAGATTCTTTGTAACAGCTGAGTAATATTCTATTGTCCTGTTTGGTTATCTAATCCTCTTTTCCAAAAATAGAGTAGTCCCCAATTTGTCACTATTATAATGCTTCAATGAACATTCTTGTTCATTATCTCTTGTTCACTTGATCATCTGTCTCTGCAGGATAAACTCCTAGATGTGCAATTGTTATGTCAAAGGATATCTATTGCTCAATAGCCCCCATCAACAACATATATATGGGAATATTATAGGTTTAAAAAATTCAAGTCCATGTAAAAAATGATATTTTACTTAATAAATCAATGTAATAAAGAACGACTGAACGAATCAGAATAAACCAAAGATGTATGTATATATATCATATTAAAAAAATAAAACCATATGCCAGATAGATTAAAATGGAAATAATAGAAGTGCCTGGTGGCTCAGTCAGTAAGCATCTGACTTCAACTCAGGTCATGATTTTGAGGTCTGTGAGTTCGAGCCCTGCGTTGGGTTCTGAGAGCCTGGAGCCTGCTACGGATTCTATGTCTTCCCCTCTTTCTGCTCCTCCCCCGTTCATGCTCTGTCTCAGTCTCTCTCAAAAAAATGAACAAACATTAAAATTTTTTTTAAACTGGAAATAATAAAATGGCTAAACTATGAGGAGAAAAAATACCAGAAACACGAGTATAACCTCACCTTAAAATAAAGAAGAACTTCTTACCCCAGATTATTTTTAGTAAGATACCTATAAGATACAGTAAGATACCATAAACAAAGCCAAGTGGTACATGAAAGTCAGGGAATATATTTATAGGGTATATGACAGGCAACTGGTTAAAAACATAAACAAAGAGCTCCCTCAGAATTAATAAGAAAACAAAAGGGCAAAGATTGCAAAAAGCAATGCAGAGAAGAAGAAATTTAAAAAGACTAATGTGGGAGATGGCCAACAAGAACCACGGATTCCACCCACCCATCAAGAGATGGAGTCTATTTCTGCAACCCTCTCCCCACCGCCAGTCAACCGGCCACGTGACTTGTTTGGCCAATGGGAAATTAACAAATATAATGCAAGCAAAGAAAAGCACTTGGTGCTGAGGCTTGCCCTGTGTTGCTCCTCTGAAGAACCCTGCCACAGTCACCCTGTGGCCCTAGCTATCCTGGTGGATGATGAGAGACATATGGCCCACTCATCGCCCCCCACCCCCACTCCAGCCAACAACTAGCAACTGCCAACCACCAAAGCTGCTTAACTGACCCACAGCTAACCACAGACCCCTGAGGGGGCTGAGCCAAGGCCAGTAGTATAAGTGCCCAGCTGAACCCAGCCTCAATTGCTGACCCACAGAATCATAAGCTAAAGAAACAGCTGTTGCTTCAGGCTACCAAGTTTTGGGGTGGTTTATTATGCAGCAAAAGCTAACAAAAGCAGCTGATAAATAAAATGTTCAAATTCACAACCAGCAAATTTAAGCAGAACATCATTTTTTTTTTTACCCATCAAATTGACAAAAATGAAGAAGAATGATCACTTCAGTTCAGGCAAGGATGTGAAGAAATAAATATTTTCATTCATCGCTGACAAGAGTGTAAATTGTTGCAAACTTATTTGAGAAGTAATGTGACAATACCGATTAAAACTGAAAATACATGTACCCTTTGGCCACTTTGGGGGGTTTATCTTTCAGGGAAAAGATGTATAAGAATGTTTATTGGAGCATTGCTGGCATCTGGTGGGGGGTGGGGGCGGCGGGAATCAACACAGAAAGAACAGAAGAAAGGAGAAGGAAAGAAGAGAGTGAAGGCAGGGCATGTACATTATGGATTATCATATAAATATTAAAGGAATGAATTAGAGCTACATCTACTAATTTGGAGGAATAAATTTGATTTACTGTTGAATTTTTAAAGCCATTTACAATGTAATGGATATAATTCTATTTTTCAAAAATAAAAAAGATGACATATGTGTACATGTTTTAGCAGAATACTATTTCATTTCACCAATTCCTTTTATGCAGTGGCCCCCTAAAGACATAATAATGGAAATAATGAGTGCCATAGTGTATTATAGAAACAGAGGTTAATTCATGGCTTTTGAGTTTCAAATTGAGGTCCTCATCTAAACTATGACTGCTAAACATCCTACCTGTGTACACATATCAGTAAGACCTTTGAAGCAGGTGTCCCATTACATGTGTATAAAGTACTTAAAACTTAGGTACATCAATTACCACATAGTATAAAACATATGCAAAACTATGAATATTCAAAAAGAGCCAAAAAGGGAAACTATTTTAAATAAAATATATTATATAATGCATTAATAGTACCAAATCGCTTTTGCTATTGCTAAAAACACATCCTCAATCATAAATAATTTTTAGTTAGAGCAGTGTAATTGAAAACGCTTTCCTTTTTAAAAAATATCTTGGTTTCACTCTTTGTGAATCAAAGCCCTGATACCAGCTTCGATTGAATTCAATACTTCATTTTAATCGTTAGTGTAACTGAAAGTGGGAACTTACAGAGTTTCATAAGTCCAAATGGAAGAAGTTCATCTTTGGTGGTATTGCTTTGCTCAATCTCAGCCACAAAAAAAGATGCTCAAAGTTGGCTAAAACATTTTCATCTTCCCAGGCGTTAATCGTTCCTTCTTGCAAAGGCTTCAGAACACACTGAAATTTCATGTTTTTAGGAAATCATTTCAAAACACTGAAACTTTCCACTCTGGAAGATTTTTATATATGGGTTAGAAAATACTGTTTCCCAGGTGTTTTTTTTTTCCAATTGCAGATATGAGAGGGGTTTCTTAAATTATTATTTGTGGATGACATATGTTGTTTTCAGCAGCAGCGAGATAATAGAAATATTTCCAAACATTCATTTTAAAAATGCTCAAGAGTGAGAGTTTCTTTCAAAAAGCAATTATTTCTCATGCATTGTTAAAACAGGATGTCCCATTGAAGGGACAGATTGAATATATTTAATTTTTTCAAAAATAGCTGCCCGGTAGCATTTGACTAATACTGGCATCTCAAACATAGGTCAGTAAACTTGAGTATCTGTCTTTTTGTGAAACAAAAATATCTTAACATCAATTTCAGCAAGTCTTTTAAACACTGTGCCGTGAGGTCTTCACTGAAGCTCTGGGTCGTGGGAGAGATTTCAAAATCTCTCCCCATTTCATTACAAAGTATTGTAAAGAATGCTACCCTTTAAAGGTGTTGTTGTTAGCAAAACAATCAACCAGTGGTATCCCATAGCACGTCAAATGGGATGTGCTGCAGGACCCTGAAGACACAGACCAGTGTGGTCACCACTCCAAACGCTCCTCACTGCCCACTCCATTTAGCCCAACTACCAACTCATATTAAATAACTGGAAAGTTTAGTTCCTTTCTTTTTTGATTAAAACCATAGAAGTTTTAACATTTTCCTCTCATACCCGAGACAATCAACCATACAACCCACTCTAGAGATCACTGCTCTAAATAACCCATTTGGAAAAATACTTTCTATGGCACAAGGAGATAAAAACACCTTGCTAAGGCAAGAAGAGAGAGCATGAAGCACTTGAACAACAGAGTCCAATGCGGTCTCTGAAAGGTGTGCTGTGCCAGCTCACTGGGTCCTGACACCCAATCCAAAGCCATCCCTGTGGAGGAGTGTTGAGGGAACTTCCCGGTCTTGGGTGGCTGTAAGGAAAGGGGACCTGGCCTTTGATTTCACTGGGAGACTATGATAGGAAGAAGCCTAGTGCTCCCAGGCATCCAGGAAGGCAGATGTGCAGCAGCCCACAGAACCCACACACACTTGCCAGTGTAGCACCCAAAGCTGCCTGGTGACCTGGGAGTTGTGGATGAAAATAATCACAGATGCAGATGAGAAGGTCACAGCAGAAGTGTCCACAATTAAAGACGTGGAAATGAAAATATAGCAGGAGAGACGAGAGCAAGCAAATTCTAGAAGGAACAGAGGAAGGGGTAACAATTTCCCTCAAGGTAAAAATTTAGGCCATCTATAGACACAGAAAGTGACATGGTCTTCATTTCTGAACTTGTGGCATGAGATTAATATGCACTATGCATGTTATAAATTTGTACCTACATGGAGATGTGCAAGGATATCCTCCAGGCTGGGAACAGGGGCTAGTTCAGCAGGCTGGGATTGGAGGGTGGCATGCGGTGGGGGTGGAATCACTGATTCATGCTCCTTTACATTGTTTGACTTGTTCTGATAACATTTATAACTTTATAACATTTATAACTTTGTCATTCAGATAGAATATAATTTAAAAACATATATGTGAGTGTTTCCCTACAGGCTGGCTGGTTTTTTGAGTGAAGCTGTGTTCGCAGATTGCCCCAGAACACCCAGCAGATGCCCTGAGGAGTTGTGGTTTGCCCCCAGGCCTCCACCGAGCAACACTGCACACGGGATGCCTGTTGATGTTTCTACAGGCTGTTGTTCCACAGGAAGATGGCCAGAAGAGGCACCCAGATGCTTCAGTCAACTTCACAGAATTTTTCTCCAAAATGCTTAATAAGGAGAAAACCACCATGTCTGCTAAAGAAAGAGGAAAACTTGGATGCACGACAAAAGTATACGAGAATAGCCTCCTGTGACCTTGTTCTTGTTTCGTTCTTCATGTCCCCCAGACGTCACGGGAGAGCATCTCGGAGATGTTGCAAAATTACTGGGGGAATGTTGAACAACTCTGCAGATGGTAAGCAACTTCATCATAAGTCTGTGATCCTAAAGAAAATTTTGAAAACAGTATTGCTTTGCAGCGTTCAAAGAGATTCTGGCCTAGGAAGAAAGGAAGCTGTCCTAACTGCAGTGTGGTATCCCAGATGGGATCCTGGGCCAGAAAAAGGAAATCAGTGGAAACACTAGTGAAATCCAAGTAAAGTCTGGGGTTTGATTAATGGTAATGCACCAAAGTCAGTTTCTTAGTTTTGACAAATGTACCGTGTGGGGTAACATAAGATTGATGAGATCAGATCATTAACATTAGGGGGAACTGGGTGAAGGGAGATGGAGAACACTGTGTACTATGTTCAATAACCAAAACTTATTCCAAAATAGAGTGTATTTTTAAAAAAGAGAGTGAGAGAAGTTGGGGCGCCTGGGTGGCTCAGTTGGTTTACCGTCAGATTTTGGCTCAGGTCATGATCTCATGGTTCGTGAGTTCCAGCCCCACATCAGGCTTATTACTGTCAGCACAGAGCCCGCTTTGGATCCCCTGTCTCCCTCTCTCTCTGCCCCTCCCCCTGCTAACACTCTCTCTCTCTCTCAAAAATAAATATACATTTTAAAAAAGAGAAGAGAAACAACAAAAGGAAGAGAAAGAAGAGGAAGATGAGGTAGCCAAAGATAAATTGATGGATTAGTTGTTTCTAATGCAAGTTTTCCTTTTCTCCAAAGGAATGAACTCATGTGCACATCTCCCATGATTTTTACAAAATATTACTGAAATAACAAAGATATAAAAGATCATTTGTTTGCAGAGTACTAAATCTAGCATTAAGATAACCCTGTCTTTCAGGAAGATTTGCAATAGCCATTAACCTCCTATGATACAATTTGAGGGCTGTAAATTGGCATGGAAATTTAAAGCAGGCCGTGTATAACACAAATTATATATGGGATGGCAGTTTTGCTTCTGATACAACTTATATTAAATCATTGCTCTGTGAAATGAACACAGTTTATAATTGACAAAAAAAAAGTTGCAACTGTCTTGACATTCTGAATGCTCCTAAGCATATGTTATTTTTTAAATCAAAACATGTGTTTCATGGAAAAAAAATTTGTATGTAATAACCTCCCCTCCTCAATCACTTGAACATTCTGAAAGGTAATGTGATAGTGCATTGTTGCCTGAATTTTCATTTTTTATTATTAAATACTACTTTTTATGATCAAGAATGGTATACAAAATAAAAGAAGCTTCAAGCCCACATAGGATGGCAGACAAGTGGAGCCATGAGGACACAATGCTGACTCTGGGCAGAGAGGACAAAGGAAGAGTTCTTGCTGTGAAAACAGAAGAGATGCCCAGGAAGGAGGCGGTGGGCGGGGAGGGGAGAGGTCAGCCCTCCCTTGGTATCAGAGTGAGAAAGTCATGAAATAGGCTTTTAAATTTTTATAATAAAAAATATTAAAGTTATTAAATATTATTATTTATTATTAATTATTAAATAATTATTTAATTATTAAAATAATAATATTTATTAAAATATTATTTAAATGATAATTATTAAAATATTTTATTATTAAAATAATAATATTTATTATTAAATAATATATAAATATATAAATAATAATATTTATAAAAATTCCAAACAAGTCTTCATTAAAAATTCCTTTCTCTCCCCTAATCTCATTCCCCAGAAGTAACTGCTGGTAACTGCACACTTTTGGGCATCCTTCCAGACTCTTTTTATGCATATACAAAGATATAATATTAACAGAAATGGAATCATACACATACACTATTGTATAATTTGCTTTTTTTTTTCATGAAACAATAGATCATGGACATTTTCCACCCTTTGTGTATGTAGGTCTAAGTTATACTTTTGAGAAGCTGCATTGTATTCCGTTTTATGGATAAACCTTAAATTATTCATCCACTCTCCTATTGATTTTCATTTACAGTGCTTCCAGTTTCTTGCTATTATAGATGATGCTGCCACATTGTTTGTGCTCTAATGAGCACAATCTTTACATCAAGCCCTCTGAACTACCATCCTTGCACTTCCAAAACTAACTCTGTGTTTTTAGACAGATTATTTAACCTCCTTGAAACTCAATGCCCTCATTTCAATTGGAGATAACGTCTACCTCTACAGGGAGGTTGTGTGTATTAAATGAGTTTATGTTAATGAGTGAAATTGAATGAAAAAAAAATGCCTGGTGGTTTACCTAGTACGTGTGTGTGTGCGTGTGTGTGTGTGTGTGTCTATAGATGGAGAGAGGAAAGAGAGACAGACAGACGGAAACAGACACGGAGGGATATAGAGATAAAAATGGGTGGACCAACACATGGATGGATGGATGGATGGATGGATGGATGGATGGATGGATGGATGCATGGATGGATGCATGGATGGATGGATGGATGGATGCATGGATGCATGGATGCATGGATGCATGGATGCATGGATGCATGGATGGATGAATGAATGGATGGAGAGACCAACCGACAGATGAATATATGCCTGTTAAGTAAGGAAACCTAACAAGAGTTACTCCTCACTAACAGGACATGGGGGGAATTTCAATGATCAATAAACTTAAGTTCCTTCCTTTTCCACTTACAGAAATAGAAAGCAGAAGCAATAGGGAATTTAAATTCTCTAAAGGTATCTGCTTGAAGAGCCATTAAACCAAGAACAGTGGTTAAGACACCTGGAGGTGACAGTTGCCCACCTCAGAAGGTAGAGGAAGGGATGGAGGAGATGGTACTCTTCTGGATCTAAGAAGTGGTTCAGGGAATAGGAATGGCCAGAACATTGAGAAAAAGTGGCCCTGTCATTTTAATAGCATGCACTAGCCAGGGAGGGTGAAGCTCTATATAATCACAAATGTATTCCAGACTTTGGCCAGAGGGATTGTAAAACACCCAGAGAAAAGCAAGACTAAGACTCTTAAAAATGATACAGCTTCAGATGTGGGAGGCTCCCAGAATCCAAACCTGACCGGACTATAATAAATAGTCCTGGCAAGGAATAAAAGGGGAGAATATCTCAAAAGGCCCATGAGATAACAAAATATGCACAGCCTTGCAACCAACTTTGATTCATCCTCTAATTTAATCAGTTCTCAAATCCCATAAACCTTATGCCTGGTATAAACCTCCAGCAGAAGTGATCTTCCTAAACTCACTGTTAATGATGCCAGGCCCTATATTCCTCTGTGATTTACAGAATAAAGTCTGAAGTCCTGGCCTAGAATTCAGAATCCTCCTAAATCTGGTCCCATCCTGACTTGTACCTTGGCCTAGAGTATATACACGATGGACACCTAGAGTTTGGGGCCTGTCTAGCTCCCCCATTCCATCTGGAAATGGTCCCTATAGAACCTCATCTGGTTCTAATCAAATAGCACTCACAAGATACCACTCCAGAGTTGGCCACTAGAGGATCCCAACCTCCTCTTCTCAGTGACCAACTCACAGCATAGGAACATAACTCAAGTCAGACCAAGCCCAACTTTTCTAAGAGAGGTGCCAGATGAACGTAGGGACAGATTCACCCTCTATGTTCCTTGGGATGAGAAGTCATTAAAATATGGGCTGGGGCTACCAGCCACCATCCTACCCACCATGGGGAAAACTGGTCCCTGAGCCCCATAAGAGCAGGGGAGTTCTGTGTGGCACACAGTGCACCCTTATTTGTCGAATGAATGGATGAATGAATGAGACAGAATTGAGTTTGATCAGCAGGCAAATAATAGGACAGACAGATTCCTGAACGTGTGCCTTTCAGACCTCCAAATTAAGTTCACTTACATATCCCATTTTCGCATTTCTGTGCACACTAATTGAGCTGGGTTTCTGTCACATACAACCAAAAGACTCGCCCCAACACATGCTCAAAAGCTCAAAGCTCTCCAGATTTTTTTCATTTGCTAGGTCTCTTATGCAGTCTTCCCAGATGCTCCCACATCCAGGTACCCTCTATGTTTTTTAAACTCCAATCGCACGTTATTTAAACCTTTAAACATTTATTATTTTCTACCTTGATCTAAAGCTCTTTATTGCCACAGCTGCAACAGATGCCATTGGTGCCCCACCTAGATGTCCCCCAGGATCCCCTTTACTGGGCCAGCTGCTACAAGCCTGCCCCAGAGGGTACGGGTGCTGGGCTAAAGGCTCAGACCTACAACCTTCCCCAGGGACAACTGAACCCCAGAGGTACCTGGGAGTCAGTTACCTGTAGGGCCACAACCCAGCGAGCATTGGCTGAAGAACCAAAGCTGGCCATCACACCTCAAGGCATGCTCCAAGCATCACTCCTGCTCCAGGGGATCAAGCTGGGTTTCTCCGGAATCCACATTCTAGAGTAGGCCCACCCCTTCCTCCGTGCCACGCCCCTCCCTCCTTCTGAGTGTTTCGTTTCCCCAGGAAGTAAAGTGCTCACTGATCTGCAGGCCATGCTGTGCAAATAAGGAATAAGGTCTAAGGTAATGTCCCATCTCCCCTAACAAATCTCTTAAAAACAAGCTGTATGTTGACCCCCTTCCATCCCTTGTAGCGCAGTGCGTTCTTGGAACTGTGAGACACAAGCATGAGGGGCTGTGTGAATGAGAAACGAGGGAGCACTCAGCAGAGTTAACAGTCTGGAGTAAATGAGGAGGAGTAGATGACAGGCATGGTGCAAACCTGTAAACACAGCACAAGGAAGCCAGCTTCCAGAGCAGGGTGGAAATTTCAAATCAACTCAGAGAACAACAAAAATGGCCTTTTAAAAAGCTCTATCCAGAGGGAAAGCTAGACAAATGTGCTGTTTTAGAAATTCTTTTCTTTTACTGATCCTTTTCAGTGTTTCCTAAATCCCCCAGTTTAAGTAAATTCCCAATGTATCCGAATTCCCCCAGTTCATCTGTAATGAGATGGGCACTTTTGTATCAAGCGTGACATGGAGGCAATGCCTTCAGTATCTGTGTGAAACCTGTTTTTTAAGGAGGTTTGATTTCCTCCAATACTTGCCTCCCTCTCCAAATAAACTTTTCTGCCACTTTAATTAACAGAAAGGGGTCTCGCACATTGAACTACAGTTTGGTGCTGTGGGCTCTCTGGTATGCATTTCCCCCCACTGATCTGAGCTGTCATCTTAAGAGAATTATATAGTTTATAGAATATTTGGTAAGAAGAAACTCCCAGACTACAAAAAACAAAAAAGGCTTCCCCCTGGGCAGAATCCCTGGACTCTGGAGTATTCTTGGCTTCCCAACATTAAACTTTTAGCATGTATCTTTCTCCCTTGCTTCAGCCCCTGTGGGCTTTTAAGTGTTTAACCATTTCACAGTGTCTCTAACTTAGGTACATCCGTAATATGCAAGAAGGCACAGACATAACTCCTTCCCAGCATAATACATGCACACCCTCACATAAATGTTCATCCAGAAACATCACACTCTCCGGTTTTAATATTCATTAGCTTCTTCTCCACCCAGAATTTCTAATTCTCAGTGTGGGACAATGTTTTCCTATTAAACATTTTCCCCTAAGCCTCATTACCTCTCTGTGGTAGAAAATCATTGTAGTGCTTTGGCTGTCTTTGCAGGAAAGGAAATTAATTTACAAAAGAGGGAAAAATAATTTCCAAATAAATTCTTCTAAACTTGGGATTTGGCACTTCACAACCAAGTCAGATAGAAGGGAGGCTAGGACTGCTCCACGAATTTCGGAGAGCAGGTGAAACTGACCCAGAATTAACAAGTATACAAAATGGAGGCAAGAAGGAGAGCCAGCCAGAAAGAAGCTCTGGCCCCAGAAAACCACACCATGAAATGCCATTCATGAAGATAATAATTGGGTGGTACTCTCAGGATGTTCAATTAAATATAAACTTTAAGAGCAAGGACTGCACTTCCACTGCAAATCAGTAAATGCCAATCATTGTATCAAAGTATGCCAAGTGATTATCAACATCGTCTCTTTCCCATGTCCTATTTAACAAACAGAGAGTGACTAATAGTAGTGGGGAAATCTTCAGAAATTAAGGCTACATGAAAATATTAAGTCACAAATACAGAAAATACAATGACCCTTTAATTAGCACTCCTGGAAGGCAAAAAAAACATCTTTATACCTTTTTATTATAGAAGAGATTAACTCACCAAATACAGATAGTTGGCCCTTGCTAGAGTTGAGAAAGCTGTCCCTAAACCAACAACATCACTATGCCACATGGCTCCTCTGATAAACTCTGCACTCTAATATGACCAGAAAATAACAAAACCTGGTGATGTTCATCCCTACATCAGCCTTCCAGGTCCTCACAATCTTGCTGAACTGTGTTAAACCCCAAAAATGAAGATCAAGGGAGTAAATTACGTGGATGAGTGTTGAAGTCGTGTGAACTCAGACACTTAACTAATTGTGCAATCTACAATAAGTCATTTAATCCCTCTGAGCCACAATTCCCCAAGGTGTTGTTGTGAAATTCAAATGAGGTCCTGGATATAAAGTGTCAAACCCATTGCAGACACTCTCTGAACGTTAGGTTTTTCTCTCTTTCTAGCACATACTCTGAAACAGGTGTAAAAGATTGGAGTTTACAGATACAAGTATACTAAATGCTCCTACACGTAACTATGGAAACTTGGCCCCTTCGCCTGGGCAAAGCATGCATGTGCTGGAGTGGGGAGGGGAGGACCGCTGACCCCCCTCAGTGACTTATGGCTTCAGATGATGAGCTGCTGGGGGTCAAAGGAGAGAATCCATCCACCTGTCCCTTGGATGGTGCAGAAAGAACTTGCTCACCCATCAAGAACTAGGACAACAGAAGCTTCCAGGACCTTGGCCCAGAATCTCAGCTTACAGGGACTGGTGGTAGTATCAAGATGACAAACCCCTAGCCATGAATAAGCAACATATACAGAAATCAAGAGGCCCCTCAGAACATGCATCTAGATTGCATGGAAGTACCAAGAACCTGCATGCAAGGGCCTCCTGCAGGAATAAAACTGGTGAAATCAGTAAAGGAGGGTCTAGCCCCATACCTGGCCCTCTGCCTAGAAAGGTCTCTGCAGTCAATGCAAGAACAGCATGGCCTGGGAACATGAACTCATTAAGGGGATTGTTCTGCTAAAAGACATGGGCAGGGCAAAGGAAAGAAAAGTGTTTCCAGGCCTCCAGTTTTGCCTGGGATAAAAAATTAAAAAAAAAATAAAAGAAAGAAAGAAAGAAAGCTCTAGCCAGCTACCAAAAGAGTCCAGTGAGGCAGAAAGGTCTCTGTAGACAGACAGGTGGAGGCTTTGTGCCTCCAATTCCTTCATTCAGCCCATCCATTAGTTAATAGCTTTACTGGGCATCATACATGCCAGATACTTTGCCCCTATCTGCCAAAGTCATAGCACACACAGTACAGCCAACCCGTCCCTCAGTCCTTTCCTTCGCACCCACCCCCAGTACCCATATGCTGCTGGACTCCCAGAGAGCCTCCAGCTCAGCTCACAAGAGGGCCAGCTGGCCAGCTACCAGCCATCATGGGCCCCCAGGCCCTTCCTAATTCTCAGTATGACAAGAAAACTGGGATCTGACAAGCACAACAGTTTCTTGTGAGCTTGACCAGCTTGAGTGGCCTCCAGACACCCTGGCAGAATTGAGTCTCAATTCTGGACCTCTATGTAAGGGCTAAAGTCCAGACATGGTTACTCAGGATGTATGATGCTTGATATACTGGACAGCCTCACTACCAGCCAGACATCTCATCCTTTCTCCCTTCAACACCTGTGATGCTCATGTTCCATTATACACATATTTTTTTCTCATTTTAATTTTAACCAAAATAACTTCCTGAATCAGACTGTAAGCTACTGCCTCAAATGGTCTGTCCCTGCCAGACAAATACTGGACTCTAGAAGTCCAGAGCAAGGTCCTTACAACTGGGCACCACTGACCACCTGAGCCTTTCTTTGGCTGTGCCAACTCCTTTCCCAAACAATTCCTATTCCAGCAAGCTCCTTCTAGCCCAAACCTCCCTAATACTCTTCTTCCCTGGACACTCATGAGACGCTAATCCTCACCCTTTTCAAAGTTCAGGAGGAGGTTTGCAACTTCCATACGTTCTATGAATGTCATGTATTAAGAATTTAAAATAGATGTTCCGGATTTCTCTTTTAAAATGGGAGCATATGGGGATTAAGTGCAGTTTTGACCCCAAGAGACCATCCTAGCCTTGTCTGTGCTCATGCATGTGGTCTGATCACCATAAGCCGACCAAACATTCAGTAGTATCAGAGAAACCGTCCCTACATGGGCCGGTACTCTACAAAATCTAATTCAAAGAGGTCCACCAAGCTAAACTGAAGATGCCCTTGCTCATGTTGATGAGGTCAGTGCAGAACAGGTGGGGAATGGGAAGCATCAATTTGAAAAGGGTCCAGAAAGCTACCATCACCACTGGGTTTTTTAGTGTAAGCAACAGAAATTAATTCTAATTAAAGTTGGGGAATTATTGGAAAGAATCTGGGAACTCGCAGAATCACTGCCAAAGGCTGGTGAATGAAGCTGGGATATAAGGCAGCTCCAGAGGATCAAAGAACAAACTACAGAAGTGGACTTTGGATCAGGAACGGGGTAACCAGTCTGCTCCCAGACCCATGCCCCCAGATGAACGAACTCTAGCTGGTTCTTTCACCCTCCAATTTTCCAAGCCCCACAAAAAGCGTGTGATCAGTCAGGTTAGGCCTTGGTGCTCCCTCTGGTTGTCCCAGTCAGTGAGAAGAAACAGGCCCTTCTGTCATCTGTAGATGGGAAAACCCATCCCCCGCCCCTCCCCAGAATATACATAGGGGTAAATGGCAGTTCTCCAAAAGGAAATCCGAGAGCCACGGGAAGGAGGAAAGGATAAATATGCCCCACAGAGAAAATGAAGATAAGAACATCCCAAACACCCAGGGCGCACCTGCCTCAGACACCCCACCTCCCAACCAGGGTTGGCTTCACAAGCCTCCACGTTGTTTGCTGTGCACCATGCTCTCTCCCTGCACCCATCTCAGAGGTCAGCCACACTCCCCCCAACAATAAACGCTTCCCCAGAGGTGGAGAGACCAGGGGTTAATGGGAAGGAAGTAAGGGTTAGGATGTTTTGTCTGTCTGATCAGATGAAACTGCCACTCAGAGGCAGCTTTGCAAAGTCAGCAATCACCTGCCATGGTGAGACCAGCTGGAAACAGGGACCTTCTCCCAAAAGGAGGATTACAACTTTTGATTAAAATGAAAATGGAACATGTGAGGTCAGGAAATGTGCTTGCTAGTCATGTTAGTGATGGCAGAATCCAGCGAGTGGGCAACAAAAGCAAACCTCCCAGACCTGGGGCCATCGTGCTCAGGACAGCCCCTACTGACACCCTGCTGGTTAGGTCAGCCAGGCCCACTCCTGGATCCCACATGGCTCCTTCATGGACAGGTCTGCAGTTTGAATTAGAATTCCTTGGGTGACTATTTATGGATGATAGCCTCTCGCTGGAGCACAATCTCCTCAATGGCAGGGACCCTGTCTGGTCTTTGCTCCCACAAATGTCACCAGCATTTAGCATTTGATACACATAAGTAGGTGCTTAGTAAATGTGTTGAGTTAGGCAATGAATGAATAAATGAATGAACGCATGGAGCCTGACTCGCTTGTTTTCCCACAGCTGCATTATTCATGTATCACTCCTACCTCAACGTGGCCAAGGTTCTATAGAAAATACTGATTTTCTTGAATAGTGTGGCAGCAGAGATTCTAAACGTGGATTGAAGGGAGAGTGTGGGATGGAAAGCAGGTGAGCCTGTGCAGGGAAATCGGATTCTATTGGAGAAGGGGGTTGTTACAAACTACCTTCCCTCCCCCACAGGTAGCCTGGTACACTGAAAGTAAGTGCACACAACATGAAATACCATACCCATCTGCTGCTCCAAGGCCCTTGATGATCCCTGTGATGGTTAATTTTAGGTGTCAGTTTGACTAGGCCACGGAGTACCCAGACATTTGGTCAAACATTATTCTGGGTGTGTCTGTGAGGGTGTTTCTGGATGAGATTAACATCTGAATCAATAGACTGAGTAAAATCAGTTGACCTCACTAATGTGGGCGGGCCTGATGCAATCAATAGAACACTAAATAGAACTAGAAGGCTGAGCAAGAAGGAACTCCTCCTGCCTGGCTGTTTGAGCTGGGATATTGCTCTTTTCCAGTCTTTGGACTCAAACTGAAACATCAGGTCTTTATGGGTCTCCAGCCTGTTGGCTTTCAGACTGGAATTTGTACCCTGGCTCTCCTTGAGTTCCACGCCTTTGGCCTCAGGCTGGCATTACATCACTGGCTCTCCTGGGTCTCCAGCTTGCTAACTGCAGAGCTTGGGACTTCTCAGCTGCCATAACTGTGTGAGCCAATTCCTCATAATAAACCTCTTATATATATATATATATATATATATATATATATATATATATATATATATATATATATATTGTGTTTCTGGAGAACCCTAATATAGCATTCCTCAGTAACACCTCTCCACTGATTTGGTGACTATGGACCCTCTCCTAGGAAACGTTGGGCCTCCCTCTAACCCAGCAGACAAAGCAGGGGAGACGTGGTACAGCAGGGGGTCTCCAGGACACTGCCCAGTGCTCTGCCAGCACCAGCTTTGAGGTGTGCAGGTCACAGTGTTGACAAATGGATACATCTATGCACCCACCACCATAATCATCACCCTGGAAAGTTCTCTGTGCCCTGAGTAGTCAGCTCCCACCCAACTTCAGCCCAGGAAACCAGTGACCAGCTTTATATCACCATAGATCAGATGAATCTTTTCTAGGGCTTCACATACATGAAATCATAGGTACATCTGGCTTCCTTTGCTCAACATAATGTTCTTGAGATTCATCCTTATCACCACATGTATCAAGAAGCTATTTCCTTTCATTACTGTGTAGTTTTCTGTTACCCGAATATACAACCATTTCTTCAGCTATTCACCTGTTGATGGGCATTTGGATATTTCCAGTTTTTTTCTGTTATGATTAAAGCTTCTCTCAACATTCATGTCCAAGTCTTCATGTGAACCTATGTTTTCATTGCTTCTGAGTAAATATTTAGATGCAGAATAGTAGGCTCATAAGGTAAATTTATGCTTAGCTTAATAAGCAATGGTCAGACTGTTTACCAAAGTGATTACCCTATCTTCCATTCCCAGGAGCAAAGTTTTCGTATCACTCTGCCCCCCGCCCCAACCCTGAGACAGGTGGAGAGGTGCTCATGCCGGGCCTACAAGACATGCAAGCCAGAAGACATTATGCCTGTATCACTGCATGGTGGGCCTTCCCAGCCAGGTCTGGAGCCCCCTGCTTGCTGAAGGCTTCCCTGGCCCTCAGTTTTGTGCTCTCCTCTGTACCTCCATGTGCACAGTGACCCACATGTACCCACATGGCAATGGCCATGCTGGGGAGGGAGAGCACTGTATGCTTCTACCAGCCAAGGGCTCAAGGACAGGGCTCTGTTTTATTTACCTGGGTATCTCTCCTCCTGACCCCCAACCCCTGACAATCTTGCACCATGCCTGGCATTACCACTTTCTGGTACATGTGTGATGAATACCTGAATTAATGAATGAATGAATGAAGTCTGTTTTAATAACTTCTATCTCTATGCCCGCCTCACTCAGTTGGACCATTGCTTTCTCCAATTGGGTGTGTGATTTGAGCACTGACCTCTCTTGGGGAAAACCTTCCTTTCAGTCTTCTGAGGAGAACACTAAACCTGATGTGGACTTGACCACTCGGGGAGGGAGAGGGGCTTCTGCTGCATTCCCTACTAACCCCTGCCTTCACCCAAGGACTGCCAGAGGGAGGCCTCCCTGGTGGAGCCTTTCTTTCCACACACACAGTCTTTGCTTCCACACTGGAAAACAGGTCTCCTGTATGGTTGTCCTAGTCATGGGAGTAAAGAGTTCCAGAGTTGGGCCTCAAGAATCTCAGGAGAGGTCCCCACCTTGGTTGAGTGGCAAGACCATTCTAAGCCCAGGTTTTCTCCTCCAGAAAGAACAGAGTGGTAATAACACATTCACAGCACTTCTCTGAGATTAGAATGAAATCATGTATATGAAAGTGCTTTAAAAACACTAAATTACTCCCCAAACGTAAGGCCTATTATCATGCAGGACTTGGTTCTCCTCACACAGCCTGCCCACCAGTATCACCAGGCTCATTAGCTGTGCTGAACACATCCTCATGTATCTGTCAGTCTAGAAGCCATGAACAGACTCACTGTCAGCACCCACCGGTGACCTTGTATGAGGAGCACTGTCAGGCCGAGACCAGTTAAGGTGGTTTCCCACCACTGGGGCTCTGAGGCCAAAGGAAGCATATGCTCCAAGGCTTCAGACCTCAGGACCTATGAGTTACACCATCCTTCTTTCCTTCCTTCCTTCCTTCCTTCCTTCCTTCCTTCCTTCCTTCCTTCCTTCCTTCCCTCCTTCCCTCCTCAGTGTTCTTTCCCAACATCCACAGATTTGCATTTTTGGTGACAAAAATACTTAATATCTGGTGGCTGGACCTGGGTGGTCCTCCCTACAGCCTTCTCTTCCAGTTTCCACTTTGCTTCTCCATTTAAATATTTTTTTTTAATGTTTGTTTATTTTTGAGAGAGAGACAGAAAGAGCATGAGCAGACTCCAGGTTCCGAACTGTCAGCACAGAGCCAGATGTGGGGCTCAAACTCACAAACCACGAGATCGTGACCTGAGCCAAAGTCAGATGCTCAATGCTCAAGTCTGGGTGGCTCAGTTGGTTGAGTGTCCGACTTTGGCTCAGGTCATGATCTCGCAGTTCATGAGTTCAAGCCCCACATTGGGCTCTGTGCTGACAGCTCCAAGCCTGAAGCCTGCTTAGATTCTGTGTCTCCCTCTCTCTCTGTCCCTCCTATGCTCATGGTCTCTCTCTCTCTCTCTCAAAAATAAATAAATATTTTTTTAATTAAAGAATAAAAAAGAAGTCAACCTGTAGCTGCCTATCTCTCAAATCAGAAAAAGTCCTTGCTCAACTAGGTGGCATCACTAAGTACCCGGCAAACCCCATGACTGTTCAAAAGCTACACTTAAAAGTGATGTCCAGGGAAGCTATATTGCTTATAGCCAGACTAGCTCCCCAAATGAGGATGGAGGAAAGAATACACCATCACAGTGTATCCAGGCACTCTCAGAGCTCTCAGCAGGGATCCTGAAAAGCAAGATGAGGGAGCTGGAGAAACCACTATACCTCAAGGGCCACCCTTGCTCCAATGAGGTTAGGTGCCTTAAGCTCTGAGGAGGGCCATGACAATCTCGTACCTAACTAGTATGCAAGGGCCCAGTCCCAGAAGGTGACCACAGTCCTGCTAAGCATGCAGAAGCAAATATGGGAGCCCTAGTTCAGTAAGCCTTTCCTCCCAAGTTAGCGCAGACCTCACAAGCTCCTGGAGGGAAAGTGTCTATAGAGGCTGGGAAAGGGGCCAAAGTCTCACATGACTTCAGCAGATGAACAGAACAGGACTGCAGATGCAAATTAGGCACTGGACAAGTTGGAATGGGACATCCTGAGTCAGAAGGCTAAAGTTTCTTATTCAATATGTAATCATGATGCTGCCTACTCTGGGCACATTGATCACTGGATATCAGGGCCATAATCTGTGGATTCTCAGCTCTTTGGGGTGAAGACACTAAGCATACTGCTCAGGTTTGGGAGGTCCTGAACTGGCAGAGGGATTTAGGAACTGATGGAATCAATCAGTACTAGCCTGCTAGATTCCCTCTTCCTCCCAACCTACTATACCTACACTTAGTTCAACACACAATTGTGAAGCCCCTACTCTGGGACAAGCTAGGAACACAATGATGAGTTTCTATGCTTAAGGCACTCACAGTTTACAGGGAAATATAGGTACATGGGCAGATAGTTTAAAATATTATGCTAAGTGCTCCATGGGAGATAATTATCTGTGAGCCTAAGAAAAGATGCCCAACCCAGTCAGGGGAGTCTGGAAGAATGATCTGTGTTGTTGATGCCTGAGACAAGTATTGTTTATCTTTTATTCACTGCTGCTACAACTGTATTGTGGATTCTGAGACATGTTGCTAAAGGCAGCTGAAGCATAGATTCCATGGAATTCTTCATGTGGAACAAGCTACATTTTTCAGACACAAAATGATTCTTCTGACTTTTTCCTCCATGTGCAACCAGGTCCCAGGCCCTAGGGATTCCACTACTGAATTTCTCTCTCCACTCCAACCCTTCCTGCCCTAGTTCACTGCCACTGCCTTAGTCATCACTTCTCTGGTCATCACTTTTCCACTTAATTTGTATGGCAATAATACTACAAACAGCTATATTAAAGTTTTTATATAATATTAAAATTAAGCCACTATTAATCTGAACTAGACTGTTTTAAGTTAAAATGTTAATGTAATCCTCAGGGCAACCACTAAGAAAATAACTAAAAAATGTATAATAAAAAACAAAAACAGAATTAAAAGGCTACACTAGAAAATATCTACTTAATGTAAAATAAGGCAGTAATGTAGGAATAGAGAAACAATGATATAAGGTGTACAGAATGCAAATGGCAAAATGGAAGATGCAAATGATACTCCATCAGTAATTACATTAATTATAAATGAATCAAATACTCCAATCAAAAGGAAAAGAAAAGACTGGGATTTATGAATTTTTTTAAAAATCCAACCAGATGCAGTCAATAAGAAACACACTTTAGATTCAAAGATACAATAGGTAAAAAGGAAAAGATGGGAAAAGATGTACCATGGGAACATTAACCAAAAGAGACTAATATCAGAGAAAATAGACTTTAAGATGAAGTGTTAGAATAGATAAAGACAGATATTTTATAATGATAAAGTGTCAATCCATCAGGAAGATATAATAATTATATCTAATTGCATTACATATATAATTCTATTTAATTCTAATTTTATTACACATATATCATATAACTAGATGTAATATGTTATATATGAGATATACACATGTAACAACAGATCCCCCAAAACACATGAAAAAGAAACTGATGGAATTGAAAGTAGAAAATGATCACTGAACAATAACAATTGGAAACTGTAATACCTCATTTTCAATAATTGATAGAACAACTAGGCAGAAAGTCAACATGAAACAGACCTGACCAACATTATAAACCAACTGGACCTAAAAGACTTCTGAGGACCCTCCATGTGAAAAGAGAAGAATGCGTATACTTCTCATGCACACATGGAACATTCTTCCAAGACAGATCATATACTATACCATTAAACAAGCCTCAATGAAATGAAAAGGGTTAAAATCACATAAAGTGTATTATCTGGCCTTAGTGAAATTAAATTAGGAATCTAAAACAGAAAGAAATGTTAAAAATCCATGAATGTATGGAAATTATACAACACACTCCTCAATAACCAATATTTCAAAGAAGAAATCTCAAAGGAAATTTAAAGATACTTTGAGATAAATGAAAAAAAGAAAAACATGGCATGCAGTGAAAGCAGTGATTAGAGGGAGACTTCTTTTTTTAAAAAAGAAAGATCTCAAGTAAGCAATCTAGCCTTCCCTTTAAGTAACTGTTAAAAAAAAAATTAAGACCAAACTAAATGCAAACAAGCAAAAGGGAAGAAATAATAAAGCTTGGAGTAAAAATATATGAAATAGAAAATAGAAAAACAATAGAGAAAATAAGTAAACAAAAAAGTCAGTTATTTGATGAGATCAACAAAATCAACAAACCTTTAGCTAGACTGACCAGGGAAAAAGGACAGAAGACTCAAATTAGTAGGATTGGGAAAGAGAGGACATCATTACCAACCTTACAAAAATAAAAATAATTATAAAAGAATTGTATGAATAACTGTATGGGTAACAAATTATATGACTTTGGTGAAAGGACAAATTCCTAGAAAGACACAAACTATTGAAACTGTCTCAAGAAGAACTAGAATGTCTGAACAAACTTGTAAGTTTATTCAGTAAGTAAGTAAATTGAATTAGTAATTTAAAACCTTCCCACAAAGAAAAGCCAAGGCCCAAATGTCTTCACTGACAAATTTTTATTTAAAGAAGAATTAATATCAAGCTTCCACAAACCTTCCTCCACCCACCCACCCGCCTATCCCCCCAAAAAGGAAGGAACACTTCCCAACTCATTCTATGAGGCTATTATTACCCTGACACTAAAATCAGGCAACAAGATCACAAGAAAGGAAAAATGCAGGCCAACATCCCTTATGACTATAGACCCAAAAGTTTTCTTTTTTTTTTTAATATAATTTATTGTCAAATTGGCTAACATACCGTGTGTACAGTGTGCTGTTGGTCTTGGGGGTAAATTCCCATGATAGACACAAAAGTTTTCAATAAAATAATAGTTAACTAAATCTAGCAGCATATAAGAAGGACTATACACAATGATCAAGGACATTTATTCCAAGAATGAAAACATTTGTTTAACGACTGAAATCAGTCAACTCACTATATTAACAGATAAAGGACAAAAACCACATGATTATCTCCAATGATGCAGAAAAAGCGTCTGAAAAACTCCAACACCCTTTCATAATAAAAATATTAAACAAATTAGAAATAGGAGCAAACTTTCTCAACCTTTGTAAGGACATCTATGAAAAATCCACAGCTAACACACTTAATGATGAAAGACTAAATGCTTTCCCTCTAAGATAATGAACATGACAAGGATGGATGTCCACCATTGGATATCACTTCTACTCAGCATTGTATTGGAGATTCTAATCATGCCAATTAGACAAGCAAAGAAATTAAAAGGCATCTAGAAGTAGGAAGGAAGAAGTAAAACTATCTCTATTTGCAGATGATAAAAACTTGTATATAGACATTCCTAAGGGACCCCCATAAACAAAACAGAGCTAAAAACTATAAAATATATATATATAATAAAATAACGATTTTTAGTTATCAGGGAAATAGAAATTAAAACCACAGTGAGACACCACTATACTGCCTTCCAAAGACCTAAAATTAAAAAGACTGACAACACTAAGTGTTGGTGAGAATGTAGAGTAGCTGAAACTTTCACACATTGTTTGTGGGAGTAAGAACTCCTGAAACCATTTTGGAACAAAGTTGGGCAGCATCTTCTAAAGCTGAACATATGCCTATTTTATAACACAGCAATCCCATTCCTATATATACATCTGAGAGAAATAAACATATGTCCACCAAAGACATGGACAAACACATTAGCAACAGACTTATTCATAATATCACAAAATTAGAAATAACTCAAATGACCATCAACCAGGAAATGGATAAATGAATTGTGGTATACTCACATAATGGAATTCTACAAAGCAACAAATACCAGATAGACATAACAATACAGAGCAGTCTCAAAACATTATGTTGCACGAGAGAAGTCAAACATAAAAAGTACAGCCTGCATGATTCCATTTATATGAAGTTAAGGCAAAACAAACTGACAGTGAAAGAAGTTAATGGTTATCTCCAGGTGAGAAATAGATGAGAATTGGACTACTGATGGACTAATTGATGGACTAATTGATGGACTAACTGAACATGATGGAACCTTCCGGAATACATGGTGTTCTACATCTTGATCCAGGTGCCAGTTACATAGGAGTGTACATATGTAAAAATGGAATCAAGCTGTACATTTAAATATCAATGTTTTTATGTATTTTACAAAACTGGGATTTAAAAAGTTTTTTAAATGACATTATCAAAGATGAAATTAAAATATATTAAATAACATCAAACAAAATGAATTATTTTTTTTTAATTTTTTTTTAACGTTTATTTCTTTTGAGACAGAGAGAGACAGAGCATGAACAGGGGAGGGTCAGAGAGAGGGAGACACAGAATCTGAAACAGGCTCCAGGCTCTGAGCTGTCAGCACAGAGCCCGACGCGGGGCTCGAACCCATGGACTGCGAGATCATGACCTGAGCTGAAGTCGGCCACCTAACCCACTGAGCCACCCAGGCGCCCCCAAAATGAATTATTTAAAAAACTGCATCCAGGATTCTAGCCTAGGTCTGCCCCAGCACCCAGCACACATGTCTATTCCGCCATGTCCCATGGGCCCCAGGCTGTGTCTCAATAAAAGCAACCAAGGATTTCCTACGCATTTTTTACTGACTCAAAATATTGATGGCTCATAGTGAACTCTTAGTCAACTAAAATTTCCAAGTCTGTTTTCCCCTATGCACAGCTAGGACCCATTGTCCTCATTCTGTCCTTTTACAACTTTAAAACATTTTTAATATTATTATTATTGTTACTTGTTACTGCAAGATGTAACAACCCTAATGGAAATCAAATGCAAAGGGAAAAGGAAATTCTCCCCCAGGCCAACCATCTCACAAATTGTCAAGTTCCAGAGCCCTCCAGTCCCTGTCCACTTACATATTTAATTTTTATGTACTTATAATCACCCCATAGATACAAGTCTGCTATTCTTTTTTAAATGTACATACTGTTACATCATAAATATTTCCCATAGTCTTTATAATTATAATTTTTATTGGCTGCAGAATAAGTCTATAGGGTGACTACACCCATAATTTTCTTGGCTATTCCCTGCACTGAACACTGAGGTCATTTCCAATTTTTCAGTATGATAGATAGCACTGCAATGAAATGCTTATGTATTCATGCATTTCTCATTTAAATTATGCCATTAGTCTAAATTCTTAGAAGCAAGATTATTGGGTCAAAAGGTATGATTTTAGGTATGTTTTGCAAAATGGTTTCCTAATTGACTTGGCCACCCACAATGAATAAACAGTTTTACCACAACCTTGACAGCATTATTATAACTTTTAATCACAGGCAATAGACATAAAATTATTTCATAAATTCCATTTTATTTTGTAATTCTGTGATTACTCAAGTAGTTCTCCATCTTGCCATGTTTGTTTTTGAAATGCTGGTATCTGACACAGGGCCAGGTACAGAGAAGGAATTTGATAAACGTCTTTTGAAGTGAACTAACTTTATTTTTTGGGATGTCAGTTGTTCATTCATGCCTTTTGCCCATTTTTTAAATCTAAGCTGTAATGTATGCCTCACTGATTTGAAAGAGGCAAAGTAAGTACTTCCAACTTGTCATATATATAGCATTTGTTACTCTACCCTCCACTATCTTTCTTCTTTTTTTTTCTATAAAATTAGTTCTAAATTTTTTTAAAGTTGTGTCTGCAGTAGACCCTCAAACAACATAGGTTTGAACTGTGTGGGTCCACTTATATTTTATATGTGGATTTTTTGGACAAATACAGCACAGTACTGTACTTTCTCTTCTTTATGGTTCTCTTAACATTTTCTTTTCTCTAGCTTACTTTATGCTAAGAATATGGTCTATATATAACACCGGTAACATATAACATATGTGTTAATCAACTGTATATGCTATCAGTAAGGCTTCCAGTCAACATTAGGCTAGGTAGTCAAGTTTTAGGGGAATCAAAAGTTAAATGCAGGTTTTTGACTGCACATGCGAACCCCCACTCTGTTCAAGGGTCAACTGTATTTGCCTTTGTAATATTTTTTATCACTTTACAGTTTCGAAAATTATCTGAAAAATCTTGTGACCTATCTTTTCCTTATTTTCCAGGATTTTTTTTCCTACTTAATTCCTTAATAGAACTGTTACTTATTTTTGGCACACGATGAGGTATGTAGCTTTTTTCCCCCCAAAATAACAATAAATTCTGCCAAAATCATTTAGTCAACAATCCTTCCTTTCTCCATGGTGTTTGATTCCTCCTTTATCTTCTATTAAGTTATTTTATGTAATAGGATCTCCTACAGACTTTGTTGTTGCTATAAATTTGTTTTGCACAGTGTCGCTTTATCTGATTTAATTATTGGTATATATGTTCTAGAATCTGTTAATAGTTGTTCCCTTCATTATTTCTTGTTTTTTAAGTATTTTATATTGACCAGGTTTCCCTTGCCAGTGTAATTTTCTTTTTATTTATTTTTTTTAAGAGAGAGAGAATGCGAGTGGGGGAGAGGGACAGAGAAAGAGAGTCTTAAGCAGGGGCTCCATCCCACGACCCTGGGATCATGGACCTGAGCCAAAATCAAGAGTTAAACACAGCTGACTGAGCCACGCAAGTGCCCCTTGCCAGTGTAATTTTCTAATCAATTTGTAAAAGTCCAATTAAAAAAATGATTGGGATTTTGATAGAGATTGAACTACAATTATAAATTGAGAATAGACTTTTTTATATTTACCCGAAAGACTCTATCTGGGACTATTGTAAGTCACCTCAATTATTCTTCTTTATTTTTTTTAGTGAGATATGGTGAAATGCCAAAGAGCATGGACTCTGGAGTAGATTATCTGGGTTTGAATGTCAGCTCATCTACAAACTGGAGCTATGTATCAGTTAGTGTTGCTAGGTGACGACCAGAAAATCTTGGTGGCATACAACATTGAGGACATACTTCTCCCACTGGCAGGTCTTTGGGTCAGCTGAGTGGCCCCGCTCTACATTCTCATTCCTGTGGCTCAGGTGAGAGGACACTGAGTACCTGGGGCAGGCTCTTCTTGTTGTGGTCAGAAATGGAGGAACAAGGGGAAACATTCCCCACCCCTGAAAGCTTAGACTCAGAACTTTCACATTCACTTTTGCCCACATAACATGAGTCAAAGCAAGTTCATGGCCAGGTCCAGTATCAATAGTGCATGGAAGTAACTTATTGGAGGATATTTAGGGATAGGAATGAATACTTTCTGGACAATAATTTCATCTACTATATCATATGACCTAGGGAAATTTACCTAAAACCCAAGGTTCAGTTTTCTTTTTTAATAAAATAGAGATTATCACCCTGCCAACTCATGGGCTGCCATGAGGACTAAATAGAATAATGTCTGAAAATCACTCAGCATCATGCCTGATGAGTCGCAGAACTCAGTAAATGTCAGGTATTATTATTCTTTCTAATTCTAGGCCAAACACTGCAATTGGCCTTTCGAACCTTTCAGGTTTTGCATGTTTTAGATTTTATCTTGTGTTCTCTGACACATTGTGCCAGTCATTGGAGATATTTGGAATCATCATCTCTCAAGTAAATAAACAAATTCTGACAGCACCATATTACCTAGGCTTCTATATATTACACAGTGGGCTTGTGTGGCACTGATTACAGAGCCATCCTTCTTGACTTGTCATCATGTAATGTTTGATCTTTGTGCCACAGCTCTTCACAGACAGTGGACATGTTGAAGGAGACAGAGCCAATATTGAAGTCCTCTTTTGATTGACATCAATCAGTGGATCAATAACCTCTGGATATATGCTTAAAGTTATACATCAACCTAATTGACCTGCTTAAAATTCTATGCTTCCCTGTTTCCTCTAGAAGGGCCTCATACAAATCTGAATAGGCATCCCCAGTCCTATTATATATTCTTGTCCTGAGTATGAATTTCTCCAAAATCTCTATGTATGGCTCTGTTGGTTTATTCAGACATTCCCTATCTCCACTAGAGGTATTCACGATTATGTGCCCACATTCATTTCAGAGCCTCTACAGCCCAAAGAGTCATCTTTCCTTATTTTGACAAAAATATTGGGATTTCTTTGGGACTTTTGCAATTCCCCTTACCAAGTTGTAGGGTGAGAGCATCTTTTGCCCAGCCTTCCCTTCCTGGCTTCAGAAACTGAAAGGTCATCTGGGAAATCTGTCACAAGGCTCCCCTCACTTCCACTTCACCAAATGGTTCCTCCACACTGTCCACATTTAGGGCCAAGATAGCAATTGTCTTCATCAAATCCTCTGTCATATAGGAAATAAAATTGCCAAAAAGCTATAAGATGCTTGATGAGACCTAGCAGATGGCTAGTTTGTGACTGGGATCAGCTTAGGGGTCATCCTAGAATTTTCAAACAGGGGAAGCCAAATGGCCTCCCTGTGGACATTGAGCTGGGGTCAGTTTATAGTAGGCTAGGCTGGAACCCCAAATTCCAAGGACTGGCTTTTCTTGGTCCAGACTTGTGGTCAGTGAGTCTCCAAGTAGCCCTACTTCAACAAGTTCTCATAAGGCAAGAGACCATCGAGAAGATGATCAAGAAAGTCAATGCTCAGGGCACCTGGGTGGCTCAGTCAGCCGAGCATCTGACTCTTTATTTCGGCTCAGGTCATGATCCCAGAGTTGTGGGATCGAGACCTACATCAGGCTCAGCACTGAGCATGGAGCCTGCTTAAGATTCTCTGTCTCTCTCTGCTCCCCTCCCCAACTCATGCTCTCTCTAAAGTAAAAAATAAGGAGTTAATTAAAAAAGAAAGTCAATGCTCAAGGCCAAGCTCTTACATAGGCCATCTGCCCAAAAACTAGGTTCATTTGTGCTCCCCCAAAAAGATGATAGTGATTTTTTCTTGTAATATATATTTCACCTATAAGAACAGTTTAACCTATTTAAGACTTTTTCCTTTATTACTCCTCCAAAATCTATCACTTGAATGGCGTGCCATTGGTGAGAGTAAGGGGAGCCCTGAGAGAGCTCACCGAAGGTGCAAGGGCCCTCTCTCTCTCTCTCTGTTCACCTCGCCAGCTAACCGCTGGGTTGGCGAGCATCGTCTAATAGACATGAATGCCTCTGCACTGTATGTCTCATCCTTCTCAGAACCTGGACAAGATTGTGCTATTCTCTTCCTTTCTTCTCATTAATATAAAAGCCTTTATTTTCTCTAATTTGATTATTGAGTTTTTGTTCTGTTTTCAAGCAAAAACAAAATGACCAGCGATCAAACTGTGATCATTTCCTGCAGAGATTAATCTGTCTGTAAGGCCGTGTTCTGCTGAGCACTTTGATCCACATTAATCATGCCTCAGGACCATGCTCCATCAATACAGCACAATTACTAGAGTGGCCAGCAATGAAACGATTTGGAATCACTGCCCCAAGAAGTAGGGATTCCTCTAGACCAAGGGAAGGCAGTGAGAGCTATTGCTCATCAGACCTATGCCTGGTCCTCTTCAGAGATGAAAGAGCGAGCTACTGCCTCCTTGTCTTAGAAAACCTAACCCAGCCAGCTAGCCTCCCTGCCCCTTGTCACCCCTTGCCCTGCCCTGCGTGTACACCAACAGAGGGGTGCTCACATTCCAAGCTGATTCCCAGGAGACAGAGCCCTCCTATCTCCCAGTGTCCCTACAGCAGCTGCTCTGTCAGCCATAGCCACATCTCCTTCTTTCTGTGTATGCTCTGCAAATTTGTGCCTTCAGTCCTGACAGTCTTCAAAAGCCCCAGATAACAGGCAAAAACAAAAATCCAGAGTTTCCCAGTACCCGGGAAAATATACCACATTGGAACAGTTTGCTCCAACCATAACGGGAACTGATCTGTGAGCCATGGGACCGTAAGTGATCTGAAATCATCAAAGGAACCATTCTCCTCCTCTTGCCGTATATGGAAGGCACTTAGGGAGGACTTATTTCTAAGCAGCAAGCACTGGCCCATGAATTCCAGTGCAGTCTTCTCCCTGACAAAGCCCAGCTCCCAGGGGAGAGGTGAAGCCCATAAAACCTATGTAGGAGCCAAGGATGCTTAACACACTTGATTTGGGGGACAGCCCCTCCTCTGTGAATGTCAACGAATGTCTACGTTGTAGCGTTACTACAGTTGGAAGAAGACTCGAGATGTAAAAATGGTTGGAGAAGTGAGTGACGTGTAGTAGATGCTTAGAAAAGGTTTTTCTTCCACTCCACAGCCTCTTGTGGTGAAAATGCAGATGATAGAGGCCACACATACTCTGCCCCAGGCAGATCAGATGGTGAGGAGAGAGGGAACAGGCTTCAGGGAAGAGCCCACAAGGAGGGCTAATAGCCAGGCCTGACCCAAGGGTACACACCCCGTCTAAAGGGGCTCCAGTAGGCACGGTGAAAAACACTGTGTAGGCCACACAAACACATCTCTGAGCTGAGTTCAGCACACGGGCAGTGAGGTTTCAATTCCAGAAGAGAGAAAGATCTGGAAAATGCAAATAGTTGTGGAACATTTCTAGCAACATAAAGGGAGCAGGCCAAAGCAAGATCCCCATGCAAACCTGCTAAGCCTAGAAGCTCTCACTTTTGCACATGCACCCTCAAGGCTGACCCCTCAGGACACAATGCTGTGAGATTATCTCCTTTGCTTCCCTGGATTAGATTACAAACCCTCAAATCCCATGTGGAAACACCAGGCCAATCTATACATCGCAAAAACCCACTACCTGCTAAAGTCCCTCCACTGAAGGTGAAATACTAACTACTATTTAAACAGACTGGCAAGGCTGACCTCAGTATCCAATGCACTGGAGGATGGGCATGATGGCAGATATGATAACCGATGGCCATGGCAGGGCCCTCATGAGAACCAGTTCAAGTTGGACCAGAAGGCCAAAGCGGCCCTGGAACTTATCCAACTCTCTAAAAGCATTTTGCTAACCTTCTGGAGCTCCCCTAAAAACCTGGGGTTATCCTTATAATTCTTGCTTGCTATATGAAATAAAGCCATCAATAAATGGTGGAGAGATGGACATTTTTCCAGACCATCCAGCATCCCCCCCCTCCCCCCACTCACCCTGTGATCAAAGAAATATCCCGAAAGCCACATCCTTGGGGTTCGGGCCCAACACCATGTAGCTGCCAGGGCTACTCCACTCATCTCTGACTGGCTGCCAGACTAAAGGACGCAGAACAGCCACATGATATGCTGGCCAAAGTCTGAAAACATATTGCATTTGCTTGTAAACATTTTCTCGAAGGAACCGGAGTAGCTTACACAAAGAATTTATCTAATCAACTGATACAACATAAAGCATAATCAATTAGAACAAGAGAAAAGGGAACTACAATTGTACCAACATAAGAATTAATGGCCTTGATCTTCCTGATAGTAAGAACAAAAAAGGGAAATACATTCAGTTGCTTGGATCATGATGCCAGGGAGGAGGAAGCAGATATTCACTAAGTTCTGAAAGACACACCTCCAAGTTGTGTAACGAAGAGTTTCTTCAAGGGAAAAAGCAAATACTCATTGAATACCAACTACATACTGGGAATGCCATGACACCCATGACATACAGGGACATCCCAGCCTGTAGGAGTTTATGAGAACATGACCAGTGTGGAAGGGGTGGTGACCAGTGTGCCAGCCAAGTCCAGCTCTGACTCAGCCCCTGGCCATCCTGTGCAGAACACAGCCTGCCCAACTGTATAGGAAGCCTTGTTTATGCACATCCTCCCTGCATCCTTATAGGGACCCTGCAAGGACATGGCTCCACTCCACGGGTTTTAAAAAAGGAGAGAGACTCAGAAAGAGTAAGCATCTTGGCCAAGTTCAAGTCAGTGAGTGGCAGAGCTGCATTCTCTGACTCCCATGTCCAACCTCCTCCCACTACACCTAAATAAATAACAGTGCCAGACACAGAGACTATGGCAAATTCCATACCTTGTTTTCTTGTGGGACCCATGACAAAAGCTACCACTGTATAGGGGACTCTGAAGGCCCTAGGGTCATAATGAATACCAAGTTCAGAGCTTTCTAGTAGACTGGCTCCATGGATAGATCTGAGGACTAAGGGTGCAAAAGCACAGAAGAAGGGTAGCATGAGACCTGTGCTCTGCAACCCACCCTCCCCATGCCCCTGATACTCATCAGCCCCACCCAGAGAGACCCCATCCACAACCACATCTGCATCTCCAAGAGTGGGACCCAGGTGCTGATGTTTTGTAGGTCTCCAGGTTTCTCTATAAAGAGAAAAACAGGTATTCATTTGTTAGGATTACTGTAACAAAGTACCACAGACCTGAGTGGCTTAGACAGCAGAAATTCATTTCTCCCAATTCTAGAAGTTCAAGATCAAGGTTTCTGTAGGGTTGGTTTCCTCCAAGGGCTTAGAGGATAAGATCTGTTCCAGTCCTCTCTCCTTAGCTGTGAATGGTGTCTTCACATCGTCTTCCCTCTGTGTGTCTCTGTGTCTCTGTGTACAAATTTCTCCTTGTATAAGGACACTATTCACCCTATAGTGTTCCCATATAGTCACCCCAAAGGCCTCATCTTATGTTTTTATTTTATTTTTGAGAAAGAGACAGAGTGTGAGCAAGGGAGGGGCAGAGAGGGGAGACAGAATCTGAAGCAGGCTCCAGGCTCTGAGCTGTCAGTGCTGAGCCCGATGCGGGGCTTGAACTCACAGAGTGCGAGGTCATAATCTGAGCCAAAGTCAGACACCCAACCAACTGAGCCACCGAGGTGCCCGCCCTAATGACCTCATCTTAACTTGATTATCTACACAGACGCTATTTCCAAATAAGGTCACATGCTTAGGTACTGGGGTTAGGACTCCAACAGATCTTTTTTGAGGGGACACAACTCAACCATAACCAAGGACTACAGCATGGATATCCTCAGCGACAGATGATAGTCCACAGGGATCAGGAAGTGGCCAGGAGGCCAGGCTTCCTGCCAGGTTCCAGGTCTATCCACTGGCCTAAACCAAGCCACTTTTGCCTATTGGCAAAACAACCTCAATAGCCTCCTACCTGGTCTTCAATAGTCCACAACTGTCACCTCTATCCAAGCTCTACATAGCAGCAGAATGAACTTTTCAATCAAACACAAATATCATAATAGCAGTCATGGCTTCAAAGCCTTCAATGGCTGCCTATTAGTCTCAGGAGAGACCAAAGCCACTCCATCTTCGTTATGTTTCAAACGTTGTACTAGGTCCTGAAATGCTCTCCCCTACCTTCCCCTCCCACCTGGGACTCACCTAGATCGGGTCACAATTAGGTTCCTCACCCATCAGATCCCAGCTCAGAGGTCTTATCCCCAAGGGTCTGGTACCACACCACAGCCCCCAGCCTGACAGTATCAAGGTGTTTTGCTCCCCATTGGATCCCCAGCACCTACAACCAAGCCCAGAATGACAGTGTTCAGTATTTATCAAGTGAAAACAAAGTATGGCAGTGATGCATTTAAGTGTATTATCCTGGATTACTTTCTCTTCTTCTGTGAATGTTTAAGTACTTATTATGCTTAAGGCATCACACTAGGAGCTTTATATATCAAAACAAACTTTAGTTCCATGTAATAGATGAAAAAACTGAATTTCTGAACCAGGTGACTGGGCAAGGTCACACAGCTCACACGTCTGACTCCAGACCCTGAGTTCTCAACCACAAGGCTCTACTGGCTCTCACAAAGCTGGGAGTTATCCAGGACAGCTCTGATTCCTCCTTCTATAGCTCATCTCTGGGTGTTTCTTGGGCAGCAGACAAACCTCTGCTCCTTCTCCATGGAAAAACACCCATGTGTTCCCATCCAGAGGTCATGAGGCAAAAGGCTGATAAGAGAATAATAATACTGCCAACAGTGCTGGATGTGTCCCAAGTGGGATGGAAAAGGGGACCTGCCTCCTAAAGACATCATCATGAATTGAGCCCTGGATCTGGAATCCCCAAATGAGGCATCAGGTATTACTTCTGCTACTTATGGAACAGGAACTTGGGAAAGTTACATGGCTTCCCTGAATCCCGCTTTCCTTCTCTGTAAAATGTGACAGAATATTTCAGTGAGAACTCAGGACACCATGAACACCTAGCCCTTGGTTATGGTTGAGTTGTGTCCCCTCAAAAAAGATCTGTTGGAGTCCTAACCCCAGTACCTAAGCATGTGACCTTATTTGGAAATAGCGTCTGTGTAGATAATCAAGTTAAGATGAGGTCATTAGGGCGGGCACCTCGGTGGCTCAGTTGGTTGGGTGTCTGACTTTGGCTCAGATTATGACCTCGCACTCTGTGAGTTCAAGCCCCGCATCGGGCTCAGCACTGACAGCTCAGAGCCTGGAGCCTGCTTCAGATTCTGTCTCCCCTCTCTGCCCCTCCCTTGCTCACACTCTGTCTCTTTCTCAAAAATAAAATAAAAACATAAGATGAGGCCTTTGGGGTGACTATATGGGATCACTATAGGGTGAATAGTGTCCTCATACAAGGTTTTTAGGGAGCACATGCCAGCCACCGTGGGCACACAGGAAATGACAGCTGTAAATCTCAGGGGTAATGAGAGGGATAAATCTCAGCAAACCACCATTCAACAGCAGCCAATGGCTGCAGAGAATCAAGAATTAACCCACAGGCTGCATGTTCCAGTTCAGTCCCTGGAAGAAAGACCACCAGTGGCCAATCACAAGATACATACCTCTCCACACCTGGACAGGAATAACCCACACTTCTGCAAGCAACATCTTTGGTCAGACAGCTGCAAGGTAAGGCCTGCTTGCTTTTGCTCCATTTTATGCCTTGAAATGTGCAGGCAAGGGATATGAGCCACAGTCACTCTGGGGGAAAAACCCTCATGGAGTATCAGCCTTTGTGAAAGGGAATCTGGAAGTATCTGGCTACCAAGGCCGCTGACTTCACAAGGGCTTCATTGACTGTCCAGCTTTAGATCAGTGCTCAGCAGCCACTAGGAACCTTGGCAAAGGACTTTATGCTGGTCTCCTTCAAATGGTGCCAAAGTTCCTCCAAGTTCTGCCTTCTTGCCCTGGGGTCCCATAGGCCTGAGTCCTAATGCCCAGATGTCCATATTTGGATCCTTCTCTTTCCTTTACTGTCACTGTATTCCATCCCCCATCCATCACTTCTTGATCCTGGTGTCCGTTCAATGAGTCATTCCTTCACCAAATGCCTTGAGTGCCAACTGTGTGTCAGCACTATCACCAACATAGAGGACACAACAGGAGCAAGAAAGATATAGTTCCTTTTATTGCAGCCTGGTAGGAGAGAGACAATCAAGTGACCTTCCAACTAACATGTGATATAATATTGGGTCATGACAAACACTATGGAATAAAGCAGGGCGAGGGCCAGAGGAGAACAGGGACAAGAAGGGCGGTCAGGGAAAGCCTCTCTAGGAAGCAGTATTGCACAGAGGTTCCAACAAGGTAATGAAATAAACCTGAGGCCATCTGGGAAAAGAGTGATCCAATTAGAGGGGACATCCAGTGCAAAGGTCCTGAGGTGGGAGCTTGCTAAGCATATATGAGGACCGAAAAGGAGGCACCAGAGGAGCATGGAGGGATAGAAGTCAGACAGAGACAAGGCCAGGGGGAGTAGTGGCCATTTTGTGAGGGCATTGGAGGTGATGAAAAGGACTCTGGATCTTTTTCTGAGTATGAATGGACATCACTGGAAACATTCTGAGCAAAAATGATCTGGGTTATATTTAAGAGGGTCAGTTCAGGTGCTCTATGGAAACTGCCTATAGAGTTCAATGGTGAAGTGCAGCTACCCTTGAGGACTCCTATGGGCATAGTCAGTCAGTGAGAGCTGAGGGTGTCACAGACAGTATTGCTGACAAGGAGGAGGGGAGCCTAACCTTAGCAGCTGTGTGATTCCAGACAAGTCAGTGGTTTCTCAGAGCCACTCTCTGCCTCGGACAATCCCATTATGACCTCAGTTTCTAATAGGAACACAACAAGATAACATATGCAACCAGCATAGTGCCTGGCTCCTATCAGGACTGTGTTTCTGCCTCCACTAGTGTCTCTACCTTTCCAGCAGAATCCCTTCCCATCATGGCTGTTGCAGCTGGAAAATACTCCCTCCGAGGAGGCTGGAAGTTTTTTAGTGAGAGCAACTCATGGGCAAACATAGGAAAACTCAAGAATCTCTTACATCAGGACCTAAAAACCATCACAAAAAAGAAATCCTGGCACTTTTATGGCTCCCTAAAAACCCTTTAGAAACACACGTGGTATTTTTCTCTCAAGGCCCTCTGTGGTTGAACCAATTAGCCAACTTGAAGGCCAGGAACAACATAGATCTCCAGAGGCTGGTGGTCCCCAGAGAAGGAGGAACTGCCTGAGTGGGAGTGGACGTTGACCATGAACTGGATACAGGGCTCCAGGGTAGCAGGTGGGCAACCCTACTCCTGTACCCACCACCTTGCCTAAGTGAGTATGACTGGGTTGCCTCTGCTGAGTCGATAAGTGAGATGATGGAGTCTCTCCCCACATGCTGGTCAGCCCTGGGTGCAGACTAGGACCCAGCTCAACCAGGAAATCTGGGGAAGCCATGTGCACAAGACAGGGAAGAGAAGACAGAGCAGGGCACATGTGCTAATTCACCAGGTGAGACTGAGCTGTGTGCCCCATGCGCTGCAGTAACTCCTAAGTTCATAGTGGCATATCGCCTCAGAAATGAGCCTAGTTAATTTTCACAGACTCTAATTTTCACCCCTCTAAGATGGGCAGGACATAAAGGATTATCCCATTTTAAAGGGGAGAGAACTGATGTTCAGAAAGGGGTTGTGGAGACTTGCACAGAATGAACCTCCTTCTGAGACCATTTGGGAGTCCTAGCTGCCAACCTCTCCTCAGCCAGTGTGTCACATCCAGGGCTGTCAGACTGAATGAGCCTCTGGGCTCCATGGATGGGCCAAGGGAGATCCAGGGAGTCTCCCAGGTGGAGCCTGGCTCCTCCTCAAGGCCATGCTCCATTGATCAGAGACCTTCCCTTGCCACAACTCTATCAAGCTCGAGAGAATCAAGGCTTGTCACTAGGCCATGGCCTTGGGGGACTGCACAGAGAAAAGGGCTCCTTCTCTTTGTTCTTCATGGCACAATATTGTTTTCTCCTGTGGCGCCTGGACTCCTCAACCTCAACATAACCAAACTGTCCCTTCTCCTACATTCCCCCGTCTCCTCTAGATACCTGGGCTTCAGCCTCCCCCCTCCACCCCCTGCCAATCTTCATGGCCACTGGATTTCAGGAAAGTTGCCTGAACCCAGCATTCCTCTCCACCACCAACCCCCCTGACCTGTTTCAGTCACCACTCTTCCTGGCCACACTGGGAGGCCCTAGCATACACCCCTGGCCTCCTCCCTACCCTGCTAATCTTTATACTTATTGCTAGCGACTTTTTCATAGGCTCTTAACAGATTCCCTTTACCCCTGACTGCACAGCCTGGTGGCCTCAGAAAAGACCTGGGACCAGACAATGTTGAACAAGGAAAAAATACAAGTTCTCCCTCCTTCTTATAGACTCAGCATACCCAGCCTATGCCCAAACCTGGTGAGGTCTAATCCATCCACCATCTGAACACTTGGGACCAAGGCACAAACTGTTGATGCCTATTAATAATGAAGCCCAGATGCTGAGGGGTCCTGGGGAGGAGAGCCTCCCCCAACTGCTGAGACTTCTCCTCAACAGTACAGGCAGGTGAGATGGGCCTGGTCCAGAACCTGGAGCTGAAAGGCAGCAGGCAGGACCCCTGTGAAAAGCTCTCAAAAACATGGGTGCTGGTCAGAGCCCAGCATGTGCCAGACCCTGGGAAGAAGTATCAGAGCCAGACAGCCCCACAGAAGCCATCAGATACATCACATTAAGGTAGTGAAATTGAGGCCCAGGAAAGGGGGAGGGAAGCGTCCTCCATCAACAGCAAACCCAGGAGCCCTCATACTCCAGACAAAGAATACCTCCTACTTGCAGCACCTCATAGTTGAAGCATCCCAAACTTAATGCAGAAAACCCTGAAAAGGTAATGAAGTTGTCTCAGACTGCCTTTGTCTTAAAGGCAATTGCCTGCAGATGGCTAGCCCAGAATATTTCCAAATGAGATGCCCTGGGAGAACCCTTGGTGGGCACCGAAGCAGTCAGTCCAAGAGAAAAAATAATAATGCAGGTTGTTGTCTAAAGCACTTGTGTGCGCATTCTGTTTGGGGAAATAGCATTAGTCACAGAGGCAGCACTGATGGGGAGTGGGGAGAGGGGGCACAACTGGGGAGAGCTTGGGGGAGGCAGCAGCATGGAGAAGGTTAGCATCTCCGCCAAAGCCTGCCTACAACCTGCCCCACCCGCCACCCACACTGGTGGAAGGGAACTGTCTGATGGGGTGAGAGCATATCAGGACCCTGCACACTGAGTGAGGAAGTGGGCAAGGATGCTGGGGTCTCCTGAAACTTTCCCCAGCTCCTTGGTCAGCTCAGCCTGCCTTTGCACATGAGTGTAACACATGTACGATATTCATTCATGTGCTCAAGCATTTGCTGAGCACTAAATCCAGAGAACTGTTCTAGGTACTGAAGATACAGCAAAGGGCAATGCAGATAAAGCTTCCTTCTCTCATGTGAATGGGGGGAAAAATAACAATGCCCATTTGTTCATTTCATGGAGCTAGGATTCTTCCCATTCCCCTGTTCCACACCCTGCCCCAGAGCAGCCCCATTCTGGCATGTCTGCATCTCCCAGCTATGAGTGCTGATTCTAAGGGAAGACCACCAGCCTGAGCTCCAGGATGGCTCAGAACTTCCCTCCCTGCCACACCCTAAAAACCCCATCCATCTAGGGCCAGTCACTGGAGGAGGGGGTGCACCACAACAGACACCAGAGTAGTCACTCGATGCCCAGTCCTTGTTGCTCCCAGCTCACCAGTCTTCCAGCCCAGCAGCCCGAGTGGTCTCTATAAACCTACCCTGGATGGGGTTGCACACCCACCTTCTAAAAGCTCACTCATTGAAAATCAGACCCTCTCTCTTCCTCTTCCTCACTCACACAAGGCCTCATCTCCCTCCTCCGGTCCCCCCTCTCTCCTCTCAGCCTCCCTGCTTCCTCCCAGCCTCCTTACCTCCTCTTAGTCTCACATCCCTCCTCCCAGCCTCACCTCCCTCTTATCGCCTCACCTCCCTCTTCTCAGCCTCCCCTCCCTCCTCACCTCCTCAGCCTCCCTGTCTCCTCCTAGTCTCACCAACTTCCTCCCAGCCTTACTTCCCTCTTCACAGCCTCACCTCCCTCTGCCTCATCTTCCTGCTTCCTCCCTGCCTCCTCTTAGCCTCACCTCAGGCTCCTAGCCTCACCTTACCCAGTTCTTTATCTCTCTAGGCCTCCATTCCTTCTACCTGAATCCAGGATGCTCTTCCCCCATCACTGCCAGCGTCAAGCTAGCCCTTCAGATCCAACTGTAAGTGACACTTCTTCAGGAACCTTCTCAGATGTGCATCCAGAACAGACCCCTCACAACCCATCTTAACACACTTCACTTTTCCTTCACAGACATCGTGATTTATACTGTTTTGGGGGACACAGCAATTATTTGCCTGATGTCTACATCTCCTACCCACTGAAAACTCCATGAAGGAAGGTAAAAAGCTGAGTTTGTTCACCAATGAATCCCCTGCACCTAACACAGACTGTACAGAGGCCCTTGTGAGGAGTTTGAGTTTTATTTTAAGTTTAATAGAAAACCTTTGAAAAATCTTACACAGTAGGTGATGAGGTCACATTTATTGTCAGTGACTTATTGAACAACCAAAACCCAAGAGGATAAAAATATTAAAAGTTTCTTTTCCTTTAGTCATTCACCTTGGTTCCAGAATGACACCCAAAAGTTTAAGTCACTTTTAATTATCAAGAGGTCCAAGCTTATTTCACCCCTTTTCATGCCTTCCTCCACTGTCTCTCATGCCATGGCTAATCTTTGTCCTGGGGAGGAAGCATGATTTCTAAGAGATTCCTTTCATATCCCTCCCTACTCCTCAGGCCTCCCTTCCTAGGGCCTGCAGGAACAGGGGGCAAGGATAGAAACATGGCCAGTGTTGTCTGAGGTGTCCGATCACCTGTACATGAGGTGAGGTGCCCCTGGCTTCCATCTGGTTGGATCTAGTTCCTTATTATGTTGGGGGGTCCACTGCATGGAATGTGGAAAGTGAGGAAAAGAAGGATCAGGGAGATTTCTGTTTCAGGCTCAAGTATCTAGATGGTTGTTGGAGACATTTTGTGAGGTGGGATGTTGGGAAAGGAGGAGGCTGGAGAAATCCCTCTGGGGTCTCTTAAGGCCAAGGTATATGGGAAACATGCCTGTAGATGTCAAGGCTCAGAGGAAACGTCTGGGCTAGAGACCAGCATTTGGAGTAGTTTGATGTGGAGAGATGACAAGCCCCTGGGATAGATGAAGTCACCAAGAAAGGAGAACAGAGGAAGGAGAAGTAGCACAGATCTGCCCCTTGGGGACTGTCAAAAGTTCAAGTTTGGGCAGGACATTGGGGGGAGCCTGTGAAGCAGAAAGTTGGCAGCTAATGACAACATGGTGAAAACCAGAGAAGAGACTATCATGGAGGTCATGCTCAACCTTGTCAAATGTCACAGCAAGGGCACCGAAGAGGGAAAGGAGCTTGGGGCGGAAATATAAAGATGGCTGGCTTTGACAAAGGTAGTTTCAGCGAAGGGAGGGTGACATCAGTAGCCACACTGTGGTGGGTTGAAACGTGGACAGAAGGAGAGGACATGGAGAGGTAAGAATCAGGGCAGTAGCTGGAGGGGAATGGAAAAACGGGTAAGGGGTTTGCAGTTTTGCTTTTCTAATGGAAGATTCTAAGACAAGTTTCTAGGCAGCGAAGCAGGAAAGTGGGAGAGGTGGAATGCAGGAAAGAGGTATAAAAGGGGGAAAGGCAAAATCCCAGGGAGGGTAAAAGCTTGGATCCAGAGCCCAGGGCAGGAAGTGGCCTTTGCAAGGGGAGGGAGACCTACTTCCTCCAGGACAACAGGATGGGGTCATGAGCCACAGGATGCAGATGCAGGTGGGGTTATAACTTGGGAGCCTGGAGATGAGACATGGCTGGGAAATGGGAAGAGCAGTGGATTGGAGATTGAGAGCAGAAGACAGAGTACAACACAGGGGTTTCGGGAGGACATGTGAATGCTATAGAGGTGAGTGCTGAAGAGTCAAACCTGACACCCAGCTCTCCTCTTCACGGAACACCATGCACCTGTGCAAGTTGGCCTCCAGGTTCATCAGGAGTTTTGCCTGATAAATATCACAAAGAAAAGTGAACAGGGAAATTGGGCAGGCAAGGGAAGGATTATTAATGAAACAAAATCATGATGTTTAACTCAGGAGACAAGGGTTTTGTGAAGAATGTGGGGTTAAAGATCTCACTGTTCCAGCAGAAGAACTGAGGGTAGTTGGAGAACGGTAGGTTGTGCTTGTGATTTTGGATACGGGGTAGCTGTCGCCAGTGGGCTTGTCTAGAATATGAACTCCACGAGGCTGAAAGGCTCAGGTAAGTGAGGAGGTGCAACTGGAGATGAAGAGGTTATGGAAATGAAAGGTCGAAATGTGAAAGTCATCAGGAATGAGGCAGATCTGGGATGGGGAGAGAGCAAGCCCGAGAGGGAATAACACCCTCAACTTGACAGGCTGTCCATAGAGGATAACCAGGTGTTGGTTAAGGTAAGTAGGGGAAGAGAAGAGGTGGAAGTCAGGGTGTCTGTCGGCTCCAGGGTGGCAGCTGCCGAGGGAGAGAGGATGGGTGGGGAAGCAGATAGCAGGTGGAGGTTTGTGTAGGCTCAGGGACAGCTGTGACTGAAGTCAGAACAGTAGGATGGAAATTAAAAGATGCAGAGCAGTTGGTAAAGTGTCCGACTTCAGCTCAGGTCATGATCTCACTGTCCTTAAGTTCGAGCCCTGTGTCGGGTTCTGTGCTGACAGCCCAGAGCCTGAAGCTTGCTTCTGATTCTGGGTCTCCCTCTCTCTCTGTTCCTCTCCCGCTCATGCTCTGTCTCTCTCACTCTCAAAAATGAATAATTGTTAAAAAAAAATATGCATAGCAGAGACGGGACAGTTTTAGAGCTGACATCTCTAGTGCTCTGGTTGACAGTGTGATTAATCCCAGGACACTACCTCAATTGGGTGATTCTCTGTACAAGGGCCACCTTTCTTTGTATTGTAGCCAATGTTTTCAAAGGACAAATATGTATGTTAATCAAAGAAGGCTAGGGAGGGAATTAATATTGAAAAACTACTGGTCCCAGGACATTTATATTTATGTCTGTTTAATCCTCTGATAAGTACGCAGAGAAATTATTACTGTTCCACTTCACACATGAGAACAAGGTTCAGAGAAAGTAGGTACCTCATCCAGGGGCCCCGACTAGCAAGTAACAGAAGAAGAAGAAGAAGAAGAAGAAGAAGAAGAAGAAGAAGAAGAAGAAGAAGAAGAAGGAGGAGGAGGAGGAGGAGGAGGAGGAGGAGGAGGAGGAGGAGGAGGAGGAAATAATGATGAAAAGGGTATTATTTAGATTTATTTAGAACTTCCTGTCATAGGCCTGCCATGGCTAATTGCTTTTACCCACACTGTCTTATTTAATTCTCATGATGAAACTAATAAACTAAATGCATTATATACCCATTTTATAGATGGCATAATTATGACTTAGAGAGTAATGAGATCTGTCCAAAGTCAAAGGCAGACACCCATATCCTTTGTTGGACATGATGTCTTTTACCCACAGAAGTCATGCTCTAAGCCCCACTCATGCAGAGAAATGCCCCATCAAGAGACCAGTTTAAATATAGAGCAGGTGCCCCTGCCATGGAGATGGACGCCACATCTTTTAACCTCATTGGACTCTGGCCTGCTGAGCCATCCTCCATGATGAGTCAGCTAATCAGACACATGTCCTGGGCCAGGGGCTATAAGCTGTTTCAATTTTTCAAACACAACAAACAACAGGAAAGAAAAATGATCAAACCAGATCCAGAAAGAGGCTCGACCCAATGCCCCCAAATAGCTCTTCCAGTCAAGAAACAGACCCTCCATCTGGGCTTACAGATGTTGTTCAGTGACCCTCAGTCAGGCAGCCTGGCCCCTCAGGGGAAGCTGAGAGGATCGCATAGTGACGGTGCCTGTGAGTGGGCAGTGGCAAAACAGGGCGGTTCCCTGGGAAGAAAGTTGCAGGATTGAGGTTGCCTGAAATCCAGCTGATAACTGCCAATAACTGCAATTTCTACACCCAACATCCCTGCCCTTAAGTCATGTACCTGGAATCAGAAGCTGAGGACCACAAGATCCCCAGCTGTTCACTTCTGTGTAACCCTAAAACTGACCAACAGTGAGATACTGGTAGACCCTGGGATGAAGAAATAGAGGTATCTCATGGCCAGAGCATCATGCCTGCACTTCATCAATTGGTGAGGTATTAGATGCTCAGCACAAGTATGCATCTGCAAATGGACTGAATGCTAGGTTCACCCCAATGGTCTGGGAATAATGCTGAAACCTTATCTCCAGGTGCCCAGGCAAGATTAGGAGTGGTGGCCTCTGGTTTTAATGAGAGAATCTTCTACAGACAAGAATTCCCTACTTCTAAATGCAATATAAGGTTCTTAAAGCAATGAAAAGCAACTAACGTTGGGAGTGTTAATAAGAACACAGTATCTTCAGTCCAGATGCCATTGGGCTTATACTTTTTAACATTTCTGCCAGCCCACACTTGGCTGAAACAGATGCAAATGTAAAACCAACTTTGATATCCCCTGTTTGGTTTCATAAACTTACTATAAATGTTTCAAAAGCACATTTTTGTGTTTTATATTCTTTTTGTTTATTTTCATGTTAGACTCGGGGTTTTATCTTATAACGTTGTTTTCCAAAAGTAGAATCTTGCACCCACAGAATATTGAGGCTTCACATACACAACTCAATGTAGAGGCATCATCTAGAAACAAAGTAGTTCTCTGGTATCATGAGCCAACTCTTTGATGTGCCCTCTATCAGCTATCCTATATTTTGTTTCTGGGTAGACCAAATGTTCTAAGAGCATCTGGCTAGTGGAGCAGTCCCCAACTAGTGAGCAGCTAGATCCTCTGCATTCCATCTGTTGGCTCTGTCTTAGTTCCAGGGACTTCACCACTATGGCTACACTATTCAAGGGTCTCCACCTCAGAGGCAAGGAAAGGTTATAAATCTCACTTAGAGGGCTCCATTCAAACTACTCAAGGGAAAAAACATCCCACAGCTGATTGAGAAATGCACATCTGGTTAAGAAGCATTGATATGGCATGTTGGAGTAATCACACCCCACCATGATTCTTTCCCTGGATGTAGCCATAAAACCTAGACAGAATGCATGGATCAGTATTAGAGGAATCTGAAAAATAAATAGTGGCAGTCAGGTAAGGGAAGAGGACAAGAATTTTAAGTTCCACTAAACTGGATTGAAGTTTAACAAGTTTTCATTTTCTGTTCCCCTTGCTCCTCAGCCTTGGAGATAGGTACAGCCACAAAAGTGTACAGCAGGGCAAGATCACAAAAGCCACAGCTATCTGACTGAAGGACCATCACAGGAGATCCATAAGAACAGGAAAGTACTGGGGATATCACACAGAGGGAGGAGCTTGGGAAAGCAGTTCCATCAAGTTGTTTATAAACTTCTGGGACACACCCCTGAGCTTCTCATAAAAGGATAAGATACTAAACAGGATGTAAAAAAAAAAACCTGTGAAAACAAAATTTAAAGACAAGTTACCATCCAGATTCTAGACTGGTCACTGGGTGATACACAAATGGGACATACCAAAAGAGCACTGCAAGTGCTTTGAAACCGAACTGATTTTAGAAACAGTCCATAGGCAACATGCTAGAACTTGTGGCCTTAACCTAACCTGCTAAAACAAAAATATTAGTATCCAAAGAGATCAAGAGTTTCATAGCATAATATTCAAAATGCCCAAGATAAAATCCAAAAATTCTCAGAATAAGAACCAGTAAAATCTCAATTCATATTTTAAAAAAAGACATTAATATCAAGAGGAGATATTGGGGTGCCTGGGTGGCTCAGTTGGTTAATCATCTGACTTTGGCTCAGGTTATGATCTCAAGTTCATGAGTTTGAGTCCTGCGTCTGGCTCTGTGCTGACAGTTCAGAGCCTGGAGCCTGCTTCAGATTCTTTGTTTCCCTCTCTCTTTGCCCCTCCCCCACTTGCACTCTGTCTCCCTCTCTCTCAAAAATAAGTAACATTAAAAAAAATTTTTTAAGAGAAGATGTTGAGATGTTCTAGCAAAGACTTTAAAATGACCTTTAAGGGGCACCTGATTGGCTCAGTAGGTTAAGCATTCAGCTTTGGCTCAGGTCATGATCTCACATTTGTGAGTTAGAGCCCCACATCAGGCTTTCTGCTGTCAGCACGGAGCCCACTTCAGATCATCTGTCTCCCTCTCTCTACCTCTCCCCAACTCTCTCTCAAAAATTAAAATAAACATTTAAAAAATAAAAAAAATAAAATGACTATTTAAAATATGTTCTAACAAGCAGTTGTGAATACTCTAAAAACAAATGGGAAAATAAAAAGTCTCAGCAAAGAAATAGAAGATATAAAAAAAAAAGTAGAAAAGTTAAGCTAAAATATACAGTAACTTAGAAAAAATAAAAACTCATTGGATCAGCTCAATACAAATTTCTCAGTAATAGCATCAGCAGACAGATAATCAAAAAAGATATAGAAGAACTAGACAGTCCCATCAACCTACTAGATCTTATTGGCATTTATAGAACACTTCAAACAACAACAAAATACAATTTATTACCAAATACACATGGAACATTCGTCAAGAAAGACCACATCTCATATTATAAAGAAATCTTTAAAAATTTAAAACAGTTAAATCATAAAAAGGCTTTCTGGCCATAATGGAATTAAACTAGAATTGTTGAGTAACAGAAAAATAAAAAAGGAAATGTCTAAACACTTGAATACACTTATAAATAATCCACAGATCAAAGAGAAAGTCTAAAGAAAAATTCAAAAATATTTTAAACAAAAATAAAAATTTGACATTTTACAACTTGTGAAATGCAAATAAAGTAGTGCTTAGAGAGAAATTTGTAGCACTGAAATATGTATATCAAAAAGAAGAAAGAACTCAAAACAATAATCTAAGCTTCCATCTTAAGAGACTAGAAAAGTATGAACATATTAAACCCAAAGCAAGCACGAGGCTGGAAATAAAGATAACATCAGAAATCAAACATTGAAAACATAAAAACAACACATAAAATAAATGAAACAAACCAGATTTTTTCAGAAGACCAACAAAATTGATAAACCTCTTGAAAGACTAACAAAAAAGGAGGGCACAAGTTGCCAATGTCAGACATGTAAGGAGACATCACTACAGACTCCACAGATGTTAAAAGGAAAATAAGGGAATAAAATGAACAACTCTACACCCATAAATTCAGCAACTTAGACGATGCAGAGTAATTTGCAGAAAAACACAAAAACCAAAATTCAACCAAGATAAAATAAATAACCTGAATATTACTGTAACTACTAAATAAATTTAATGCATAATTGAAAGCCTTCCCCCCCCACAATCTTCAGTCATAGATGATCTTATTGGAAAATTCTACCAAACGTTTAAAGAAGAAATAAAACCAACGTTACACAATCTCTTCCAAAATACAGAAAGGATACACTTTCTACTTATTTTATAAAGCCAGAATTCCCCTGCTATAAAAATCAGACAGTACAAAACGGAAAACTGCAGATCAATATTCCTCAATAACATAGACAAAAATAGAGAAAGACCAATACCATATGATTTCACTCATATGTGATATTTAGAAACAAAACAAACAAGCAAAGAGAAAAAGAGAGAAAGAGAGAGAGGGGCAACCTTCTTAATTATAAGGAACAAACTGATGGTTACCAGGGAGCAGGTGAGGGGATAGGTTAAATATGTGATGGGGATTAAGGAGTGTACTTGGCATGATGAGCACTGGGACATGTATGGAACTGTTGAATCACTATATCGTACACCTGAAACTAATATAAAACTGTATGTTAACTAACTGGAATTGTAATAAAAACTTTTTTAAAAAAACATACACAAAAAGATCTTCAAGAAAATATTAAATATAAACAAATTGAATCTAGCAACATATAAAAAGAATATTATGACCATGTAATATATAACTCAGAAATACAAGACTAATTCAATCCTTAAAAGTAAAGCAATATGTTACACTATTTTAACAGTCTAAGAAACAAAAACTACATCAAAATGCAGAAAACTCATTTTGCAAAATTCAGCATGATTCATGATAAAAACTCTCAGCAAACTAAGAATAAAAGATAACTTCCTCAACTTGATAAAGGGTACCAACACACACACACACACGGCTAATATTATACTTAATATTGAAAGACTGAAAGATTTTCTCCTAAAATAAGAAAAAGGCAAATATCTCTACTCTCACCATTCCTGTTATACATCTTATTAGAAGTTATAGTAAACCCTTGAGAAAGTCGGGATAGAAGGAACCTACTTAAAGATCATAAAAGCCATTTATGAAAAGCCCACAGCTAACATCATCCTCAACGGGGAAAAATTGAGAGCTTTTTCCCTGAGATCAGGAACACGACAGGGATGCCCACTCTCACTGCTGTTGTTTAATATAGTGCTGGAAGTTCTAGCATCAGCAATCAGACAACAAAAGGAAATCAAAGGCATCAAAATTGGCAAAGATGAAGTCAAGCTTTCGCTTTTTGCAGATGACATGATATTATACATGGAAAATCCGATAGACTCCACCAAAAGTCTGCTAGAACTGATACATGAATTCAGCAAAGTTGCAGGATACAAAATCAATGTACAGAAATCAGTTGCATTCTTATACACTAACAATGAAGCAACAGAAAGACAAATAAAGAAACTGATCCCATTCACAATTGCACCAAGAAGCATAAAATACCTAGGAATAAATCTAACCAAAGATGTAAAAGATCTGTATGCTGAAAACTATAGAAAGCTTATGCAGGTAATTGAAGAAGATATAAAGAAATGGAAAGACATTCCCTGCTCATGGATTGGAAGAATAAATATTGTCAAAATGTCAATACTACCCAAAGCTATCTACACATTCAAAGCAATCCCAATCAAAATTGCACCAGCATTCTTCTCGAAACTAGAACAAGCAATCCTAAAATTCATATGGAACCACAAAAGGCCCCGAATAGCCAAAGTAATTTTGAAGAAGACCAAAGCAGGAGGCATCACAATCCCAGACTTTAGCCTCTACTACAAAGCTGTCATCATCAAGACAGCATGGTATTGGCATAAAAACAGACACATAGACCAATGGAATAGAATAGAAACCCCAGAACTAGACCCACAAACGTATGGCCAACTCATCTTTGACAAAGCAGGAAAGAACATCCAATGGAAAAAAGACAGTCTCTTTAACAAATGGTGCTGGGAGAACTGGACAGCAACATGCAGAAGGTTGAAACTAGACCACTTTCTCACACCATTCACAAAAATAAACTCAAAATGGATAAAGGACCTGAATGTGAGACAGGAAACCATCAAAACCTTAGAGGAGAAAGCAGGAAAAGACCTCTCTGACCTCAGCTGTAGCAATCTCTTACTCGGCACATCCCCAAAGGCAAGGGAATTAAAAGCAAAAGTGAATTACTGGGACCTTATGAAGATAAAAAGCTTCTGCACAGCAAGGGAAACAATCAACAAAACTAAAAGGCAACCAACGGAATGGGAAAAGATATTTGCAAATGACACATTGGACAAAGGGCTAGTATCCAAAATCTATAAAGAGCTCATCAAACTCCACACCCGAAAAACAAATAACCCAGTGAAGAAATGGGCAGAAAACATGAATAGACACTTCTCTAAAGAAGACATCCGGATGGCCAACAGGCACATGAAAAGATGTTCAATGTCGCTCCTTATCAGGGAAATACAAATCAAAACCACACTCAGATACCACCTCATGCCAGTCAGAGTGGCCAAAATGAAGAAATCAGGAGACTATAGATGCTGGAGAGGATGTGGAGAAACGGGAACCCTCTTGCACTGTTGGTGGGAATGCAAATTGGTGCAGCCACTCTGGAAAGCAGTGTGGAGGTTCCTCAGAAAATTAAAAATAGACCTACCCTATGACCCAGCAATAGCACTGCTAGGAATTTATCCAAGGGATACAGGAGTACTGATGCATAGGGGCACTTGTACCCCAATGTTTATAGCAGCACTCTCAACAATAGCCAAATTATGGAAAGAGCCTAAATGTCCATCATCTGATGAATGGATAAAGAAATTGTGGTTTATATACACAATGGAATACTACGTGGCAATGAGAAAAAATGAAATATGGCCTTTTGTAGCAACGTGGATGGAACTGGAGAGTGTGATGCTAAGTGAAATAAGCCATACAGAGAAAGACAGATACCATATGGTTTCACTCTTATGTGGATCCTGAGAAACGTAACAGAAACCCATGGGGGAGGGGAAGGAAAAAAAAAAAGAGGTTAGAGTGGGAGAGAGCCAAAGCATAAGAGACTGTTAAAAACTGAGAACAAACTGAGGGTTGAGGGGGGTGGGAGGGAGGGCAGGGTGGGTGATGGGTATTGAGGAGGGCACCTTTTGGGATGAGCACTGGGTGTTGTATGGAAACCAATTTGACAGTAAATTTCATATAATAAATAAATAAATAAATAAATAAATAAATAAATAAATAAATAGAAGTTATAGCCAGTGCAATAAGATAAGAAAAAAAACAAAATATGTATTCCAAGATAGCAGCATAGAAAGACCCTGAACTCACCTCATCTGACAGAAACACAGAATCTATAGCTACATATTGAAAAATACTCACCAAAAAATACTGAAAACTAGCTGAATAACTCTCTTCAAAATAAAAGATAAAAGAACCATATTGAGACAGGAAAAGCAGAGATGTGGTCTTCCACAGTGCAAGGACACAATAGAGAGGACTCAAAATCACAGTGAAAGAGAAGTTACAACTGATACCACAGAACTACAAAGTATCATGATCACTGTGCATAATTATATGCCAACAAACTGAAAAACAGAAAAAAATAGATAAATTCCTGGAAATATACAATCTTCCAAGACTGATCATGAAAAAAATAGAAAATCTGAATAGACAGACTACTAGTAAAGAGATTGAAAAAAAATAACCAACAACCTCACAACAAATTAAAGTCCAGGACCAGACGGGGTCACTGGTGCATTATACCAAATATTCGAAAATTTCATATCTATCCTTCTAACCTCTTTCCCCAAAAATTGAGTAGATGAGAATGCATCCTAACCCACCTTACAAGGCCTATATTAGCCTGATATCAAAACGAAACAAAAACACCACAAAAAAAGAAAATTACAAGCCAATATACCTGATGAGCATAGATGCAAAAATTCTCATCAAAATATTAGCAAACCAAATTCAACAATACACTAAAAGTACCATGTCCCAGCACCAAGGGGGATTTAGGACACGATGCAAGGTTGGTTAAACATCCACAAATCAATCATGAAACACCACATTAACAAAATGAGAATACAAACATATGATGATCTCGGTAGATATAGAAAAAACATTTGACAAAATTCAACATCCATTTATGATAAAAAAAAAAATACTCAACAAAGTGGGTACCTCAACCAATAAGGGCTATATATGAGAAACCCATAGCTAACATCTTACTTAATGGTAAAAATATCAAAGCTTTTCTTCTAAGATCAGGAACAAGAAAGGATGCCCACTCTCATCACTTTTATTCAACATAGTATTAGAAATCCTCATCATGGCATTTAGGCGAAAAAAAAAAAGGCATCCAAGTTGGAAAGGAAAAAGTAAAACTGTCACTATTTTCAGATCACATAATACTATATACAGAAAACCCTAAAGACTCCACACACAAAAAAAAAAACCTGTTAGAACTAATAAATGAATTCAGTCAAGTTGCAGGACACAAAATCAATATATAGAAATCTATTATGTTCCTATACACTAATAACAAACTATCAGAAAGAGAAACTAAGAAAAGAATACCATTTACAAGTGCATCAAAGAGAATTAAATACCTAGGAATAAATTTAACCAATGAGGCAAAATATTTATACACTGAAAACTATAAGACATTGATGAAAGACATGGAAGATACACAAATAAATGGAAATATATTCTGTGCTCGTGGATAGGAAGAATTACTATTGTCAAAATGTCCATACTACCCAAAGCAATCTACAGACTCAATGCAAGCCCTATCAAAATTCCAATGACATTTTTCATAGAACTAGAACGAATAGTTCTCAAATTTGTGTGAAACCACAAAAAAAAAAAACCCATGAAAAGCCAAAGCAATATTGAAAAAGAGGAAAAGAGCTGGTGATATCACACTTCCTGATTCCAAACTACCCTACAACACTATAGTAATCAAAACTGTATGGTATTGACATAACAGACACATAGATACAGAATAGAGAGCCTGGAAATAAATCAATATGTATATGGACAATAAACTTATGACAAAGCAGCCAAGAATACACAATGGAGAAAGGATAGTCTCTTCAACAAATGATGTTGGAAAAATTTGGCAGCCATATGCAAAAGAATGGAACTAGATCACTGTCTTAAATCATACACAGAAATAAACTCAAAAAATATTTGAACGTAAAGCATGAAACCATAAAACTCCCAGAAAAAAAAAAACACAGGATGTAAGCTCTTTGACATTGGTCTTGGTGTTTTTTTTTAAAATCTGACTCTAAAAGCAAAGGTAACAAAAGCAAAAATAAGTGGAACTACAACAAACTAAAGAGCTTCTTCACAGCAAAGGAAATCATCAACAAAATGAACATCAACTTACTGAATGAGAGAATGTATCTTCAAATCATGTATCTAATAAGGGGTTAATAACCAAAATATACAAAGAATTCAAACACCTGAAACTAATATAACACTGTATGCTAACTATATTGGAATTAAAAGAAAAGAAGCAATGAAAGGAAGGGAGGGAGGGAGAGAGAGAGGGAGGGAGGGAGGCAGAAAGTACTCAACTCAACAGCAAAAAAACAATCTGATTTGAAAATGAGGAAAAGATATAAATAAATACTTTTCTTTTTAAAAAAAAAATTTACATTTATTTATTTTTGAGAGACAGAGGGAGACAGCATGAGCAGGGGAGGGGCAGAGAGAGAGGGAGACACAGAATCAGAAGCAGGCTCCAGGCTCCGAGCTGTCAGCACAGAGCCCAACACAGTGCTCGAACCACAAATCGTGAGATCATGACCTAAGCCAAAGTCAGACACTCAACCAACTGAGCCACCCAGGTGCTCCTAAATAAATACTTTTCAAAAAAAGACATAAAGGTGGGCAACAGGCATATCAAAAGATGTTCAAAATCACTATCAGGAAAATGCAAATCAAACCAACAATGAGATATCACCTCACACTTGCAAGAATAGCTATTATCAAAAATTCAAAAGATAACAAGTATCGAAGAGAATGTCGAGAAAAGGGAACCCACATACGCTGTTGATAGGAATGTAAATTGGTATATCCACTATTGAAAACAGTATGCGGGTTCCTGAAAAAATCAAAAACAGATCTACTATATGATCCAGCTATTTGCTTTCCAGGTATTTTTTTGAAGACAATGAAAACACTAATTTAAGAAGATATACACACCCTTCCATTCATTGCAGCATTATTTATAATAGCCAATATGTGGAAAACAACCTAAGTGTCTTATTGAGGGATGAATGGATAAAGAAGATGTGGCATGTTTGTACAATGGAATACTACTCAGCCATAAAAAAGGAAACATTACCATTTGCAAGAACATGTATAGACCTGGAAGTTATTATGCTAAGTGAAATAAGTCAGAAAGAGAAATACAAATACATGATTTCACTTACATGTGGAATCCAAAAAACAAAACAAAACTCACAGATACCGAGAACAGATTGGTGGTTAGGGGTTGGACAAAAGGGCAAAGGACAAAAAGGGTCAACTGTATGGTGATGGATGGCAACTAAACTAATTGTGATAATTACTTTGCAGTGTATAAAATATTAAATCATTATGTTGTACACCTGAAACTAATATAATGCCATATACCAATTTTACCTCAATAGCAACAACAAAAAATTAAAGCACATGAATTGAAAAGGAAGAGGAGTGCCTGGGTGGCTCAGTTGATTAAGCATCCAGCTTTGGCTCAGGTCATGATCTTGTGATTTGTGAGTTTGAGCCCTGCATCAGGCTCTGTGCTGACAGCTCGGAGCCTGGATCCTGCTTTGGATTCTGGGTCTCCTTCTCTCTCTACCCCTCTCCTAATCATGCTCTGTCTCTGTCTCTCTCTCAAAAATAAATAAACATTTAAAAAAAAAATTTTAATAAAAGGAAGAAATAAAACTGACCTATTAACAACCAATAAGATTTCTATGTAGAAAGCCTCAATTAACCCACAAAACAATTCCTAGAATCAAAAATTAAGTTTATCAAAGTTGGAGAATACAAGGTCAACACACAAAATATCAATAGTATTTCTATATACCAGCAATGTAGAACTGAAAAACAAAATTTAAAAATAATGCTATTTACAATAGCTCCCCAAAATGAAATAAATTATAAAGCTAATATAACTTATGAGGGATCTGTACCAAACACTAATACAGGAAATCAAAGACCTAAATAAATGGAAAGATAAACTGCGTTCGCAGATGGGAAGACTCAACATAGCAGTGATGTTAATTTTCCCCAAATTGGCCTATAGATTTAAAGCAATTCTGATTAAAATCCCAGAAGGATTTTTTAAATATAGACAAGTTGTTTCTAAAATGTATATGGAAAGGAATGGAATTAAAATAGCTAAAACAATTTTGAAAAAGAAGTTGAAAAAATCACTATCCAATCTTAAGACTTACTATAGAGCTATAGTAATCAAGACAACATGATATTAGTGAACAGATAGACAAGTAGATGAGTGAAACAGAGTAAAGAGCCTAGAAATAGAACCACATAAATATGGCCAATTGACTTTAACATTTCAAAAGCAATTCCATGCAGAAAGGATAGTCTTTTCTACAAATAGTGTAAGAACAACTACACATCCAAAAACAAACAAAAAAAAACATTGAATTCAGCCTCACAACTTATACAAAAGTTAACTCAAAATGGATCATCCATTCTGGAAAAGTCTGGCTGTTTTAATAAAGTTAAATATACACTTACCATATGATCCAGGACACCCACTCTTGGGTGTTTATCCAAGAGGAATGATATTGTCAGACAAAAACATGAACATGAGAGTTTTTAGAATCACTATTCATAGTCACCAAAAATTGGAAACAAACCCAAACATCCTTCAGCAGGTGGATGGATAAACACACTATGGTTGGTCCAATAAAATACTATTCTACAAAAAGATGAGTGAACTATTGACACATACATGGATGAATCTCAAAGGCATTATTCTGAGTGAAAGAACCCAGTTTCAAAAGTCTACACACTGTCTGATTCCATTTATATGACAGTCTTGAAATTATGAAACTATCATGAAGGAGAACAGATCAGGGGTTAGGAAATTCTGAGGCCATAAAGGAATAGCATGAAGGAGCTTTCTGATGAAATTGTTGTGTATCTTGATTGGGGTGGTGACTCCATGTATCTCCACATGTGTTGAGATTCAGAGAACCATAAAAAAATAATGAAATAAAATCACAACAAAAACATGACACAAATAGGACAGGCCACTGTAGCAAACCTCAATCAACCTCCGAGGCTTTGTGCAAGAGCTTCTTAGGTTAAAAACTTACAAACAAGACAAAAAACACATTTGAACCAGAAGACACAGAAGTAGATTGACAGAGCATTGAAGAGACAGATGTGGACCCTTGAGGATGTCCCCTGACTTCACATCCAAGCTTACTCCTCCCAAGCCTAGAACACTGCTCAGCCACATTTCCCTGAACACAGTGAGTCCTATGAGCACTGGTCCTCAAGTTTGTTTGTATACAGAGTCTGAACTAAAGGAATTTGGCCTTGCAACAGAAGGGCATCTATTATAAATGCAGAGCTGTGGCTTCAGTAGTGTCTGAGATACAGCCACAGAATGTAGCTTCCAGTGATCCAGAAAGTTCCCTTATCATCTGCGGGATGTATGTCTTACAATTAGCTGGATTGTTGAAATGACAGGTAGAGCAGCCCTGTTAGTTTGCTAGGGCTTTTGTAACAAGGTACCATAAATTTAAAACAAAGAAATATATTCTCTCACAGTTCTGGAAACCAGAAGTCCAAAATCAAGGTGTCGGCAGCATCATGGTCTCTCCAAAGCCTGTGGCGTAAGATCCTGCCTTGCCTCTTCCAGTTTCTGGTAACCTCGGGCATTCCTTGGCTTGTGGCCATATGACTCCCAATTTCTGCCTCCATCTTCACATGACTGTCTTCCCTCTGTGTCTGTGTCATCATATGACATTCTCCTCTCTGTGTGTCTGAATTTCTCTTTTCTTATGAGGACACCAGTCATATTGGACTAAGGCCCACCTCAATTAGATCTCATTTTAATTTGATCACAGCTGCAAGGGCTCTGTTTCTACATAAGGTCACATTCACGGGTACAAGGAATCAGAACTTCCACATAACTTTATACAATTCAACCTATACCATCAAAATTTCATAGAAAATAGGAAATGAAAGGTAAAACAACAGTACTGGCATTCATTTGTTGAATGTACTGATAGCAATTGATTCTAAAGAGGTTGACAAGCATTGAGTCTCTGCTCTCCTTATCCTAAATCGCCTTTTCAACTTGTTGGGAAAAACAAACCTTCCCTTGAGTTGTATGTTTTTATATAATGCAGGCTGCACCTCTTTTTAAAGTTTTCAAACCAGCCCTCACTGATGTACAATTTAATGATTTTTTACACTTGCTTCTGCTATATTTCGATTTCCCAAGTCTCAGAAAAATCCTTATTTAACCACTTGGCCTTTTCACAAAATTATCATGGTACTTACTGGGCCTGGGAGGGATATAAACAAATCTCTCTCCCCTTACAACCCCCCAGACTCAGCCACGTATTCTATGAGGAAGGAGCCATATTTGTCGCTGTGTTCTTTTGTTTAAAGGTACTATGCTACTATGTCAAACTATGCATACCTGAAAACATGGAATTAAAAATTTTTAATATACTGAAACAAAAATAACTTTTCAAAACTATGGTTGGCGAAGATCCTTGGACCTTCCTCCATTGGTTTATATACTCACCTGGTAAACATTCACTGAGCGTATAGGATGCTCTGCACCCTATATCATACTAGGGGTACAAATAGGACAAGCCATAACACTGATGAAAATTCAGTATTTTGAGTGTTTTCACGGGGTTAGCATAAGGTATCTTAGGATCTTGGTGCTGCTCCTAACTCCTCCTGAGAGTAAAGTGTGACTGTCCTCCAACTAGTTCAATTCTTGTCACCAATTCAATGGCAAACCCATAAGGATAAGAAATTCTTCCTCTCCTTATATCTCCCCCACCAAAGCAACCCAGAATCAGACCAGCTCAGGACCTCTAGGGCAACCAGAGGCACCTGACGCATTCATTTAACAAATAGAAGTATACAGAGGCACCTGGCTGGGGCAGTAGTTGGAGAATATGACTCTTGATCTTGGGGTCATGAGTTTAAGCCCCACCATGGGCATAGAGATCACTTAAAAAAATGGAAGTGTACAACTACAATATGCCAACCATGGTGTCAAGCAGTGGAGATAGAGGAGAACGGCAGGGCAGCTGTCCTTCCTGAGCCATTGTCTACCGCAGACTGGCTCCTAGGAAGTCAGGGAGCTGGGAGAATGGGGAGGCCTTGGCACATCTGCTGGCTGGGAGAGCCCACGAGGCAGCCAACAGCTGCTCATCCAGATATAGCCCTGCTGTCCTGAGAACATGTCACCTTATTCAAAAACAAGAAATATTTTTAATTCTCTGGCACTTATGCTCCACTTAGAATTATTACTTCAGTCACTAATCAGGGGAACCCAACCGCTCCAGACTCCTGAGAGTTCAGGCAGCTTGTCAAAGGTACAAAGGCTACCAGCAGCCATCAGGACTCGGGGAAGCTGGCTCATGCAGCCCCAGGTGGGCCTGATCATCCATCAGGCCCAAGGGATTGGCATCTAGTTTGCCAATCTCCACCAGGCCCAAGTACATGGAGAAGGCTGCCATAGCAGACCCCAAATATGAGAGTGGCTCTCTTTCTATAAAGCTTTGGAACCCAATGGCCAATGAGTACCCAAACAGATGTCCAAACATCTGCAAATAGGGAGATGTACATTATAACAAAGCACCACTTATACCCATCTGACAGACAAGGATTTTAAGTCCAGCAACACAGGTGCGCCTGAGTGGCTCAGTCGGTTGAGCGTCCGACTTCGGCTCAGGTCACAATCTCATGGTTTGTGAGTTTGAGCCCCACGTCGGGCTCTGTGCTGACAGTTCAGAGACTGGAGCTTGCTTTGGATTCTGTGTCACCCTCTCTCTGCCCCTACCCTGCTCATGCTGTCTGTCTGTCTGTCTCTCTCTCTATCTCTCTCAAAAACAAATAAACATTAAAAAAAAAAAAGCTTTCAACTCCAGCAACATCAACCAAGAGTTGCCAGGATGTAAAAAACAGAGTACAACCAACTTGGAGAGCTTTTTGTCCATACCCAGGGAATCTGCCAGCATGAATGAGCTACAGGGCAGCCCATCACACAGGGCACAAGGGAAGCCATAGGATGTGTTCATCATAGTGCTGCCTATTACAACCAAACATTAGAAACTCCCCAGCGTCTACCAGTAGAGGAACAGGAAGGTAAACTATGCATCCAGAGGAATCCAATCAGCAGTTAAAATGAAACAAATCTCTGTCTATTCAGATTTGTTAGATTCCCCCAAACATATTGCTATGTGAAACAAAGCAAGTTATAGAATATTATGTCCAATATGCTACCACATTCTATCATTTGAAACAGAAAACACTGCTATATCTTGTTAGTGAATATGTAGTTAAAATGTAGAAAAAATAAATGACAAAGTAGATGCCAAGTTTAGGACAATGCTGCATTTGAACAAGAAGAAAGGTATAGGAGTTTGAGGATAGAAACAATGGAGGCTTCAACTACAAATTACTTTTTATTTAAAAAATTGGAAGCAAACACATCATATCATAATGGTAGGACTTATCAACCTTTGGAGCTGAGTGATAGAAACACCCATGTGTCATAGGCACTAACTTATGCTTTACATACACTACAGCATTTAACTCTCACTACAATGCTGTGAGGGAAGGTATTATTTACCCCCATTTCACAAATGGGGCAACTGAGACACTGAGAGGCTAAGTAACTTGCCCGAAGTTACACACCCAGGATTTAAACCCAGGCCATCTGGCCCCAAATCTGTGCTCTTAACCACTCTGGAATCCTGACTCTGTGGAATGGACATGGAGGTATATTGCAATTCTCCCTGACGTTTACAAAGGCTTGAAAATTTCCCTAATTAAAATCAAAGAAGATGTAGAAGTGCTACAAGAAAGAGCTTCCCAAAGCCCCCAGTTAACTTCATGTGTCAAGTTGGCTGGACCACAGTGGCCAGATATTTAGTCAAATATGATTCTGGATGTTGCTGTGAGGATGTTTTTGGATGATATTTACATTTAAATCAGTGGACTTTGGGTAGAGTAAATTGCCTTCCAGAATTTGAGTGAGCCATCTAATCACTTAAAGGTCTGAGTAGAACAAAAGGCTGACTTCCGCCAAGCAAGAGGAAATTCTCCAGCAGATGGACTTCAGAAGTGGTCAGCGATATTAGCTCTTCCTGGGGCTCCAGCATGCAGACCCACTCTGCAGAATATGGATTTGGCAGCCTCCATAACTGCATGAGCCAATTCTTTCAAGATCTCTCACTCTCTCCAGATAGATAGATAGATAGATAGATAGATAGATAGATAGATAGATAGATAGACAGATACATACTATATAGAGAGATACACATTATATATACATATATATACATACACACATGTATGTTCATATATACACACACATGCACACACACACATGTGCACATCCTACTGGTGTTGTTTCTGTGGTGAACCCTGACTAATACACCCCCCTCCAGCTCTTGCCTAGAAGAATGTAGTACAGCTGTCAAAGGACAGATGGAAAGAGTCCTGGCTGGGTTGCTCCTACTCCCTCCTATCTGTGGAGTCTTGAGAGAAAGAATCCTAAAGAAGCCATTAATTATCAGAACATCACACTCCAAGGTAGCTATTGCTAATCCCATCTTATAGGGAGGAAAACTGAGGAGATAAACAGCTTGCCAAGTTCTCCCATCAGGCAAGGAACAAAGCACATTTCCCTAAAGCATACAGCAAGGGCTATCTGTGGGTGCACCTTGACTTTGCCAACAATCAAACCCAAATCAGACAAATCCCAGGAATCCTAAGAGTTGATCAGTTTGGGTACTAGGGCCACTGATGTGAATTTGTTTTTCACTACAGAGATCCTATGCTTAGCCCACAGCCTGGTCACCCTCTTCCCCCAGGACAAATATTTGTATGTTTTCCAGCAGTTTACTCAATAAGTACCTTTTAAATGGACATGTACTTGTTAAATAAAGCAAAACTTATAGATACCCCCTCCCTCATATGGGGCTTCCCTTAAAACAGTAAGAAGAGAAACCAAGGACAAGGGTAAATCCTGCTGGGGAGTGTAATCATGTAGATTAGGTAGCAGATGGAAGAAAGTGTGGTTTCATTGAAATATCTAATAACAAAGAACAAGACACCCAGACTACAAGAAAATAGCACAAAGAGAAGTGAAAGCAAACATCTACAGAAATCATTATTAAATTAACTGCCAAGTTCACGGGGTGCCTGGGTGGCTCAGTCATTTGAGCATCCAACTTCGGCTCAGGTCATGATCTTACAGTTTGTGAGTTTGAGCCCTACATTGGGGTCTGTGCTGACAGCTAAGAGGCTGCAGCCTCTTCGGATTCTGTGTCTTCCTCTCTCTCTGCCCCTCCCCCACTCATGCTCTGTCTCTGTCTCTGTCTCTCTGTCTCTCCCTCTCAAAAATAAATAAACATTTCTAAAAAATTAACTGCCAAGTTCAGACAAGGAATCTCACAGCACAGTCAAAATCCTGATGGGGACACAGTGATGGCTCCAATACACACACTCCTCAGTGTCAGAAAACAACAACCACCTAGGAACCTTGAGTAATTGAGCAGACAGTGAATTAAGACAATATACAGGAATGTCTAATTATGGGGCATAGTTCCTGTGATAACTATGCAGAAATATATGAAGACTCACAGCAGCAGACAAAAGAAATATTGCAATACAAGGTCCTGTCTGATCTATGAAAACCTGAAATAAATGAAGATACATACCATACTCATGGATAGAAATATGTACAATTATGTAGAGTAAATTCTTCCAAAATTTATCTGTATATTTAATTCAACTCTAGTCAAGATTCTAACAGTATTTTCATGGGCCCTAACAAGCTGATTCTGAAATTTACATGGAAGAATAAAGAACAATGAAGAGCCAATACACCTCTGAGAAAGAAGACTGCTGAGGAGAGAGTTTTTTACTAGGTCTCAAGAATTATTAAGTCATAGGGATTAAGACATTGTGGTACTAGTGCAATAATAGACAAAATAACCAACAGAATAGAATACAAAGCCCTGAAACAGATGCTAAAGTTATACGAAAATTTTCTAGATGACAGAACTGGCAGATCAGGTCATGGGACACATAAGGAACCAGTCAATGAATGGAGCCAGAAAATACAGGTGTCCACTTGGGAAAAAAAAGTGAACTTCAATTCCTAACTCACTCCAAACATAAAAATTAACTATAGTTGGATGAAGAACTTAAATGATAAAAGTCAACTTTCACTGTTTTATGTAGATAAATATCTTTCTGATCTGGGGATGAAAAAAGACTTCTTAGAAAAAAAAGAAAAAAACTACATAAAATAAATGGTTGATAAATTTTGACTATATCTAAATTAAGGATTCCTATATATCAATGAAAACTTTCAAGACAATAAAAAGGCAAATAGGAAAATAATATTTGTTAACATTATAACTGATAAGGGATTAATATCAGTAATATATAAAGAACTAAAAATCAGTAAGGATCTTTGAACCAATAGAAAAAGGATCAAAAGACATAAATAGGCAGTTCACAGAAAAGGAAACACCTGTGAATAATAAAGCTATATAAGATCTGTATTCTCTTTGGTGATCAGAGAAATGCTAATAAAGACCATAATAAAATACCATTTTACACAAATTCTGTAGACACAGATGAAGAAGCCTCTGTGTGTTGCAGAGTATATGGAACAAGAGCATCTCCTATATGTTGCTGGTAGGAGCATAAACTGATACAGTCAATTTAGAAAATAATTTGTAATTTTCTTGTAAAATTAAACATTCTGTCCCCGACAATCCAACAATGCCACTCCAAGAGAAACTTGGACATGTATAGCAGGAAACATGCACAAAAATGTTCATAGCGGCACAGTTCATAATAGCAAAGTCTTGGCATCATGCCTAATGCCCATCAACAGGAGAATGGATTAAAAGGAGACACCATTCACAATAGCATCCCATTGTAATGTACACTACTCGAATATTATGTAATGAACTCTGGCTACATACAGTAATAATGAGAGTGTGTCATAAACCAGAGATTATGATTAACCCAAATCTGAGGTCTCCAATATAAATGAAAAGGAGTAGGAAAAAAAATTTTTGAAAGGACACCTATCTTTCCCTGGTCAGACAAATGCTGTGATCTCATCCTTGCAAGGGACATAAGTGTTTATTGAAGGGGAATTTTTTAACAGCAAGTCCCTTCTGACATTCCTCAAACCAATACCATAAATGAAATTTCTATGCCAGCATCCCAGAGTGAGATAAATTGGGATTTAAATGGCAGAGGATGGGGGCTTAGCTGCAGCCATTTTTATATATGCATGCATTCAGGCAGAGCAAAGAGAGGATACTACAACCCTGATGGTAAAATTTAACAGGAACACCAGGCTACAGAATTTGGGAAGGAAATGGCTTCTAATCAGTCTGTCTGATGGAACCGATTGCCTGAGATAAAGCCAGGCCATGCTGTTGAAGATGGATAATTGAGACTTTATTGGACAAATCAGCAGTGATAAAAGAGGTAACCTTGTTGCCAAGAAGGAAGGTAAATAGAGCTGGAATAATGGTAAAAGCTGTTGTTAGATTCCAGTTTTCCAAGCACTATTTATGCTCCTCCTCTGCAAAGTCTTTCTCACTTTCCTAAACAACTTCAGAGAACCAGGATCATGGACACATTACCCAACCCAACCTAAGCTGAGGTCTGTAAACTGCCTAAATTATCTCTATCAGACACCAGAATGGACAAAAATGGGGATAAACCCAAAAGTTCGGTCACTATCATTAGGAGATAAATAAGCAGAGAGGTTTACAGGAGTGAAAACCCATGTCTCAATGGTCTCCAATGGCTGTCACAAAAGTGCTATCTCTTTCCACTTCCTGCACTCCAGACAGTGATTTCAAACCAACAATTACCTCATCCAGTTTTGATCTGGCACAGACTAGGATCCAGAACAAAAAGATCCACACTACTGTCAAACATCCATTCAGAAACAAATTCAGTTCACTTCTTGGCTCAAACTCCCCCTTCCCCCAGGGGAACTCCCCCTTCCCCCAGGAAGCTATCTCTGATTGCCCCTAAAACCTTTGAAGGGCCTCGTCCAACGGCTGACTACAGTATCAGTACTGTGCATACTTTGATACTTAGACAATGAGCAATCATTAGAATGAGTATCATGATGTTATTAATTCATTAGACAAATACCATTAAATATTACTCTGTGCCAGTCAGTGCACTGAGAACTGGGAATACAGCAGAAAATGAACACAAACAGGGCCTCTGCTGTCTGGGGGCTACTTGCTGGCAAAGGAAAAGCCCTTCATCAGATAGTCATAATACTATCATGATTAAAAATCAAACTAAGGGCAATGAAGGGCAAGCAGGACAATGAGGGACCAGATCTTGTTGGCAGGAGTGGGAGTGAGGTTAGGAAGTACTGTCTAAATTGTTTTTGAATGATGAAAAAGAAGTAATCTATTGAAGGGGTGTGTGCATGTGTATTTACACAATGTACGTGTGTGTGTGTGTGTGTGTGTGTGTGTGTGTGTGTGTGTGTTTGGTGGAGGAACAAATAAGGCAGAGGAAATAAGTGCAAATTTAGGTAGTAGATGGACCATAAAGGCCACATTTTCAAGATTCCCAAGTGTCCACTGAAAGCTGAATGGATACATAAAATGTGGGGTGTATATATATCTATATCTATATATCTGTATCTATATATCTATATCTATATCTATATCTATATCTATAGATATATATCACACACACATACACATATATATTTATATATAACAGAATATTACTCAGCCATAAAAAAACAATGGAATCTTGCTATTTGCAACAACATGGATGGATCTAGAGGGTATCATGTTAAGTGAAATAAGTCAAAGACAAATACCATATGAGCTCACTTAGAAGTGCAATTTAAGAAACAAAATAGCAAATGAACAAACAAGAAAAAAGAGTCAACAGAAATCAGACCCTTAAATACAGAGAACAAACTGGTGTTATCCAGAAAGGAAGTGCATGGTGGGGGGGGGGGGCGTGAAATAGATGAAGGGGATTAAGAGTCACTTATCATGGTGAACACCAGGAAATGTATATAATTCTTCAATCACTGTACATACTGCACGCCTGAAACTAATATAACACTGTAAGTTACCTATACTTGAGTGAAAAAAAAGATTCTGGTCTTTACTCAAATTCAATGGAAATCTTAAAAGGAATTTGGGGTAGGAGACAGTAGGCGCAGGAAATGACTTCTGCATTTTGCCTTTTGGAAAAAAATCACTCTGAATAAAGAATTGAGGTGGTCACAGTTAATATGAGAGAATAAGTTAATAGTCTATTGCAATAAGAAATAATGGATGATATCTGGGACTGATATTTGGACCCCACTGGGGGTTATGGTAATGAAAATCTTAGTGGGATTCGGGAACGAGAAGCAGAAAATGAATACTTTGCCATGATGAAATAACTCCTTAATTATCACCTGTAATCATATGAAATAAAATGTCTGCTAGACTTGGAACTCCATGAGGTCAGGGATTTTCCTCAGCTACTTTTTTTTTAACCTCTGCTGTATCCTAACACTTAGAATAACACCTACTAAACAATAGATACTTGTTAAATAGTTGTTGGGTGGATGGATGGATGGATGGATGGATGGATGGATGGATGGATGGATCCTAATTGAAGGTAAGCCTTTGGTCAACTAAGGCTCCACTCCCCAAAAGCAATATGAAAGTCTTGAAGAGATAAATGATGATGGAGTGAGTTATAGTGACAGTCTCTGACTGTACTGTGTAAATGGGAGAAAAAACAACAACTCAGATCTCTGTAGAAGCTGAATTATAATATAGCTGCATTCACAACCTCACCAAGTCTTTTATGGTGAAGTTGGGGCATTGGCTGGGAACCAGGAGGGAGCTGAGAATTAAAAGGGATATTAATGGGAGAATGTAAGATGACTAAGAATGGCCTCACTACCCCAACTCTGCAAGTCCCCATTATGAGCTGAAACAGCCTCTCCTCCCTTCCCTATTGCATAGTCCTTCTTTGCTTGAAGACCCAAACATCCCTTCAATTTGGGTTCTACTTTGAAACAAGAAACTCATTTCCATCATCCCTAACACCACTCCCAACTATAACACACACACACACACACACACACACACACACACACACACACACACACTTCATTGTCTCTATATCTGTAATGAGATTATTACCCCAGCATCTCCTGGAAGATCAATTACAAAGTTAAGCCTGGGAGAAGAAGGCTCACTCATACAAAAATATAGCAGGTCTTAGCTAATTTACACCAGAAATATATATATAATGGGCCCTGAGAGGACCAGAACAAAGACAGGGGAACTTTGTCTGACAAAGACAAAGACAGAGGAGATGCCAGAACTTCCTTGACATAATGGAGATGAAGTAGTCCAAAGACCACAGAATACTGACACCAATTTACCACATGCTGTCTCCCCCTACTCACCCTTAACCACACACACTCCCAAAAGCCACACCCTTCCCCAACTGTCTATATATAAAATGGTGGGAGAGCCACCAGCATTTTGGGAAAATAATTCAGTGCCTGGTCTATATAGGCTAAAAAGTGCTTGTTCAACTGTAGTTGAGGTCCCTGATTTCAACAGAGATGGCAGAGGCCAAGTGAAAGCACCCAAACCCCAGGGGTAAAGTGTGCTGGGTGCCGACAGGAAGCAACAGGACCAGAGGGGTCCATTGTTCTCATCCACAGGGATTGCTGATGGTGATTAATTGACCCTGAGGTCCCAAAAACAAAAGTAAATTCAGGCGACCTACTAAGATCTTACTTAATTTGTATAACTGAGGGGAAAAAGAGGCCTTGTTTAAGCCATAAAAAATGAAACCACAGACTGTTTTCATACAATCTCCAAATCCTAAATCTCTTCAATAACCCTGAACCTTTTAAATGAAAGGAAGCCCTGAACTCTCCCTCGAGTATCACAAATATTGTGAATATTCTTCTTAGCCTTTCTCAAAGGGACGTGAAACTACTTATCAGGATCAATTTGCACTGGCAGACAGGAAAAACCATGACCTACTGGGTATTATTGAATCTTGTATCTTGGCTCATCCTGATTCCTAGAAACCTGGCTCATCACTGGTGCATCCATCAGAGTGGGGGCTATTGGAGGTCAAAAGAAAAATCGAGTTTTGACCTAGGTCAGCCTCATAGAACGTCCAAGGGACCCCAGACCTTCTCAATGGTTGTTTCCCCATTTCTAGAGTGAATGTGTGAAAAAGACATCTTCAGCAATCTGATATACTTCCTAATTGACTCCCTGGAAATTGACTAAGGGCTAATAACGCAGAAAGGCAAATGGAAGCCATTTATTTCCCTCTCCGTGCTAAGATCAGAAAACAAAGCACTGCTCCATCCCAAGGGAAATCAGGGAATGTAGCATCGTTACTAAATATTTGAAAGGTGCAAAGCAGAGATCCCAATTACATCCCTACATAACTTTATAGGGTGGCAGATGCAAAATATGAGTCATATGGAGTAACAGTCGATTATCATGAACTTAATCAATGGTAACTCCAATTTAGATCTGCTGTTTCTGATATAGTCTCCTTATTGGATCAAATCAATGCAGACCTTAGCAACTGGTACACACTTATTGATCTGTCAATATATTTTTCCACTACCCCCAACAAGCAAAAACTGCTATAAGCAGTTAGCTTTCTCCAGGAAGATATAGCAATAAAACTTCACTGTCCTACCAGAGGGCCATATCAACTTTCTGGCTCTAAACCACACAGTCCACACAAATTTGACTGTCCAATCATCTAACAGAACACCATCCTAGTCCAAGACATGGGTAACTTCATGCTGATATATATATATATATATATATATATATATATATATATATATATATATTAAGGTCAAAAATAACTTCAGTGAAAGTGTAGGAACTTGAAAACTTGGTTAAGGTTTTTGGACTCCCAGTGCTCTGGGGTCTTTCAGAATATGCACTGCAAAATAAAGATTAAGATGTTGCTCCTTGTATCCCACGTTATTAATAAAGAATCAATGCTGCATGGGTCTCCTTGGATTTTGGAGGCAGTAGATACCATGTTTAGGTGAGCTGTTCCCATCCACTCACTGGATGAGTTGAAATTCTGACAACTTTGAATGGGGCCCCCAAAAAAGAGTAGGCTCTCTGCCTTGTCCTGGCTGCAGTGCAAACAGCTCTGACACCTCTCCTAGCTCAGGATTCAAAGTGGCTACAGTAACTCAGGATGCTACATGCAGCCCGCATAAGTACAGCATGCCTCCACATGCATCCACATCCCCACAATAAGGTCTTCTCATTTGCTATCCACAACTGGGAAATATCCTTTCCCCAATTATTCAGATAGCCCACTTCTTCAACTTTTACATCTTTGTTCAAGTTTCAACTTCCTAGTAGTCCCTCCCCTTATCACCATATTTGAAACTGAATCTCTCTTAATGGTTTACATCTCCTTTTCCTGTATTTTTTCCCATACAACTTGTCATCAAATGACATACTATATCCTTATTTATTCTATTTATTGCCCATCTCCCCAGAATTTCACCTGAGCGGAAATTCTCCTGGGTTGTTCACTGCCCCAGGCCTCTAAAGCCAAGCCATTCACATAGCAGGTGCTCATAATGTATGTGGGTATTGGGCAGCCACACGAGGATAATGTAGTGACCATTTGGCTTGGTTTTGGCTCTGTAGCATCTGAACTCCCTTCTAATTTGGGGACAATTCAACCATAGCTTTAGTATTTCCAGAAGAAAAGGTCATTCCTCTTACTAAGGATGTTGAATGGGGCCAGATATTTTCTCTCCCAACACCCTTGCAGCTACAGTGAAAAGTGGGGATTGGATAATCTTGCCAAACTCTTCAACTCTGAGGAAAGTACACAAAGAAGTTTAGGAGAGATTGGCACCATCATAGTGCAATCAAGAGTGCCACCATGGTGGAAGTGATGAGGCGGAGTAGAACTGGTAGCCAGAGTTCAGCAATGGCCCTGACACTTCAACCAAAGTGTCACTGAATGTGTGACTTCACTGTGTCCTCTGTGGCTCACACTCCCTTGGTTGGTGCCCATCTCCCTGATCAGATTTTCTAGACTTCCCATTGATTCTGTGAGCTGTCCAACATCATAACATTTCACTATTCTCACAATTTAGGTTACGGGAGTGACTTGTGCTGTTTGCAAGCAAAACCCCAAAGGTACAGGAAGCGAGGGAGAGGGAAGGATCAAGGATATGGTCAGAAAGTAGGGGCTGGGATGAAATAGTTTCAGAGGATGCTAAAGGCCAAGGTGGCCATGAAGGTAGGAAGCTGAGGGGCAGTGGAGGGGAGGGTCACCGGAAACAAGGCCAAGGAAATAAAAGGTCATAGAGTTGAAGAGTCACCACATGGTCAGTGAAGTCACCCAGCATTATGTCTGGACTGGGGCTGGCAAAGGAAGATAGTTATCCAGTTATCCAGGGCCAAAAACCTTACACAAAAGAGAGGAAGTAAACAGTGAGTGTGTTAAGTCATCACATTGACCCCAAGGCAGCATATCTTACAAGGGTATCAGAGATCTCCATTCCTGAATCTCTCAGACCTAGAACAGCACGTATGTGCTGAGGAGTCACAGGAAGCCAGCCTTCTTCATGTTTAACCACATGAGTAAAAGTTATAAATAAGAGTTCATCTCTAGAACTTCTCTTTAAAGTACACGTATGTGAGCATACAAATTTTTGTCTCATTCACCCTATTTTTATGGTATAGTTATTTTTTTATTTTATTTTTTTAGCTTTTAATTAGGTTTTTTTTAATTTCAGAGCAGTTAACATATAGTATTATATTGGTTCCCAGTGCACAATGTAGTGATTCAACAATTCTATACATCACCCAATGCTCATCATGATAAGTGTACTCTTTAATCCCCTTCAACCATTTCCCCCATCCCCCCACCCACCTCCTCTCTGGTAACTATCAGTTTGTTCTCTATAGTTAAGAGTTTGTTTTGGGGCGCTGGGTGGCTCTACTGGTTAAGCATCCAACTTCAGCTCAGGTCATGATCTCACGGTTTGTGGATTTGAGCCCTTCATCAGGCTCTGTGTTGACAACTTGGAGCCTGGAGCCTGTTTCGGATTCTGTGTCTCCCTCTCTCCCTGCCCCCCACCCCCCATGCTTGGGCTCTCTGTCTCTCTCTCTTAAAAGTAAATAAGCATTAAAAAAATTTTTTAAAGAGTTTGTTTCTTGGTTCATCACTTTTTTTCTTTGTTTTATTTCTTAAATTCCACGTATGAGTGACAGCATATGGTATTTGTCTTTCTCTGATTGACTTATTTCTCTTAGCATTATACTCCTTAGCTCCATCCACGTTTGCAAGTGGAAAAATGTTATTCTTTTTTATGGATGAATAATATTCCATTGTATATAGCTACCACATTTTCTTTATCCATTCATCTGTGGATGGACACTTAGGCTGCTTCCATAGTTTAGCTATTGTAAATAATGCTGCTATAAACATAGGGGTGCATGCACTCCTTTGAACTAGTGTTTTTGTTTTTGGTGGGGGGAAAATACCCAGTAGTGTGATTCCTAGATTGTGGAGTAGATCTAAGTTTTTGAGGAAACTCCATACTGTTTTCCACAGTGGCTACACCAGTTTACATTCCCACCAACAGTGCAAGAGAGTTCCCTTTTCTTCACATCCTTGCCAACATCTGTTGTTTCCTGTGTTGTTAATTTTAGCCATTCTAACAGGTGTGGAGTGGTAGCTCATTGTAGTTTTGATCTGCATTTCCCTGATGGTGAGTGGTGTTGAGCATCTTTTCATATGTCTGTTGGCCATTAGAATATATTCTTTGGAGAAATGTCTGTTCATGTCTCCTGCCCATTTTTTAATTAGATTGCTCATTTTTTCAGTGTTGAATTATATAAGTTCTTTATGTATTTTGGATACTAACCCTTTATCGGATGTGTGATTTGCAAATATCTTCTCCCATTCTGTAGGTTGCCTTTTAGTTTTGTTTTTCTTTGCTGTGCAGAAGCTTTTTATTTTGATGTCGTCCCAATAGTTTATTTTTGCTTTTATTTCCCTTGCCTGAGGAGATATATCCAGAAAAAATGTTGCTTTGGCCCATGTCAGAGACATTACTGCCCAAATTCTCTCCTAGGATTGCCTTGTTCACTCCTATCACCCAGGGGCCTAGAACAGTGCCTGGCACAGAGCAGATCCTGCATAAATATTTAGGGAATATAAAATAAATGAATGAACTTAAATTTCTCTTCCATCCATTTCATGTCTTCCCTGTTTCTGTAATACTTTATTTCTGCGACTCTAAAGAATAGCTGGCCATATACCTTGGTCCCTTTCTCTCTCTCAGAGCATTGGCTTCCATTTCTGAACTCACCTCCCTCTTTTATATGTACTATTTTGTCTTTCCACAAAGCCAGAACCATTGGGCAGAGAGACCACAAACTTGAGAGCCAAGACATCATTTCTCACACTCAGCATCCACAGGACAAGTGTGCTCTGATGAGGGGCAATTATCAGTCTTAAGTCTGGCACTGACTCATTCATTCATTCAATAAACCTTTACTGAGTGCTACCACCTGGCCATATGCTGCTAGGCCGGGAACTAAAAAGGGTCTAAAACCCCAAGAGGAGGCCATGCGCACATAACCATGGAGATCAAAGGGTGCAGAAAAAGACTGGACTTGCTGACAGGTATTTCTGGGTACAAATTCTACCCCAACACTTATTTGCTATAGGGAGACATTAAGCAAATGTCCAAACCTATCTGAGGCTCAGTCCCCTCATTTATCTGTGCGGATAAATCTAAAAGTCCTGGCATGTGGGTAAGTATCAAGAGACATCTCTCACCTCTCTTTGCTCTCCTGTCCCCTTCTTTGCATGTCTCGTTAAGACTACTTTGTGGCTGGGCATACAGCAAGTGCTCAAAATATGAATTGTTGGAGAAGGCTGGGCTGAAGGGTCCTATTTCAGATTTTGGTGAGCCTTGGCTCAGCCCTGACCACTGACTCACCTTTTGCTGCAGACTCAGTTACCAGTCTGTGAAGGCAGGAATAGGCTTCCCATTGCCCCAACCTTATTTGCAGAAACTAGGATTCACCAGCCACTTTCTCTGGAACCCTTGAACAGGCACTCCTGGGTCACTGCCCAACATCACAGCCCATTTGGCTGTGTTGGTCCTGGTATCCCCAGGACAAGGGGTGGGTATGAAGGGTCCACATCCAACCTGGAGAACCATACTGTCCAGCTGACAACTCAAACATCCTTTTAAGTTTGAACCATTTGAATAGATATAGCAGTCTTGACAATTGAGAATGATTTGACAGCTATGCATGCTGCAGCAAGAAAAGCTACCATGGGGGTTCCAAGTGGGGAAGACAAGGAAGAGGTGGGGAAGATGCTGGTCCTTTGCATGCTTTGGAAAGCCACCAAGAGAGAAGGAGGAAGAAAGACAGGGAGGATACTGGCACACCCTCCAGTGTTTGGCCCAGATGCCACACCATGTCAGCATAGACCTGCTGCACCCATGCTGCTCAAACAGACTCTTCCAGGTACCTCACCCCCAGCTGCAAGATGGTTTGCTTGCCTCACATCTCTGGGAAAGGAGGAACAGTCTAGGACAATGGTCACACCCAGGCAGAATGATCCCAATGTGGCAATTCAGGGGTGATCTGGCTCTGGGTCACCCTCTTGGCCATGCGGATATAGACTCCTCATGAGCTCCTTTCCACCATGAGCCATAACCAAACCCCAGCATCAGAAATGTCTTCCTGTAATACACTAAAACTGCCTCAGCTTGGTCACAATTCTGTGACCACCTGTGGTAGATGCAAGTGAATAGGTGACCCACTCTCTGGCCCCCACAACTCTGTGGAGTGAGACAAGACAGGCCTGTGTGAAGCAGTCAGCAGATGCCACAAGACAGACAGCGACCCATGCCAGAGCATCTGGGGAATCTGTATCTAGTTACATGCAGCCTTCTTAGCACCACGTGACAGCATGCCTCCCATTCCAGCAAGCCATTGGTTCTTTAGTAAGCCTCCAAGGCCAAAAGCAAACAGCTGGCTTGCTACAGCCCACATGACTACAGGTGCCCATGTCTTCTGCTGGGCCCAGACTCAGCCTTCTGGAGCTGCAGAAGCTGTATCTTCCAAACTTCCAGGGAGCATCCACGGGCCCACCAGTTCTGCACAGATAGCCGGAATGCTGGGACTACAGACACACCCCCAAAACTTGCTGTATGGGGGCTCTGGCCTGTCTCCCAGCCCTGTCAGAGGCTGAATGGCAGAAGACTGCCGTGGGTTCAATGGTGGCCACCAGCCACAAATCTTGGGTTCTGACACCATTGACAAAATACGTCCCCTCCTTCCTCATGATGCAACCAGATATTTTTCCACACTTGGAAAACCCCCAGAGAGCATGCACATCTAGTCCACAAAGGACCTCCTCCAAAAGGACTGAGGAGCTTGCAACCCCAAATTAGGATGCATAGTCAGGAGACCTAATACTGGATGCCAGACTGTGAGGACAATCCAGGACACTGTGGCTCTTATCAGACAGGAAGGTGCCTCATGAAGGCGGGGCTTTCTCTCTCCAGTGACAGTGCATGGGGTGGACATGAGCAGCCCGAGCCAGGGGCTGGCAGCTCTCTGGAACCCACTTGGGAACACATCTGGACCAGGCTTGGCTTCTGCACTGCAAAGCCGCCTAGGCACCTCAGCACACCTCCTGCTCTCCGTGCTGACCACGGCAAGCCCTGCCTCACAGCTGCTCCTTCCACCCGAGGTGCCCTCTGCATGACACCCCCTTGACATGACGGTGCTCCCACAGGCACCACAACAGCAGGCCCCCCAGTGCCTCAGCTATAGGCTCTCATGGGATAGTCACTGCATCTCTGTCAGGAAAGAGGCAGCAACCTTGAGCTCCTGTGCAACTTGGTGGGGGGAGCTTTAAGACCTAGGATGTGTCCCCTTTTCCTGCCCATGACCCCATGCCCACTCCAATCTGCTCAACTCCAACCAGGCTGGGTAAGCAGGCAGCCTCTGTGCTCTGAATTGACAGTGAGGAAAAGCAGTTCCCGTGCATGGAACATCCTTGCCAGGCCCTTGTCAGACTGTCCACCTGATCCTCCCAGAAGCCTCTCAGTGCAAGTTAGCATTCAAGTGCAGAACAGGTATGTGACCTGCTTTGAGCCACACTGTCGTGCAGTAGCTAATAAGTAGCATAGGATCCAAACAGGGGTCTGACTCCAAGCCAGGTCTTCACCAGCCAAAAGAAGGCAGACACATTTACTCAGGGCCACAGGGCATCCTGGTGGGCACCCTGGGCAGGCATGCCGACAGTAGGGGTGCCCTAGCTGACCACCTGCCCACTGGCAGCCCAGGGCCCTGCTGGCTCCATCCCAGCGCTTACAGATGGGAAACAGCAGTCCCAAACACACCGAAGCCTTGGCAATGCCCTAACCCAGAATAAATTAGCTCTCCTCTAATTGTCCTACCACAGGGAGAAACGTGACAGACCTCATACATCATCTAAAGCCAAACTCAATTTGTACCCATTTATAACACAAACATGTCTCAGGTGTAACATCAAAGGAGCTCATTTAGTATTCTGCAAACTCACCTTCAAGAGCTGGCAATGCACTGGCACAGGCGAGATGGCACGGATCACTTATGAGCAAACTTGTTCCAACGTGGGAGAAAAATTAGTTGACTTTAGATGGCAGGGGGGAGACCCCTCCCACATCTGTAATGTGCCCAACAGGAGCGAGGATGGAGTCTGGCACAGGACAGGAACATAAGTTGCATTGGCCATTCCCACCTCCCATGATCGGCAGGATGGCTCCAGGCCACTGACAGATGGACAGATCAGCCTGAGCAGGGTGAGCAGCCCACCCACTCAGTTCCAGCCCGCGGGTCCCTCGGTGATCGTGGACATGGCACTAGGCACAGCCTGTAGGGTCCAGGGGACTCGAGCTGAACTAAATTCAAGTCTTTGCCCAGGGACCTTGTTGCCATTTCTTGGCTTCTCTAAGCCTCCCCTTCCAGCCTATTAAAATGAAGTCAAGGGCAGCCTGGGTGGCTCAGTCAATTAAACATCTGACTCTTGATTTCAGCTCAGGTCATGATCCCTGGGGCGCGGGACTGAGCCCCGAGTTGGGCTCTATACTGGACATGGAGCCTGCTTAGGATTCTCTCTCTCCCTCTCCCTCTCCCCCTCCCCTGCTCTCTCTCTCTCACTCACTCTCTCCCTCTCCACCTCGCCTCCACTCAAAAAAAGGAAGTCAAGTGTGTGAACGTGACTGCACATCAGAGGAAGTAACAGAAAGGGAGAAAAAGTAGAAAGTGCTTTGTAACCCACCATCATTAATTCCATCCCTGCCATTTGCAAAATCCTAAAACACTATGTCATTTCAGCCAGCACCAGGGCCAGCATGCAAAGCCAGCCAAGTACTACCAGGCCTCCCTGGGGAGGTAGGATAGCACCCCCTGGGAGCAGCATCCTCCTGGCTTCTAATGGGTTTGGCCACCATGGCAGCTAACTTTGGGGCCTTTTGTTAAATAGACTATGTCCAATGAATATGCAAACAGAAAAGTGCAAAAATCCTAAGACTGATGCATTTTTATAAGAGAACACACAGCGATAAGAAAATTGGATATTAGCAGCCCCCCGAGAACTCTTGGGGACCACTTTGCAAAGTGTTACCACCCTTTCTGATTCTCAAGCCTGGGCCAGCCTGCCTGGGAGGAGGATCAAAGTGCCAGAAAGCGGATCTCCAATGCAAAGACGGCATCTGTGATCAAAGCTGGAGACGAATCCGCTTGTAATCGCGAGGTTTGATTTAAGGCCTTGATCTCCAAAACGGAGGCCAGTCAAATTAAGAAAAGGCATTCTTTTCCTTTCTGGACCCCTCTGGGTTTCTTGGTGAGACTCTCAGGAGAGACTCCTTGATGGGCAGGCGGCTGCTGCCCACAGCTCAGCCCTGTGCTGCGTGCCGGGCGGCCTCGGGAATGCTCTGATGATAAGAGGCTTTGATGGAGCAGGTGCCTGCCCTGATGAGCAGAGATTCAATGAGCAAATTTCTTTCCCCCCAAAACACATGGATGGCACTCTGAGATGTCTGGTTTTTTTTTTTTAATTTTTTGTTTGCATGTTTGTTGTTTGTTTTTCTTACCCTTCTGCTTGAAGTTTTCTGAATAGACTTCATTTTTTTAGAAAAGTTTTAGGTTCACAGCAAAATTGAGAGGGAGGTACAGAGAGTTCCCCTATGCCCCCTACCCCCCCACACCCTCCCCATTATCAATATTCCCCCACCAGAATGGTCTATTTGTTAGAGCTGATAAGCTATGCTGACACATCACTATCACCAAAGTCAGTAATTTACATTATGGTTGGTGTCTGTTTTAAACCTACAAATTTGTCTTATTTACCACAAAAGAGTATTCTCTAGGTGAAGCCATAGGCTTCTCAGACCAGAAACTGAGCCAGGCCTCCTCAATTTTCTAATTTTCTAGTAGCCACCTTAAAAAGACATAAAGAAATGGGAGAGATTAATTTCAGTAACATATTTTCTTCACCCCAATATATCCAAAATATTCACATGTCCACATGTAATAAATATAAAAATTATTAACAAGATATCATACACTTGTACTGAATCTTCTAAACCAATGTGTATTTTATGCTTATAGCACGTTTTAATCTAAATGCTAAATTTTCATCAGAAATACTTGATCTAATTTTAGATTTCATAGAATTTGCCCTGGAAAAGTACAGTCACATAATCAGGTTGTTCCAAACATACTTACAATTTTTCTAATGCTTAAGTTGAACATGATTTTTTTAATTTAAATTAATTAAAATTAAATATTATTTAAAAACTCAGGTCCTCGGGGCGCCTGGGTGGCGCAGTCGGTTAAGCGTCCGACTTCAGCCAGGTCACGATCTCACGGTCCGTGAGTTCGAGCCCCGCGTCAGGCTCTGGGCTGATGGCTCGGAGCCTGGAGCCTGTTTCCGATTCTGTGTCTCCCTCTCTCTCTGCCCCTCCCCCGTTCATGCTCTGTTTCTCTCTGTCCCAAAAATAAATAAAAAACGTTGAAAAAAAAATTAAAAAAAAAAAAACAAAACTCAGGTCCTCAGTTGCACTAGCCACACTTCAAGCACTCAGCAGCCACATGTGGCTGGTGGCTCCTGTGTCAGACAGGGCAAGGCCAAGGGAGGCCCACAAGTCAGCCGATGCTGGCTTTCACTCACAGTGGCCATTATTCCATGGTCCCAAAGCTGATTAAAGGTGTGAAAATGACAGCAGATCTGAAGTTCTTCTTTTCTGATGGTCTCATTGAGGGGCAAGTTCAAGGCTATGAGACTACCAGGGACTGGATGGTACTGCAGATGGCATTTTCAAGACGAGCAGAGACCAGGCCCAAACCATGGTCACATGTTGGGAAGGCCCACAGGAGATTTTAAACCCCTGCCTCCTGGGCAGACCGACTCCAGCTCTCCTGGCCTCCTGTCCAGCCCTGGGCACTCAGAGGTTCCCCACCCCTAACCTTGCACTGCCACCTCCCACTCTGTCCTCAGGATCTCCCCTGCCCAGCTGAGGAATATGCACAAGAGTCCCAGCCCCCCTCCCCACTAATGTCTGACTTGCTCCAAAGGTGAAATGTGTGCTCCAGAAAAGGTCGAGAAACTAATCAGTTCAGGACAATCATTGCCATCCACAAGAGCAGTGAAGCTGGCCTGCAGACTCACAGTGGTCTGTGCTCTGCTACAAGCACCTGGGTTGAGGCGGGGTGAGGGTGAGCACCACCTCAATGAATATTCACAATTCCAAGCTGAGCACTATTACGGTCCCATTTTGCAGAGCAACCTTCACCTCCACTACCTTTGCCCAGCCCATCTTCCCTGTCTCTGTCCCTGGGTCCTTTTCCTTTTAGACTATCTCTCTGATCAACCTGTTCCACACCCACTGCTCCTACCACCCAAGTCTCCAGTGCAGACCCCTCTCTTGAATACCATTTCTTTACCACCATCTGCCTACTAAAATTAGCTGCGCGTGTATCCCACACAAACACTGAAGGCTCAAAAGGCCCAAGGCTGGACTCACCATTTTCCCCTGGCCAAACACCTTCCTCCTCCTCACTACTTGTTCTCCACGAATCATGTACAATTCACACAGCCACACAGGTGAGCACCCAGGCCTCATCACAGCCTCTCACTTCTGTCTCATCTGTCTCCTACCAAAGTCAATTACATGTGTCCCCTGCACGTGACTCAGTTCCCCTTCCTACCTCTAGCTGCATATTAGAAGGGGCCTCCCCAGCTCTCACTTAGGTTACAGACAACAACAACAACAACAACAACAACAAACTGCACACACTTACACACAAAATAATAATCACAACCACATCTGAATACCAAGTACACAGTGATCGAGTGCTCATTGATTGTGCTGAATTAATGCCTTCCTCTTCATTCCATCCTCTACAGCTCTGTGAACCAAGGCCAGCCAGTTATGTCTCCAGGGGTTGCGGATGGTCTAAGAGCTGTCAGATTTCCCAGTCAAGGGCCGCCACCTTCCCTCAGAGGATGGTGAGGAGGAGATGGGTGCCCACACTCTGCCAACCCACTAGCCATGGACCAGTGGAGCAACAGCCGGAATGGTCAGTCTGGGATGAGACTCCTCACCCCAGTTCCCAGATTGGTGACCAGAGATAGCTCTACCTGATTAGCATCCTGCAGAGTAACCTCTCTGCTCTCTGTGCTACCCCTCTTCCACTGCCCCCCAGCTGTCGGGTGAAAACAACCCATTTAAACATGTCCGAAGTAATGGCAAGAAACAGGATAATGAGGTAGCCAGCCCCAGGCCCCCAGGCAGCGATGACTGTGTGTGCAGAACAGAGTGCACAGGCCTCTCCGTCGCTCTCATCTGTCACACATCAAGTAAGAAAAGATCTATTTTTTCCCCAGGCAGCATGCCTACAACTTCAATTGGCCCAAAATATGCTTGGCTAAATTTGCTTGTGTGATTCTCTAAATGGTACACAGTGTTCTATAAGAAGGCGTGAGAAACCTCAGCACAACATGGTGGGAGCTGGGGTTCTGCAAGGTGAGTAGTTCTGAACAAGGTGCAGGGTTCCTGCCAGCAAACAGCACCCCTGAATTCTGAGCCTCACTCCTCTGGCTGGCTGCAGTCAGATGGCCCTATGGCCACCACACTTCTTCCCAGTGGCCTCACAGTAACCCTCTCCTCTCTGCCCCTGGAGGCCTCCTCTCTGAGCACGTAGCCCAATCTTATCACTCATTGCTCGTCCAGGGGATAGGGGAGGCTGCTGGCTCCCCAGCACAGGGAGACAGTGGGGGTGGGGGTGGAGAGGTGGTCGGTCCCATCTGCCAAGATGTAAACAAGGAAAACACCCAAACACATCATCTGAGGCTCAGGGGTCTTTACACCAGACTAAATCCAGAAAGCAGGCCTGGGGAGCGGGGTTTGGGGGTGGGGGTTTGCAATGTCAGTCCCAGTGAGCAGAAACCTGAAACAGCACCAGGTTCTGAAACTGCTTTAAACACAGAGCATATGATGAGAGGGGCTCCAAATACAGAAATGTGTCCCCAAGTGGCCAGCAATCTTTGGGAAGAGGATGTCCCAATGGAAGGAGAGAGCCACAGAGCAGCCTCCCTGGAGTCCAACAGGACTGGACTCAAATCCTGGATCAGTCGGTGACTGGGGGACACAGCTGCCACTCCACTCCCTGAGCTGCAGCCTCCTCAGCTCTGGGCCAGGAATAGAAACAGTATCACCTCTCCGATTTGGGGGGATGGGATAATAAAATGCATATAGTGCACTTAGCGCCTGGCACATAGTGGGTCCTTGAAAACAGGTATTCAGGCAGTTCCCTTGTGTGGGGACTGTGTGATGGCAGGAGAGAAGTTTGCATCCTGCTGACTACTCAGCAATGGTGTGCTTGACATCACCTGGCTCCAGTAAGCAGACCAAGCAGTCTTCTGCTTGGTGACAGAAGTGACTTCTCCCTGGTAGGCCTCCTACAGTCATAGTCACGGGACCCACCGGGTGGGCATCGCTATACATGCCAAGTTCTTTTCAAATGATATCACTTTGGTCCCCACCACAGCCCTAAGAGAGGACCCAGACTCTCTTCATTTTACCTTAGACAGGGCAAGCGTTTCCTTCAAGTGTCATGCACACAACCAGGAAGTGGCAGGGCTGGACTGGGAAACCAGGGCACAGACATCAGGGTCTGTTCTCTGCACTGTGTCAGCAAGGGGAGCCCAGGCTACTCAGCCAAGGTGAGCCCAGCACACACTGGACTCCTCACTAAGAGTAACCCAGTCTGGGCACTCCCGTCAACCTGCAACAGTATATCTGGTCCATCCACTCCCCAGGGCCCCGGTAAAATTGAATTTCAAGCCCTCAAGACTGAAAGCCAACCCCTGGCCTGGGGAACCTGTTTCTTAGCCTCCTGCCTCAGGATCTAGCCCCTCTGCACCCCAGAGCAGGCAGCCAGCCCCTCTCCCATGCCACACTACGACGCAGGTCCCTAGTGCAGTGAGACCATCCACAGCACTTCTCCCAGGCCCGCAACTATGTTGCCAACACATGCAACACAAACCCATCTAAGCCCAGAGTTTTGATGACAATTAGCTCAAAATAACATATGTGCAACATCTATATTATTGCATAATTTATATACATTTCACACTGTTTGTGGGGGATATATGCACCCAGAACAAGCTATTTGCATATAGATGGCGGGCTGTAGACATATGCTTGTATCTGATAGGTAATATCTGAAATACACACACACACATCGCTCTTTCAAGAGCTGAAATTTGCTTGCTTTCTACCACGACTTGAAGTGCACTGATCCTTTAACAGTTTTTTTTTTCCTTTTTAATTATTACAATACTGAATTGTCCATCTCTGAACACGTAAATAATTTTTAACAGCTTGATGAGCTGGAGCCGCCAAGTATCAGGGAAAAAGAGGATGACAGCTTCACGAAGCTTCACCTCAGAGAACTTAGGAGTCAAGTTCACTTTTGTGAAAATGGCTCATGCTAATGGTTGCCAAAGAGAAAGCCATTCCCCCAGTCCGGGTCACAATCAACTGCCAAGTCGATAAGCTCAATGACAAAAAACTCTGTCATTTATTGATTAAACGCACATGCGGTTTCTGGCCTCTGCCAGAGGTCAGACACTGCACTAGGCATAGGGATCTCAGAGCGAGCCCAGAGGTGAGAGACAAACCTCTCACAGAACCTCAGACAGAACCTGGTACACTAGGTGCTCAACGATTGGCAATGACTGCGATGTGTCTACGGTGGCAAGTCTGGCCCTAAAGTGGAGACGGACACAGGCAGGGCTTAACTGCGAGCTCAGTGCATGTGGCCTCTGCCACCTGAGAAAATGAATGCCCCTTTCTCAGCCTCCGTTTCCTGGTCTGTAAAGTGGGACCAATGCCTCCAAACTCATAGACATGCATGAAGATTAAGAAATGACATGTCTTTTTAAAAATTTTTTTTAATATTTATTTTTTTTTAGGTGCGGAGAGTCAGAGATAGAGGGAGACGCAGAATGTGAAGCAGGCTCCAGGTTCTGAGCTGTCAGCACAGAGCCTGATGTGGGTCTTGAACCCACGAACCACGAGATCATGACCTGAGCCGAAGTCACACATTTAACTGACTGAGCCACCCAGGCGCCCAAAGAAATGACACATCTAAAGTGCATTGCCCTGTGTCCGGCCCATGGAGGAACCAAGGGAGGCAGGAAAAAGAGTCCTATCAGAGAATCTCCTAGCATTAGGTTATTTTTTAACTGCTGGAAAATAGGCATAATAAAAACTTCACCATTATAGCCACTCTAAAGTGTACAATTTCATGGCATTTAGTACATTTACAGTGCTGTGCAACTACGCCACGTGTCTTGTTCCAGAATATGTGCTTCATCCCCAAAGGAAACCCCATGACCACTAGCTGTCACTCTCTCTTTCTCCTTCCCCCCAGCCCTGCCAACCACCAAGCTGCTTTCTCTCTATGGAGCTGCCTATTCTGGATGTTTCATATAAATGGAGTCATATGGTATCTGCCCTTTTATGTCTGGCTTCTTTCACTTAGCATAATGTTTTCAAATTTCATCCAAGTTGTAGCATGATTGACACTCATTCTTTTTTATGACTGAAAAATATTTCATTGCATGGATATACCACATTCTATTTATCCAGCCATTTGAGTTGTTTTCACTTTGGGGCTATTGTGAACAATGCTGCTATAAACCCTCTCTGGTTTTAGTGGCCGGGACCAATACTGCTTCAATTTCAGGTGCTGTGTTCCTTAACTCACATCATCCTATCATCCTTGTGGGGTCTGGAGCTCCTCCTCCCAATAAGGCCAAGACTTCTTCAGGTGAAGCCAGCAGCTGATGGCTTTTCTATTCGAACACGGTCTTTGTTTTGCCTACACATCAGCCACCACCTTGTGTTTCCTCGGTTCCAGCTTCCTAATTGATTTATTGACATAAAATTCGCCCTTGCGTCACTATAACAGTCATTACAGAAACCGCTCATCATCAACCTGTAACCATCACCATCGTGAATTTCTTGTTGGCTGCATACAGATGGGGAAAGAGAAGGAACATTGGGTGAGCGCTGAGTTGGTGCCAGGTGCTGTGCAGGCTCCTTTATCTGAGGGGGAGGAGTTAACATCCCCTGTCACATGAGTGAGAAAACTCAGACTCAAAGAGATGAAGGGATTGTCTCAAATTACACAGCTAATGAAATGCTAGGGGAGCATTCAGCCCCACAGGTGTGTTTGGCCCCAGAGCTGCCCTTGAAACACAGCGCAATGCTTCCTTGATGGGATAATTATTAACAACGGGCCGTCTTAGCCTGCTTCTCTGATTGTACCTGTTTGCTTTCCACCCTGTCAAACTGAGTACCACTGCATCTCCGTGAATAAACAAAGCTCCTGTCTTTGTATGCTGGGTTTGGGGGCAATTCTACCCACTTCCTTCTGAGAAGGTAATGGAATTTTATATACTAGGCAAGGTGGAATTGGGGCCCTGGGCCAAAAGATAAGACCAGGTCTCTGCAGCATCCTTAGTTACCGTCTGACGTGAGGGGAGCCAGTCCACCAAACTGGTCCTCATCTTCCTGTCAGCAAAATGGGCTTCCGTCTGTCCTTATAACGCCCTAGGAACTGTGGGAATTGTCTCTAGGTATTGGTATCTTTAGCTAGTTGTGTGCATATTCACATGGAAGACCTGAGCTTAAATCCAGAGAAGGGGAGTGTGGGGTGTTTACTTACCAGAGACAAGCTAATCAGAACAGCAGGGCTCCCCTTAGGACCACCCTTCAGCCAGCACCCAGAGCCCTGGGACATCCATGGTCTCTGAGAGGCCATCTGGTAGAAGGAATTCAGGAGCCGTGGAAAAGGGTATATTATCCATCTCAAATGGCAGCCTTGTAACTAACTAAATAATGTTTGTACCATCATGAGCCAAATACCCATACTTTTTAGAAAATGTCCCAGGTTTTCTAGCTGGAGACTTCCAAATTGGGATATTCAAAAGTCAACATGTTCCCATGAATTCTCAGGGGTGACAGGCAGGAAAGTGGGCTGCTTCAGCTCCTATCTTCAGTTCTTAAAATAGCCCTTCTGCTACCAGTCCCCAGACCTCTTCTCTTCTTGACTTTCACTCCTTCCCTCAAGGTCCGCCTCACCTAGTATCCTGGCTTTTTTCATCTGTGTGATGATAAGTGTCAAAGTGGAATCTGCAGCCCTGACCTCCCCTTGATCCCCAACACAGTATATCTAACTGCCTCCTCCAAGCCTCCGAATGGATGTCTAGGGTGCATCTCAAATGTAGCATGTTCAAAACAAACTTCTGGTTTTCATGTCCCTCCTAAGACCTGCTCCTGTACAGTCTTCCTCATCAGGCATGGCCACAGCATTCTTCTCGCCACTAGGACCCAAAAGCAATGTGCCATCCTTGGCTCTTCTTTTCTCAAGACTCACATCCACATTGTTGGCAGGTCTGTCAATCTGCCTTCAAAATGCATCCAGAGTCAGACCATTTTCCAGGTTTTCCACCTCTGGCCCACTCCCAAGTCAAACTCCCTAACACCTCTGCCTGGATTATCTCAGTAGTGTCCTAAGAGGCCTTCCTCTCTCCCTCTCCCAGTAAGGTCTGTCCTTCCCAGTGTACCTACTCAAAACCCTAGAATAGCTTCCATCCTGGAGTAAAATCCAATTTTCTTACCAATCCCACAAGGCCCTACCCCACCTGCTGCCAGCCTACTTCTCTGACCACAGTTCCACACCCAATTGCTTCCAGTTTCTTGAACATACTAAAGACACCCCTATTCAGTCTCCGCACTTGCCATTTCCTTTGGACCCCTGCTCAAATGCCCCCACATCAGGGACCTCCCCTACCCTTCTCTCTAAAATAGGACTCTCACCCCTTTCTCTTTTTTTTAAGTTTATTTATTTATTTTGAGAGAGAGAGAGAGAGTGCACGAGCATGAACAGGGGAGGGGCACAAAGAGAGGGAGAGAGAGAATCCCAAGCAGTCTCCACACTGTGAGCACAGAGCCTGATGTGGGGCTTGATCTCAGAAACCGTGAGATCGTGACCTGAGCTGAAATCCAGAGTTGGATGCTTAACCAACTGAACCACCCAGGTGCCCCAGACCCTTTCTTTTCTCCTTATCTTTTTTCCTTCACTATATGTCTCTTATATATTTTTATGGTTATCTGGTTATTATCTGTCTCACTTCACCAGAATATAAGTTCCATGATGAAGGGGGGCTTAGTCTGGTTCACTGCAGTATTTCACTGGCTAGCATATAGTAAGTGCTCATTAAATATTTATAGGAGGGGAGAACAAGGGAGGCAGCGAGCGGGGGGCCGAGGGGGAGGAGGATTTTATAGACTCAGCAAGGTTATGGAATCAGAATCCTAAACAAAAGAGTAGAAGCCCAGCCCTGATTTACTGTGTGACTTCTGGTGAGCGAGTCCACTGAACAGGTCCCAATCTTCCTACCAACAAAATAAATATCTGTTGACTGCCCTGGAATGTTTTAGAGATGATGAGAATTGTCTTTTGATACTGGTATCTTCACCAATCATGGAAATTCAAGCCCGTAAATGCAAGCTCACCCAAATTCATCCAGCTAGAAAGTAGAGAATCCAGAGTGTGAGCCCAGATTGTGATGCTCTAAAACCTGTGCTCTTTCTCCAACAATGAATTGCATCTCTGGGCAACATTCTTTGTAGAAATTGAAATCACTATCCCGAGTCAAGCAGGGCTGGAGACAGATAACATTTCCAAGAAAAATGTGAAAAATAAATGTTATGGTAACAAATTGCCCATGATCTAATTATCATCATCAAACATTTATTAAGGGCCCATGAGCACATGGTGCCCTGCTTGGCAGGCTCCTCAGAGGGATAGAGAAAACTAGAACAGCAGACAATGGGAGGCCCATTAATATGAATGATGCTTCAGCCTCTGTACTGCCCATGGGCTGAGGAAGAAAGCAGAGAGTCAAGGAAGGCTGGGAATTAAGTGTAGACAAGATGGAAATTGGACTAATTTTTAAAAAAACAATCTAGGCCTGCAAGAAAACCTCCTGAAGCCCTTATAAGAGAACAGCACCCTTGTCCTACAGAAGCAAGGACTGGAAGAGAGCCCCAAGGAGCACCCAGGCAGACAGACTGCTTTTTTCCCACCACAGCCCCAAGCTGATGAATCACCCAAGCCTTCTCAGTTAGGGGCTGGAGCTCCAGCCCTGACCAACTACCAGGACAGCAAGAATGATAGCTCTCTCCCACTGCACCCAGAGAACGCATGGCCCATTGAGGGTCCCACCAAATGAAAATGGTAACCACTCCCTGTCACAGCAACAGGTGCCAAATCCCCACAAATATCAGCTCCGATGTTAAGATGTGCTGACTACACTTCCTAAGAGAGGCATCACCCAGTATCACCTCATCCCCATCTTCCCTGGTGTCTCCCCTGCAGAAAATGCAGAATCTATTCTAGACTTGGCTTCGTCAGGAAAAGTTTTCAGGAGACAGGTTTATTCAAGTTTATAACTTCAGAATTACAAGTTAGCTTATATTAAGCAAACTTACCCTTCAGAGTAATCAAACAGAAAGCCCAAGGCTCCTGCTATGTGTGTTAATATTTGATTTTTTTTAACGAGGTACTTATACGTGTGCTAACACAGCTAATGGCATTGAGGTAACAGATGTCCTTCTGAGTTGCCCAGGAAAAGGGAGGGCTTTAATGCTGAACTGAGAATTTTAAGTTCTATGGATGTGTATAAGTGTGTATGTGTAAAATATGGGATATGTAAATCTTTAAACAGGATCTGTATTTTATAAACAAATGAACCAAAGGGAGGCTTAGCATAGGACAGGGAAAGGGAAGGAAGGATACTCCCCCCCAGCCCAAGCTACTAATGGCAGACATTCTGCTGAGACTTTTCACAGACATGACTTCACTGAATCCTCCCAGAGCCCTGCTGGATGGCGTTGTCTCCATTTCAGAGGTGAGGAAAATGAAGGCTCAGAAAGGTTCCATAACTTGCCCACAGTCACTCAAGCCCATTTCCAACTAGTTCCAAAGCAAACATTCTTTCCGCAATACCACACTGTCTCCCAGGAACCAGCTGAAACTTCACTTCTTGCTAAGGGGCCCTCCCCTGAGCCCCCACAGCATCTGGAAGGCTCCCTGTAATCATGTACTATTTAAACTGTCTGTTTTCTCATTGGTCTCCTTTACCAGACTATCCGTTTCTGAGAACAAGGGCCTTGTCTATCTTTTCACTTTTGTATTCCCAACTGTGCCTGTGTGGACAGGCAAATAGACAGGCAAGGGGATGGATGGATGGATGGATGGATGGATGGATGGATGGATGGATGGATGGGCAGACAGACAGATAAGCAGATGGGTGGCTGGATGGCTGAGTAGATGGATGGGTGGATGGATATATGGAATCACTGGGGGCTAAGTGGGTCTAGGTTCTAGCTTTTGGGGATCATGGTTATTTGTTCAGAAGCCTTTTGGGAGCCAGGCCACCTTGGACAAGGGCCTCTCTACCTGGCCAAAGGGCAGTGACCATAGCCACCCTTTATCAGCCCCCTTTATTTTGTCTACTCTGTTCTAATAGGCCTGTTATCCCTCCATCACAGCTGATGATGAGATTTTACCTAATAGCCCAGGGATGGATTTCTCTGGTCAAAGAAGCTTTCTGCTAATAGATGCTATTCTTATTCTTAGAGGTTTCTAATCCTCTCCTTAGTCATGCTGAATTATTTGCCTCAATGTTATCCTGCAGGATTGAGTTCCAAAGGTTGATTAATTGCATGTTGCCAAAAAAGGGGGTTCCCGCGTGTCTATTTTAAATTTGCAGGCTTTTAATTTCATCAAGTGTCCTCTTGACTATGAAAGCACTGAGAATGAGAGTGCGCTATGCAGGATCCAGTGCGAGCTGGGGGCCTGCAGGTCTCAGAAGAGGAAGCACCAGCCTGGCGATCACAGTGAACAGGGTCCAGAGTCAAGAGCTGGCAGTGCAGAGTGGGTTTATGAGGTATTCCTTGGGTCCCTTCTCTCAGGACTAAACTTTTTGGGCATCCAACATTCATTTTAGTGAGCACCTATTAGATGCCAGGCCTTGGGCTAAGCACCAGGTATGCCCTGGTGAACAAAGCATACATGGTCCAGGAGGCAGACAAACCATGAGAATAAAGTAAATAAATAAATATGCTCATAATTTAATATATATAGCATAAATACATAAATATTAATAAATAGATATTTATAAGCTGAGATACACACTCCCAAAGAAAGTAGCAGGTGCTTTGGTAGAATAACATGGCGGGGGGGGGGGGGGGGACAAAATATAGGGAAATATCAAAAAACTGACATCATCAGACACTTGGAGCCTGAGACTGCAGCTTTGGAGAGCCTCCTGCCATCCACACCAAGTGGCCCTGAGTGTGACCTGAGAAGGCAGGACTGTGGGGGCATCTTGCTAAATGTATTATAATCAGTTTAGGGGGAAAAGAGGGGAAGGCAATCAGCTTGGAACTGGGGAGGGAAGCTCAAAGGGACAAAAGTTGGCAGCACCCATTCGGGGGCTACCAGACAAAGGGTACCTAGGACCCCAGATGTGGGGCACACAGGTCCTGGGTGATGGTTCAGACAGGAAACACTCCCACTGTGAGACAGGGCTCCCTGGCCAGGCTCTCGGTAAGGGCAGAAGGGACAGGTTTTGCAGTCCCAGGAATTCTGGCCTGGGGTCACACACGGGTTTCCTTGGCTGGAGGTTTCCTTGCTGGGCATTTATCCTGGGAAGGGAGTTCCTCTAAATGTGCAGACAAAATCAAGCTTCTAAGAATTCAATACAAAGACCTAAGCCTGGGGGCGCCTGGGTGGCTCAGTCGGTTAAGCGTCAGACTTCAGCTCAGGTCATGATCTCACGGTTCATGGGTTCGAGCCATGCATCAGGCTCTGTGCTGACAGCTGGGAGCCCGAAGCCTGCTTCACATTCTGTGTCTCCCTCTCTCTGCCCCTCCCACTCATGCTCGCGCTCTCTCTCTCTCTCTCTCTCAAAAATAAAATAAAATAAACAAACAAACAAACAAAAAAAGACCTAAGCCTGCACCCTGGTGAATCTTCCCCAAAATGCCATTCCCTAGAAGTCTTGAAAGCTAGTTTCTGGCACTCTGACCACACCCCTGTTCACCTTGATCCTGTCATCTCTGGCCCCAGGGAGGCCCAGGTATAGAGCTAGTGTTTCTGGAGGGCCAGGACACTCCACTGTGGCCAGCAGAGGCCCAAGGAAATAACCCCATGCAGCCTCTCAGTTCTCAGTGGGCTTGGAAACCAAGGGCTTTGGACCCACCCCATGAGCCCCCGCTCAGAACTTTGCAAGCCACGTGAAAGCATCCAGCAGCCAACAAGCAGGGGCCCTGCCCCGCCCACTGAGTGTGAGAGGAGCAGCCTGGGGAAGCACAGAGTCCAGGCAGACTTATGGCCTTACAGGGCACAGTGACCATGAGCTGCAATACGCATTCATGACACAGGTAGCCGAGACACCAGGCCCAGGGATTCTGTAACCTGGAGGGAATGTTCTACTCCCCCACACCCTGCCACTTCCCATTTAGTGGTTCAAACAATGCAAACTACATTACAAATCAAAATAAGCAACATTGCATTTTATAATTAGCCACAACTTGACAAATTAATTAATACAGCAGCACAGTGCGTTCCCTGAAGCATGGCTTACTATATTTTGCTTAGAGAATATATGTCTCAAATTACAGATGTATTATTAAAAGAACTTATGCAATCAGAGTGAATTCTAAAGGTGCCCTTTGGGTGCCACTTTCTGGGACAGAACAAGGGGTTCAAGGCAGCTAGAAATATCATCAAACCCGCCATCCAAGCTTCCAACCACAACGGTGTTTGCAAAGATTTGCTTTTTTTCCTGGAAGGGGAACAAAGGCTGTCAAGGACCGAGACCTGGCCTCTGGAAAAGAGTTAATAACAATTAGTTACTTGAGGCAATGTAAAGTGAGAAATGCTGAGCCTTGGGAGCAGGCTAATGATCGAGGGCATCAGGCTTTGGGGCTGGAATCCTGACTCAGCCATCTGTCAGCTGTGTGGTGTTAGGCAGGCTTCTCATCCAGAAATTGATATGGTAATAATAATACCTGCCTTGTAGGCTTACCGTCAGGACTGATGTGTTACTTCATGCCGAGTGTTTAGACCAGGGCCTGGTCCATAAGAAGACGATGATGCACTTCCATTGGAAGAATGAAAGCATGTTGTCTTAGGGGAAGCCTTATGGGCTGGTGGCCTAGATGCCTCATCCTTTCCTCTAGGGACAGTCGAGGGCCTGTTCTTAGCCTTATTCATTCAGAAACTGCTTCTCTTTGGGGAAACACCAAGTCACTCAAATGGATGTACACACCAAAAAGTGAATAAGTGGCAGTGAGAGCGATAACCAGTGGTGTGCTAGTAAATGTGCAACAACTCTCAGGTGGTGGGGGTGGAGGTGAGGGGGAAGCCCTGAGTTGGAAATTTGCCAGGCTGGAAATCCTCCCACCATGACCGATTCCGAGCTGTCAGTGTGATGTCACTGAACACAGCAGAACTGGGAACAGATACACACAATCAACACGCACAAGCAGGTACGAGCTGGTCCGGTACACCACCAGCTAAAACTGAGCCTGGGGTTGCAATCTTGTATCCACGAGACAAGCCACATTCCTGGGAGGGGCGGGGGGCGGGAAGGAGAACTCCGGGGCTGCTCAGAGGTAGCAGGTGAGTCATGGGATAAGTGGAGTTAGCCAAATGCACAATTCTCTGTAGAGCTGATGGTCTTCCAGAAGAGCCTGGAAGTCCACTGGCTTCCGGTGCTGCGCCCACAGTGGTGATGACACCACCATGCTCCTGCAAGCCCAGGGGTGTCCCCTTCCCCACTTGCAGGGTGTTTAAATGGACGCAGCTAATACTGGCCCCTGCAACTCTCCTTTGCCTTCGCCTCTAGGAGGCAACCTCCACTTCTCAGTCCTTCTGAAGTTCCCATTTTGTCCTGACACCAAAGCCACTGCTCTCTCTCACACATGTCCATGCAGCTCTATTTTGTGTTGGCTAAAGTGGTAACTCTCAGAAGATGGTTGTTGCTCCTCTTTCCTCGTTCTTGGTGTAGGGGAGTCACTTGCAACAGCCCTTACTCTTCTCTTCAACAGGCTAGGTTTGTAACTCCGAATCCTACTCAAAGCCAATGTTATCCTTGTGGTGACAAACCAAGCTATTAGCAAGTCCCATCATTTGGCTTTCTAAGTGGTACACTCCGTCTCTACTGACACTTCCTTCCCTTAGACCCTCATCATCTTCTACTACTCAATGGTCCCCTGGCTAATCACCTTTCTTTAATCTCACTTCTTCTCATCCTTCCCTCCTCTACTCAACTAGAAAAAGAATTCAAAATGGAAATCTGACCTTGTCACACACACCCCACTTATAAGCTCTCTAAGGTAATTTCTCTGTTCCCCCCCAACTCCTACCCTCAACTTTGGTAGTTCTGGACTACATGCTGGACCCCATGACAGCTTACAACTCTGTGTCTTTGCATGTGCAGTTTCTTCCACTTGAAGTTCCCTTCCCCACCCCAACCGGACCACCTGGACAATTCCTCTTCACCCTTCAAAACCCCTTTCTGGGCATGCCTGGGTGGTTCAGTCAGTTAAGTGTCTGACTGTTGGTTTCGGCTCAGGTCATGATCTCATAGTTGTGAGTTCGAGCCCCACTTTGGGCTCTGCGCTGACAGTATGGAGCCTGCTTGGGATTCTCTCTCTCTCTCTCTCTCTACCTCTCTCTCCTTCTCAAAATAAATAAATAAACTTAAAAAAGAAAAAGAAAAACCCTTTCTGATGGTAATAAATCATTACGAGAAACAGCTTGCTCTCTCTACCCATGTTTTGTCCTCAAATCTAAAGAAGGACTCTCACCCCTTTAAATATATTAAGGAAAAAGCTGCTGTTCTTCCTTTCACCTTTCCCAGCTCCTTCCCTTAGGAAGGGGGAGGTTTAGGGGTCCCTGGGTGGCTCAGTCAGTTAAGCATCCAACTTTGGCTCAGGTCAGGATATCACAGTTCATGAATTTGAGCCCTGCATCAGGTTCTGTGCTGACAGGTAAGAACCTGGAGTCTGCTTTGGATTCTGTGTCTCCCTCCCTCTCTCTCTCTCTCTGCTCTTCATGCTCTGTCTCTCTCTCAAGAATAAATAAACATTAAAAAAAATTTTTTAAAGGAAGGAGGTAGTTTAACCTGCTTGGTAAGGGGGCAAGAGCTTGACACCCACTGGCTCACTTATCTCTAGTGAGTGAGGAGAAGAGTGAGGCCCGTGGCCCAGGCCAGTTGCCTCCGCAGTTGCTTGAGTGGAGGCTGGATCTACAGACAGACTGTCCCCACATGTAGGGCCCAATGAATGCATTTAGGGGAAAAGAGCAGCAAGTCCATTTTGACCTCAGCTCTAAAACAGGTCTTTTATTCAACAATAAAACAGTGTATTTTATCCCTGTCTCTTCTGTATGTTCCTCAATGATCCAAAACTCACTGAAGAGTCAAGTATGAACAATTAGCCCCGAGAACACAGAACTTGTGTGTCAGGAAGAGATCTGTATTCAGAGTAGTGATTATCTGCTAATTTGTCAGTTTCCCCCAGTGGACAGTGAGCCCTAGGAGGATAGGGACTGAGTCTTTTTTGAATGGAATGCACTCTAGAAGCACAGAGTGCCCGTTCCTTTTCAGGTGGGACATCAACAATTCTAGGACCTGAATGCTTAGGAAGAGCAGGGCTAAGATGATCTCTGGGCTGCAGGACCCAGGCCTCCTGCAGTGCAAGGCAGGGATGCACCAGCCATGGAGGGATCCAGATGCGGCTCCCAGCCCACTTTCTCCATGGTCCTGCCACCTCCTCTGTTGCTTGGTCTCTTCTCACCCTGCCTCTCTCTCACTCACTGCACATCTGTGATGTGGCTGCCCCTTGGTGCTAGGTGTCAACCACGCCTGGATCTCAGAGGCAGATGAGTCATGTTCTACCGACTCAACCACACAGAGACCACTCAGAATACCTCAGACCAGTGTTTAGGGCAGATCTGCTAAAATATGCTCCTGCAAACCAACCCAGAGTGTCAATAGTTCTGCAAGGCCTCGAGCCCCTGTACAGCCTCCTTCAAGGACTGAAGTCTTGCAAACACCACAGCAATAGAAGAGGCCATCCACCTGCTTCTACCATCACCATCAACAAGGGCTCAGAGACAGGTGTAAGTCCATGAGCCAAAGCCTGTCCATGACCCACAGGGAAGAGGCTGATCTTATTTAGAAACTTCCCTGGCTGGTGCTATTTATGAGGTGGCAACATAAAACAGGGTAGAAAGAGGTAGCTGATGGTTTTCTATTCCTCGTAAAGCCAGTTGGGGAATCCACCTGAGACAGCCTGGCTTTCTCAGAGAGCATGGGCTCTGCATTCACACTTCCTGGGTTCAAATCCCAGCTCTCTTTCATCCTATCCAGGTAACCTGGGCCAGTCCCTTGACCACATCAAAACTCAGTTTCCTAATCTATAAAACCTACTCTGTCACTCACAGTCATTGAGAGGTCTAACAGGGAGCACACATGTAAATTTCATTAAACCCCAGGGTTATCCACTTTGATATCTTAAGGGATTATATAAGAGCTGTGCTGTCTGCTGGAACCCTGATGAAGTCCTGCTTCTGTTCCACCACTTTTCAGCTGGGATGTTAACACCTCACGCAGCCTGTCACTGAGGGACAGCCTGCCAGGCCCTCCTACCTGGTAGGCCCTCCCCTCTGGTTCTAGCCTCATCCTGGGCACCTCTCCAAGGAGACCAAGCAAAGCCAACCATCTTGTCCAGTGGAGGCATCCAAGCAGTCTCCACCCTGAAATAGGAACAGGTCCACCAGCCCCTCAAGCTGGACCACATGCAATGGGGAAACTGTATAGGTGCCAGAGGGGCTTAGATGGGCTTCAGTCAATCCTATAAAGTGCTGTGGGGAGCACAGAGGTTCATCTAGTCCTAAGCCTTCCATCCAGAAGACTGTCACCACCCCCACTGAGTTAGACAGGAGGGTTGTCTCTGTGTTTGGAGTCTTTTCTCAGCCAGAGGAAGTCAGCCTGGACTGGCAGCCTGGCCTTGGGGCTCCCAAACACCACACTCATGGCCCACACAGCTTCTGGCAGCTCCGGGCCTCTGTCCCAGGCACTCAGCCCGGGGTGACTCTCTCTTCTCTCTACACCCTGGATCTTCCACCTCTCTGGCTCCCTCAGATGACCACAAAGAATCTGAGGACCAAGAACAAGAAAAGCGCTCCCTCTCAATCCTGATGGAATTAGATCAGCATAAAGAAGATCTTCCTGACCAGCCAGTGGGTTGGGAGCACACACTGAAGGTATCAGGAAGCCCAAGGCAGCCTCCCCTGGGAATGTGGCCTGAGGCTCCCTTGCAAGGCCCTTGCCTGCAGCCCACTGACCCCTGCCCTCATTACTGGCTGGATGGGGCCTGGAGGCACAGGAAAGGGCAAAGGTGGGCAGGCTGCAGGCTATAGGTGACCTACCTCAGTTCGGCATCCAGCTGGAGCTTCAATTCGACCTCTAGCAAATTCGCAGCTCAACTGAATTTAATAAACCCCCCTCCGGAACTGAACACTGCATCATAAATAACCTGACTACCAGATTTTTGACCACTCTCACAAAAACAATTTCTTCTTACATCTCCGATTTCTGTTTCCCAAACACCAGCCGTCATACCGAATTTCACCAATCTACAAAAAGTTGTACTTTCTGGAAACTTAAATAACCAGAGCCTTACCTGCAAGGTGAGTTATCCCATGTGATATGCACCTATGGGATTTTACACTTCAGTGGGAATTAATGCATGGCAATAGAAAATGAAAAAATATTTTAATATGATAATTGAGGACTTACTAAACACCATATACAACATGTATTCAATATTAAGGAAGCGAGTAATATCTTCTCATGTTATACCAGATTCACATTTGTTTTCGACAGTGCACAAAAGAAACATCAGTTGTTTTACCAGGTTCCAATATGGAAACACAGCTCAACACAGTAGGATTGTGAAGGTTAAGAACTGAACTATGCTGTGTTAAATCTCTACACCCAGTGCCTAACAAGTGCCAGGTACATAATAAGTGCCAGTGTTTGCTGAATGAAGGAGTGAAGAAATTAATGGCATTCCAATGCATCAAGTGTTTAATTTTCAAATCCCAGGCGAACACCCACACAACCTGCCTCCTTTCCCTACTCAGTAATCACAGCACATAAACTTGTAAACCTGCATTGGCCTAACCATTTCTGACGTGCCAGCGAGTGACTCTAACTTTGATTATATTTTAATTGCCAGCCCTTCTGCAGAGCCAGGAAGGCCTGAAACACTGTTAATCTACAGAGGATACACAATTTGCTTAGAAAAGAAGAACTAGGTGTTTGTAAAGGCAACTCTGTCCCTGCATCAGGCTTGTCTCTACTACAGATCTACCAAGAGCTATTACAGACCACCCAGTTTTCCCAAGGATCCCGACACCTCACCTCCCATCGAAGACCTCACACAAAGGGGAAAAAAAGCCTACTAATCACAGCACAAAGGTGCCATTACAGGGTCCCCCAGGGACTGCCTGGGATGTGCAGAAGTAACATGGGACAGGGAGGAGAGGAATGTGAGTGATTTCCAGATTTTCAGGGAGCCTCATGGAAATCACACATTCCTCTGCAAAAGGAGAAGTCCAAACTCTTCATTCTCGGGTAGAACTTGGAGGTCATTTTGACAAGTTGTCTCATACAGGTCAAAAATACATTCCATCGACACTGCTGAACTGGATGCTGCAGCAGGGAGCCCTGGCCCAGTGGTCGACATCCTTGGGCCCTGTGTCAATGCCAGACAGAATCATGCAAATTCATCACACATTCATTCCCTGGATGTTTACCTGGAAACTGCCATATGCCAGGCCCTCCTCACAACAATGGGACATAATGATTTACAAATCCCCGCTTTCATGGATCCTGTAGCCTACTGGAAATTATTTCAGCACAGATAACACTTACTGAGTGCTTATCATGTACCAGATACTGTTCTTGGAGCTTTATTTGTATTAACTCATTTAATCCACAAGTAACCCAATATGGTTGATTCTGTGATTATCTCCATTTTTCACATGAGGAAACTGAGGCACAAAAAAGCTAAGCAACTTGCCCAAGGCCACACAACAGTTAAGGGCAGAGCTGGGATTGGAAGCCTGACTTTTTGCCTCTGGAGTCGTCACTTATAATCAATACAACAGTTTAACGGGGCAGAGGTCTGGATGTTCTGAGTTACCACATCCATGTGTTCTCCAACAATTACTGCAGAGCAAAATGAACATATAATGTGGGGATCAACAGGTGGTCAATAGGTAATGAGGTGGGGAAAATTATCCTGACAGGTTAGACTGGGATTTTTCTCAGGGAGAGAATTGTCTACTGAGGACAACATTTAACATTTGTTTAGGGCAACAGATAAGCTGCATAAGGCCTGCATGTTGACTGGCCCCACACTTCTGAGAAGCTTGTAAAATAGAGAATTTGGACTTCCTGGGACAGTCTGGGGGACACAGGATAAGGAACAGACATGGAGGGAGGGAAAGAGAGAGCAAAATGAGGGCAGGAAGGCGAGGCTGACCTCCTCAGGATGCCCCACCCGTAAATCTTGAGGCAAGTCTACCAATTTCATGGCTGATTAGTGTGAGGATTGTTCTGTCTGTTGTTGGAACCAGAGGAGGGCTAAGGTTCCCAATGGAGAGGCACGGTGCCAGGCACAGGCTGTACTTGCTAAAACCGTGGCTCAGAGAGAAAAGAGGCCAGCAGATTATATGGTGATATGATGAGCTTTGGACTACCACTGGCCATGGACTTGGACACCTTGGTCTCAAGATACAAAGTGGCCCGTGACTGTGTTCTTGGTTATAGCCAGCATGACCATGTCAGATGAGACAGTCAAGAATTTCTGTCTTCGTTCTCTTCTTAAAGTTTATTTCCCCAAAGAGTTGTCTGATAAAGATCATACATAATAGTTAAACCCTAGGGGCGCCTGGGTGGCTCAGTCAGTTGCGCGTGTTCAGCTCAGGTCACAATCTCACAGTCCCTGAGTTCCAGCCCCGCATCGGGCTCTGTGCTGTCAGTTCAGAGCCTGGAGCCTGCTTCGGATTCTGTGCCTCCCTCTCTCTCTGCCCCTCCCCTGCTCATGTTCTGTCTCTCTCTCTCTCTCTCTCAAAAATAAATAAACATTAAAAATTTTTTTTTAATAGTTAAACCCTAAACTCATCTTGATCTATCTGGATTGGTCTGCCCATGCCAACAAAGGAGGAAAGAAGGCCAATTATCCTGACAAGTGACACTGACAAAGAAGGAAATACCATTTGCTCATCCCTGGACAACTACCCCCATAAAACTCCCAATTATTGATCACTTGTATGCATTTAAACGTGTGCAAAGAATCCCTGCAATAAGGCTGCAAATGCTTAGGCCCATTTCACATAGAAGACATGGAGACTCAGCGAGGTCAAATCCTTGCTGAGGCCCCATGGGTAGCAGGCAGTCAAGTGGGGATACCATCCAGGTCCATCTATCCGACAGCAAAGGCCACGTCCTGTCCCCACTCACACTTCTCTCTAGACGGGCCACTGGAACACTGGTGGCAGACTTCTCCACAGCTCAAGCATCAGAACAAAGGACTGCCTCAAAACTAATTAGCTGCTCATATTCAAAACCAATTAATCTTAGTTAAGCTCACTGAAATCTCACCCTCAGTGACTGAAACTACTAAACCTGAATTTGTCATCAAAGACAACTCCTCAGCAGGAAACCTACTTGTCTAAATAACTAGGCCTCCCGAGCCACCTGGGCCCTGGTGGGAGAAGGGAGAGCGGCAAGGGGCTGAACACTAATCCACGAGCATGGAGCAGAGCCAAGCCCCAAGTACATGGACCCGAGCCGGGCGCACATTATTAAAACATAGGCTGAAAATCACTTATTCTGCATTAGGTGATTAATAGTGCCAGTCCTTTCCTTGCACATGGCAGCAGCCCTGAGAAATGATGAGATTACTCCCAGCGAATGGAGATGTTAAGGGACTGGTTACTACCAGGGCAGAGTGTACGATTTCATGGTTAATTAGGACTTGTGGAGGGGAGCCCTGCTACATTACCCATCCTAGACAGAGTTCCTAACCCTGCCCCTCTCCTTGCCTTTACATTGTGATGAAGTAAACTTTAAGGGTTGGGAAAAGCCAAGCCTCTCTGGGCTAATTAGAACCCGGCAATGATTGCTGGAGATGATTTTCGTCGTCACCGTGGGCTGGCCAACTCCTGGTGGCCTCTGAGCCACACCCCGTGCCCTCCGTAGTAGTACAGCAGAAGCACAGAAACATGGTTTCCAGGGAGAAAAATGACTTTTAATCAAGACTGGGAAATGGAATTACATGTGTAATTAGATAGACACAGCCACAAAACCACAAGCAAGGGAACGCGCTGTAATACTGCTCTTCCGTTCTCCGCGGCCAGCGAGAACTTAGGCATAAACTATGCTGATGAAAGCATTTGGATTTGCGTTCTCTGGCTGACCGGAACTTCCCAGGAGGAAAATAAAGGCTGCTTTGTCCTCATTGGAAACACCCCATGTGGCGATGCGGTGGCTGGTGGCTGCATTCCCTTTGTTGGCTCCTGCTTTTTGCTCTCCTGGCCCCAGACCTTAACCTTATCACCCGGGCAGACAAATAAACACATGTATAGGTTTTCTTCACTTTGGAAAGCAAACTCTGAATGCCTAGTGAAGAAGATAAACTATTTTGGGGCCCCAGGATCAAAGGTCACCAGTTAAGGGCTCTAAGTGCTATTCATTTCATTTCAAGTTCATTGGCATATGAAGCAGAGCGCCATATTTTTTTTTTAATAGAGACACTGACTTCTTTGACCTCTGAAGGATCGCTTGAGTGCCAGTCTTAGGCAAAAGTAGGGCAGACAGGCAGCCACTGCCTGAGATTATGAGTCTATTAACACAATCCTTTCCTTGGAGGTTTGAAAAGCCTCACAGGGGCCTCCAAGAGAAAAAGCACTAAAACCCCAACAGCTGCAACTGAATATTCTAAGTCAGAGAGACTGGTAGGGTAGGCCAGAGCGGCTCCTCCAGGACCAGAGGCAGGAGCACACAACAAGACTTGGAAATAAAACCATTTCAAGGAACAGTGGGGCCAGGTCAGTGGCCTGGGCTTAAGACCCCGAGCACAGGGTCCATGGCAGAACTTCCAACTTGCTGCCAGAAGGCCTCTCCCCTCCCAAGCCAGGAATCTGAGTGAGTGCTTGTGCGTAGAAACGCCATTTAGGAGAGGAGGAAGAAGATCTGTGAATGTGGCCTAAGGCCACATTGGCAGTTTATTCGTGACACATCACGCTGAAGACTCACCTTGTTTGTAATGTCAAGAAATACTACTGCTGTGGCTATGGGACACCGCAGGACATGTGGAAAGTGTACCAGCTATAGAGCCCTACAGGCCTGGGGACTCATCTGTTATTCCTTCTCTGTTCTGAGACAGTCTCTTCCTCTATGAAACAGAAGCAGTGACACACCTTTCTCACAGAATTAGTGCAAGAATTGAAAATAGAAAAAAAAAAAAAAGAGTCCTTCTGTATATGTCAAGCCTCTTGCCAGTCACCTTATATATGTCATCTCACTCTGGTCATTCCATGAGTGTGGCATGGAAGTTGATGTTCAGAGAAGTTAAGCAATTTGGTCCATTACTCAGAAAACAGCAGAGCTGAGATGGGAACTTGGTGTGTCCACAGCAGCTCTAGGGTGTATCACCACCACATGATGCTAAGTGAATGAGTGAATGCCAGGCCTGCAGCAGCTTCTCGTGTAGTATCATGACCTCGCTGTCCCCCACCCCCACCAACAGCTTAATCAGATGATCAGGACGGTGGTGGGGAGGTTCTCTCTTACATACTGCATTGATCCAAACAAAATTTTATCCTGTTACGTCTGACCCAACATGCTAGCAACATACATATTTTTGACCCATAGGATTTCCTTCTTAAAGACATTATTCCTGAATAAGGAGTCCTGATACTAGTGAGGGGGCTATTGTGTGGCCCAGAAAAGCCTGGCCTGATAGTGAGGTTGGGGGGACTAAGCCAGAAGGCAGGAAACAAGTCTGGTATTATAAACCAAGGACAGACATATGTATGCATAGGTTAGGCAGAGGCTGCTTCTCACCACCATTGAGAGAATTCAACCATTAGATAGCAATAGGGACCCCACCAGAATCAGGGTGATCCCAGATGTCATGCATTTTCCAACATACCAGACCTGTTGGTGGGTCTGGCTGCATTGCTTGGCTTTGACTACCACTGCAACCAGGTTCCACCCTAGGAGTCTTACTTGTCCAAGTCCTTAAGAAATACAAACTCTTCTTGAAACACATTCAGGCCCTGCCTGCAGCTCCACCCTTCCCCTTCTTGTTGCCACTCAAGTCTGTCACACTGTTGTCAGGTATTCTTTAACAGAATGTCCACATCACTCCTTCCATTACATAGAATGTCCAACTTGGTCCTTACATTACAAAGAATGTCCACATTGTCCCTCATGTTACACAGAATGTCCACATCCCCCCATTACACAGAATGTCCATGTTGGCCCTTACATGGCTAGTTTTAAAAGGTGAGAAGTTCTCTCACCTTTCCCAGAGAGTCATGCTTGCATATTAAGCACTTGCCAGGGCTCAACCTCAAATGGTCTGCTTATACAATCCTGTCAAAACCTGGCAGGCAGTTGGGAAATGACAGGATCTATGCACACAAAAATCTGGATACAGCCCCACAAGACTCAGCCAGGTGTGATTTCACAGGGCACATCCAGGAATCTCTGGAGAATTAAATCAATAAATGCATGAGGGTGACCATGTGACAGGTTTATAGTGACACTTTATAAGAAATATCTGTTTCCAATTATTCAGTTTTTTAAAATGAAGCACAGAATATCTCAACGGCAAAATTGATTTGGACCATGCAATGCTTGAAAGTTTGTCATTAAGTGATTTTATACATTTTGAACATTTATTTATTTAAAAATGGGTGGGAACTTTTTTTATTTTTAATGGGTAGATGGCTGACCCTGTAGAAGAATTCTGGAAACAAATGAAAAAATGCTGAGCTACTTCTGGTAAGCGAAAAAAGGAGACAATTTAGTAATATATCAGGAAATGAAACCAACCCAAAAAGGTCAGTAATTCTTATCTTTACAAAACATGACTAATTACAAACATTTAGGAATAAAAAAAGAAGATTCACAAACAAGGGTAGAAAATGAAATACTGGGGCACCTGGGTGGCTCAGTTGGTTAAAAAAAATCCCAAATCTCGACTTCAGCTCAGGTCAGGACCTCATCAGTTTGTGAGATCCAGCCTCTTGCCAGGTACTTACAGTACGGAGCATGCTTGGGATCCTCTCTCTCTCTCTCTCTCTCTCTCTCTCTCTCTCTCTCTCTCCCTCCCTCCCTCCCTCCCACACATGCTCTCTCATGGGCACTCTCTCTCTCTCTCCCTCTGTCTCTCATTCTCTCTCAAAATAAATAAATGAACTTTAAAAAAAAAAAGAAAATACCTAGGAATACACCGAACTAGAAATGCATAAATCTACATGAAGAAAATGTTTAAACAGTACCAAAGGATGCAAAAGAAGGCTTGAAGAGCATGGAAACACATGCCATTTTTTGAGAGCAGGACTCAACATCACAAAGATTTGGATTGTCCCTAAGTTAGTTTACATATTGAAAGCAATTTCAATGTGATGGCCATAGGCTGTTTTTCTGGCACTAGACAAGCTAATTTTGAAGCTCAAAAGAAAAAACAAACAAGAAAAAAACTTTGAAAAAAACCTAATCATCATCATCATCATCACCATAATAATAATAATAATAATAATAGGAGGGGGTTCAGGGAGACATAATCCTACCAGGTATGAAAATATACACATTAGATAACATCACTAATTAAAATAGTGAAGCACAGACATGCGAAAGATCACAGGAAAGAGTGGTCAAACAGAAAAGGATTTCCAGAAATAGACACAATATATGCAGGATTTGAGTATGTCATAAAGGTGCTATGGCAAATCAATGAGAAAAGATAAAATTTTCAGTAAATGGTATCAAGAGTCCACATTTTCTAAATGGATCTTAGATTTAAGAGTTTTAAATGCAAGCACAGAAGTACTTGTAAGAAAAATAGAGAAAATCCTTTATCACTTTGTATTGGGGTGTATTTTCCTGTGAACTAAAATTCAGAAGCCGTAAACGAAACGATTGAAAATTTGACTATATGAATAAGAAAACTTTGTCATGAAAAAAAAGCAAAGTGAAAACAACAGCAGACTTGGGTAGAATACTTCCAACTCATGCCAAAGATCAGGGGAGAAAATCCCTCATATAAAGAGCTTCCCAAAACCAATAGAAAAATAAGCAAAGTATATGATTCACAGAAAATGAAATACAAATAACTCCTGAGCATGTGAGAAGATGCTTAATCTCACTCAAAATAGAAATGCAAATTAAAACTCTGCTCTCATACTATCCACCAACCTGGCAAAAATCCAAAAGTTTGAGAACGCATTCTGTTGACAAAACTATGGGGGAAAGAGGCACGCTTATTCATTGCTGGTGAGAGTGTAAATTGGCATAACCCTTCTGGAAGGGAATTTTGCAATATCTATCAAAATTACAAATGCAAAAATCCTTTTACTCTGCAATTCCATTTTTAGGATTTTATCCGATACTTGCAAAAATACAAACTGACCTGATTACAAGATTATTCTTTGCAGCACTGCTTTTCACAGCAAAAGACTGGATAGAACCTAGATGTTAGCATTAGGAAGCTGGTTAAAAAGGCTATGGCACATCCATACAATAAAGTACAGTGCAGCCGGGAAAGAGAGTAGGAAAGTCCTTTATATACTAATACAGAAATATGTTTAAGGTGGGTTACTGAGTACAAAAGTGAAGTGTGGAACACATATAGACAGCATGCCCCCGTTTGCACAGGATATTGGGTGGGGGTATGAATTTATATTCACGTCTGCTTCTAATTCATAGTGAAACTCTGGAAGGACCGCTTCCCAAAATTAATAATGTGTTTATCTGAGGGACTGGGAAGGGGTAGAGCAAAATGGAGCTTAGGAGAATTCTGACTCTACAAAACTGACTTTTACAAAAACCGTTAATTTTTGAACCACGGGAATCCATTATCTATTCAAAAAGTAAATAAACATGTTAAAGTTATGTTTTCAAAAGAAAAATAAATGCTAATGGAACAGATCACAGAGTCCGCAAAAATAAAGTGACACTCCAGAACTGCAGAGACAGAGAACATGCAAGAGGGGAGGTTAAAAAAGAGAAAAGAGCCCACTCTGCAGGACAAAAAAAGGCAGAAGTGCCAAATGCAAATATTCGGCACCATTTAGGAATAGATTGAAAAGACTGAATAGACGAAAAGATTGAAATACACACCCCGGGTGTTTCTGAACTAGTCATACACTTTGTATAAGACTGACATGTGTGTCTGCATCTGTATATATTTCATAATTCAGAGCATTTTAATGAGCAATGAATGCCCTCTGCCCCCAGCAACTGTACATCTCAAAATCTTTTTTTAAGGAAATCATTAGGAAGGTGCTCAAAGACTTAGGTACAAAGCTGTATCTCACAGTCAGATGCTCAACAATAAATGACTCGTTAAATAAATCATGCCCTCCTGCACAATGGAATGCCAAGCAAGCACCGAATTTATGCCAGAGAATATTTAGTGATTGTGAAAGATGTTTACTCTCTGCTGGCAAAGATATACACTAAAATATTCACCGCAGTTATCTCTGTGAGTCGTATTATGGATGACTTTTATTCTTTCTGCATATTAATATTTTCTAATTTTTCTACAATGAGTATGTATTACTTGTGTAATAAAAAAAACAATAAAAGTTATTTAAAAGAGGGAAAAAAAGGAAAAGCCCAGCTTAGTTGATCGATATCCAAGAGAGTGGCTCTAATGGCCACCACTTGTCTAGATTCTCTGCTTCAATATTTTTAAAATTGTGCCATGGTGAAATCCAAAAGCTTTCCGCAGAGGCTGCAGAGGGCAAGAGGGAAGGAGGCAGGAAGCTCTGCTCCACACCCAGGCCCTCCCACCCCTGTGCACACAGACACACCCACAGTAACACATACACTCAGTCAGAGCAGCTCCTCTCAAGTTTTATAAAGAGGTGTTCTGCCTAAGATTTAACTTTAATAAAAGAGCCTGCAGATGAAAAAACACACATGCCATCCCATGAAGCTTTGTCCGGATGCCATGTCTGAGCACCAAGAAAACACTTAACTCTCATTACCCCTGAAAAAGACTTCTCGGAACTGAAGTAATGAGTCTGAAGGGCTTTTATCCTGGGCGGATGAAAGCACGAGCGAAGGCCCGGAGGTGGGATTCAACAGGACTCACTGGGAGAAAAGGGTGGGCTTGTCTGCCTACAAGAGAGCAGAATGGGGGGCAGGCAAAAGCACAGTGGGCATCTGAGAAACAGAGAAGTACTGAAGCAGAGGCCTAGTCCCTCCTCTCAGCAGGTGCCGGAGCATAACGTGGGTCGGTCTTTGAGAATATGCTAGCCACATCTCCCATCCGAGATGCCTTGGTGCTGGAAAGTCAGACTCGGGCTGACCTTCCCGAACTCTAAAAGGTCGAAGTCAGCATCTTGCTGACTCCCCTTCTAGGGGAGGGCCCCACGTTTATCCACAGCTTCTGTCCTCCTGAATGTAAAGGAGGCATTAGTATGTCCTGCCAACCTGAGGTCAGATGTGCTTCTCACTTTGGTCACTGGCTGGATAAAGTGACTGACCCTGTATTAATTCTGAAATGTCATCCAGCTAATAATAATGTAATAGCAGCTATCACCTAACACGTTTTCACTACTGGTCAGGCACTGCGATATCATCAACAATTTTATTTAAGCCTAATAGCAAGGGTAAGAGGTATCGTAAAGACTCACTGTGAAAATGATCCCACTTCTCTACTACTTCCTGTATCTGTTCTCTTTGTCATGTGACTTTGCAGCTCCTCCCATTACAAGGTGGGGTCTATATTTCATCTCTTGACTCTGGACAGATATTGTGACTTTCATGGCCACAGACATGATGAAGTGCCAATTTTTTTTTTTAACTTTATTTATGTATTTAGAGAGAGACAGAGACAGGGTGTGTGTGTGTGTGTGTGTGTGTGTGTGTGTGTGTGTGTGTGTGTGAAGCGGGGTGGGCAGAGACAGAGAGAGATGGAAAGAGAGAATCCCAAGGAGGCTCCCTGCTGACAGCACAGAGCCTGATGTGGGGCTTGATTCCATGAACTGTGAGATCATGACCTGAGCAGAAACCAAGAGTCTGACACCCTGATGAAGGGCCAATTTTTTTTTTCAGGTTTATTTTTGAGAGAGAAAGCACAAGTTGGGGAGGGGCAGAGAGAGAGGGGGACAGAAAATCCCAAGCAGACTCCATGCTGACAGTAGCAAGCCCGACATGGGGCTCAAAGCCACAGACCATGAGATCACAACCTGAGCCAAAACCAAGAGTCTGATGCTTAACTGACTGAGCCACGCAGGCGCCCCTGAAGTGCCAATTCTAAGCCCAGGCCTCAAGAGCCATTGTAACCTTCCATTCACCTCTATTTCCTTCCCTTGGGATCCTGACATCCCATGAGAACAAGCCTGGGCTAGCTTGCTGGATGATGACAGACCATGTAGAAAGGAACTGACCCAGCCGAGGCCACCCTAACTCAGTCAGCTGGCCACAGACATGGGTGAACCCATCCAAGACCAGCCAGGCTGGGCCCAGATCAGCAGACCTACTCAGTGGACCTATAGATTCATGAGGAATAATATATATAATTGGTCTGTTCAGGGACAGTTTGTTTAACTGTATTATTGTGATAGTAGATACCTGGATACAGGTGAGTACCATCAGTGCTGCCAAACTCGAGAAAAGAGAAATTTTCCTGCTATGGAATGAATGTCAGTGCCCACCCCCCCAAATTCATATATATGAAGCCCTAATTCTCAGTGTGTTGGTATTTGCAGATGGGGCCTTTGGGAGTTAGCATTAAGTGAGGTCCTGAATGTGGGGCCCGTCTGATGGGATTATTGCCATTATAAGAAGAAACAACAAGAACTAGTGCTCGCTTGCTCTCTTAGTCTCTCCCCACCTCTAACTCCCTCCATCTACCATGAGAACAGGCAGCAAGAAGGCAGCCATCTGCAAGGCAAGAAGAGGGCCCTCGCCAGGACCCAACCACGTTGCACCCTGATCTTGGACTTCAGCCTCCAGAACTGTGAGAAATAAATTTCGATGTCTAAGCCCCCCCAACCCAGCCTGTGGGATTTTGTTACTGGCGCCTAGGCAGATCTCACAGCTAGTAGGTGACAGAGTGAGGATCCAAAGCCTGCACTCCTAATGAAGAGTCCAAGGCTTCCTGCCCAGCCCTGGGGCAGTGAACAGAGAAGGAAGACTCCACTTCCAGGAAATTTTTCTGCCACACCCTTGGGGCAACTCTCTGCCTTGAGCTATCCTGGAATCCCAAATGTCTTAGGCACATGGAATTTCAATGCTGGAAACAGACTTGGAGGGCATTAACTCCAACTGCCTGGCTACGTAGATGATGCCGAAGACCAGGTGATTCAAATGAATGGTTCAAGGTCAGACTGTATATAAAAGCAAAGAAAAGGTTAAAGTAAAGGTCTCTGAGCCCCCAGGGAAGTGCTCACTTGTCCACACTGGGCTCATCTGTCTCTCCAGGAGTAATTTAAATGAGAAGGATCATTCTTCAAGAATTCTCATCTTGCTCCCAGCCCCAGCACCGCAAGGGTTCCAGTCTTGAGCTCCAGCAGCCAGAACTCCTATGAGCTACTTATAAATTCCAACCGAATCTAGTCCCTTCCCCAAACTCTTCTCCACAAATCAGCCTGCTGAACCATGCAGTCAACATAGCATGGGCAGATGGTAGGGCCTGGCTCCCTATTGGACATCCAGGGGAATGAAACTGCTTTGGCCTACCAGCGTCATAAAGGCAGCAGCACCCTGTGCCCACATAAAAGACAGAGCCCCTCGGTTACTTCTCCAAGGCCATGCAGAAGATCTGGTAGCAGAGACTGCAGCTTATGTAGGCAGTTTGGCTGTTGCCATGCATATGGTAGCCTGGCAGCTACTTCCAAGAGCTTGCAAACCACATAGCAATCAGGAGCCCCTAGGGCCTGGGGCCCATCTGCTGTGCAAAGATAGAGCTTCATTTCAGATGCCACGAAGCATCAGAGGACATTGAATGCCTCCCTCTGAGCTGGAGCACTGCCCCAGCCTTTAGGCTGTGGTGGAACTCTTAGAGAAGATGAAGTTCACTCAGCATACAGGCAAAGTGCTGGGGCTCTGGGGCTCTGGGGACATTCTGATGAATGAGGTATGACTCTGGCCCTCAAAAGCCCCCAGTCAAGTAGTGAGAGTCCTACAGAGGTTTATACAATTGTGGGCATGCACACACAGCGACTAATTCTGGTCTGGAGAGAGCGAGGACAGGAAGGGCATTCCAGAAGGTTTTGGGGGGACACCTGTCTGGCTCAGTTAGTAAAGCATGTGACTCTTGATCTCAGGGTGGTGACTTCAAGCCCCATGTTGGGCATGGAGCCTACTTAATTTGAAAAAAAAAAAAGAGGACATGACCTTTGGGCTGGGAGTCCAAGAAGATCTTTCCTGCCATCACGTCTCTGGAGATTGCGCAGGAGCTGTCTAAGATTGAGGTCAGGCGTGACGTACATGAGAACTCTGTCTCCAGTGTTCCCCAAATGCTGGCATCCTATATGTGCCAGGCTCTCCAGCACCTGGGCTCACCTCTTCCTTCCATGACCCACAAAATGGCTTGGATTCCCACTCTACTTACTGCCACTACGTTGCTTAAAACCACACCATGGCTTTCCTTTTTATCTCAAATGAGGTTACAGTCTTCAGTATGGTCCCAAGGGCCTGCAGGTGTGGCCTTTGCCCACTCCACTATGTCCAGTCTCACCCTGCTTCTCGGGTTTCCCGGCACGGTGGTGTTCCCTCAGTTCCTCAAGCCGAATCCTCACCTGCAGGATTTGACACATGTGTCCCTTGCCCTTCAGTCTCGGCACAAGGGTCACTTCAACAGGGGAGTCTCCCCTGACCCTCCAGTTTGGGTCAGCTTTCTCAGATTTAATCCCTCATAGAACCATGTCCCTTTCTTTCACTGTATTTTAATACATCTTGAAGTTATATCCCTCTCATAGTTTTTCAGTTAATGTCTGTCTTTCCCACTAGTCAGTAAACCTCATGAAAGTAGGAATCACATCTGCTTTTGCTTACGTTTGTAGGCTCAGTATCTAACACAGTGCCAGGGACATGGTATACACTCAACAAATACCTGATGAATTAATGGGTGAATGGATGAGCACTGCAAGAATTCTAACTGGGAGTTCTGCTCCAGGGAATGGAGAATCCATTGTGTCTTAGGTTGGGCGTCTCCAAAAGCAGAGCCTATGACAAAACCTTGAGTATAAGTCAACTTATTTTGGCAGTGAAACCAAGAAGTGCTAGGGGAATGGGGGGAAGGGAAGGGAAGGGAAGGGAAGGGAAGGGAAGGGAAGGGAAGGGAAGGGAAGGGAAGGGAAGGGAAGGGAAGGGATCCAGGGTGCATAAACGGGACTCCTGGACTAGAGGGCTGGGGCAAAAGGGAGGAAGAGAGAGAGAGGCTGGTGGAGCCGCTGTGTGTATGACAGGTCAGGTGGGAGAAAGGAAGAAATCTGCCCATTTCTGCTTGGTTTTCTACTTGATTTCTGGTGACTCCAGCCCCAAGACCCAGGCTTACTGACACAAAGGTTATCAGGTCCAACCTCTCTGTTTCTACTACTGGTTCCCCATGAGCACACAATTTCAGGTGGTCCAGTACAGGAATCTTTTTAGAGTACTCTCAATTCCCAGCTCCATGGAATACCAAAATTGGCTGATTGCACTGAAAGATCCAACTCATTCCCTCCAGAGGAAGAAGTGGTACTTTATAAGGAGACCATGACCCACACAGGTGAGACTCCAGGTGTCCATGTGCCTTTATTTCCTGAACCTATCATATTTATGCAAAATGACAGAAACCAACATCTGCCAGAGGGCGTTCAGGACCCAGGAAGCGGGTCAAGATTTTACGAATAGCATTCCTCCTCCATCAAACTTCTTAATCCACAAGCACCATGCGCTCAGCCAAATGTCCAGCAAATGTCTGGGATGCCTACTCTGTGTCTGGCACTACATGGAGCACTGGTAGCATAGCTGTGAAGGTAGAACAAATCCCTGTCCTTGAAGAGGTTCTAACCCAGGGGAGAGGACATGTAACCACCAAAATGCATATCGAAGGAAAGTATTCAGACCTACAAGAGCATAGCATGGGGCAGAGCACTTGCCGGGGGTGTGGGGGGAGGGAAGGAGCCTCATCTAGAGGCCAGGGAGGCCTCCCTGAGGATGGATCATCACCAGATCGATGTAAGTGTTAATGGGAAGATGAAGGAGAGGGGAAAGCATGCACAGCAGAGGAAATGGTATGTACGAAGCCCTTTGATGGGAGAATCATGACAAAGTGGACAATGAAGACAGGTGTGATCTGAGACAAGGCAGACAGGGGAAGCAGGTGTGGCCAGTTCAGGTCTTGAGTCCCACTGTGCAGGAGGATATCAAAGAACCCCACTTCTAGGGGGCCTGCCAACCTCAGATGTGAGAGAAGGTAGGCAAAGGTGAGGCAGGGCAGATGCAATGGGACCCGGGCAAGTGGGTAAAGAATTGGCCTTTCCGGAGCACCTCCTATGTGGCAGGCACTGTGCCACATGCAAGAATTTAGAAATTCTTAGATTCATCATTCATCCAATTCAACCCAGAGCTACTGAGCCACTACTTTACTCAATGGCCAAGTAGAAGGCAAGGGTAATTTTTTTCCAAAATCATCATTCAGAAAAAGAGTGAGAGAACTTATATTCAAATTCCTGACAAACTCTCTCCTATTAAAGGCCAGTTCTCTCATTTAGTTTATTTTCCACAACAAAGTACTGTTTGGGGAAAAGACATTAGCCTGAAATGACCTCAATCAATGCTAGTTTTGGATGCCTATAAGAGGTTGTCTGATAGAATCGTTACAGAAAGAGGCAAAGATATTTAACCCTACTTAATAATTTTTCCTGAGTATGACCTTAGAATTGTAAACTGGGGATATTGTTCTAAACAAGCGTTAGTACAAATCACTTTCAAAAGCAAGTTTTATTGTGGAGATCATGACCATGAACATACCTACAGAATAATGTGGAAGGCAGTGGTTAAAAAGGAAACACTCTCCTAATGTTGTGCAGGTAAGTGCAGGTGGCTTGGGATAAAATCTCCAGTGACAGAATTTTACACAGATCCACAGGGTGCCAGATCTCAAACAACTATGACAGAAGTGGAGATTTCTGCGGCTTGGAGAACTGGGTTAGTCGCTCCATACAGTGGCTCTGGCAATGACAGTACTGTTGCCCAAGAGGACTGGGAAAGCTTTGAATAAAATTACTCCATGAAATGCAAGAGGAAGAAAGCAGTATTTCTTAGTGCACTATTTTATATAACATATGAGTTTAAATATGTATTGGTAGCTAAATTAATAAATCTAATGCTACAGATAGACATGTGACTCTTTGATCTACCTCCCTAAGAGTTTACATGTTCAACTTCAAGTTGACCCTCTCCCCTGACTACAGGATCTCCCCACTGCGAAAATGCAAAAAGCACTTTCTATTAGGAAAGGAGCTGCTCTCTATTCCAGCATTTATGGGAACTGGCGACAGGGGACGGAATGGAAGCTCATCCAGTTCTACACACCAGATGGAAATGGCCCTGCCAGCCAGAGCACCCTATATGCGCACCCAAATTTTGCAGGGAGCAAACCCCCATTTACTGATGAGGAACTGGGTCCAGAGAGGCCCTGGAAGCTGACCTGCTCAAGGGCACAGGCACAGAGGGCAAAGCAGGACTTTAGCCCAATCTGCTCCAATCTGAAATCTTTCACCTAGCTGCTTCCCCGCAGCAGGACCTGGCCTTGGTGACCCACCTTCCTATTTCAGCACATGAAGAGTGCTCCAGAGCTCGAGACTAAACCCCTAGCTGTTTTCTCTGTCTCTCCTGAGAATATGACACCCAATCCAAGCTCAAGAAACATAGCCTCCAGGCCACAGGCAACAGCCCCATGTGTGGCAAGCCTCTCGGGTTCCTTGGATCCTCTTGGGCTAACTTTTGAACCTGTCCTCCATCCACTGGTGGCTCTCTCCTTTACAGAGGTCACTGTCCTGTGTATAGCTGATCCTAACTGAGTCAGAAGATGAGTGAACTGAGCTCTCACCTCTCAGCCACCAGCAGATCAATGGGCCTTTCCCAAGCCCTTCCCAAAGTCCCCAAGGGAAGGAACAGAGCAGCCGTGCCCTCGGCAGGGCCCCCCCGCCCACCCCCTGCTGCCTGCACCTTCCTTCTAGTGGCCTCATGCTCCTTGGTACCAGGCCATCCACCTTCAGGAGATGGAGGAAGGAGGGAGGCACCAGGATGGCCCAGTACTGATAAACTACAACCGTGGACCTGTTGTTATAATAAAGTTATATTAGAACACATGCATACCCTTCCTTTATGAATTTTCTGTGGCTACTTTCAGGCTACACGATAGAGTTGAAGAGATACAACAGAGACCTTAGGGCCTTCCAACCAGTGATATTTAGGTTCTTTAAGAAAGAGTTTGCTAGCTCTGGTTTAGAAGAATAGATAGCAAATGTTAATATCAAAATGTTAATGATGTTTATCGCAAGATAGAGGAAAGATAGGTAATTTTGGTTTTCTTGGGCTTTTTCCTTTATGGTTAGTTATATATTTTTATTTATATATATTTATATACATATACATATTTCCATTTTTCTACCACAATAATGTGTAATCTTCTAAAAAGCACATAACTTAAAAAAATAATTTCTTGGCATATTTACATTAAAAATAACTTCACTAATGCTCACAGTGATTTTCCTCCATTTTACAGTCGAGGAACCAGATTTGAGAAATGTCTAGCAATTTGCCCAAAGTCACACAGCAAGTGGTACACGTGAGACCCCAATCTGGGTCTGTCTGACCCAAAGACCTTCACAGGACCACAATGGAAGAAAGGCCCCAGGCTCCCCTCCTGAGAAGATAGTGACAAAGTGCATCTGTCTGAGAAGCATCACCACCATAAGCCCAGAGCCCCTCCTCCCAGAAACTGGCCTTGATAGGAAGCATCTCGCTAAGCCTCTCTCGAGGCTTCAGAACACTGCATGTGGCTCACTGAGTGCACAGTGCCTACCTCAGCCTGGCAGGACCACCATAGTGGATACCAAACTGCTCCCTCTATCCCAAGCACGGAAGCCCTGAGGTCAGCAGGAAAAGCTGGCCATGCTGAGGTCAGAGACCACATCTAAACCTCCCCAGAGCTCCAGGGCTCTTCCCTGCCCACCTCCCACCTTCTCCTCCAGCTCCACCTCCCCACCACCCCTCCCCAGGCATCCACTCACTGCTCCAGCCAATTAGAAGGCTCTGCACTTCCCCACTCGCAGTGTTTGCACACAAGGTTCCCTTTGCAGGACAAGTGCTTTCCCTCCCCGGCCACTTGGCAAATTCCCACTCTTTCTTCCAAAGACAGGTCACAAACTAAAAATGCATGGCGGCTACAGATGTGCTTTCTCAGACTCGCATGGCATTGTAAAAATCAGGGCATTTTATGTAAAAAAAAAAAAAAAAAAAAAAAAAAAAATTGAGATTCCCAGTCTTCCCAGACCAAATGAAAGATCTAGTAACACTCATCCCACATTCCCACATGGCAACCATAGGCTGTGGCTGAGTAGCAGCTGTTCTTTTGATAGGGTGTGTGCTTCTCAGTCGGCCATGGACCCCACCCATGCCCACATCTATTTACAAATACAATCCCTGCATTAAGTGCTCTGGCACAATGACTCTCTGTGCCCAGCAGTAGCAGCACCACCTGGAAACTTACTAGAAATGCAAATTCTTGACCTACGGAATCAGAAACTCCAGGGGCAGGGTCCAACAATCCATGTTGTACCAAGTGACCCAGGGGACTCTGATGACCACACCAATCTGAGAATCCCTGCTTTGGCACTGTAGGGTCTCACCCAAGCAAGAGGCCAGCTGTGTCTCCCACCAGCCTTCTCCACCCCTGACTTCCAATCTTCCATCCTCAGTCACAGCACAGCTCGGTCCTGTGTCAGCTAATGACCACATGCATTGCACCTCTGTCACATACACTCTCCTGCCCTGTGGCCACCGGCCATTTACCTGTCCATCTTCCTACCCTGTGAAATCCTTTTGGGTGAAGGCTATCCTGATCCCTCCCTCCCCAGCACCGAGCACAGAGCCAGGCCCCCAGTGGGAGCTGAGGGTCTTCTCCAGAACACAATCAACTCATTTGGCGATATTTATGTTCCCTTAATTACTGAAGCAAGAGTGACCGTGAGGCAGTCTCAGCCCTCCTCTGACATGACAAGGATATCGAGAACCAAATGCTTGCAGCTCCAGGAGAAGTGATATTTCAGCAGAAGATGAAGTAATTCCTATTCACAGCATCTGTTAATCACTCAAGATCCTTCTAGATTCGAGGGGCTATAGAATGAAAGGTGTTATTAATGAAACCATACAGACTAGGAGGCAGTTCTGAATAGCAGCCCTCCTTCCTAACAATGCCTTCCCCGGCAAGTTAATCCCCTTCCATTATTTCAAATTCTTCAAGTGCTAGAGAAGTCATGTAGGTTGTTTTCCGAATAGTCACTTAGCTGACAAGCATTTTCTAATTGACAGAACACTCTGAAAAGACAGATTGAAGAGGGGGGAGAGAGGTATTAAGATGGTGCAATTTCCCACACACAGCAGGAGGCTAAGTTGACTGAAATGTAAGATTTAGAAGAAAAGTTATTCATCATACCCCTCAATCCCACAGCCCCTTCCAGGAGAGAATTCAGAGATATTCTTCCATGGGTGGCTCCGATCCAAAGACCAAGGATGTGCCCAGAGGGACCACATGCCACCCACAAGCTCAAACCCAAGCTGAGAATTGAAATCCAAGAGCAATAATAAAAACTGTTACTAATAGTTGAGCAGCTAATATGTGCCAGGAGCTTTCCAATAGGGTGTGTGCTGTGGGGTGGGGCCCCACACTTATCCCTAAAAGGGAAAGATTTTTCCCCATTTTCCAGATAAGAAGACTGAGGAAGGCATTCAAGTTCACAGAGCATGTAAATGGCAGAGCTGAGGTCAAACCCAAGTTTGCTAACTTGAGAGGCTCTGTGCGCTCTTTCTGTCACTGGGCCACCTCCTCCCACCTCTTAAGGAAATGCACTTGGTGTGACTGCAGAGTGGTGATGGGCTCGGGTGGCAAATACCCTGAGCCACAGCGCAGAACCTGTCAGGCACCATAGGTGCTGGCAGGGCCTGGGGCTTTTCGTGGGCTGTCGTCACACAACCTGGATGCCCCTGGTGCTCACAGAGCCACTGGACAGCGCTAACCTATCAATCACCCCTCCTTTAATATCACGTGGCCTGATGGATTACCACCACGCCCCACCGGCCTTCAAACCATGTGTGCTTTGAACAGCTAGTGAGACATGCAGGATGGCTCCTCGTCTAATGTTTTCAGATTTCCCGGAGTGAGATAATGCCTCTCAAGAGGGAATGCACACTGAGTTGTCCCAAGCACTGATAAGGTGTTAATAAACCTCAGCAAATGCTGATTAGAGGGGGCTCCAGCAGCACAGAGGTGCTGGAGGGTTGGCAATGAAAGCTGGGGAGCTTCTCAATTTGGAACTGATCCCTGGTTGGCAGCAGAAAGCATTTCCAGCGCCCCAGGGCTGCCCCCACAGGTCCGGCAGTCCTGTGACTGGTCCAAGGCATGGAGTCTGAGCTCCACAACAAGGGACAGATAGTGTCAGCAAGGAGAGCCTCACAAACCCCACCCCAAAATGCCAGAGAAATCAACACATATCCCTCGCGCCCCAGGTAACCATGAGGTACTGGGTATTTGGGAATATAGTTACAACTTCCTCGAATGGACTTACATTTATAGCTGATGGCAAACTCTTGGGATAAGAAGTTTCAGAATAGGCGCGGGGTGGGGGGGGGGGGGAGGGGGTGAGTGTAGTGGATGCTGCTGGTTCCATGCCCAGATCCCTTCTACTAGCTGGTGTGCCCATCTCCAGCTGCTGTTCGTGCGGGCTCTGCCTTGCCCAGAAACGCCAGCAGGTTACCTCCTCCTTCTGGGAGTGGCCTGCAGCCAATGAATGGCTGCAATGCGACCCAAAAGTGCAGACCTTCATCCTCGAGTTGGGATAACTTTGTGGTACAATTCCTACTCCAGGAGCTCCTGGCTTTGCAGAGTTTCTTCCCCTGCTCCATCCCACTTCCTTCGTACCCCAAAGGCTCTCACCTGAGGGCTGTCCCAAACACATCACTTGTGGGGTGCCAGGCTCTGCTTCCAGGAGACCAGACTTAGCCAGAGGAAGGGAGAGAGATGAGAACTACTAACTTGTGAGCACTCTTACGCACTGGCACAGTGTTAGACATTTCCCATACATAACTTCACGAGCCTTCCTCAGTAAACTTGTGAGGTATGGAGAACATCACCAACCATAGAAAAGGAAATGGAGGCTCTGAGTGGGAAAGTGACTCAGCCAAGGTCACACGGTACATAAATGGCAAAGGCAAGATTGATGTTGAAGTCGAAGCAAGTCTGTTTCCATGACACCACATTGTTCCTCATGTTTTCTATGAGCTGTGTGACATCAGAAGAAGAGAGGATGGAGTTTATAATAAGGATACAGATCTGAAAAGGTACATAAGGGTAAGAGCTGGCAGACCAGCAGGAAGAAAGAAAACCTCCCACACTGAGTTGAAGCAGGCGCTCAGATCACCATTCTGTATGCTCCTCGTCACCCCCAGTGGAACCTAAGGATATTGTCTGGCAAGAACCTAATCACTTGCCACCTCTCTGATTCTCAGTTGTACAGCATATCCTACATTTTAATTTAGCATGCATATTTCACTGGCCATAGACTGAAGCAAATGTTTCCACTTTGGGCTCCTGCCTAAAGGAGCTAATAGTTTCCATAAAGGTAAAGAAGACTTCTGTCAGCGACAGTGCCTTCTGATACTGTCACACATTCTAGCTTAATTAAAACGTGCTCCACGATGCACATCTCGGGAGAGACAACCTGCTCAGATGGTGTCACCCAAGGATACCATCCTTCCTACTAAGAAGGCAGGTAGGCTAACTGCAGTCCAAACAAACCAACAGTGAAATGTGCCACCTCTGTCCAGATATTAATTACTGTCCCAGGGACCTGCTAGCTGACAGGCAGAATGCCGTGAGCAGGAGTCAAGAGGTGGGTGGGAAGCCCCTTTCTCAAAGTCTCACCACTCTGCAACCACACACCCTGCCCCCAGTGTCTGGCAAGTCCTGGTTCCCATTGCCACAATCAGAAATTCCCATCGGGTCTGCGGTCCCTTTGCCTCTGGCTTGATTTGACCTGAAAATTTCCCAGGAAATCCAAGGGCAGGGGGAGTGTGTGCAGACAGTTGGGGAAGGCTGGGCCATGGGGAACCCAGGACAGGCATAAAACATGTTCATGTATCCCTAATGAGAGCTGCAGGCAGGAGGGGGCTCCACTCACCCAGGCCAGGTTTGCAGCCACGCCTGCTGCTGCAGACACAGAGATGGCTGCCGGGTGCACTTGGCCCCAGATGTGAGCAGAATTCTAAGTAGGCCCCAGCTCAGGGGTTGGGGAACTCCAGAACACAGAGCCAGGCCCTGAGAACACTGCATTTGAGAGCACTACCCTCCCTCACAGAGGCCCCAAATAGCCAAGAAGCTTCATCAACAAGACAATGCCAAATTCCATTTTTAGTGTAGAAAATGTCCAAGAAGTCAAAGGCAAGCTAGTCCAGCACTGTCTTCATTTCCCATTGGCCAGAATATTCCTCTATGCCTTAGTCGAGGTCCCATGGAGGGATGAGGTTGTTCCTGGTGCAGAAAACCCAGAAAGCCCAAGTGGCTGGTGGGTGTGTGAAGGGAGTGAGACCACTTGTTCTTGACCATGGAGAGAGAGGGATACCCAAGAGGAAACTCCTGGGTCATTGTGGGTCTTGATATGGTGCCTGCCAAGGGTAACAAGCTTGTAGAAGGAAAGGAAGGAGCCCAGGTAAGAAGTTGTTGTGGCCATGCCAGCTCTCAGCTTTGGAGCCAGAGAGACTATCTCTCAGAAGGTATGTGGAACAGAAACCAGTTTATCAGCCTTAGTAATGACAGCATTTTTATGTATATTTCATGCATACCTTGTGATTACCTCATTATTTCCCTTCAAAGTTCAGAAAAGTTGAAGTTCAATTCTTTCTTGGCTGGTCTAACCAGAGGAATACCAAGCATGCAGGCTTAGAAGACAGCATTGTGTGGTTGGGAGTGGTCATTGCCAGCATCCCCAGGAGCAGAGGAAATCAAAGCATGAACCCCTGATGGGAGCAGAGTTGGGCTTTATGGGCCACCCCCTTTACTTGGCCCAACCTCTCATGGAGAGTTTTACTCCCTTTCCATTAAAGGTACACAGCTTCCTTTGGATCAAATGAAGATTGACATCTTTCTTTTTATAGGTTATGACAAACATTTTCTGAGCACGATTATATGTTGAGTTGTGTGCTACATGTGTGAGGGAGATGCGGCAAGGATGCTGCCCTTGAGGAGTTCATGGTCTACTCAGAGAGAGAGATACCCCTAAACAACCCACAATGTTACTACAAGATGGTGGCCAGAGAGAGTGGAGGAAGAAGGACCACAAGAGCAGAGGCCAGGAGAGGAGAGGGTGATGAGGACAGGACTTGGGTCACTTGGTGTTGATGACAGAGAAGAGGAAGGTGAGAACAATGGGGGGGGGGGGGAGTGACAGAAGAAGGGTTGACAGCTCTTTGAGGACCCTATCAGGGATAAAGGAACATGACATTATTCTGGGGCAGTGGAGAACCACAGAAGGGTTTTACGCAGAGGCGTGACAAGGTAAGTTTCATATTTTAGACTTTCAAGTTTAAGACAGTGTCTGGCAACAATCCATAAGTCAGCCAACTTCCCTCCAAAAAAAATCTATGACAACTCAGACCAAGATGAAAATGGTAAACTAAGATTTATCACTAACCAAGGGCCAGATGCCAGGAGAAACTTCTGCAATTTGTAACATCTAAGTTGCTAAAAGAAGACTCATGGACAAGACATTGCTTGGCAATTTTTCAGGCCAGTAGATTTTTTTTTCCCAGACAGTACCAGGTATTTCTTCATCTTATCCAGAGGAATCAATGCCTACTCTCTCTATCTCTTCATTCTATTGAGTAAAGAAATACAAGCGCATTTCAGGAAACATAGATATGCTTTTTTAAATAGCATAGGTAATTAAAGACCATACTGTAGGAGTAAAATAAAATATTCATTCCAAATTACTAAAGAAATCACCTATGGAATCTCAAATCACATATCAAAATATAAAACCAGAAAAACAGCAAGAAAACAAAAATATAAATAAAATATCAGAAGTAAGACCAAATATATCTTTTAGGAAGACAAATACAAGTAAGTTCTCAAGCTGAGCCAAGAACTAAAATCCAAACACATGCCAACATTAGTAGCCATGCTTAAAACAAAGCAGTTCCATCCTGATCAGCATGGTGAATTTATCTTTCTAATGTGCCTTTGTTCATGTGTTTTCATCAATCTATCCTACACTCTTTCATGGTCTCAGACCTCAGTCTACACCAAGGAGACACGTTAACCCCTTTGCTAGTGTAAGAAAACAACTAACCCACTTGCCCTCACTTCAGCCGTACTACGGCTGCTTGTGAAATGTGCAGATCCCTGTATAGCACACACTGTGTCTACACAGCATGCAGGTGACATGAAATTTTTTTATTCTATTTTCTCATCCACCCAATGCCAAAGCCACAATATTTAGAAACACAGAGCTAGCTGATAGAATTTTCCCTTCTTCTCCAGATGTGTGGCTTTGTGAGTCTTAAGAATCAGGAATAAACAGAGAGCAACAGCTCCATTTACATTTCCTACTGGTAACTTATTAGTAAAGGAAAAATCTTTGCTTGTTGACGGGATTGAGGAGGAGACACAACACATTACACCCCCAGATATTTCAGCAAGTAAAACAAATTCTAAATAAAATGATTAGCATCTATGCAGATTAATACACATGTTCATAATGTCATCTTTCTCTCCATCAGAGTGACCCTTAGGATGGGACCTGTTCATTCAGAACTTTGCAGCAGGAAACCCAGTGCTTACTTCACTTACACACCAGAACGGGGTGGATGGAGGTATTTTCCGTGTCCTGGGACAGTGGATGCCACTCAGATAGGAGCCGCTGCCTCCTGCAAGTGTCACCTGTGGTCCCCATTGTTCACCCAACAACAGAACTTTGTCTGGTGGAGTTCATAAGGATGCGGTTATATAGCTTAGAAACAGAGTTTGCTAATGAGGCTGTTTTCTTGCCTCCTGAACCAGAGGAAAAAGGAGGGCCAGGTGTCCTGCCCTGCTAGCGGGAAGTTGGAGTGCATATCTTTCCTCCAGAGACAACCAAGGACACTCCCAGGCCTCCAATGAACTCCAGGTCACAACGTAGACACCACTCAAATACCTACTTGAGGCTGGGCCAGACAGCAAGAACCAATGTCACTGGGCCCTAATCTTCTCAAGAGCAAAACTCAGGATCTGGACAAAAGCAAGGATAGGAGGAAAGAACATACACATGCTGCATGGCTGGCCAGTGTGAGTGCCCAGACTCTCCTCTTGCTTAGAGAAGTGTGGACAGTCAGGGCAGCAGCTGACATGGACCAGGTTTCAAAGGAGTGTATCCCAGCAATCTGTGATGGGAAAGCAGAACACAGCTTGCCATCCCTGCCTGGGAGACATCCCCATTATTCTGAGCAGAAGTGGCCAAAAAATCAAGTGTACATGCAGTCTGTAGACCCATTCTTCACCAAACCATTATTTTCTTTCAGTCTTGGAAAAGCACACCACTTTTAAGACAAAGATAGCTGAATGGTTCAATTGTCAAAACACAGTAGAGAAAACAAGCCCCTCCCTACCTTCTGAATCCTGGGGAATGTCTTTAGGAAAGGGCATGGGTGTTATTACAATCTGACTTCAGCTCCTAGCACAAGGATGGGGCAGGAGAGGGCTCCAATGCCTTTGATGGGGGACTGAATGAATGAAAGATGGAATGAGTGTTCATGTATGGATGTTGGAGGGAAGGAGTAAAGAGTGAATATCATTGTGGTTGATGAATGAATGAATGAATGAATGAATGAATGTGTGACTGAGTGAACCAGAGTAGGAATGATTAATTGAATGGATAAATAACTGAGCATTATGTGCATGTTGAATGAATGAATGAAATATATAACATGAATGAATGAGCTTCAACCTGAGCATAACTTTCCACAGTGAGAGGTATGAGAAGCAGGGGCCCTGGCTCAGCTCACTCGCCATGGTGCTCACCAAAGGCTCCTCACTCACCACCATCCTACCGTGCCACTTTGACTCAGTGACAGTGCTTGCAGCCTATAATGGGTTGAATTGTGCCCCCTAACAATGTATATGTTGGAATCCTAACCCCAATGACTCAGAATATGACCTTATTTGGAAATAGAGTCTTTACAGAAGTATTCAAGTTAAAATGAGGTCATTAGGAAGATAAGATTGGAATATGACTGCTGTCCTTATAAAAAAGTAAAATTTGGAGACAGACATGCACCCAGGGAGAATACCATGCAAAGAAGGCAGAGATCGGAAATGCTTCCATGAGCCAAGGAAGGCCAGAGACTGCCAGCAAACCACCAGAAGCCAGGAGAGGCATGGGGCAGATTGTACCTCACAGCCCTCAGAAGGAATCAACCCTTCCAACACCTTGACCTTGGACTTCCAGCCACCAGGACAGTAAGATGATAAATTTCTGTCGTGTAAGCCATCTTATTTGTGGTACTTTGTTACGGCAGCCCTGGCCAACAAATACACAGCCATGATGAGATTCCCCTCAGGACCAGGAAGCACTAATGGCCACCATGACACCAGCAGTGTGGATAGCTTGTTTCAGAGCAGATGTCCAAGGGAAGAGGTAGGCACATGGCAGCTCCTTAGGGAAAACACAGCAGATCCCTCCACTCATACACAAAGGAGAAAGACACTGCAGACTGTGAGCCTGGCCAGGTATTTGGAATATGTTCAGAGGAACTGCAATGTGAGGAGCGCCATTAGGCAGCTGGAAAGAGGCCTGCTGCCCACTCTGCCCCAGCCCTCCCTGTACTGTTGTAACTCCTGAAGTCTTCACTCTCCCCATAGAGCCCAGCCAGTCAAAGCCAAGACTATTATGCATACCCCCAATTCCTGCTCCAGGACTGGCACTTAGTAGGTGCTCAGTAAAGTTTTGAAGGACAGACAGAAGCAAGAAGTTAAGGTTCATGGAAACTAAACCAAAATTGCTCCTGGTGCCCAGAGGAGGCCCCACTACATTTCTCAACTTGTTCTCTACCACTACAAGTGAGTGAGAGATGACATTAGGTGGTATATAGGCAGACATTTTTAATAGTTACATATTTGATTGGTTTTCATTGGGAAACTATTCACTGCTACTATATCAAATCCATGATTTCACAGAAATTATTTCTGAAGATGAGGCAACATTGAAGAAGTGAATGGGTTTGAAGAAAAATGGTACATAATGAACAAGATATGGCAAACTGTGAAAGTCAGTCATGAATCACTGGGGCTTGAGCCTGCTGCTGCTATCAGCCAATAGCCTGGCCAAACCTGGTGTATCCATCAGGGTTCTCCAAAAGAAACAAAATCAACAGCAAGTGTATTTAGAGAGAGCAAGAAAGAGATGTACTTGAAGGAATTGGCTCACATGATTATGGA